>NW_028277178.1:24392500-25642500 GCF_051122295.1 Plectrocnemia conspersa | reverse complement strand
GGCATTAAAAAATACCGTCTAGTAAAATTTAAGAAATGAGCAATCGCTTGTGCATTCATTGTAATTTTTAATAATCTAGGTTCTAAATATATATTAAACATTAAAGTGACTATCTTGTATTTTACAGTAAAACTAAACTTTTAAATGTACAACTAATTTTTAGTTCACATTAAGACACACACCAGTGATAAAAAATGTGCAGACACAAACTTATTCTAAAACAGTGGATCGTGTATTATTGTACAATATCCACACTTATCAATAATTTAATAATTAGTCTAGTATACATATAATGTAATTTGTTGAAATTTATGTATTTATGAAATATTAATCTCAAGGCAAGAATATTATGTATTTATGAAATATTAATCTCAAGGCAAGAATATTTCGAATTCCGAGATATTGCAATATTCATGCTTTATAAGAAAATATTTTGTGGTTAGAATTTTTGGGTTTTGGGTGTCGAGTTATTCATAATATGATTTGTGATTTTGTCGGTAATATATTTATTGTGCAATAAATAAATCATAGAATGAATGAGTAGTAGGAGTGTACCGAATTCTGGTCTGATGTGGTGAAGTAATATACTTTTAAACCCTAAAGTTAAAGGATGTATAATAGATTTTTATGTTTAAAATTCTACTTGCTTTTGTTATGAAGTGTGATTGAATAGCCGCTCAAGAATACAGTTATTTGGTCAATATGAATAATCTTTAGCTGCTTCTAAATAACAATTACGAGTTTATTCGACTATCTATATCAAAATACAAATCCAGCTTATTTGACACGCCTAATTTTATGTGCAATTATTTAACTATTAACGATGATTTTTCTTAGGGGTAGTGAGCCATAATGACCCAATATCCATAAATAATCAAATTTGTTTACGTCTGGCGTGGCAATAATCACTGTTATTGCTTGATTACTGTATATTTTTCAGATCACTTAAGACTGTATCAACTATAAAAACATTTGTTTGACCACTAACCTTCACCGCGGCTTATATTTTTGCGCACCATTTCGAAATTTGTTAATATTTTTGCCATACTTTTTTTAAATATTATGATTCAATAAATTTAAGTGATTTACAGCCTTAAATTATACTAAATATTCATATTATTAGGCTCGACGGTTTATGACACCTTCAGGTGCCTAATGAGTAGTGACGATTTTCTTGATGACTTCTATAGAAGCCATCCATTAACTACTAAAAAATTTAAGTCTTATTTTAAGAATGAAAGGATGTGGCTATTCAAATATTATCTTCAAAAACTTCAGTAAATAAATACGGTTTTTTCGGTATTTTAGACCAAAGGACAAATCCACACCATTTACAGTTATATTTGATACTAAACGATGGTTGTCCTTAGGGGTGATCAGCTATAACGAACTAGTGAACATAAATAAAAATACCATTTTCCCTACTAATGGGTAAATATATTTATTAAAAAAAAAAGTTATTGGCTTTTACCAAAAATCAATAAATATAGCTACAGCTGTCGAATGAGTTTTTAACAAGTTCAAGGTTGAAAATTAATAAGTCACTTCTATTATTGAAATTTCGCTTATTCACACTTCAGTGTTTTTATTTAACCACAAAAATAAGGTTAAAGAAATTAGTTTTTTATGTGTTTGATTTTCAGCGGCTTCATAAAATTACGTGTTAGTATTTTTTCAATAATTTAGGCCAAAAAAATAATTCAACCTCTTTGACAAGCTCTTCTTTTTTGGGGTGGTAAGCCATAATAGCTTAGTGGTAATAAATAACAGATTTTTTTTGTTTGTCATAAGTATATGTTTAGCTCAACATCTGTTTGAGACTGTATATTGACCAAAATGTGCATTAATATCAACTTTGTATTTAATAAAGACACATTTTCATATTAGTGGATGGTCTTATATGCAAAGATTTTAATCGTGGAGGTATTATTTTATTATGTTTTCTTATAAAATACAGTTTTTTTTATTTATCTAGCTTAATCATTATGTATTGTATTTTATTTAAAAAACTTTATTTTAAAATATAAAGGCCTTATTTTATAATAAATAGCCCAAATCTTATAGTATTCACTAAAAATAGTTTAGAGCAGCGCTGTCCAACTTATTTTAGCTTGTGGGCTATTTTTTCTTTTCCTTACAGCTGTAGATAATTAAAAATTTATTCTTGCCTTAAAAGTGATTTTATTTAAACATGATAAATAATTCGCAACTACCATATTGAAAAAAATTCTAACCCTATAAAATATTTAAATTCAGTTGGACAGCGTGACATTTACTATGAGGAAATACGCGTTAAAAGCGCAATAAATCAAAATACTATAAGTTACGACATGCTGACAATACACATTTGTTATGCTGAAATAATGTGGTAATAAATTTACAAATGGACCATATACATCATCCTCTGAGTATATTCACATAAAATAATATACTGACAAATGACTAATCAGTGGAAGTATAGTGTTGCCAAATCTTCACTTGTTCAACTTATACAATTACACAAAAAAAATGTTCATATAAGTTCCATCCTCAATTCGGGAAGGCCTAAACAACCTCTATCATCCCGATTAGCATATAAAAATGCGTACATAGCGCACATCTTTCATTTTTATAATTAACTTTCGGCTAGAACTGTAGCAATTACTTTTGATTAAGGACACATGAGAGTTAACCTGAACTCTTAAAAAAAAGCAGCCAGACAAAGCCTTAAAATACCGATGTAGCAACCGCTTCCTTGGTCCTGCTACGAAGTCCATAATTTAGAGTTCAATCTGACTTTCTGAGACGACTGGTTTGATAATTACACAAATCGTGTGTGGGTTAAAAAATATTTTGCAATTAGTAGTAAATTATAAATAAATTTTTATTATTTAGAGCATGGTAGTTTTCACAGAAAACGCATTTTCTTTAGCTTAAGGTTTTAGAGAAGATTACAGCTTAGACGCGTAGACCACAACCATAATATTATATAGTTCATTATGTTAAATATTGTGCCGTCGCTTGTACTGAATATGACCGCATGACTAGTCATATCCCATGACCTGGAAACTTAATGGCCTGTTTGATACAAACATAAAACGACATGCTTGCAAAATATTACAACGATCGTTCAGCGTTAATTATCGAAATCGAACTTGATGAGTTTGTCGTATGAATTTTATTTTTCAACTTCACAAATTGGCTGTTTGTACGCATGAACGATTCTGTTAACTTTAATTGAATTCTGAACATTTTATAGCTAATACAAAAAATGTACATATATGTCGCATATAAAAATATATTTAATATAGAATCACGTGTGATACGAGTAAAAGCGCGGTTTCTTCTTTGAATATTATAATCGGCGTCTATATTACTTTTCCCTTTGCGAATTTAACAATTTGTTTCTGAAAAAAGCGCTTTTCGCAAAAAGATATAATTTTGGGGGAAATAATTGACATCCATAAGGTAGAACGTATGTTATGCGATACGAGACGTTGTTAAAACGTTTTGGATCAAATATTTTTGCTAATAGACTTTTTAAATTATAATTTAATTGTTATGATTTTGTAAAAGAAAATTAAAGCTCTTGTTCTTAAAGCAATTTATTGTATATATATAGACGCTACGGAGATAAATTTAATGCTTTTAAAAACAAGCAGTATTATCTATTGTGTTAAGCCATCTTTTAAAATATAATATATCTTCATTATTTTTCCTACACAATAAATATAAAAGTACAACTCTTATTATATATATATATATATACTCAGGCAACAGCATAATTCGTCAACTTAACGTTCGCCGCTCTAACATATACATAAATCTCGTTTATTTTTCACATACTTTTATATTATACACCTTTTATAACCCTTTCATGTTTGAATTAGTCGAGAGTAAAGCTCAACATGGCACGTCTATGTTTCCTCTCGACATTACAATTTTTTTATTGCCCGTTCTAATCACCACCCGCGATCATTTCGAAGTTTAAAGTGCCGAGCTTCAAGCTCGGGACGAACAGAGAAATAAAATTTTATAGGGAATTTCAGTCACATGTCACAAAGACAAAGTTGTTCGCTTTGGCGCTATCTCTTTGTCGATATTCAAAGACTGGTCAGCTATTGAGCGTATACGGTTTTCATTAAACGATGAGATTGTTGAAAATAGTTACAGGTGCAGATGCGCACCAAACATCGTTAATAAAATTGCTATTGTAACGATTAAAAATAAAATAAAGCTTACTATGCGATATTATAACTTTTTATATAGAACGTATCTTGTATATACCTATGTGAATAATTTTCAACACAACTGTCTCGTTAGTGGCACAGTTTCCGAGAAATTTTGAATAATTAATTACAGGAATCCGCATAACGACTTCATTCAGTACATTTAAAAAGGCTCTACATAAAAAATAAATAAAATATTAAAATGTTATATTTAATAAAAGTGTAACATCCAACACACTTTTTCAACTTTATATAATGCCTGCACTACACTCTCTGGAAGTTGGCTAAGGTTAGCCAAGGACGGAGAATATAGTGGGTTATTTCGTAGTTACTTCGGCCAAGTTCGGTTCTGGCTGCTCTAAAATCTCTGAGAAGTTGTCCGAGGTTACCGAGAACGGGAGATAAAGTGGGAGTAATTCAGTCGACTTAGCCAGCTTCGAGCGTTTCCGAACATTGTCGGCAAAAAGACCGAAGTCGGAGTTGCTCTTTCGAGCGCGAGCGGTGACATACTTTCCCTTTCGCTCTCTCACGTGTTAAGTGACGAGAGTGAGAGAGATAATGATATGGTGTTTCGCAAACTGAGATAGAACGAGTAACTCGGTTCAATTTCAGTATGCGCGTAGGCGTCCTATGGTTAACACGCATGTCACGGGGTCAAGTTATAATACCATATGCTTATCGGGGACTTCAACAGACTCTTACTGACATCTTTGAATATTTTAGGGCACCAAAAGTGATTAATTATATTTCTGATAGTATATTCTTCTAACAGATATCGTTATTATATTTTTTTTCATATAAAATTAAATAATTAGTGGTACTTGATTTTGTTAAAAAAATCCTTTCGAATATTCTTATGTATTTTCCTAGATCGGTTTATATAAATGTCATACCATAACGAATTCTTATTTAGAATCGATGGCGATAAATTCTAGGATAGTCACAGATGTGGTGTTCGTATTCTGAAGTATCATTTTTATGCCTTATGGCATTTTGCAAAAGCCGACAAAGATTTTGCGTAAATATTTACGACCGAAAAGTTTTCCCTGATACTGTATTGGTGAGTGCCCACACAAAATTTTATAATTATCGGTAGCGTAATTTTAATAAAATGTCAATTTAAAATTGCGATTATTTGGCACATTTTTCGATCGTACGCAAATATGCCACCGTCCGAACGTCATTCACGGCCGACGTCCGGACGGCCTACAGTCGTAGGTCTCGGCCGACTTCAGTTGTAACTTCGGTTCGGACAACTTCTAGAGAGTGTAGTTCAGGCATTACACAACATGTTTTATTTGTTATTATAGTTTTATTTTACCAGTAAAATGAAGTGAGAAATGAAATTTTAAAAACTGAACTGTCTTTTAATGGCAAAGTATATACTTGTGTTAGAAGAAATAAATTAAACATTTCTCAAATAAAAAGTTAATTATGTTGCAGCTTTGTTATTACAAATATAGCTTTCTTTTATGATTTAAATTAGCAACTTATTAATAAAAATAATTTAAATTGTGTAAAAATAAACTCTTTGGTACGTAATAATTGAAGACGTTCGTGAAAATTTCGTTTATAAAGGTTTGTGTACTCTCTTAAGCCGTAAAATTTAAATCAAATCCTTTATGACGAAATAAAATGCGAAAAATTAATTACACCAATAAAGTTGATGTTATCATAAAGCACAACGCACTAAAACGTTAAATAAATATGTAATAAAAAATACAAAATTAAAAACAATAAAATTGTATCAAATCTATTGGTTTATAATAATAAACATGTAAAAATCGCATTATAAATAAAATACCTTTCAGATAGACAAACCATTCTTTTATAAATACAATTTATTAACTGACATTTTATTAATTTTTAAAAGAATCACATTGTTTCAAAAAGGTTGTTTACCTCAACAGGCAATTTAATTTTTTTTTTTTGCTAAGGAACAAAACATTTGCAAAATCTTTACGACGAATTCTTAAGATCCACTTTTTACTTTGTAATGAATTAGAACAATGTTTAGTGGACCGAAAAAATAAAGACGATGTAAAAAGTTAAGCTTTCGGTAAAAAGATATATTAAATTATATTTTTTTCAAAAGGGATTATAATACTATAGGAAAATATGTATTGTATTATCTAGATAAAAATATTTTTAGAGTTAATTTAATAAATAACTTATTTTAAATAACACAGGTATTAAATAAAATATATAAAAAGAAATACTAAACCGGATTTTCAACAACCACTAATAATTAATCCCTCAAAAGTTAAATTTATTGTTTCCTATGTTCGCCCGGCTATAAATCGCAGTCGAATCTACAGTTAACTTTTACCACAGAGTTTAAAATAAGTTCGTGTTAGTTTACACGCATTATCAGTGCTAATGAATTAAATAATTTATGTTAACGTCGGAAATTATGCGAAATAATACAAAACCATTGTGAAAGGTAATTGCCAATGTTAAACGCAGGTGAATTCGGCTATCCTAGTTGCATTGTTCACCTAGCGAAACAATGAATGCAATTTTGGCAAAACTGTATGTGAAACCCCATGAATCATAACATTTCATTGAATTTAATCAATATACGAATATAAATTATTATTAATAATTTTATACTTATATTATATGTTTAGTCGTAATTTGCTGTTTTACATTGCTTTCATCAAGTATTGGTAAAGTTATTTCCTGCGAAATTAATATTAAAATATCTCAAGCATTTAATAATTCATTCTGCAAACTCTTAATTCCGTACAATAAAGATGAACCTTGATTGAAATATTAAAGATAATTAAATTGTTTACGATACTTTGTAAGGTGATAAATTAAAAATCCCTGACATGCACCAGATTTATTAATTATAAGTATTATGATATAAAATCTTCGGACACATAAAAGGATTTTTAATCTCTTCGTCTAAGAATGGTGTAGTAATTAGTATTGTTCATTATGTTTTATGTACTATATTAAACCTTTTTTTATGTTAGTGATATTAAGTTATTTTATTATATAGAAATATATCATGTAATTTTTTTTATTTTAGGATTGAAAACCTGCGTTCATAGCTGAAAGGATTTCATAGCTGAAAAATATACATAAGGTATGTATAAATATTATAAATTTTTTATAAGCAAATTATATATTTATTGTAGATTATAACTACAATATTATCGTAATGTATTTATTCGGTACTTCACTGTCATGAGGTACCGAAGCTAGCAAGTGTGCGAATACCGGACTCTTAACTTTTTTGGTTTTCTTTCTATTTTTAAATTTAATGGTTGAAATTAGACATTAAAATGGTGCGCGTCTTAGTGCATTTTTTACTGTTACCGCTTTACTGCGTAAATTTGCGCACTACATAGACGAATATTTGTATTTAATGATAGTCAAAATGGTTTAATCTAAAAAGAACTATTTTAAATTTTTAATATAGTTGAAAATAGGTTAGCTAAATATTTCCAAAAAATAAAAACATTTTATATTATTTAAAGCTCGATTTCAAACTTAGATATTTAATGATATAACTAAATATTGTATTTCATTTAAGATTAGGTTTAAAACTAGGCTAGACAATAATAAAACTAAATATTGTATTACAGTTTAAAATAGGTTTTCAACTTAACTAAATATTATTAAAACAAAAAAATATCAAAAGGTTTTCAATAGAAAAAATAATATTAAAACGTAATATTTTTAATTTCATTTAAAAGTAGGTTTGCAGTTTAAATTTATATGACTGATACTAAAAATATTTTGTTACGCCTTACTGACGCTACAACACAATCGATGACCAATAATTGGTTTAATGTGAGCGATTATAAGCCATTGTTTCGTTGTGTACTGCCTTATAATTAAAATCGTATTCAGAATATTTTATTCTACAATATAATAAATTGAAACATATTTATTTTAAGATTTAAAAAATACGAGCAGTCCCAAAAAAATATTGCGTTCTTATTATGATACTTTTTATATAAAACATATACAGTATATTCAAATTAAAAATGTGGAATTTTATCTTTGTTTACGTTTTGAAAGATGTTAAAATCCAAGGCCTTAAATCGTGTCTGAAATTTCAGCTTATATTTTTATTTTCACCACTAAAAATTGTATTCAAAGAAATCCGTCTGTAAAATGCGATGAGTCAATAAGCAACGAGAATGTCGACCGAGCTGAAATTTGTTTTCTAAGAATTCATTTCACATATATAAGAATTGATATGTTATTAAAAATTTCTGCCATTGTCTTGATTTATTGAAGCCAATAAATTGTTCCGCCTTTATATTAAAAAACATATTAAATTCTCGTTTTATTTATTTCCACAATTAGAAAATGTGTTATAAAAGATACAGAATCATTTTAATAATAGGCATTAAAATAAACATATTTATATGCTATTTTTTAAAAACCTACAATTTTTTCATTCAATGATCTTATTATCCATGTTACTAAAATGCTATATTTAAATATGGTATTATTATATATATATATATATATATATATTTAGTTTAAAAAAGTTAAAATTGCCTACTTAATTTTAAAGTGTAGTTATTCTCTATTTATTATGCTCTAACTATTATTTCATAAACATCCCATATTAGTGTCTACATATTTTACAACCTTTTTCCAATGAGCTAAAATTAATTATTGCATATTAAAACAAGTGATTTTTGTTGACTTATCAAATGGACTACACACGGTGAATTCATACAATTGTTTGTTGTTTACACAAGGTTTGTTTATGTTTGTTAATTGTTTTATTTGCTTGAATCGTAAAGTATAAAATAAACCCTCTACGAAGAAAAACTCCGTTAATGGGCCAGGTCTAAAGCCTCTTTTCTATATTTCAAGCTAATCTAGACATAATGGGCGAAAACAAAACAAAGTCTCTGAAGGTGGAAAATCGAGTAGCACTTCAAGACAAATTAATATCTTTTCGGTCTACGCCAGAAGCTCTCTTCTGCGTATTTTTATTGCTTTTTACTTCGCTATATATTATGCATTTACTTCTATCTTGGTAGGTATATAGCAGAGACAGTTCTCTAGATTTTAGTGAGAACCATTTAATAATATTGATTTAGGAAATACGATTCCTAAGCCTATACACACAACACATCTATTTTATATGTATAAAATACATACGTAAATTTGTTCTAATATATATTCATTATATATGTATTCAATACCATTTATTAAATTTTATTAATAAATATTTTTAGTTTCATTATAGTTGACATTATATCATATATATTTCTCATAAACATCCATTGAAGCTTTACTCTTGAATTTCTCTTTAATGTTACTTACACATATATACCGTATTTATTAAGAAATGTTTTACTTCTCTTACTGAGCAACTTTTATAATATTTTTGCTTAAAAATAAAATAATTAAGCGTTAAAAAAATTAAGTAACAAAATTGAACTATCTTAACAAATATATTTTAACATATTTCTTATTCCACTTTTTTTCGATGTAATCTGTCTATTTAGACAAAAATAAGTTTCTTTATTATATGTATAATATATTTCCATATTTCTCCTTTCTTCAAGCAACTAAGCACTTTGCAAAGGAAAAATTAAAAATAACATATTACTATAATATTTATATTATCACTCAAGCACTACCTTAATGCATCATCAGCATCCAACACATTTATTATTAATAATTCAGGCATTACAATATTTTTATCTATTAATATAAATACCTTAAAAAATATAGTTTTCCTATTTACCAACTTTATAAATTATACAGAAAAAAACTTTTAAGAGCTTTTTAATTATATGCAATAATAAATGCATTCATCAAAACAATTTGCTTTTTATACGTTTTTATTATATACATACATACCAGTCAATTTATTTTTAAGAAACACTTTTTCAAAAACTCTTATAACAATATTATTATATGTATTATAATAATTATTGTGTTCATATAGAAACCTAATAATCAACCCTATTTTTTTTAAAGGAAATATCCCTTATAAAATTTCATTTTAAGAGTCAAAGTGCATAAAACAGTCAATCATTTTCAATAAAAGTAACATCGACCCATTTAAAACTTCCCGAGTTAAACTACGTTTATCAATTTCCATTTATCAAGATAGATATACGAACCCTTTAGACAAGTCAAGCTTTCTAGACATGAACGATGGAATTAAATTACGACACATCGATTTATATGATTCCAATATCTGAGAGCTCATACATCATATATAAAAACTGATCTAATAAAAGGAAGTAGTATGAATTAAATTTGAATGCAAATAAATAAAAATTATATATCACTATTTCAATTTTGATGTAAATAAAAATCGTGGACAGATTTAACAGCTAATCATAATTCACAATATCTCAAAATATTTTTTAATATTATACAAGATCTTGATAGATTTTAAGTAGAAAACAAACCAGTAGCGTCATTTCAGATACTTTAAAAAAATTAGATATTCCTTTTTAATGATAATAAAATATCTAAATATAAATTATGTTCATATAAAATCCTTTTTAAGTATCACATGAGTTAGTAATTTAACGATGATGACAGAGAGGCAAATAAGTTTAAATTAATCGATAAATATTCATGGTTTGGACCGATCACAATAGAAAAAAATAAAAAATGTTTACTTCGTGAAGTGGTTTGTTCGAGCTTTGAATTATTTATTACGCACTTTAAAACATTTGAAAGCCTAACTTGAAGATGTTCGGCGAATGTTTAATTCATGATCATCATAAACGTAGTTAACTGTCTCATAGTTCGCTGTTAAATTTAAAGGGACGATTTATTAAATATATAATGAGCAAAGGGTTTTTATTGACACTCCGCCCCTTAAAAGTGTAGCAGTTATATTTGTGTTAAATTCACATTTAAAAAAATATTTAGAGCTGTAATATTACTTTGGAATAAAAATACATTTTTATTTCATCATACAAATGTCAAATGAGTATCGGATGCTCAAGTGTCAAATCCACTTCATGATATTTTGTTCATCGCAAATACGAAAAAATACATTTATAGCTTACATACGTATCATACGATAATAATGATAAATAAATCAAGAAACGTACATTAATACATATGTATATCTGATAAAAAGTCGGACGGATACAAACGTCTGTTTTATGCGAAACGCTTGTTTTATATTTCATTCCGCGTCTACGTTTATATAGCTCGACATAAAAATGCTTTAAGCTTTCGTTACCATAGTTTCAATTTCTTGGCGTATATACACCCTGTTAATACCTCTCATTGGTATCGATCTTTTCCGCTGCATTTTCTCTAGCGACATTGTACAATTCATTCGTGGTGCATCTTGTTTTATTTTTTATATAAAAGCTGCAGTTTTCACTTAATTTCACTGAGACTTCTATAAATATATATATACATATATCCCATTATAAAGCTTTCAAATATAAAAGCTCTCTCAATGCAACGTTTAAGAAGTCTTTTAATATAATTTTATTACTCTTACTGCATAAAATCAAACTTTTTCTTAAGCTATGTTTTTCAATAGAATTTCTTCCTTGGGGGAAATATTATATATTATAACGCACATTCCTCGCATAATGAAGCTTATTGAAATTTATTATTAACTCGTTTCATAAAATATTAAGTTTATTTTTTTTTGCCCGCAATACGAAATTTATTCAGCTTTTCGCGAAATGATAAAATTAAAATTCTTCTTTAAAGATTCTCCCTCGTTTTTATGTAGCTTGATAAAAAATAAGAGTTTAACTTGAATAGTACTTTTGTAAATACTCGGAAAGAAAACAAAAATAAGAGTATCAACTGAAACTCTCTGTGGTAATAATCTTTATGTTTGTCCAAATACAATATTCTTGTTTAATATATTTTTAATTAAAATTTTGCATCATTTTAACAATTAATACTTGCTGCATTTGCTATGCTAACGCAATATATGATTCACTTAAATTTAAACGACAAGGCGGTAATATTAATTTTCCTTTCTTCTAGTATCGACCTTAAACGCAAACTTACTTTACATTTTCTTCCTGGATTTTACAAACAAGATTTCTTGGAACACTCAAAAATATTCTTCTCACGAATCTCGATAAATATTAATAAAAACCTTTTATGTTACGTAAAATTTAAATTTATGAAAAGAATAAATGGACGGAAGCTATTATTGCGTTTCTAAGAAATATTTTAAAAACTCAATTGAAGCATCAAGTCGCTGAGATGCTTCAAATATGTCTGTTATAAAAATCACACTTTGAACAAAATAATAAAAAAGTTTCAATTCTTTACTTGAAATATGAATATTTAAGGAGACTAAGAAATAAAATTTCATATTAATATATAAATTGATTACGTTGAAATTTTTATTCGTAGAAGTTATTAAAATTTATTTAGATATTTCTTGATAGTAAATTATCATGAGATAAATATTTTTTTAATTAAGCATATTCATCAATAGTCTAAAAAAACTATGGTTCTAATTTGCACAGGATTTTCACAACGTTTGTACAGGACTTCACCATAATCTGTCTTGATTAACGATGTTGACTGTTGTCAGTCAGCGATTATTAAAATATGAATAAACAACGATACACAAAAGCCACGCGCCCGACATTAAAACCAGGCCACTATGTTTGATTAGCTTAATTTTTTTAAACCCAGTACACAGTGTATAGTATGATATATATTTGCGTGCTCTGTCCAACAGCCTCTTTGAAATTTATCTTTAATTTTGACCATGCACATAATGTTGGTTTTATATTACCGTTCACGTGGTTATCTGCCGGTTACATGCTACGTTGTTAGGGGAGATCTACGCTGCTCGTTCAGACAAACTAACGTTTCCAAAGATAAAACTTTAGAACCTTAAAGCGAAATTCCTTACAAAGATCCACATATATTAAGATTAACGATTTGTGAGTCGTGAATTATTCAAGTCGCGTGACAATTCGCAAATTTATGATGAATGCTTTGCAATTATTAGATAATTTTTTGGAAAACTTTTTGTATATATGTATATATATATTTTTCTTAATATAAATTGCAGAACAAAAATAATTTATCTGCAACCAATTTTTTATCATAATATAATACGCATATTCAAGTGCTGTGGCGCTGCAAAGTTTAAAACTCGAGTGAATTCTTGACGATTTACAGCTTGGCTGGACTAAATGTGTCGATCGTAGTGTAAAGGCTGTTTTTCTCTTACTGTTGATGGTGCTCCAAATGTCTATCTATGTTATTATTTAGTCATCTGTAGTGACTTAGCATGAACTCTACTAGTAGTGAGCTAAGAGCTAAACTTAAATGGTATGCTAGAACTTTTTATCTCCATGACAGCATTCAGGCTTTTTTTATATATAAAACGCTTATTTCAATAGTCATGTTATGTTAACAATTTAATAAAAAGTAAAAAAAAAACAATTATTTAAGCAAAAATTCGAGTACATTTCACTAAAGATCTGGAACTAATGTTATGTTGTCTTTAGTCTCTGAAGCAATGTGCTTTGGCATTTTTTAGTGGGTTAGTGAGGTTACGCGATTTTTTTTATATTATTTTTTGTTATAAAAATAACAGTGTTCGTTAGTTGTTAATATTATTTTTTTAATATTAATAATTTTGTATTAGGAAAAGTAAAAATTTTAGGATAAATGAACAGAAAAATATTTTTTTGGCAGTCGTTTAATAATATCGCTTGCTAAAGTTTAATTTGTGAATATGTCATTGCTAACTATAAATATTACAATGTAAAAAGACATTATAAAAGTCTGCATTCTACATTTTTAAAACTATATGAGGAAATGCGTAAACAAATATTGTGTCTATGAAACGAGAACTGACAGGCCAACGGAAATTGCAACGGAAATAAGTTTTCAAATATATCATCTCATAGCAAAAAGGTGTCGACCATTTACAGGCGGAGATTTTATTAAAGATTGTTTTATGATAGCTGTTAAAAAAAATTGCCCGAAATCTTCCAAATGTTTAGAAAATATTTAGTTAAAATTTATTTTTCATTGGCCATTGATGAATCTCTGATGTCACTTTCACAGCCCAGGTATTTTAATAATATTTGCACGTGGAATAACACGCAGTAAAATAAAGGCAGTGATATATTAATTAGGCTTCTGGAACAGTGTTCCAAAATTGACTTATGCTAGTACGACTGATGGAGCTCCTTCCATGAAAAAAACTAATTATGGATTGGTGACTTTATTCAAACAATATTTGGATAGCCGGGAGGATGAATTAATACAATTTGATTGAATAATTCATTAGGAAAGCTTGTGCCTTAAGAAATTAGGGCTCAAACATAATATGAAAGTTGTGATTTCAACAGTTAATTTTATAAAATTTTGTACCCTTAATCATAGACAATTTAAACAATTTCTAGAATAAATTGAAAGTAAATTAGTGTGACCTAATTTTTTATATAGAAGTGAGGTGTTTACGTCGTGAAAAAACATTAGAACGGCTTTTAAGTTTACTCGACAAATTGAATCCTTTACGTCTGAAAAAACGCAATTATTCCCGATGTACAAAACTCAGATTGGTTATGCCACATAGCTTTTCTGGTTGATGTTATTAATCATTTGATTTAATACGCGACTTCAGTGTAAAGATCAATTAATTAATCAAATTTACGGCTATATTGTTTCTGTTCAATGTAAGTTAAATCTATTTAAAACCCAAATAATGTTTGAAAAGCTTAACGTAAAATTAAAAAGCAATTGATAATTTAATATTAACATTCAGAGGTCGCTTTTCTGATTTTCAGAAAATAAGATTTACTTAGCATTTCGTCAATTTGGTCAAAAATGCACAAGAGTCAATTCATCTTGAGCTGATCGATATGCAAAATGACGAAAATCTTCTTCTGGATTTGTTTAATTTCTATCACTGCGTCGATAAAAATATTTAAAAAATTTGGGTTTAATGTATATTTGTGAATAAACTTTTTCAATTATGAACATAAACAAATCGACAAATAGAAACCGTTTGACAAAAAAAATTGATCCAGATATTAAAAAAATTTTCAAATTATTTTTTTCCTAAATAAATGTTTATTCTTATTTCAATCTTAAATTTTTAGTATTTTATATATTATATAATGTGTACTTTATATGATTTGTAGTAATATTTTTTTTTAAAACTCAGTTAATAATTTTTATCGATACGGCCCTTGGTGCATCTGTCTTATGAGAAGATGTGTCTCTAGTCCCCACGCGATGTTTATCCGCGCTGTAGTTTATTTGCCAGAGAAGCTTATTTAACTAATACAAAAATAGTTTTCGCACATTAAAAAAATCTTGCAATTTTTTTATGTCACGCTACGAGCATTTTATTAATGGGTTGTATGTAACACGCGAATTTGCTAGTAATACGTAATGCATTTTTTATAAAAATATGGATGTAGTATAAAAAATAGAAAATTGCAATGAAAAATCTAACAGTTAATTATATGATTGGTAATCATTACCTAAATTAGGATATATAAACGCAATTAAATTGTACGTGTAAATTTCGCTATTATTATGCTAAAAATTGAGCTTAAAAAAACAACGAAAGATGATATAAAACTCATTTGTATAAAAATATTAAATTAATAATTACAAGCGTATATTAATTATTATTTTTAATTAAGAATACCTAATTAATTAAAACAATAACGATTTAATTGTCAGATAAATTGGAGCCTTTATTAATTAAATAGTAATTTAAATTTCGGCTAAAAATGATAAAAAAAATAGTACTGTTTCTATTTTAGCTAAAAATAAAAAAATAGTACAGGTTGATCGATTTTTATATCGTTAGATTCTTATAGTATAAATTTTAAAATCTGTTAATTTTTGTGACCATTTTAATAGGTTTAATATTGCCCCACTTCAATTATTGTGCAATAGTATGCTTAATAAATTATGTTGCAAGAAATACAAAATAGTAAAATAAGAGTATTCTAAATAGAAGTATGATTGAAATTGTTACCAGTGTATTTTAATAAGTATTTAATAAGAAATGTAGATATAATACTAAAAATAAACAGTTTAAGGATAGATAGGTATAGGAAAACGAGTACAGCCAAGAGAAATTTGAATGAAGGTGTGAATTTGTATAATCATATTCCTGAGACAATCTGCAAAAATAAAAATGTTGTGGGTTTCCTTAATATAATAAAAAAACTTGTAATACTAAATTATCTTATTTAGTATATAAACAATTAGCTATATTAACTAAATAAATAAATAATTAGGTTGGGGTTTACTGTTGGTATATTAACTCAGATACTTTATGCAAAATAAGTTTTTATTATTTAGAATAAGTAATCATTATTGAGTTCTACATAAATCAGTACTTTTCAAGTTACATGTTAATCATAAATTAGCTTCAGAGTGAAAGGATTTATATATAAGTTCATATTCGATATGTAATTGTTGGAGACTATAAAAAGTGTCGGATTGACAAACCAAAAAAAATAGTTTTCATTTCAAAAAACATATAGAAAAATAGAAATATTTTAGTTTTGACCTTAGTTATTGAATTTATTACAATACAATCCAAAAACCATACGATGTCCATCGTGGATTAAAATAATTATTGCAAATAGTTAAACTGGCATGCTAAATCTAACACACTTCGTTTAATCTCACAGAGAAATTTGTGATGATTTTTTAATAATTGACTTTCGAAGCTTTTCAGCAAGACATTATTCCTACGTATAAATTTATATTATTTGTATATGTATATGCATAAACAAATTTATAGACTAGTCTGATTTTAAATGTAAAACAAATTAACGGTGTCATGTCAGATTTCGCGAGATTTATTGGGGTAATTATTTTTTTTTATATTCATCACTAATTGAAGCCAATGAGAAGAAAGCTCGTTATTTCGTTTCGTAATTAAAAATGTTTCAAATTAGTGGTTCGCCTTTCAAAGTGCGGGAGGAGACATCCGCGCCTCAGGACATTTTACTTAGCGGCGGGCATGACTTGATTAAGTGGAACTGGTTTTGTGGGAAAATTAACAACTTTATTCTGCGACTCTGGACAGGGGATGGAAGTGGATTTTTGCAACGAAAAAACATCTCATTTCCGGCACGAGTTATTTTTCTTTGACGTCAGAGGGCTTTTCCTCGTCCTCTTGGTTTTCACTGTAATCTACCTCGATTAGCGGCGGTGACTTATTAAAAGTGGGCAACGATACAACACAAGCAAGCTACCTTCATTAAGGACATTAATGCAATATTGTATTCATTACGCACACCGGCACACCTTGTTAGGCTCATAATATAAATTATACAAAAAAAACATGTACTAGTAAGGGTTAACATAATATGACTTCAAAATGTGTACTACAGTATGTATCATATAGCTGTTGCTATTTAAAATTATATATTACATTTTATACATCAGAATGAGATCCTTGAGGGTTGAAAAAACGATAAAAAAATATTCTTTGGTTTTTTTTTAGTACATTTTTTAGTACAATATTAAATAGGCAATCTACAACAAGGCGTCTGATTTACCAATAAAACTTATTCCAAGTTTTAAATTTCGCGATTCAATATATTTTTATGTACATCTCGCACCCCGTCCCTTTTCAGACTGAAATTGCCGTGCCATAACCAAATTGGTTTATTTTTGCCATACATTTTGTCAAATAAATCTTACCAGACACATACTGCTACATAGTAACTTTAATGTTTTTCCCCTGGTTCGCAACATGGCGCCGTTTGCTCTACAGCATTCAAGCTTTTATGTAACCCGTTCGTTAAGTACAAATTAAAGTTGATTCGAAAAAATAAAATTGTTCGACGCATATACGTACGGTCGGAAATCGCTTGCGGGAAACAGGAATGATGAATGAAAAGCAATTAGGGGTACGTTAATTAGTACACGCTTCGACCAGATGGTGCTCAAACATCGCCTCTAAGCGTTTGCAAACTGTGGCTCGCGGCTCGGTATTGCTTCTAAAAAAAATACTGATCCTTCATATTACAACAAAACTTTTTTCTAAACTGGATTTTTAGTAGTATTTTATATAAAAAAAATCAAACCATTTGGCACGCCCCTGGTGCCAAAATTATATGATAAAGCGTTTTTTTAAACCTTTGTGCTTGAATTCTAATGACGGTTAACCTTAGGGGTAGTGAGTCATATTCCTTTGTTATCTTCCATGTTATGTCACGTCATTAACTTTTACTACCATAAATATAGGGAAGGAATGGTGCGGATAAATACGTTACAATATCAATTTGTAAGTACATTATTACGCATGGTTCGCAAGGTTTTTACATAGACTGTATTTGTAAATTTAGAATTTAATTAGTTTCCCAGTAAACATAAACGTGAAAAGTAGTTATTCGACTTCAGAGGAGACTAATTGCAATTAAGAGTTTTACGTTAGATTATTAAAAGAGTATTGCTTTTTCGTAACTAAAATTTTAATTAGATTCTGGCGTTAAAAAAATACCGTCTAATAAAATTTAAGAAATAAGCAATTTCTTGAACACGCATTGTAAAGTTCTAAATATATAATAAAAATTAACTATACAGGTGTTTTAAAAGTTTGAAAATATTTTCAAATATGTATCTTATTTTTAGTCTATTGTACATTAAAACACTGGATCGTGTATTAATTTACAATAGACCATTAAGACACTTATCATCAATAATTAATTAGTCCGGTATATAATGTATTTTATTGAAATTTATACATTTATATACAATTATACCCCAAGGCAAGAAAATTTCGAATAACAATTAACGAGTTCCGAAATATTTCGATATTCATGTTTATAATTTATTAAACGTTTTGTGGTAAGAGTTTTTAGATTTTGGCAGTCGAGTTATCCATAATTCGATTCGTGATTTTGTTGGTAATATATTTACTGTGCAATAAGCTATTAACCTTCACCAAAAATCAATGAATGCATATCCAGATAATAAATGAGTGGTAGAAGTGTACCTAATTCTTGTCTGATGTAGTGAAGTATTATAATTTTAAAATCTAATGTTGAAGGGTGTATAATATATTTCCGTTGTTAAAATTACACTTGCTTTTTTATACAGTGCGTTCGAATAGCCACAAAGACAGAACCACTTAACACGCCTTATTTGCAGTTATTTAACTATTAACGTTGGTTTTTCTTAGGGGCGGTCGGCCATAATGACTCAGTACCCATAAATAATCATATATTTTAACGTCTGGCGTGAGAAAATTCATTATTTTTGCTCGACTACTGTCTATTTTTCAGATCGCTTAAGACTGTTTTATCTATAAAAATGTTTAAATTTGTCTGTCTAATAATATTAACTGTGTAAACTTTAAAGTTTTATTCTAAGAATAAAGTAATGTGATAAATAAAATCTTTTAGTTCGAATGAGAAATCCACCTCATTTTGCACCCATTGTTTTTTGTGAAATTATTATATTTGATAATTAACTATGGTTATCCTGAGGGGTGGTCAGCTATAATAGTTCAGTGAGCATTAATAAAAATATCGTTTGTCGGCTTTTAATTAATAAATTGCTGACTTTTATCAGAAAGCAATAAATGTAGGTACAGCATAGTATAAATAAGTGACTTCCATTATTGAAATTTTTCCCGGACTCACTGCAGTGTTTTCAAATAATATAATAAAAAATGGATGTATGTGTTTGATATTCATAGGCTTTAGCAAATTACGTGTGAGTATTTATTTCAATCATTCAACTATTAACTATCCTTGGGGTAGTGAGCCATAATGGCTTAGTGGCCATAAATAATCTGATACTGATTGTTAGTGATGATGAAGATCTGTATTTTTTCATGATTGGCGTGACAATAAACATTCTAATGGCTCTATCTTTGAATACTATGGGACATCCATGGTTGTTTGTCGCCATAAGATGATCCGTTAGAATGGTATATTATTCCTGCTGTGTTGTGTGATATTTTATTATTTATTATGATTACAATATGGGTATGGTGATCGAGTTTGTACAAAATATGTACAGTAAAATGCAGGTGTTTGAATCGGGTGTTTTTTTATTTTTGCGTCCTCTTCTATAAGCTTAACCAAATTGGCGAGTCTTAAAAAGTCCTTCAAATTGTCAAGCTAAAAAGTAATTTTCGTTCAAAAGCTTGTCGTGATCGTTGGTGATAAGTGTATTTTTTTTAATAATGGTCCACAAATTAAAAGCCAATCATGATAGTCTTTAGTCAATACATAATTTTGTAAAAGTTAAAGGTTTAGATACCCGTCCGCCAATCCATTATTCGTTGCATTTTTTTTATAGACGTGTTTTCATTTTTGTGGCTATTGTGCAATCCAGTGTGATTTAATATTCTGAGGTTTAACGTTTTTTTAAACCACAACGATTATCGTGTTTAAGATTTTTAATGGGTAATGTTGAAACTTTTATAGTATTTATTTAAATTATTTAAGTTTATTTATATGGTTTTAAGAATATTATTGGCTTATTAAAAATAAAAAAATAGTATAAAATTCTTCATACAAAATCTTATTGTAGTAATATTAAAAATGTATAGTGTTTGTTACAGTTGATTTTATTATGTATAGAATTTTTAATAAAAATTGTGAGTTAAGCCTTTGAGTAGTGAGTTAATTTCTTAGTATACACCTGGGAGTAAGGTAGTTTTACGTATATTTCCATAATTATTTAGCATAAAAAAGCATTTCTCCGTAGTCTAAATTTTGGGAAACACTTCGAATTACGCGTTTCAAGTATTATGTACTACAAAATATCTGTACATATACGTATGCGCGGATCAAAATTGACGAAATTTGCATGGCTAATCCAAGCAACAATGCGCAATAATTGGAAATCGCAAACTAGAGTTAACCGGTATTTCGGTGATTTTGCATCGAAGTATAATTTAGTCATAGCTTTCTGCACATACTAATTTCCAAGCACGACATACTATTTAAAATATTCATTATTGATTCTAGAGCATATGTAATCTGATTTAGTGTGGAATGGACCGTAATATTTATTCAGAGCCGAATCTTTAGCTGAATGCCCAAACAAGTCGAGATGTTTTCAGTGTTAGATAGAGAAATTGGATAAACTCGATCTATAGAGTGCGAACACGTGTAATTGATTGGCACTCACAAACGGATTTCCTCTAGAATTGGTAATCTCGTTTTTCACGTAACATGAGTGCTTTACAGCACTTCACAATTTAAGATAGATCTATTCCACAATTTCTCTATTCATCATTTAAATTACTATTTTATTTTATATAGGTCAATAAGTTAACGAGTGTTTAAAAGAAAATATTACTGAAATATTTTATTATCGAAAACTTGAATGGAATGGAAAAGAAAGGCGCGAGACGATTTACCAAAGAAACTTAAAAATGCATTGAATATTTAAAATAAATACTTTTTCTAATAAAATATTACAATAATATTTTCTCAACTTTGTATACCAAAGTACTTATCTTGTAATTGTTAGGCGAGAGGTGAAAATGTGTCTCTTGTCCCAGAAAATTGAATGAGTCAAGACTCAAGAAGCGCTAATCAACAATTATGTGGGACTGCAAAACTTCGGCATCAGCCAGTATCGTTCCTTTTTGTCGACATTAACGAGGCTCAACCACGGTTAGCCCACTTTTAAGAAGTTGCCAACTCTTGGCTGTGTTCACATTTACGCCTAACTAACAACCCCTCGATGGAAGTTGGATGCTGCGACTCGGATATCGGCCAGGCGCTCCGTTTACAGATGAATTCGTGCGTTTCGATACGTTCGCTTTGATCTTATTACACATTCCAAACGCGGACTTGAACTGTATTCGAGCACTCGTTTTCGGGTCTCGACTTACGACAAGAGTTTACAAATGAATTTTGTTCGACCTCCAGTGTATCGTGATCGATCTGTCGAATATTACTTCTCCCCATAAAATAGTAATAAGTATCAATCACTCGCAAGGTTGACAGTTTAGATTTACACGATTATATATAATACATATAAGGATTTATTAACATTCTAATAATAACATTTTTAATTAAAGAGGGATTTCATACTTCGGTTATCATATCTAAATCATGTTTTGATGCGATATTAAATATATTTCATACATCTGCAAAGAATTTCAATCATCTTGGTTAACTGCAATAGTTAAAACAAAAAGTATTTTTAAAACATTTTTATTCTTTCAAAAAGTATGACTGTATAAATAGAAACGTTAGTATCTGAATTCTTTATTCGTTCAATGTATTTTCTTGCTCAAAGTTTCTCATTCTTCTTGATTTTTTTGAGAATTCACGAAAAATTTTGATATAAAAAAAATATATAAAATATTGTGTGTGATTATAATAGTGTATATTATTGCAGATATTAATATATTATTTAAAAAAAACTGAATGCTCTTTAAGAGCGTACAAACTTATATTGCATATTTATTTGTGAAAATGAAGGACCAGAACAAATTCGATTGATTACACGCATTGAGTTACGAAAGAATTTTGGACTCCCGAATACCCGAATCGTAGATAAATGTATCAATAACAACTTTCTGCTAAATTTGTTAATAACAGATGCTACTGAAAATTTAGAAAAATAAATAAATAAAAAACCCCTTTATATTATTGATAAAATAATATTTAAATTTATTGACATACATTAAATTCGGTGACATACCCCCATACATTTTTTCAATCTGTCGATTCTCACGTGGAACGATACAATAGAAAATCGTAAACAATTTTTGCTTTCTTCTTCCCTATTAAAAGCTTCCAAGAAAACATAAATATTTTCAAACATTTGACACGGATCTAACATTTCTTATGCAGCGGTATAAAAAATGTAGAGGTTTTGTGGCAAAAAATAACCTTATGAAATTCTCGAGAACTCAGCAAATATCTCAAAAAATAAAAATTCTCGATTTGAAATTTTTCTCGATAAATTCTTAATACATTGCATTGACTGTTTTTGTCTTACGAAGAATATGATAAATTTATTATATGTACGTAATTTCTTATCAGAACAAATATTTTTATAATTATTCGGCTTTGTTTTATGTATATTTGTTTGTTCACTAAGAATGTTTAAAATTCTTTATTAAAACAAGTCTTTTTATAGATATTAGGCCATGTATTATAAATTATTTATTTGCTCATCAACTATAATATATATTTAAGAATATATTTTGCAACCCTTAGGTTTATTAATAACATCTCTCTTTTATATCCTTACATTTAAATAATTATTTAAAATTATTAACCAACTAATACACTATATATAATACATTATTTTAATGGAAACGAATATATTAAAAACTTTTACTATCAGCAAGCGACTTCTGCTTAGAATTTATTCTATATATTCACGAAGTTTGTAGTAGATACCAATACATTAGGGATTTTGCTTCTGAGCCTTTCTTAGAATTCAAGACTCTTACTTTAATAAATTCAGCGCATTTCCGGGATTCAATATATTTATATACTCATTACAGATTAATTTATTTTTAGTTGAAAATGTATTTAGTATTTATTTTTATTATATGTATGTATATAACCAGTTTGAACAAGAAAGATATTATTTTTTTATTCAAGAACTTTTACTTTCTGTTATTGTTTAGAACTTTTATCAATAATTATTGATAAATTACTGACAAGAAATTTCTTTATTTGATAAGAAAGTTTGTAGTAGTTGTTTTTTACCTATTGAGCTTATTGTAGCATCGAGGAATTAAATTTTAAAATCAATATAATAAAATTTAAAGCTTTTTTATTTATGAGGTTATTATTTAAAGCTCTTTGCAATTTTTACTGAAACTCGATTTTATTTTATTTATTTCTTATGATATGCTTTGTAAATGCAAAATTAAGAGTTTTCTTAATTTTTTCTATTTTATAAAAAATGTCAAATTAATATTTTGATAAAACATTTTCAAGTATAAATAAAAAATTCATTAAATGAATTCAGACTAAACACATCCTAATTTTTTTGCTTAATGATATATAATTACTTTCGCGTGACAGCTTCGTTTATTTAATATCTTTATAGATTTTAATTATTATTATGTTTTAATTATGAGTTTCTAATTGCATAAAATATATATAAGTTAATAAAAATTACATAAAAATCCGTCTGTTTGTTTTACGGAAATGTGATTTATATTTTTAGATAAGGTTTCAAGAGTTGTGTTTATACCTGAGCTTGTTGACATGTATATTTTAAAAACACAATAACCAATTAATCATTTTACTTCTTTTCTAACAATTTTTCTTTAATGCAAATTGAATTTGTAAATTATAAGAACTATAAAAATATACCAACTCTTAAAACACAATTGTGTTTTAAGACATTATTTTTTACATCTTTGTGCATCTTAACAAAGAAGATAGGTATTTTTTACCTCTACAGTATTTATAGCCCATTTTAGTTTTGTAAAGTAATTCTCCTAACAGCTATAACCATAGAAACTAATAACCGACAAATAAAATATGAGGAAAAATAACTTTTTGTAATTAACGAAATTCCGGAAATTATTTATTAATTATATTAAATAATTATGTAGACTTTCTTTGTGGCTGGTATTGATTTTTACATTTCTTTTAACCTATATTTTTCACACAAACTTTGTCCTTCGATTCCTTATATCATAATTTTACGAATGTATTTGAATATCATTCTGGAGTACGACAGGAATCCAATCAGGAAATATATATTATATGCTAATCTTAAAGAATTCGCACAAATTCGGATTTAGTCTCTTAACAAAAAGACCTGGAGTTGCTGTGAATGTTGTCGATAGACAACATTTGCAGCATAGATAGATATAAGTTGGGATGATATCGACAACCTGTTATAGCCGACAGTGGTGACTTTCAGCTGCGAGCTTTAGAAAGTCGCGATCGCGTCCCTTATTCTTCACCTTTACGGCCAACACGTCAGCGCTCGACAACGCTCTTCTTGCACGAGTCATCCAGCTTCTTAATCAGCTTGATAAACACATAGATGTTTTCGGCGATAGCTGAAAAACAGTATGGTGCTCACCTATTTTATATGACTAGGATTTATAGTATTTTATTCAATTACATGCATTTTCTGGGCAAATTCAAGGGGGGCCAAATGCCTTCACTCTTCCCCCAAATAACATTCCTGCCATCGTGGTGTATTTGCGAAATCTATCAAGTCTACGAGACCTCAGAGGATCATCCACTGGACATTATCCTTTCGCCAGCTTTTCCACTAGCCCTCAAAAAAGAAAACAATACTCGCCCACAATATTTTGTTGCAATATATACATTTAATACGAAAATAAATTATCACCAGTTTCCGGCGTCTTACTGGCTTCGAAGTCACGCCCCTTTAGGGTTAAAAACCTTAAAGCGTGTTTTTTTCTTGTTAAGTCGTAACAGGCTATTAATAATCTAGTATCTTATCTACTGCTTTCAAAACATTTAAAAAACGTTTTATGTATATTCTTATGTTGTTTTCTTCAAAGGTCAATGTATTAGTTAGACGGGAATTGAAAACAATTGCGCTGCTCGTCGCTCTGGTCACATTATTGATTGATTTACTGTTTTTTCACAGGTAGGGGTTTTTTATCAAACGAATTCTATTAATACGCGGAAAATAGCAATGCGAGAATCGGCGCAGGTGTTTGGCGCGCGGCGCCCTTTGCGCTCTAATTCGTTTAGGCACCTCGTTATTTTCGCGAATTAATATCCGGTCTGGTGATCACACACGCGATCCGAGGCCGTTCATCCAGACACACGGCCTTCCGATAATCAACCATCTTGCACACCCGTCCAAATCGGCGGGCTTCAACTTTGTGCATCGCTCGGCCGCGCTTGTTAACACCGCATTAGACACCGCGCGCGGTTATTGTGTCGACGATAAAGTGCTAGTTTGATAATACTACGCCGGCATATCTCGATCGTAATGAAGTGGCATTGTTCGCGAAGGCCCTCAGTGTTTTGATGGACGAGGATATGAGCCGCAAATAGAATCAGATCGCTTAAAATGGTCTGTGCGTTGATGTGAGTCTACATTTTCCAGACTGTGCTATAAGATAAACACATGTCAATAATGCAGTATAGCTTTAAAAAAGGTCGTAAAGTGTGAAAAAATGAGCGCGTAGCGCAAAAAAATGAGCACGTTGCACAACATATTCGATTAGTAATTTTATATTCGGATTTTCCCAGACATATTCTCTTTTAAAAGCGTCTTAGACGAAGTTGTCAAAGTTGACAACTTCGCAAAAACAATTTGTATAAATTTGGAAAGCACGGGGAAATTAAAATAATGGAAAATTCACCGAAACGCATTTCGTCAAATGAAATGTTTACCGATTTTATCTGGCATATTCATTTTTTTTTCATCCAGCCAATAGATGTAATTGTTTCTTAGAACAGCGAAATAGGTATACGCCTTTAGAAAATGACAATTGCTTGATGGGCATTGTCCAAGGTCGTATACTGCAACAGGAATCTTGTGAATCCTGTGATTTATTACATTCGTGACCGCTTCGCAACAAATAAATATTTTTCAATGACGGAGAATATTTACAGTAGGAACACTTGCGTGTTATTTATGTGATTTTTTCTGGTCGTAACGAGGGCTTTTGTGTGGTCCATTCTTTACGCTATTGTATTGTTTCCTTATTGATGAATGATCATTTTAGTCACAGTAAATAACGCAAATTTTAATAATAAAACCCCATAGAGCGATTAAATAGAGGTCTAGGACGTTTCGTCGCCTTAATTTTTAATAACACATTTTTTTTATTCATAATTCTGTAAACTATTCTCGTAATATTTTTTTTGTTTTAGCAAATTTGATTTATCGAATTGTTTGCCAAAATCTAAGCTTTAAATTTTCCTCATGATAATGCAACGTAGAATAATTGTACACAATATGTGGAACCAAATTGTGATTTTTTTCTGATAATAGAACAGACATTGGTATATATAGGTATTTAAATTTAATAAAAGGATTTGATAAATTTGTGATAAACTAAAAATCACGATGAGTTACAAAGCAACACATGTGTATATACTTGGTATTCAAAAAACTTCATAATACGCGAATACATTATATGGATAAAAGCCGATTTTACTGAAAGTTTATATCGATTATTTTACTTAAAAGTTTTGTGAAGTACCAATTTTTTTAACATAACGCCAAATTATACCGTCTTTCAAACTTCTCTCGTTTTAGTTTTTTCTCGTTTGGGAAAATTTTATAGTTCTTTAAGGGTAATTCCTTCATTACATATTTTATATATTTATTAAATCCACTTCAGATCAGAGTTCGCATTCAATATCACTCTATAAATTGCTATGATCATACACAACCATCAACAACTCTTGGCTATCTGCAATAACACTATGTACATGCGTTCTTTGCTTTTTAGTTTTTGCATATACATTCAAGACAAATTCCCTAGGCGTCTCATTTGGCTGACCAGTCACACTCACTCAAATCCCAAACCCGAGAACATTATTTCTGTTAGTCGCTTGTCGTACGCGCACTCGTTTGAGCTGTCATAAATAATGAAATCCGAATTGAAAAATAATATTGAACCTTCCTTAATTCGTTTTGGTTGTACGCCACAGAATATACACAATGGAACTAATGGAATTTTTCGTGAAATTAAATTATTTATTTATTATTTATTTTAATTCCAAATTGCCCGTTTTGACTTGATAGGTTTCTCTAATGCGTCATAACGTCCATTATACAATTAAATATAAAAAAAAAAAAATTATAATGCACGCATAAAATCGATAAGTACCATCCCGCATATATTTTTTCTAGCTCCTCATAGCTATCCCCAAAAACATTCTTGTGTTTGGCAAGCTCATTGAGAAGCTCTATGTCTCGTACAAGAGCTGTGTTTTCAAGCGCTGATATCCTGGCCACGATTGATACGAATAAGGAACGCGATCGCGACTCTTCAGAGTACTCTAAGGCTCGCAGCCGAAAATCACTGAGCATTGACGGATTGTCGACACCTCCCCTTAATAACTGCCTAATTAAATAGATGCTACGCCGAAAATGTAATTAATTGTATCCCAACGCTCTTAAAAAAAAGACAATAAGAAATAAATACAATCATTTTAAAAAGAATCAAAGAACTCAAACAGTTTTGTGACCTTACTGAAATTCAATATCAACCGCTTCTTTAAAAATATTACAACACACTAATTTTTTGAAGAAAATTTTTGAAAATACTATTGGTGGATTTTAGCATAAACATAACAAATAATATAAACTATTTAAAATAAATAATTCACACAACATAAAAATGCAATATTTATGTTAGGAAATTATGAAATTCAACATTAATATTGATTTTTCAAAAGACTTACAGATTCGTGAATATTAAAGAATTTTGTATATTTAAAAAAAATACCCCATAATTTCTGTTTCTTTTCTAAAATTGTTGAAAATGACAAATCGAGAATTCTCATTTTCATAGCCTTTTTTTTGTTAAAAATTAAATCTGTATGAATATTTAAAAATGTTTTATATCCGCTGTATTTTTTTATACCACTGCATAAAAAAGAGTGGGTCCGTGCCAAATATTTAAAAATATGCATTTTTCTTGGAAGCGTTTTATAGAGGTCGGAAGTAGGGATTGCAATAATACTGAATTTTTCAATACCGGTATTACCGAGGAAAAACAGTCAATACCGGTATTATCAGTATTAACGGTATTGGTATTATTATTATCATTGTTATTATTTTGTAACAAAAAATGACCGAAAAAATAGTCTGAGTACCACTCGCATATTTCACTATGTTTATTAATTATGTTTCACTGTTTTCTATGATCCATCATTGATTTTGTTTTGTAAAAATTTGTGACTTGTAAATTTTTTTGTTTGATTATAAATTGAGCTTTTCCATATAAATGTTATTGATCCAAACATTGCTCGTATATTCGTTAAAAGTAGCATAATTTTAATTTATATTATAAATGTTTATGTAAGTATAATAAAACAAAAAATACGTAAATATTGCGAAATATTACTCTACTTAGGTTAACATGAGCATAACATTAATGAGCATTATTTTATTCTTAGCTTTTGCTTTTAAGGAATCGTTGTTTTCGTAGTTCTAAGCCATGGGGATATCGTTTTCAATAAATAAAATATAAATATATGAAAATATTTTTTTTGGTACTACCGGTATTTCATTTAGTAATATTGGTAGTATCGACTTTTGCCCCAATATTGGTTTTACTAGTATCGGTATTGCAATCCCTAGTCGGAAGTATTTGAATGACATATTTGAACTACTCTGATCGGCCTTATTTTTGCTATGGTAATCTAAAAATTACATTTATAGACTAATAATAATAAATTACTAAGAAGAAAACGCTTCGCGTGAGAATCGGTAGATTACAAAAATCTATGAGGGCTTTCCTCAAAGTTACGCTATAAAATTTTCCTGTCGATGAAATTTAATCTCGTTTTTTTAATCATTCATAGAGGTTTTTTATTTTTATTTTGTTCGAAATAGAAAATCAATAAATATAAAAAAACGGATATATATCAATACATCACTCTAAGCGTCTTTCCGTGTTGCTCCAATACCGAAAATTGTTTCTCACGTTCATTCCCACAAACAGGTTGAATATTGTATATTAGTTGACTTTTGGAGTCCATCGGTGAGGGATTTTCTTTTTTTTTTTAAATACAAATAATATTTTCTCTATGAGCTGAAGTAGATAATTATCAGAGAATTTTTAATACCTAATATGTATGACCTATCTAGATTTTAATTAATCATCACGATATTCATCCGTGAGATTAGGAAAATTTAGGTTTACCTAATCTGTGCTGATCGATCTAAATTATATTTACTTGTCTATCGTGTTAGGCGTATTAACCACTTACCGATTGACCAGTGGTCAGGCTTTGTCGTGTGAGTTAATAAATGATCTTCATCATGCAGTGGGTGAATGAATGATCAGTCAGCTATACGCATATTGATCAATGACTTTTAAAATCATTCATTCATTCACTTTTATAGTTTGAAATCGCCGAGATATTGTGTATCTCTATCACAATTTAAAAAATTACCGTAATAAATATGTTACGGACTGCTGCTACGATAATCTAAGAGTGATTACAGTCAAGCATTTTTATTCTCAGAGCTTCAAATCACTCGACAATATTTTTAGCTTGAATCAAATGCAGGACGAATACAATATTGACTGACGAGATGCTCAAAGCGTATTTCGCAGAATTAATAACACTTTTTTAATAAAGCTGATTAAACAACTTTGTTCCTTTTTGTTGTAACTGCATGAAAAAAATAACAAAGCTATAACTTTTCAAGTCGTTTCAATACGAGTTTATTCTCAACGAGCTAAAGCAATTTTCAAATTAAACATAAGTTTTTTATTATTCCGTATACGAATAAAGTATAACTCTAAGTCTTTAAAATCAAACACTTTACAAAAGTTATTATTACTCGTAGATAAATAACATTTTAATTAAGAAAATTATTGTACAATGGCGAAATATAATCTTAATTTAGCTATGTTTTATTCGTTGTACGTATTAATTTAACCCTCCTTACTTATTACGATCCGGCTCCATACAATTGTGCAAGGGGATCGTAAAAATACTTGTATACGTTTCTTATGACCAAAAGTAACGAACTCGACCGCGTAATATGATTACAGGACAAACACTTAGTATATGATTAGGAAAAGTAGTAAGAAATATTGACCCCTATATTTAGGATTAGTCTGGCGCTAATTAATAATAAACAAAAATAAACTATGAACACTTGCAGAACTATTTGCAAATTATGGCAATGTTTTTATTTAAATTATAATATGTTTATTTATTGTTAATATTCCGTTACTACATGACGGATATTCAAACAATATGTTTCAACGATGTGAACACAATCAACGACTACTAAATTAGTAGTGAAATTAGTGTAATATATTTTATTAATTATGAACTAATTTTAGTTTAATTTTTCATCATGATATTCATTCCTGAATTATTTTTATGTAATTACCATTAATTCCGATCTCGCAGACACGATTGAAATTGAAAGTCTAGTTTATAAATGAGTCTATAGATCTTAGATTGTTTGTTTAAATATGGCCTAGATCATTTTATTTATGTACTGTAAACAGGAACATATAAATCATTGATTTAGGAAAAATAGTTTACCAGATGCTTATCTAATGGCTTAAAATATACGCATAGTATATATTATAATCTTACTTATTAAAGTTTGTTTTAGTATTAAACCGCACGGTTGTTTGCGTTCTCCACGCCAAGGGTGATGGTTTAGTTAAAATGGAGGTACTTTTAAGGAAAGCATTTTACTCCATATATAATGCAAATATTTTACAAGCAATTTCGAGAGAATGGTCGTATTTGAGCTGCAATGTGTGTACACCATTATAGAATTAATATTATTATTTAACTTGTATAAACACTTATCTACACTTTATATAAAGCAGAATAAATTAAATCAAAAATTTTATTCTACTGATTTTTTAAGTTAAAGTGGGGAGCCGGGTAGTCCCAGATTCAATGATGCTGGACAACAATAAAATTTTATCACAAAAAATGTATGTATTTTAAGTTCATATTGTTCTATTTATTTTATTGCGAGAATCGTCGCTTTCTACTGTAAAGTTTATTACTCAAAGATTTAATACTCAAAATTAATATAATACTCACTACAAAAGAGTATATTTGACGGCTATTTTTATCTACTAGTAGATAGGGACAGATAAAAAATCTACTAGCAGATACAAAGTCCATCGTAATTACTAATTTGAAATCACACTTTTGTATGTCTGTTTAATTCATTGGTTTTAATTTGTTGACCTATTATTTTTTTATTATTTTAGCTTAATCAAAAAATACCTGATAATTAGCAAAATTGTGAATCACTGGACAATTTATCAAAGTCGCTACAAGACATCTTCGTAAAGAGCTTATGGGGTAAAATTTCTTGTGTACAATTCTATGGATGTCGAAAAAAAAATATTTTTCCGCTAGACCTGCTTTCTTTGAAAGAGGATAATTTTTTGTGACATTTCCCTTTTTCAGTTGGTCTCGAGATCGTACTCGAACACTCACGATTCGTCTCCTATGTTACTTTATTCAAAAAAGTCCTCTTAAAGAAACATTTTTGGACACCGGTTTTGTGCGGGAAAAAATACCCTTGTATTTCACTATAATATCTCGTAGAACTTATTTTTTTACCTTTTCTCTAAAAGCTTAATGTTACTTAAAAAACACATTTATTAGCAAAGTGGCATCTCTATAAGCTTCAGTTAATTTTTTAAGCATGTCATTAGTTTCAGGATAGCAAAATACGAGATAGCTCAGCACCGACTTAACCTATTGAAGCACTGTTACGTTGCTTAGTCATATATAGAAGAACTTTTATGATGCAGACTGTAATCTGTCCCTATTTACCTATGCTTATTATTAATATATTTACTAATATTTGCCTATTTTGCTTTGTTATTTCTGACTATTTGTTCTCCATCTCTTAGAAGCGAGTACTATGTCCATATAGTGAATAGGACAGATTTATACTTCTAATCTAATATTATAGACATCTGTATCCGATAGATTGAAACATTTCACCTTTTTCTATATATTTATAGATTTTCACAAATTTATGAATGATCGAGAAACCGCGGTAAAATATTTTTGAGGGGAGTGAAAATTAAGAAAATAAATTAATTTATAAATATTTTTTATCAATTAAGATGCAGGTATTATTTTTGGCAATATTTTATTTAGCCTACACCTTGGTGTGCCAGAGAAGCCTGAATGATTGTTAGAGGCACTTCAAGTATATCAATGTACACGTTTTTTGAATACATTATGTATACACTTTTCAAGGGTTTTCAGCCATTCTATTTTTTTATAATAAAACATTTACGAATCCAAAAAAGTATTTATGAATCATAAAATATATTTAGGTATATGATATGACACTCTACATGCAACATTGAAATTTTAATGCATTTAAAATAATACGTAATCTTTCTAAACTTAGCTAACTTTTTCTTTCAAAGTTTAAATGTAAAACCCATGTAAATAAATTAATTTATTCAATACGATTGTTCCACAGTGCAATCTTCTGAATTAAAAAAAACAATTAATAAAACAACAACGAGATTTTTTTTTTTAAATAACTCAAAAAACTGTTGCTCCCCTGGCACTCGCAAAATCAATGACATTCTTCGCACGTGTCTTGCAATAAGAACATAGAGCACGTGCTCTTGTTTATAAACTTAATACAAGGTCATTTAATACATAAAAATAGGAAAAAATTTTGATTTGCTGATTTCGTTAAATTCACAAAATACAATTGAAAGGACCTAACAGCAAAATTTTTATGCGTACCTAGTCCCCTATAACGTAGTATTTCCAATCTCTACGCTATAGGGGGTCGACTGTACTTAACAACATCAAGAGCAATTGAATTACAAAAAAAAATATTTATACTAAATAAATAAATATTTATATTAATACATATTATTATTTATTTTATCTTATCATATTACGAATATTCAGATTGTAGATAATGTGAATATACTATAATTGCAAATTTCAACCTTTTCAAATTAATTCAAGACAATTAGATTATTAAGTTCCACTGTTACTAATCTTCTGTCGTTCACCAAAACGGTGACAACTTCTCTCGATGCCGGAATTCAAGTAGACGTCGTGTATACAGATTTTGAGAAAGCCTTTGACAAAGTTTGTCATACGTTATTATTAAAAAAATTGTCGAACCTCGGTTGCTCAGATAATTTAACTCGGTTATTTTCGAGTTATTTAAGCAATCGTAGACAGTTTGTAACCTATGGTGTCCGATTATCAAAAGAATATTTTACCCCTTCGGGGGTTCCTCAAGGATCCAATCTGGGACCTCTGCTTTTTGTGTTATTTATTAATGACATAAATACAGCAATTAAAAATTCAAGTTTTCTTCTGTACGCAGATGATTTAAAATTATATAAATGCATTCAATCTGTTGCGGACTCCTTCTCTCTACAAAGTGATTTAGACTCTCTGTGGAGATGGGCTTCCGTTAACCGTCTGCCCTTTAGTGTCGGAAAGTGCCATACTGTGTCATTTTCTCGATCCCGTTCGCCATCAGCTTATTTCTACCATCTCGGTGGTAACATTTTTACTAGAGAAACTTCCATTAAAGATCTCGGAATCACTTTCGAGAGCAAATGGAGGTTCTCTCTACACATACACGACGTCTGTGATAAATCTTCCAAGATGCTCGGCTTTGTTATGAGGAATGCCTTTCACTTTGACGATCCGTCAGTTATTCGCATCCTCTATGACACCTTAGTTCGTAGCATTCTTGAATCGGGATCTATAATTTGGAATCCCCGAATAGCCAAATATTCCCTTTTAGTAGAAAAAATTCAAAAAAGGTATTTAAGATACCTTTACAAAAGGACATTTGGTTATTATCCGTTCTTATATCCCAGCGCCTTTCTTTTAGGAGCGTTGGGATATGATTCGCTGAATTCTCGCAGAAAGCTGTATGTCGCTAAACATTTTTTCAAACTACTAAAAGGTGCTGTCGACAGTCCAGCTATTCTCGAGGAATTCCAGTTTTGGGTTCCGGAACATTTTCGAGAATCACGATCGAGACCTCTTTTGATGGCAGTTAGGGCTAGGACATCCGCACTTGCCGACTCGCCTATAGCTGTGGCCATACGGCTCCTTAATAAGCTGGCATTGAAAATTGATTTATTTAATGTTAGCTACGAGGATCTGATCCGGTTTATATCTTTTAATTTTAATATTTTATAATTTTTTTTGTTATGTTAAAATATTGTTATATTTATTTATATATATACGTTTTTTTATGTTTTATAAATTTATAATTTGCTTTCGACCATCGTGGCGCATTGGGGTAACCTGTTAGGCCACGATGGTCTTAATTTAATCGAAAAAATAAAATATAGCTTTAAATTTGTTACAAAATGAGATGTAGTCATTTATACTTTGGAAACTTTGTTCGGAAAACTACATAGTACATAAGAGGAAAACTACGCTTTTCGCGAGCGTTAGATTAAAATATTTCATAATGAGCTTGTTGTAATGTATTTAAGTAACTCTTTTTTAAAAAAAAAATATTATTCATTACATTATTTAAAATATTAAATTTAATCTCACGTTTAATATTGATTTGTAAAATGAGTTTCTTTTTAGTACACTAAACTGGTTTATTATTAATAATTTTATAATACTTGATCTGCTATATTTATAATTTCAGCTACGATAATATACAACTATATTATTTTTAAGTTGTTTATCACTTGTCATATATGACAAGGTAAAACTGTGGTGAATCTATTAAACCAAGAAAATTGTTTTAAGTAGTATTTCAATACCGCAAACAGACATATGACAAACATCGTCGTTTCGCGCGACGAAACTAGCATATATTATTATACCCGGCACACAATTACGTAGCTGATATTATATTATGTAATAATACATCTGATTACATATTGGTCTGTTTATATTATATAATAATGACATAATGACACATACATCAACTAAGTTAGTATATGTAATAATACATCGAAACTGTCGCGCACGCATGTTAAAGCTCACATTATATATTAGTTCCGTGTATTGTTTTGCGAATATTAATTAGCCTAGTTAACGTTAACATTTAATTAAGTACAGTTTTGGTTTTGAGCGTAAATCGTGTATTATTTTCAATTTAAAAACATTTTATTAACGGAAGAATTAATAAAAAATTTCACGTTTCGCCCGTCGCACATTTCCTTGGCAATAAGTCTTTTGCAATATCTCTTTGTGATTTTTTTCGCGTGAATGTTTTAAGATATATTTTTCTCAGGTTTTCGACGACACAAAATATGTTTTATCTTTGACATAAATAAATAAAATTGTCAGACGTGTGCTGCGACCAAGAAACACGTGGAGCTTACAATCTGTCGTTGAGGTATTATACTTACAAAAAATCGGAAAAATTAAAATTTTATATAGCAAAATATATTTTATGCTATGAAAGAGGAAACGCTGCTTTTTAATGTGCTTACAATATTATATTTTTCTTTAATAAGCAGAAATGTGATACGGGGAACAAAGACATTCATTATTACTGTTATCATCTTGTCTTTCATCATTACGTTTAATAGCTTTCAAGTTTCATTAACAATAGGAATATATATTACAAATAATCATTATATTTACAAAACACAGAAGGTTTTACGAAGTAGTGTGTGTAATATGCATATACTCAAACAAATAGGCTTTAAAAACGTAGATTAACATTTATTTTACTGATGAACATCGACTACATTAAAATGGCTGCCATGTGATTTATTATTTCATTTAATTCTATACTATTGACAGTTTATAATATATCAACCTTGTAGATATATATATTTATTATAATTGCATCTTTTTAGCCCAAATTATTGTTATACCATAATAGAATACGAAATAATAAATTCAAAACGATCACAGTACTTCTCTACTTCTAAGACTTGAAAATTCTAAATATATTCATATACACATCGTCATTTATGACGCTTTCATTTATATATATATATAATTTACGTGATGAAACATTCTCTTGGAATACCAAAAACTTTCTACTAACAGCTGCTTATTTTAGGCTTTTGAAAAGTTTCGTTTTAACTATATTTATATACATGTAACAACTTGGTGCGTGTCTAAACATTTACCAACAACATGTATAGACGCTTTTGCATAATACATTATGTATTACGTTGGTTCTGAGCAAGATTTTTATTAAATTTGTATCGTGGTAATCTTTAATCCTGCTAATGTCCGCCAAGGAAGTAGCAGGAGAAAAAAGTGCTGAAGAATAATCTGATTATGGCGTGACGACATACCATAAAAACACAATCTCCTTTTAGTTTTCAAGTTCCCGTTCAATACCCATGTACAAATAACTTCGTTATCACTAACAATGTTATCAATGATAAAGTTTGGTTTTCAAGGGACATTGATGACAATTATTACAAGTTATTTGACAGAATGTTTATAGCATGAAAAATAATTACATAAATTTAATAAATAAATTTATTATAAAAAAATGTATAAAGAATTTATTTATTTACCAAGTCCAACAAATTTTTATTTAGTACGAAATTTCATTTCGAATTTGTTTCGGGATACAAAATAATAATTGTCGTTTTACTTTCTTAGCAAAACGTGGATTTTCGCTATATAAATTCTTTACTCGTAGAATACATAGATTAAAACGGTTTAAAACGTTCTTTTCTGAAAAGTTTAAAACGATTTTGCGAGAATCAAAGAGCATTCATAACATTCGAGTTATTTGCTTTAAGCGCGATATAAAATTCTATATCTTAAATATCCGCCGGGGGCAATGCGAAATGGAATAAAAACATAAAATGAAACATAGATTTCAGCCAACAAGGCAAACGTATTGGAAATGTCTACAAATAAAACATGCGATTTGTTATAATAATTCTCATTTTCCACTCAATTATAAACTTGTATTTTTCAGTAAAAAAAATGCTATAAACTATTTAATTGATTTTCTCAAAATATATTCTCATTGAATCAAAATATTTATGAAGCTCAGAAAGTATACAATATTTTATAACGTCAAAGTCGATTTTAATTAGATACTTATACTAGATATATATATAAAACAAAAATATACATAGCAAACTTTTACATAATTTAAATATAAGTACTATTTTAGCTTTAAATAGTTTTTAGGAATAAAATTATGTTCAATATGATTTTTGAACAAAAGCATTAACAAACTTGTTTTGAGCAAATTATTTAAAAAAAAAATTTTTTGCCTTGTTGTACGGATTTTTTTGTCCTCTACAAAATAATAATTATTTTAGCTGCTTCTAAATATTATTTTTTACATTTTTTCTGCGCATATGTTTATTTATTTTTTGTTCGGCATGTTTGTGTTTCTTTATTTTTAAAACAGTTCGGCTTGTGACAAAACCTTTCATCCGTCTAAAAAAAATTATAATAAAATGGGACACCACCGTGAGAAAATTTTTAACAGCCTAAGTCATATAGAACCTGGCATAAATATCCGTTTCCTTGAGAAAAGATAACAAGCGCATTCATGATTATCTTCAAAACATCCGTTGTTAATCTGATTTAACGACTAATAGCAATTTATTTAAAAAAAACTCGCTATCCCTTTTTATTTGGTCGTCCTACCAAAAAAGAGACGGACAATAAAAGTTCATATAGAAGGGGTATGGAACGTGGAAATCTAAGAACTCATCTGAGACGTCTTCTACTGGCATTCACATTAGCCGCCGCTTCTCCCTTCGCATTTACTGGTCCAGCTCAACTTCCAAAATTCAGAGTACACGCACCCACGGAAAATATTTCTCAATCATATTAAATTATTAAATAACAAATAGCAAACATGATCTTAACACAAAAATAAACAAACAGTTTTATAATATTAGAAGTATCCTTTATTCACATATTCGTATCGGTTTGATCGTTTCTTTAAATCCTTTTCAATTATAAAATCTAGAATTGGACTTAAAAAAAACTTATTTCAAAGGAATTTGGAAAATATATTGAGCTTTTCAACGGGCTTGCTAAAACACAAGGATGTTTTCAGCGATAGCTATGAGGAGATGGAACAATTTATATGATATGGTTTACATCCTTTTATGTGTGTAAATCATTTTTTTTATGTATATATATATATATATATATATATATATATATATATATATATATATATATATATATATATATATATATATATATATATATATATATATATATATATATATATATATATATATATATATATATATATATATATATATATATATATATATATATATATATATATATATATATATATATATATATATATATATATATATATATATATATATATATATATATATATATATATATATATATATATATATATAATTTAAAATTTTGTGTGAATTTTTAAAATAATATATGGTATATGAGTAAATGTGTGGTGATGTATATGTACATATATATGTGTTTGAAGGGCATTATGGCGCATTGGGGAAAGCTGTTAAATCATGATGATCAGATTTGTTATTAATAAATAAAGATATCGTATACTACTCTTAACTTGTTACATCAACTTCATATATAAATAAAAATAAAGTGACCCAGAAAGCTAACGAAGTGTGAGCTGTTCCATCAGGATAACGCACAAGCACATACATTAACAGTTGCGATGGCTCAAATTTGTCGGTGCGGCTTTGAATCGATACTAGGGATTCTGAAGTCTCGGGTTTTTTCGATTCCCGGGACTCGAGAACCAAATTTTTAAAGTCCCGGGAATTCCCGGGACTCGAGACTTTGATTATTTTTCGTATAATCATGAAAAAAAAAATATGTTAAAAAATGAACTTAACTTTAATTAACTTATGATTATTAACTTTAATTAATTTATTAATATTTATAGAAACAATTTAAAAACACTTTATTCGATATTTATTTAAATTTAATTTATTACAATTTTTTTATCGAAATATTTATATCAATATTAAGTTAAAACCTTTACTTTTGTAAGGAAAAATATGTTTTTAAAAACACCAAGGCGTTTAATGATGAATCACATAGCCTGTTCCTGGTTTTTGTGGCAAATATTCCAGATGTAGAAAAAACTCTCTCGCTTTCTGTAGATGTTGGCTTAATTGTAAGCAATGATTTGAATAAAAGCTCTAGATTCGGAGTTCGCTTGATAGTTGAATCTAATATCTGAAACTCCTTTTTAAAGTTGAATTTTTTATTTCTAGTCGTTGAAATATTTTGGTGGTTCGTGCGACAGAGTTGTGTTGATTTCAAATATTTTTTTTAAAAGGAAAGTAACAATAATTTCGGAAGTTAATAAAGTGGCATCTCGACGACTTAGAGCTTCAACTGCCAGTTTTATAGGAGTGAGTACTTCACAAATATTTTCCAATATGTGAATGTTCGATTCATTCCAAATTTGGCCGATGCCAAGATCAATTAATGATTTTCTAATGCAATTTCGTAACTTTCAAAATCTCGAGATCATGGGTAATAAGGAATTCCACCTTGTGTTCATATCGAGACATAAATTAAGCTCGACATCAAATTCGCTCTTTACATATTTTTGTAAAATTGCACTTCGGAAAGTCTCGAGCCCCGGGTTATTAATTTTTAAATTCCCGGGACTCGAGACAGCAAAAAATCTTTGAATTCTCGGGAATAAATTCCCGGGTTGTCTCGACACAGAATCCCTAATCGATACCTCATATTTTCTGCAAATCTAGCTACATCAGATTTTCATATATTTTCAACCTCAAAAATCAGCTGGAGAGGCAACAATTTTCTTCTAAGAATGTGTAGCAGTCGTAACGGAATATATTTTAGACTATGATGAAGCATTTTATCAGACTAGGATCATGGATTTTTCAGCAAGTGTAGAGACTTATATTCTAGAAGCTCTTGTGTTAGGCCGTGTATGATATTATACAAAACAATAATTTTAAAACCCGCATAAATGTTCTTTTAAAGTATTTTTAATTTAATTTAAATTGGTTAAAAAAATTAAAGTAAAGAAGAAAATCGTCCTATTAAACCATTGAAATTATTTGATAAGGATTAAATGTTACACTAATATCCTTACTAAATTTAAGAGGTATTGTTGCGGGTACATCAGATTTGACAAATAAATGGATTTACGCAATCTAATTATATATACCAGATAGGTATATTACAACTTTGAATTTCAAAGGTCGTGTCTATTCCGGGGCACTTAAAGATAAAGGAAAACCACTACATTTGTAACTCCATTAGTAGATGAGTACACTTCATGTTGTAGGCGGCGTAGTAAACGACACTTGTTTTGGTTATTAGTCATACAAACTCGATTACAAGCACTGCAGTCCATTTAGATATTCACCAAGGAATATACTAATACTGAAGCAAATGGCTCAGTCCGAGAACTTTACGATCAATTGATACGTTTAAATATGATATCTGCTAGCCGCAATGACGCATTACCGCGTTACAGTAGTCGAACACCGCATAGGGGATAATTATCTCTGGGGTTTGTTTGACTATTGTCGTCCGGGCAAACAACCGGATACACAGCACGTAATAAAGCACCTAGTGGAAGGTTTTCGGCGAATTCGGTTGTATTTGATTCAATATCGTGGGTACAATTTGGAATTTCGGGGCAAATCTGTATTTTTTTCGAGCCGGTGTTCGCATTTTTTCCCGATTGACGTCGGAAAGACGGGCGACTCAATTATTAGTACCAGTCGGTAATAATTTTAGGGAGACGATTCTAGGTAGGTTAAAAGGGGATTTTGAGGGACTTTGCAATTTGGCTTCGCAATTTTTCGCACAAAAGAGCGAATATTAGAAGTCGAACGCGTCCGATTTCGGCGCAAATCTATGGCTTCGTTGAAAATGTGAGAGATTATATTTTGTGTGGTAAAATTTATCGAATATCTGTAAAAAGTGCGTAGATATTTGTGTAGAAATTTTCAATTGTTTGTTAGTCTATTTCTATTGCAAAACATTTCTTTAGTTTATTACCCTTTGAACGTTTTCCATGTCGACTTATCAGGAAAAATAGGTTTGTGTTAAAAATAAGTATTGTTATTCTTTGACGTAACAAAATACAAAATCAAACTTATTGTTTTTTTATGGTTCTAAAAATATTTTTTTTATAGTCAATACTATTTTTTTCAATTTAAATGTATACTACTTCATAACAAATTACAAATACAAAAATAACTAGTAGATAGTATTCAAAAAGACAACAATATAATTAATATAAAAACTTGAACCGTTATATCTAAAATGCTGGTTATATATGTATATAATATATAGTATTACATGCACTGCTATGAGTTGTGTAGCACATATACTTACAGTTAATTAATTAACAATAAAAAAATTAAATTCTGCAACACGATTGTGTCAACCCTAGCGGTGTGCTATTATTTATTTATTAAAATTATGACCATTGTGACCTGACAGGTTAACCTAATGCGTCACGATTGCCAAAAGTATAAAATATATTACTATATACAAATGCATACTAACAAATACATACACACATATAAGTAAAAACACGAATACAAGATAAAAGAACAGACACAAAACCCCATAAGTGCACGAATAATGTCAATATCTCTATGCACAGTATTGAGCAGTTGAACGGCCTTTGCCAGAGAAGAGTTGGCAAGTGCTCCAGCTCTGGACTTTACAAGCAAGACCAGTGGACGCAACCGAGAACTATAACCACCTTCTGGAGCCCACATTTTGAGCTGCTCGAGCACCGAAGGGTTGTTTATCGATGCCTTTGAGCAGTTTCCAGAAGTGTTTAATTATATAAACACTTCTGCGAGTTGACAAAGAAACGTATTTCAGTGCTTCTGATATTACCCATATTCCTTCAAGTATAAATATCGAAGGAATTTACGCTGTACTTTTTCCAGCTTCAATTCATTACACTGACTCATTACGCCTGGAATCCAAATAATAGAGCTAGTTTCTAGTATGCTGCGGACTAGTGCATCATAAAGAGTGCGCAATATTAAAGTATTCCATTAGTAGCGCGCATTTCTTAAGATAAAACCAAGCATTTTTAACGATCTGATGTGAGTCTCTGCAATGGGCCGGCTAAATTTCCAACGTTCTTCGAAAGTCACAACTAAATCCTTAGTCTAGAATATATCCGCCGAGATGGTAGGAATATTTTGCCGGTATCGACGACCTTGAAAACGAAATTGTGTGACATTTCTTTACACTGAAAGCCAATCGGTTATAGCAAGCCCACTTCCTGCAGGTCGAAGGAATCCGAAATCGACTGCACATTCTTGAAAATTTTCAAGTTATTCAAGCTATATTTTATTTACTGACACAGAGTTATAATTTATATAATAAATTTAAAAAAATGATTTTCGTATTTCGCGTAAATAGTATTTAATAAGAAAAAATGTATGAATAAAAAATTAATTTCACTTTAAATTAAATTATATTTTCGCTAGTAAAAATATATATCTACTAGTGAAAATACATTTGAATTTAACTAGTGAAAATATAATTCACTGAAAATTACACATTCATTGTAACATAAATAGAGCTCTCCCGCGAGTAACAAAAAACTGAATAAAATGCGTAATTTAAAATCTATATATATATATATATATATATATATATATATATATATATATATATATATATATATATATATATATATATATATATATATATATATATATATATATATATATCACTGTTTTAGCTCAAATTATTATAACAATTATATTGTAAACGATTAGTAAGAATACGAACTGATTTAAAAAATATAGGCTATCTCCCTCTAGTTACATTAAAAAACACATGTATATATGTGGTTTGCGCTGAGAGCCCGACAAAGCAGCGCTTGGCGGTGAACAGGTTAAAATAGGATTATCTGTTTTTGAAAAACGTTTGTGGTCATATTGACAAAGTGAAATGTGAGCACTGCTCTTCGGAATTTTCAGTGGTTCATGGTGGGCGTTCGGACATAAAAAATCTCTTGAAATGTGAGAAACATAATGCTAGTCTCATAGTATATAGTAATTTTTAAAGGTGTCGATACAAGAAACAAGGAATTTTTATTAGCTTTACATTTCATCTTACTATTTACTATCTCAGCTTCAAATTGATATCCAAGATTTTCGAACCAAGATTTAGACTGGCCAGAATTAAAAGTGAAGCTGTCATTGTTAATCTGATTCAGCAACTTTGTGAAGATTTTAATAAAACAAACTGTGTAGCGATCAATTAATACTTAAAACTGTGCCATGTGTTGTGCGATATTTTGCGCTAGATTGTGAAGTAAAAGTAAAACTTTTATACTTATAAAAAGTGCAAAACTATTGACAATCTATTTAATGTCAGTTAATAAAAACACGTAATAAAACAACAACAAAAAAAAAACAGATTTTGTGGAGATAAATGCAATACCATTTTTGTAGGCACAAAACGAAAAGACGAAAATAATATTCACAGTCGGTTTAAAAAGAGCATTGATTAGCATTGATAAGAAGACATCATTCACAACCGTCTTTAAACTGCAGTTGATATCTTACCTATTAAAATAGAGTTTTAGTGGTCAAAATTTATAAATATTTCCACATTTATACGGTTCAAGTCGCATAACTAAAAGCATTTTGTGAACTTAGACAACTGAAAGACTTCCTGCTGTTGCCAGAAAACTTGAAATCTTCGACAGACTGAGATCATATTTTATTGCACAAGCACACTGTCCACTCATAATAAAACAGTTCTTTGAAAATTATTGTGGTGAACTGTATTTGTGGTTTGTGTCAAATTGTTATTGCAAATAAAAGTAAAGATGTTACGGTTTATGTAGATAAATTAGAGAACACAGTACTCAAGGAATTTCCAAGAAACAACATCCATTAACTTACGAACATTTTTATCGGGTGTTTGTTATTTTGATATTTCCTCACCATTTGAAAAAGCGCAGTAATTCACGGATTAAGAAATCCGGGAAAAAGGGTACAATTCGGATAAATTATCGCTTTCATTAGGTAAAATATTTAAAAAAATAATCTCTGAGGAATAAAATCATGAACGAATAAATATGTTTTTTTCATTCCTAATATTTCGTGTAAATTGAAAATGGTTGCATTGGCAATACAACTCAGTTACATATAATTTAATAATATGTATATTTAAATGCTTCTATAAATTTTTGTATCAACGATTTATAAAAAATATCGATTTTTAATATAATATAATTTGCACTCACCAATTTCTCGGCGTCCATTTTATGCGTACAACTGTCACAAACACATTTTTTTTCATAACACTACACTACACCATATCCTTATTTACATTCACTTTTATTATTTACACTTTTTATTTCATATACAATAATAAAGTCTTTCAGTTGGCTAAGGATACAAACAAAATCATTGGAGCAGTTTTCTTGGATTTCAAGAGAGCCTTCGAAACAATAGACAGAAAAATAATGTTAAAGAAATTGGAGAGTATAGGTGTAAGTGATATAGTTTTAAGATGGTTTAATAATTACTTATATAAAAGAAAACAAAAAGTTAAAATAAATAATGTAAATTCTGAAGAGAAATTAGTGTCTTATGGAGTACCACAAGGGTCTAAATTGGGACCATTGTTATTTGTTTTGTATATTAATGATATAGTTAATAACGTGAAAAAATGTAAAATTCATCTATTTGCGGATGACACATTAATGTATTGCATAGGTGATAACATTAAAGAAATTGTAAATAATTTAAATAATGAATTAAGTATATTAGAAATATGGTTAAAGAATAATGTACTTAAATTAAATGAGAATAAAACTAAATGTATGTTTATTAATTATAAAAATGTGTTAGATAATAGTACCAAAATAGTAATAAATAACTCTAGTATAGAAATAGTGGATAATATAAAATATTTAGGAGTAATTGTTGATACAAAATTAAATTTTAAAGAACATTGTAATTACATATTAAAAAAAAATATTAGAAAAATAGGTTTATTATCTAGATTAAGAAATATATTAAGTATAAATACAAAAAAAAAATTTACAATAGTATAATATTGCCCCATTTTAATTATTGTGCAACACTATTAAATATGTTAAATAAATTAGATAAACAAATGTTGCAAAAATTACAAAATAGGGCAATGAGAGTAATCTTAAATAAAAATAGATTAACTAATTGTAAAAGTATGATTGATAGATTAGAATGGTTGAATGTTCAAGAAATATTGAGTATGAATGTTTTAGTATTTATATATAAGTTAGAAAAGAATATGCTACCAAAATATTTTAATAAGTATTTAATAAGAAATAAAGATGTACATAAATATAATACTAGAAATAAAGAAAATTTAAAGATAATTAAGTATAAGAAAACGAGTACGGCTAGGGGAATTATGTACGGAGGTTTTGATTTATATAATAGTCTTCCAAGAGAAATCCGAAACAGCAAAAATATAACGGGTTTCATAAATGGAATAAAAAAACACCTTCGTACATATAGAAATAAATTATAATATTAAGACTTTATTATTGTATATTTTTATTTTTTCTTTCTGTTATGTATTTTTTATATATTTTTATATATGTTTACTAAATTTGTTAGATGTAAAGATTAGCTATTAAGCTAAATAAATTTAAAAAAATAATAATAATAATTTATATAAAACACTCGTTAATATGAAGAAGAATTTCACAAATTCTGCACATGCATGCTGTATGTATCTTTCCTATTCCATGTGCAGAACAAACACGACAATTTCCTCTCTCATATTTCTCCTCACTTTTAATTTTTATTGGCTGATGATTTTTCAGCTTATCCGAAAGCCTTTCTGGTGGATCGACAGCACGGCGGAATGTCTTCAGAATCTATAGATTCCACTGAATTCTGCACCCCTTCTTTAGCCTTACTTAAAATAAAATCTTTGAATTTAATTTTGCTGTTATGATTCAGATGTTGATAGACACGGAACGAATTAAACAATACGCATTGAAATAAATAAAAAAACTACCTCATTTGTTTATTCCATTGTTTTTTTTTTTAAATATTTAGTAACGTATTCGGCGCAATTATTATAGTCCATTATACATTGAGGCTTACACATTGTAAGGCGTTCTGTTTTTTTCCTGTGGCAATCATCTGGCTGCTATGAAAAGTAGATATCATTCTGTTTTCTTATTTGTGTTCCAAATTTGGATAAGCGTTTCACCTTTTCTGGCATGTTTCATCTTTAGAGGCCTTAATTTTATATTTTTAAGAGATTCTGGCGGATCCCTATTTTCATAAATTATCTTTTTTAATATCCTTTTTTGTAAAATATTTTTTCCACCTAAAAACTGTTGCAGTGATCTAAATAGATGTTAGTCGTTTAGAGCAATGTCTGAATAATATATGGTGATAAAGAAGTTTCCAAGTTTCGTTTTCTTGGATACACTGCGAGCACTGTCTCGGCGTAAAATTACTCTTCTTTGATTTATAAGGGATGGTCTTTTATGATTTGAGTCGCATTTAAACGAATTAGTCGAGCACTATGTGTCTGTCGTATTTGTCTGCTTATAATCCAATCACTCAATAAAATATGTCCTTTATATCCCTCGACATGCATAACATTATCTTATTGGAATATAACCCCGTTCTCGGTGTTGGAATTGGGGGTTGATTTGCATTCAACAACCGCCATCTTTAGAGTCAATAATTATCGGTTATTACAGCAAAATATTAAAAAAATAATTTTCATTTAATATATTTTATTTTATTATTTATTTAGTTTTTAATTACATTATATTAGCTTTACTCATATTTTTTTAATAAATATATAAATGCTGTGAATTTGTATTATCAAAATCTATGCAAAGTATTATATGTATTCGATCATTTGATTACGATTTAAAATTTGACAAGCCTTTTTTTCTTTTGTATCAGAACAAAACATGGAAAGGCTAATAGAAAATGTCCCTGAATCAGTCCAATAATCCGATCGGCAATCACTACAACCCCTAGGGTGATATGACGATACCAGCGAATATACGAGAAAGGTTTTACTTTTATTTTTATCCCTTTATTGAACTACGCAACTCTCGTTTAATATTACGAACGCTATAATTCATCATATATTTTAGTTTACGTGGTGCCGAGCGATAAATTTTATTACGAAAAGTAATAAAATCGCAAAAATGACACCGAGGCGGTGCGATTATTTCTGAAGATTCCATATCGCTCCACTTTCATGGTGTTAATGTCGTATATAAACTAGCTTTTTTACATCCTTTATTTTCCAGTTATAATAAATATTAAATATATTTTTAGTCATACCGTATTACCGCGCCTGCATGTGTGTCACATTATATGCTCCGTTAGTAGCTGCTTTGTTTTAATTAGAGTAATTACACATAATAAAGAGGCTGAATGAAATTCGTATAAGTAGGCTTTATAGTTTAATACGATGTGTGTTTATATTGTATAAAACCTACACAGAACTGTGTAATTATCAGATAGGTATCAAATTTAATTGCTTGGCGGAGCTTGCGCTAATGTTTATGTTTTAGTATATTGGTATTTCAGAAACAAATATAATATATTCTGTCTACAACATGTAATGAAATATTATACGCTCATTATGAAATTGGAATACCCATTTTCTAAAACAAATAATGAATATACTACCTTATTTACTCATTACTGTTTATATAACAGTATTTTACCTAAAGTAAAATTGACATATGTAATTTATTGCTGTGAACAGCGAAATTCTTCTACAAACTATTCAGTATTTTTGATCTCATTTTTTTAAAAATTGCCAATTTTACTACCACTGTATAATAAACAAACATTAACCCAAATCGTTTCAACGCGTTAACAATTACAAACAAATAATCAAAGTCTAACCATATTATTATGGTAGCATTTTTGTTGATTATCAATGGGTTATGAAGTATGTTATTGATGTATATGCATTTTTTGTTACTTTCTGATGTATAATACTACTGACAAAACATTTCCAAACAATTAATAAAATATAACATTATAATTGAAGACGCGAATCTTCAATTACATACCTGTTTTGTATCTGAAAAATAAATTACATCACAATAAGCAATAAATTGTGTTAGCTATTAAACATAAATCAATATATAGATAACCTGAATTGCAAATTTTAATTATAAATATTTTTATTTCAGGTTGATTCAACATGAATATGCAGAATGTGCTGTCTAAATCATATGCTAACCAAGATAAGGAATAAGTGAATTAATATACTCATAGAATCTGATTTTTTGAGTTAAATGAATAACAATAACGATCCAAACATGGGCGAAAACGAACACATCCGTCTTGTCGTCCTTGGTGGTGCCGGAGTCGGAAAGTCCTGCATAGTAAGAAGGTTCTTAACTAATTCCTACTCCGACAAATATCGGAGCACTGTGGAAGATCTTTACAGCAGAGAATATGATCTCGGACATATTACGTTGAAGGTATTGTATACATTATATTAACAGTTTCTTAAACTATTTTTAATATCTACACTTGTGTACAGGTGGATATACTAGACACCGCTGGAGATATGCAATTTCCAGCAATGAGACGTTTGAGTATAGCTACGGCACACGCTTTCCTTTTAGTGTATGCTACAACATCAAAATCGTCCTTTTCCGCTGTAAAACAGTGCTTCGATGAGATAAGGGAGCAGCGATCTGATTATAAAGTAAATATTGATAATCTTATTAGCTTTAATTAATACTCTTGTATTGACCTTCTGTCATTTAATGATACTATATAGTGAAGATTTTCGATATTAGGTTTTGAGCGCATTATAAGGCTTGAGAAAAATCTATTAAAGAGGTTGAAAATTTAGGCTAGCTACTTTGCGTAGCAAAATTTAGGCTAGCTATCTTGACATTTTTTATTTTTTTTTTAAAGTAAAAATTTGACATTTTAAATTTTTTTTAAGTAAGAACACATAGTTTTAAATATTCTAAAATTAAATAAAACTATTTTTAAATCTTCAATTATCATTTTAAGTATTTTTGAGTAAAAACCATCTTAATGTTAAGCCAAATATATTGCGTCATTTTTATCATCTGTCATCTTTATGTATTCGAATCTAGTCGAATCTAAATTTAATTTCGCCATTTATAGCAAATTGCTCAAAATACGTTTTTCTAGTAATATGATTTTCTTATTAAAATATTGTAATTGCTTTTTTTGAGATAGCATTTCATCAAACTGAAGCTTAAGAAGTGATGAACTACTTCCTATTCAAAATTTATTACTAATGGTCATCTGTTAATGCTGACCTGAAATTGTGCTTTTAAAAATGTTTTTTCACATAGATTCTGCCAAACAAAAATATAAACCCCCAAGCACATGACCTTAATTGACATAATTCGTCACCTGAAAGACATACTTAAAGAAGCTTCTAAAAATTGTAGCTTAATAATAATATTTTTATCTAACCGTTTAATTATACAAAATATTCGCTATTTTGCAAAGTGCACTTGTTATAATTTGACATATCATGCATTGAGAAAACCTGGATTTAACAAGGGCGTTGAGAGTCGTGATAATTTGGAAACCACTAGGTGAAACCAAGGAAAAATTTTAAAAATCGTTTTCTTCGCTATTGTCTATTGATGTTACTCACAATGTGCTTTACACACACACTAGCAACTGTTCTCACAACAACTGTGCACACTATCATACACTACTTTATTAATTCACCATCGTTAAATAGCTTTATTTAGTTAATATATGAAATACTCAAGTACTTACTTTGGTTTTACTTTTTTTAATTTTCACGAAAAAAATGCGTTGTGTTAAAAAATCCGTTTTAAAACTTTCCAATCTGATCGTTGCTTTTTAGCGAGTTGTGAATATTGTGTCGAGTGTCTATTGTATTATTTTAGTACAGATTAGATAACAAAATGCTTTTTTATCAAAATATTTAAACTCCACTCTGCTTTAAAAGTACGATATTCGAAGTCCACTAGTCTCTTCTATCCTGGCTTTGACAATTACAAAGCGTTACACGAGGCACTGAAGACGCTATCAAATTATAACTGCGTAACACGTCACGGCAGAATGCAAAGCAATAGGAGCACCACATCCGGTCATATTTCGCAACTGCTCAACTCGACGGTTAGCCATTCCTTGAAATTTAAAAAAATTTGAAAATTCAAAATCTAGTTTACCGACCCTCGATTAGGGGATTATATCAATTATAAACCGAATTGTAAAAAATATTATTTAAAAAAGTGTATGCCGTGTGATAAAGTTTGAGAAACGTTCCTATATTGAAAGTAAATTCAACAAATGTTTCAAGATAAAGTTTGAGATTAAGGACTAAATAAACGCATGGGTCTAGTTACTGTCAAGATGGAATTGTAAGAGACCACGCTTTGCGTGTTAAGTTTCACTTTAATGAGTCAACTTTTGATGTATATTTGTCTTAGTACAATTATTTAATTAAAGGACTATTAAAATTAAATAAAAAATACTCCTTTTTGAGTCTGTCTCTAATATTCTCAAAAACTCATATTTTCTTGCGCCCAATAAATAATTTGTACGATAAAAAAATATTGAATCACATTGTAACATAATATACTCATTGCCATATTTTAGGAAATTCCAATAGTTGTAGCTGGAAATAAACACGATTTGGCATGTACACACAGAGAGGTACAAATCGAAGATGTATCCGAATGGGTATATTGTGAGCTACCTAAACTCAGGTTAGTTTTTCTTATTAATAAAATGATTATATTAATTTATTAGTCGGTATATACTTTATTTTTTTTACAGGGCAAAGGTTTTAGAGTGTTCAGCCAAGAGTGATTATAATATCAAAGACATATTCAAGACTTTCTTGACGCTATCCAAATTCTTGCCGAAACCGGGCGAAGACAGTACGTCTGGGCTGAAAAGGCGTTCTAGTGCATATGTTAGTGCCACGAGTAAAGGTAATTTATACATTAATCTTGATGTATAGGTAGATAGAATTGCATTAATGATGTCATTTGTTTCCAGGTAAGAATCGAGCGCCGAGTCCAGCCGAAGGTAGAAGTAATCACTTAGCCACCACAAGCATGGATACCTCGGCGCTAGAGAGCAAAGCAAAACCAAGATCTCGTTCCCTCATCCGTCGCTCGTCTAGAAAAACGAAGCAACAAATCCGTGACGCTCAATCCAACAGCGAAGACTGCAACGTTCAATAGATATTTGTCTTCGTAGTACATATATGAATAAATGTATTAATGTTTTAACCGTTATCTTTGAAAAATTACATTAGCACTTTATCAATTTATCTATAAATATCAAATCAATATTTCTACTATACATAATGCACATATTTATGTATTTTGCTATAAACATATTCAATTCATACAATTACAGTAAAATATATCAAAATTTAATGTTATGCTCAAACAATGTGTTATTATATAAGTATTCTATATAAAAGGTGATGTATCAATATTACTAGGAAGGAGATGCGTATATCTTTATTTATTGCCATTGCTTATGTGGTTCAGGGTATTTCAGTATTAACGTATCTTGATGATGCATTTATCTCGTTTTTATTGCAAGCCTTAGCTTTTTTTTACAACTGTCTTTAACACCAACCCTTGTGTATTTGTTTTTTTTTCTTACAAGTGTGGTAAATTTGGACGTGAACTAAAACTGTACAATATTCCATTTATAAAAAACTTGTTAGTTACTTTCTAGTCATTAGAAGTTCGCAAACAAGTTTTTTTTGTATAATAATATAATGGATAGCGATCATTTGGTCGACAGTGTCGGTTCACGTTTTTACCTATCAGAACATATTTATTCCAAATTACCGAACATTAAGATTTTTTATGTGCAGCTACGCCTCAGAATTAATTTTGTCGGACAATGGAATGTCTTACTAAAAAATAAAAGGAGGCAGAGAGACAATTGTCGAGTTAAAACTGATGTGCGATTTCTATACGAGATATAATTTTTTTCTATATGAAATAGCGCCAACGTACGGTTGTTTCATACAAAAATTCTAAAGATTATTGTTTTAAGTTGTGACGGTCTTCTTTCTAAATTTAGTTGTTTTCCTACTAGATCTAATTGTTTTATAGTAAATAGTACATATCACTAATTATTGTGAAAAAGGCAAAAAATAACAGATATTCACATTTCATTTTTATAGCAACATTTGTGCATCACCTTTATATTATCTATCAAAGTTGTGTATTTCAATTAATAAATATTGTATATACCATAAAAATAATTGTATATAATCCATATTATATTAAGTTGTGAAGAATATATACATATATTATCAAAATTTTATAAAATTGTGAATTCACATTAAATTTATATCAATTATATTAAAAGACCATATTTATATAATAAGAACTTAACAATGTGCTTTTATTTTATATAAAAAATAGGCTTTGTCTCCATCAAATCTGGCTATCTATATTAAAATAAATCCCGTCCACTTTCAGGTCTTTAATTTTTGTTTTCAAAATATAGTCGATTTGCATCACTTAGTGATAAAATTATAATCTATGTTTTAAACAAAACATCTAAATGTTAAATTAATTAGATGAATATTAAGAGAATGTTAAACATGTAAAAGTGTTATTTATTTTATTTTAACTGAAATATTTCATGAAATATAATAGATGTAACAAATAATGTATTTGATGTTAGTGAACTTGATCTTGAATATGGTTTAAAAATGAAAATATTTAACATTAACTTCGACCAATTCAACCAAAACTGACTACTGTTTTTAAAAATCTTTCTTATAAAACAATTTATTAATACTATTAATAAAACTGTATTTTAATAATAAAAAATCAGCTATGAAAAGGATTTGAGTAATTTTTTCTTGAAATTTGACTATGAAATAAAAGTAGCTTTTTCAGGTACTTGAACAAGTTTGATATGTAACATCACAATTTATATTGAACAGCCATATTTTGTTTTAGTAGTATGTGTATAATATAATAATGTTTTAAAAACTATGAAAAATAAATTAATGTTCTAGAATTTTATTGATTAGTCGGTGTCTATAGAAAATGTCAAATTATCAATATCCAAACAATACTAATTATGTATTATTGAAATATTTGTGAATGTTTATATGATGTATTTATATTTAAGCATTCAATATGTTATCAAACATAATCCAAATATTTAAAGCTTACACAATGTATTGGTAATATTTCATGCATTCATGAAGAGTATCTATTAATCTAAAAACTTATAATATCAAATATAAAAAGAATAACATATTTATCGATAGATGTTTATCACTGTATTCCAAAATTGCATAGGCAATTGGATCTATTAGGTTTTGACGAATTTCACCAAATATATTATTTAAGGCTAGGATATATTTATTTTAAATGAAAAGTACAGTAGACCCCCCAATAACACAGTAAATTGAGGACGTGCTATTTGGGTGCTCGTTACTTTATGTGTGAGCGGGACAAAGGGAGGATATTTCACCAGACGCGCCTGATTCATATGTTATTGCAAAAAATTGTATGCGTATTTTATAGTCCCCATCTACACGCACGTCCTTAATTTACCGTGTTATTGGGGGGGGGGGTCTACTGTACTATTCATTTTCTAAATTCTGTAAAGTTTTTGCTAATCAATCTAATTATGCATCCATATAGGCTTTAAAAGCGCCGCTTCTCCTATTTTATGTTCTTAATAATATATATATATTTACTACCGAGTTTTAATGTAATAATGAAATTTTAAATGTTGTATTGTGCATGTTCATTACAACTGTAATTAACTACTGGTTATAGACATATTCACTAGGCGCTATGATATTTAACCACAGCTTCTTCAAATAACAATTCACGCACTATCAAAATTGTAATGCAAATTGCATATAATTCGAAATTCGCCTTAACGCTCTTCACATATCATTTTTCATAAATAAGAAAAATATTTTTTCTATCTAATGCTACAATTAATTGCATCTTTAACTTAAAAATAACATTTCTTTCATCATCATTTCAATCGAAATATGAAATCAAAATCAAAAATGATTTTAATAATTCATTAGGTCGAGACTTTGTAATTGTAAGATATAATCAGGGATTGTAGGGACCAGCGCTGATTTTGATAAAAACGCTATGAGAAATAATTTGATTGAGTTGATTCAGACTTTTATTTACTATTTTTTCTTTTATCAACTATTTGGATTCAATAAAATTGACCAGCAAATTGACTTTAACCGGCTGAATACAATTAATTGTAATATTTTATGCGTGTGAATAAAAAATAGTTACCATCAATTATATAAACCGGATTGACATTGACTGTCCTTTAAAATTGTTATTAAATCATAATATATGTGAAACGTGCTCTATTTATTAATTTATAAAAATGTATGTAAAAGAGCTTTGGTGAAATAAATGTTAAAAGCTCGTGTGTCGATTATACAATTTTATACATTATTTAAAATGTTAAAAATGATTGTATAATATTCCCTTGTTAATCTGAATTGAATTATAAACCAAAGAATCACAATAACAGTCTTCTTCATTTTAGATATAATCTCGAGTCTTTACTGCTTCTATCCTTGAAGTCAATTTCATCATTTATATTCTGTATTCCATGTTGTACTTTGATCCAGATAAACGAGGGTTTATTGTAGTTATACATAATTTAATATGCTTTATTTATTAATTTATAAAATAATATGCAAGAGCTTTTGAGAGCTTAAAATCTTGTGAGTCGATTATACGATTGTTTTGTTACTAATGCTAAGTGTTCACAAGAAAACTATAGGGATACAGCTATAAATTTAAGTATGATAGACTTACAAATCAAACATTTTTCCTTGTCATATAAATTTACATTAAACGTTAAAACACTAGCGAAACTTATATCTACCAATAATATTCTGTAATTTCTCAAAAAAAACTGTGTGAGCGCTTAGCATTAATATTAGTGTTTATATAATTATTATTGTAATTGTTTCGTATATTGTTATAAATAGAAAGACAGAAAAGTGATTGATGTACCATATACCAAAATTTTATTCACTTTGCTTCAGAATATAAATAAAACGAATAACTCAAAGAAAAAAATATACGTATATATAGTTTTGGCCATGTTTTAATTAATAATGTCCATTTTTATCACATCTCGTGTACATATTAAAATATCTTAAAAAATACGAAAATACAAAGTAACAGCTACTGCTTTAAATACTTTACAAATCAGATTACATTGAATAGGTGGTTTTCGACGATTGAGTTGTGGCTAACAGTTCTTCGTCTTGATTACCGAGACACTTCTTTATATACTGTAAAGAAAATAAAATGGTGAGATTGATATTAAACGCTATATTATATGAGATAAACACTTACTTGAGGATTGACTTGGATTTGCTGATCCATATCTAAAATATGCTGGTGGAGACGAGTGCAATTTGCCATCTGTTTTTCCAGCAAACAGAGCGTTTCTGAGGATGCATACATTTCAGGACTATCCAGAAAGACCACCATACCATCCTTTTGATTGATAACTGCATATATTTCACCATCTTCAATCTAGAAAAAAAATATTTTGTAATAATCAGAATATAATGCATACAAAAGATCAATTACCATGCTAAGAATATAACTCTCCGCTTGTTGAGGACCAGCCAACTGCACTCTGCTAGCGACATCAGTGAGAGATAACGTAAGGAAAGTTTTTGTTAAACGTTGTATGTTCTTCTTATACATTGACGCCAAAACCTATTTAACACGGTTCATTAATACTAATCTTAATAAATATTTCAAGTCTAAAATTTACTTGATTCACGAGCCCCATGTTCTTATCATTCTGATACGTCTCTCTATTCTTCTGTATAACTTGCTGTATGGTAGTTGTGGCGTGAGGTTCTGCCAGTTCTATATATGCAGCCGACAGTGGTTTTAAGAATCGACCCACTACATGAGTGTGAGACGTATATTTAGGAATCGGTTGAATCTTAAATTTACATTAATCAATAAATATATATAATCGCAATTATTTACGTTTAATTTAAATCGTTTACCTTCCCGTGTAGTATGAGAGATACCAAGATGTATTTTTTATAAGCTTCTAACATAATATGCGAAACTGCGACTGCCGGAGTCGTTATGCAGACTTCGAAGAAATACAAAGCACGATCAAAGTTCTTGATGGCCGAGTACACCATGCCTCCGTAATAATAACAAAGCAAAAAATGTTTAGAATCATTTTGACCTCCTTGCTGAAAATCATCAATATATAAATGAATAAAAATAAGTTATAATGATATAAACAATGTACAAAATAAGTTACATTTATATGTACCTCAGAACTGATCCCGGTGACGTCAATGTCTAGAAACTCGAGTGCTGGCTTTATGCATTTCGATAGCAAGCACAATTGGTATAAATCGGCATGGACAGACGTAAGCTGCGAGTCAAAAAGTTGGATTTTGCGAATCGCTTTCTTCAATACTTCAATTCCTCTAATTGGTTGTTTTAAATCGACTAAATGGTTCGTTAGCAAGTGACACAGATCGCAAACTGTAAATAAATAAAAGTTGTGTTAAAATAAAATAAACGAAAGTAAATCTATTCGTAACATATTTTTTAAAATGTATTACATAAGTACATAAGTAATTATATAAATTAAAACAATCGAGTATATAATTAGTAAAAGACTTTCCAAACACAATTTTCATTCATTGATCAAATCATCTTACATACCTTTATTAATAATATAATTGAAATAATATTTATCCAAGGACTTACACAACAACTGGCTTCACTTGAGTTAATTAATGTAAAAGTCGATTAATTCAATATATAATTCCAGTTAAAGCACTTTGATTTTACTCGATTGATATCGATAACATATGAAGAAAAAGCTACCAGTTGTCTAGTCGAGTACTTAAATTTCTTGAATCTAATCCTCAAGGTTGATCGTGAAAAATGAATGTTTCTCTCATGTTCAATTAAATGTGATTTATTCAAAATTCAAGTGATAAAGATGATAATTTTCAAAATCTATAAGTTTTTTTTCATATTTTACTTTTTTGTTTCTACATTTCTTACCGTTTATTTAATTCATCAAAATACTTTTTATAGACTTTAAACAGACTTCGAACTCTTCATAGAACATTTTAAAATATGGTCGTGCCAATACATATAACAATACCGATTGTGACGCCAGGCTCTAATGATTTGTGACCACTGAGTTATTATGGCTGACCACCTCTAAGTATAAATGTCGTTAATTACACACCTTTTTATATTACTTTTGCCAACAAATATTTGAAAAACATGCAAATGTATGTACCAATCAAAATATTGAATGTACAAACGAACGAGTATTGGAAATAATTCTGCATTAAAACTAGATTTACCCATCAATTTGACGGGTGTCATTAAAAATAGGTATATAGTAACCAGATCTTAAAAAATAATAAGTTTCCGTAAATAAAAATAGTGTTAATATATTTGCATTGTTCAAATATAAAAAGTCGTAAAAAATACTGTGTGATACAAATCAAATCAGAAACCCGTAATATACACATTCAGAATACACATTAAGAATATACACATTCTAAGCAAAATTTACTTAGAATGTGTATATTCTTAATGCTTATCTTCCATGAACAAGTATTAGACATAGAAACCAAACCATAGTTGGCGTTAAAAATAATAATTAAAAATATTCTTTAATATGAAGAATTATTTTTCAAAACAAATAAAAAAGTATTAAAATAAATCTAAATTGCATGATCTGTTATAATAAATCGTATGAATGCAAAAGGTATTTGTATCAAGAAATTTAAATTAAAACAAAACACCAAGATAAATCGTCATCTTTAGAACACCTGGGAATTTAAAGATGTGAATAAATACCACCCCATTTTTGAAAATTATAAATGTTAATCACTGTGGCCAAAAACTTGTATAACCATTTGTCACCATTAAGCAATGTATTGTACTCATTGAAACAAATGGTTAACCATCGCCTTTGTCCTGCTTCACAAAGACGTTTTTCATTAATTTGGATAAAAAAATTATAAAGTAACTAATAGATTAATTTATCAACAAACACCCTAGAGTAGTGGTAGGAAAAGGCCGGCTAACGGGCTGAATTTATCCGGCCCGCGACAAGATTTAGATTTCAACCAATTAAATTTTAATTACAATAGTAATTTTAAGTAACAAAGTTAATCAAAATAAATTATTAAGCTTAATAAAAAATTATTCGCGCGTTTATTTTATGTTGTTATGTTGAGAGTATTTTCTATCTTCAACGTTGCTAAGCGAAAACATCTAATACTTTACAATATTTTAGAGTTATTCGAATGCAGAGCTGTTGCATACGTGCATTATAATTGTGGCTTAAGCTGCATGAGAAGAAATGGTTGTTTTAGATACCATTATTTAAAGTGGTACTCTACGTACCACTCTACGGCCAGACGACAGTGTTACTCGAAAAAACGGTATATGTTGAGCTGTTTCGGGGCACGCTCGGTTTTTGGTCCCGCAAAAAATATTTCGTCATCTTTGAGTAATTCTTTGTGAGTGTATTCGAGTGTGTTGTTTGTTCTTGGTAAGTATAAATATTATTTTATATAATTCGCAAGAGAATGGATAATTAATTTGTGATATTTTTTCACCTCATGTAGGATTTTATCTCAATCGCTTGAAAATGGCAGAAAAATTTATCCCTAATGCAGAGTTACTTCGAATTTTACAAGACTTGGATGAAAGTGATCACGAATATGATATTGAGAAAGGATGTAACATGACCGACAAAGAGGATTTAGTAGAACACGATAACAACAACGACACTGACACGGAAGAAAGGGATGAAGACTTGGAAGATCATAACAATGCAAAGACCGAAATCCAAGAACTAGATGATGGATTGATATACGTTTCAAAATCGGGATTTTCTTGGAAATCCAACCCGCCTAGACAGTCGAGAACCCGTTTAGCGAACATTATCAACTTTGCATCTAGCCTAATTGACTCGGGTAGAAATTTTAATTTAATATTTTTCTTATAAAAGACGTATTTTTACTTTTTTTAACGGAAGAAATAATTACTCGCATTTGCAGTGAAACAAATAAACAAATAGATCGAGATAATAACGAACATATTAGAAAAGAGTGCATTTCTCCAATTGGTGTTGTCGAAATAAATGCATTTGTAGGTTTATTACTTTCTTCGGGAAGACTCAATGGCCGCAAAATTCAATTTAAGCAATTGTGGGCAACCAATGAATTGTTTAACAATATTTTTATTCGGCTGCAATATCAAGATAGATTTACAGAAATTTTTAGTGTTCTCAGATTTGACGACTGATTGACAAGATCAGAGAGAATGAATGTGAGCGGAGATAAAATGGAAGCATTAAATTTTGTTTTCGACAAGTTTGTAGGTGCATGCAAACAAAATTATATTCTCGGTACACATATAATAGTTGACGAAAAATTGGCAGTGCATCGAGGAAATTGTAAATTTAGAGTTTATATGAAAAGCAAACTAGGCCATTACGGAATCAAAATATGGGCAGCGGCAGACTCTGAAAGTGCATATACTTTAAATTTGTAGATATACACTGGTATACTAAACAACAAGAGAGAAGTGAATCAAGGAGAACGAATTGTGATGGACCTTCTATAGCCATACTTTGGATCAGGATGAGGCGTAACAATCGATAGTTTTTTTACGTCTATACCATTAGCTAAGTAAATTCAAATATTGATGCTACAATATTTATCAGTTGTCGATATGGTTAGAAAAACGTCGATTATCAAGTTTGCGCTAATTTAGAATCATTAAAGGCCTTGTCAAACAGAGAGCGAAGCGAAGGTGTGGTGAAAGCGAACGGATGCGTGAGCAATGCGAAGACGTCAAACTAGACGCGTGGACATAGCGAAGTGAAGGCGTGGCGGAAGTGAGCCGAGGCGAAAGTGAACCGAGGCAAAAGCGAACTGCAGGACGAGGGATACGGAGACGCCACATAGCTAGTTGTGTGGAGAAAGAGAAGTGACGCCAAAGTATTCGCTAAATTAATTTTGAAAATGTTGAGTGATACAGATTCAGACGACGATATTTTATTTTTGACTGTTTTATTATTAAAAAATGAGAAAAATGGCAGAGAATTTGAGTACATGACATAAATAAAACCCGAGAAGACTATGGAGAGTATCATAGGCTCTGTAATTGAATCTTATGAAGACCGATTTTACCAGGGCTGTGGAGTCGGAGTTGGAGTCTTGGTGTTTTGGCCGGAGTTGGAGTCGGAGTCGTGAAAAATGAGCGACCCCGAACATTTTTTTATATAAAATGCATTTTTTTAAATTATGAAATTTATGAAAATTTAATTGCGTATTAATGAATGTGTATAGCGTATGCATATATTATATTATATAACGTGTAGACTGTAGAAGAACACTAAAAATACGTGATAAAATTAAACTTTTTTGAGTCGGAGTGGAGTCGTGTTATTGGTAAATATCGGAATCGGAGTCGTGTTTTTTTTAACGACTCCACAGCCCTTACACTTGCTTACACTTACTTTCGTATGTCTAATGAATAGTTTGTACGCAATCACAACCGGCAAGCTTCGCCTTCGCTTCTCACGTTCGCTGTCTGTCTGTCGTCTTCCATACAAAGTCATGTAATATTACTATTGCGCTCACGCTTTGCTTCGCTTTCGCGTTTCGCTTCGCTTTGGGTTTGTCACGGCACTAGGTCCGCCGCGAAAAAGCCTCGGAACGCGAAGCGTTCCGAGGCGTTTTCTGTGTGACGAGACTCGAAGGATTTGGTGTATTACAAAATAAAAACGCCTCGCCACGCCTTTGTTTCGTTCTGTTTGACAATGCCTTTAATGTAAAGTTAATGTTATTGGCCATGATTCAATTAGAAGAAATAAATTATCTTTTTTATGTAAAAAAAATGTTTGTCACACGACAGCAATTTCTCATATTAAAGTTATTAATATGTTAGAAAAATCGAAAAAAAATAGAATCATAGCTTAGTAGAGAAAATTAACTAAATGTGTTTCTTCTACAATTAATATTTTTAGTTTCGTTTATAGGTAGAGGTTAAACTACAAAAAAAGAACAGCTTGATGTTGGGGACTAATACAAAATGGATTCTTAAAGTTAGATACAAAATAAAAAAAGGAAAACATATTACTTTACATTAAAACTAAAATGTCGTTTTTAAAAATATATTGTAGTTACTATTTAAATAAATAAATATATACATAATATACAAAAAATAGTAACTTTAGTTGGTCCTTTCAGGTTCTGCAAAATTTGCGTAAGTCGAGACTTCCAATTGTATAGAAAATTGGGAGATATGCGAACACATAAAATTATATATAAACATAATTGATATGTTCTCAAAAATATTACTAAACAATTGTTTATAACTTAAAATGAGATGACAATTTTAATAGTCCTCTTCGTCGCTGCTGTATTGAAATCTAACCAGTTATTTCATTAGAATTAGTTGAAAATCATTATTATCAGTCATATCTACCAGTAGATTCTCTGAATTTTTAAGTCTCTTGATCACGTTAAAGCGAAACTACGTAAATCGAGGTATGTTGAAGAGCAATTTTAAGACAATTTTTCTTGATTAATACATTAATTATAAATATATAATAGAAAAACTTACACAATTCAGTTCCGAATCTAACTTGTTCTCCGCTACAGCTATTAATGAACTCGGAGATTTGCTCAAACTGCGGGGAACGTTCAGTAGTAGGAGCCGGCTACATTAAATATAACATAATTTGATTAAATCGTAGAAAAAATTACAAGCAGATTTAAGGAAGCAAATTTACCTGTGGAAGTGAATATTTGGCGCACAAAACTGCCAAAAACCCTAACGAGTGCTGTTGTATGTCTAATGTTTCTAAAACGTTGTTCAAATGTAATCCATTTCGGACTAGTATATCCTGACTCTTGCTGATCAAGTCGGACAGTTCTCCGAAACTGCCTGTAATACAAATGTAGGGTAGGTTATGATGATACTTGAAATTGGTTCAACTTTTCTACCAACTTAGGTTATCAATGTCTCACCGGAAGCAGACAGCGAACGCACGCTAGTGACCAGCTGTTCCAGCGGCGTCGCTAAAGCCATGGTTCGTCGAGGGATCGTTCCTGTAACACGCAGCAAACCGACCGGCTAGCCCGGACGAAACGACAGCGTCGTAGTGTTGCCACTGCGAAAAAACAATAAATCAAACTTGCTTTCAATAATATTTTTTCATTTTTAACACCTAACTATTCATCAACATCCACATCCATATATGTTTTATTAATTTTCGAGAGAGAGCAATATTTTTAATCGAAAATGCTCATTTTCAGAGGTTGTGAGAAAATATTTGTTCATTTTAGGACATCGAGATATGTTAGGCTAGATAACGGGATGTTGGAAGGGCTAAAAAGAGTAATCTCGGAAATTTTCTGAAACCGGGACAATCCCGATTAAATTGGCACTTCTTCCTTCCCGGTATTTCCCTCGTCATTCGTTATGCGAAACGATATTTTTATAATTTGTTTTGCTCATTAAGCGAATTTTCCGTTAGGTTAGGCGACTTCTATAAATTATGCCACAGGTTTATGTGAAACAAACGGGAGCATGCGTTTTATTCATTTTTATTATCTTATTAAATCTTCCGTCATAACCTGATATGCGTAAGCCACGTGCGTTACAATGGGGTAAGCCTGTACCAACTGAGTAAGTCATCAGATATAATGAATACCTACAAGTAAATATTAACCATAAAACTGAGAATCAGAGACATCTCTATTAATAATTATAAATTAATATGTGTAATATAATTTATAATCAATCGATGTCACTGCAGCTGGGGCGGTTTTTTTTTAATAATAGCGCATTTTTTTTATAAATAAAAATTTGAGTGCCGTTGCTGGGTATCGAGCCCGTAGCCTCAGAATTACTAGTCTGAGACGTTACGGACTACGTTATTTCGTCCATTGTTTTAAATTTCAACATACTTTGATTGTTAGCAGTGATTCAAAAACTTTTTGCGTCTAGCCCCATTTTTAAAATTATATTTTTTACCGAAGAATACATTTATATTCAATAATGTGAAGATTTCTTAGTCGCTATAAAATATATAATTATATAACGTATTGCTTTGATATTGAAAATTACAAACGATTTTTTTCACAGTATTCTGGTTACTGCATGATGTATATCTAATTAATTTACTTATGATTTTGAAGAATTAAAATGTCTAACTGCTTATATAGAAATTATTTGAAATTGAATATAGAATTACCATAATATATTAGTGTATTATTTATATATAATATTGAATAAATTTTATATTCGTAATATAACTTTTTTTGGGGAGATGTAGAGGCTCGCGTTTTATTCTTACCCTGGCGCTGAAATAAGGTGTAATTTTACCAATATAGTCAAACGTATTATGTACGTTTTTTTGCACGGGAGTGACGTTAACTTGATTTTCAATAGTATTTATAAATACACGATTTATTGTGAAAAAAGGCTCCCAAAACTTAGCTACGCGTCTGATTATACATAAAATATCTGCAATTAGTGATTAATTTAGGCTTTTTTGCGCAGTTTAGAAAAAACTGGTATTTTTTTTATATATTTAATGTAATAAAATATAAATGAAATTTATTGCGTTTATAATTTGCTGCATAATACTGAAATCAGCATTTTTGCATTTTTAAACAGAAATTTATTTTTAGATATTGTTACACAGAGTTTTCTGTTTATATATGTATGTGTATTAGTAGTAGTCGCTTGTCAGGTCGGCTTGAGCTCCGGTCACACGTGTCTGGAATGGCGGGCGCCGTTGGATCTCCCACCCACTAACCCACGATCGCAATGCACGCCCGCCAAGTGTTGCCACTCTGCATTGCGGATTAAGGGTTTAACAATATATTATAATAAATACAAAAACATTATTTTATTTTATTTTTATTTAAGTAATTTTAATTTTCCCTTGATTTTTGACGTTTCATGGGGAAAAAAGTTGTGAGAGTATGGCAACCCTATGGCTCGCGTGCTTCCGACAGCTGAGGCAATTCTATCTCGTGTCCGATTTTTCACTCTTTCACTCGTCGGTCATTTGGAAGCGACTTTAACTGTTACTATTGCGTGTTAACTAGTTTTTAGTGATTGCAGTATATTTTAAAAATGTAATTGAAGTTTCCCCAGTACGTATTAGGTTATGGTACGTATTTGCGTATGTGACAGAAGGAAGTCGCATGTTTTTATTAAGTTAATTTTTTTTTCAACTTTTATCTTCTAAAACCCGTAATTGTTGAATAATTTGATTATAATACAATTCGGAACGTTTGGTGTTGTGGTAACAGCGTGGCTTATCGACCACGCGTACAGTGGTTCAATTCCCACTGTAATACTTTTTTATTTTTGTTAAAAATTGCTTTTTAAATTATAAATGATTATATTTATAAATATTTTTATAATTAATGGTGTTTATTTGAGTTTCTTAAATATTTTTTCCAGATATAATTGAATAGTGTATTTATGAAATTTACATTAAGATGTCAAAATCACAAGGAAGACGATGTAAAGCTGTACCTAAAATGGTAGAATTAAAAAGAAAAGAATCGGCAGTTAATAATGAGCCGATAGAGCCTAAGGTTACTCCTATTCCCTTGAAAAAAAGCAGCGAAATGTATGTCTGTTCTCCGGACATTTGGAAGAAATTTGGAATCAAAATAAATTTGGAACAAAATTCAAAAATAAGTATGTATTTAACTAATTAGTTATACCAATTTAATTATTATTTAATACTAAATATCATTTCAGCCATTAACAGTGAAGATGTAAAATCAAAATCACCAAAGCTTGACACGGCGAAGATTAAAAAATCGTTGAGTTCTAAAATATTAGCTAAGAAAGCTTCTCAAACATCAGAAAAAATCAAATTACAATCTTTATCGCCTAAGACTACTGGAAAAACTCCCGAATCACCAAAATCATTTTTAACCATAGATCCTTGCACCAATAACTTCATCGTCAGCGATGAATACACAGAAGCGTCTCATTCCAAACAATCGAGCAACTCCAATACCGATATTACAAATGCGCTGCTCAAATTGAACGAAAATAAAGGCGATCAAATAATGGAAGAGTTGGTGAACAGCATCATAACAAAAAATTGCACCAATCCACCATCCAAAGATATCATTGACACAATCATAATACCTTTGGACGATGTAATAGATATGGATAATTCCACTTCTGTACTAAATTTAATAGAAACGAATTCTTCAGAATCTATTCCGATAGATAATAGTATATGTTTCAATAATATATCAATGCTAAATATAAGCAACGATGACGTAATATTAACATCAGATAATCTAATACAATCTACGGAGATAATCGATAACTCGACAAGCACAGTAATACCTATCTTGACAATGTTGCCGGAAAAAAATCAAGAAGTGGTAAAGATCGATAGTGAAAGTCTCAGTAATTCTGAAATAATTATATGCAGTGATGTTACGGCTTCGAGCAATGAGTCGGAACTGAGCACTATATCAGATATTTTGCCACCGGAAATGATCGAATCTGACATAATGTTGGATAAGTTAGATTTGTCAATTACAAATAAGGACAATTCATCTACAGTCATTAACGAACTGAGCGACAAGGATGAGTCAAACTTGATTATGAAAACAAAGATCCAAAGTGATGCAAAAATACTAGAAAAGGAATGTGAAAATTTGACTCTGAACGTAAATAGAAATCAAAATAAGGAACAGGAAAAGGAGAGTGGAGATTTGCTTCAGAATCTTACTGACAATAAAACATTAAATGTAATACTAGAAAAAGATGAACCGGAAAAAGTATCTGACGTTTTAATCCCTATAGATACAAGCATTGAAGCTAAAGAAGAATGTGAAGTTTTAATTCAGAACGTTACAGACGATGAAACATCAAAGGTGCTGCCAGATTCAGTAAACACATCTGAACAAGTGCAACAGTCATCTACTGAAGTCAACAAAATAGCCGAGTATTTAAAACAGTTCCTCAATAAAAAGAACAATGTACCGAAATGTAGAAACGTGCTTAAAGACAATATTAACGTTGAAACAAGCAATCAGAAGAACGACACTGTAAAAATCATTGATAATATTGGCGTTGAAGAACCGGGCGGAGTCACTGAATCTGAAAAACCAATGCAAAGTACTACAGTCATAAATGAAAATATAAGTAATATGTATTCTAAGGTGTATAAAAAGCGGAAGTCTAAAATTGATAATCACAATAATGCTGTAGTACAAAAATATTCCTACAAAAATTTTGATGAGGCTGTTACGACGTTAGTTATGGAGAAAAATATTGATAAGTATTGTTACAGTTTAGATTTAGTATCACAAACTTGTTGGTTTGGCGAAATTCGGACTGAAATGTTTGGGGATGTCGATGATTGTGATGTCGATTATAACACAAATGATGCAATACAGTTAACAGATGATGAAATAAATATAAAAGGCGAATCTGAAGATCTGTCTAAATGTGTTAGCGATTCTGTTCAAGATATGCGAAATACCAAGACAAAAATTGAACCGGATACTTCTTTGGTATATTCTATTAATAATTCCAATATTACCAAAGAACTTGGTAAAATCAACATTCCTGAAGAGCAGAGTGAAACTGTTGAAAAACCAGATTGTGATGCGGCGAATTTAAATATGAACGATAATCAGAACATTTCTGATAATGTAAATTCTGAAAATATTAATTTAATGAGTGAGGAACATACCAAAGATTCTGAAAAAAATAATTGTGAAACGCTTGAACAAGTAGAGAGCTCAGAGGATTCTCAGAATAATTTTGATGAGTCTTTAGATGATTTAATAGATGTTTCTATTACTACTAAAACATGTGAAGAATTGGAAAGAAGTAGAGAGGCTAATGAATTTGAAGATGAAAATAATAAGTCTCTATTAAAAATTCATTCGAATGATTTTATGGATGTTTCTAATGTTACAAATAATAATGAACTTTTGGATAATTCTCAGAAAAATTCTGAAGATGATCATAATAATTCGTCAGCTGCTAAAGAAATTGTGATTCCTAAAAAAAGGGGTAGAAAAAAGAAATGTGAAACGATCGTCCAGGTACAGTGCGAAGAAACAAATTTGAGCCTAGATGAAACACAGAATAATTCTGAAATTGTTGAAGAACAAATCAAGATTCCTAAAAAGAGAGGAAGAAAAAAGAAATGTGAAACGATCGTACAAACAGTGTGCAATGAATCGAGTTTCACTGAAAGCAGTCAGAATGATATAGAATTAGAAAAATCTTCAACTGATTTGATGCATGAGGAACAAATCAAGGTTCCTAAAAAGAGAGGTAGAAAAAAGAAATGTGATACTCTTGAACATGAACAAGAGAAAACAAATTTGACTTTGAACAATTCTCATAATGTATCTGAAGATGTAATTATCCAAAACAGTCAAGAATTGGAAAAGTCTTCAACTGATTTGATGCAAGAGGAACAAATTAAGTTACCTAAAAAGAGAGGTAGAAAAAGAAAATGCGATATCGCCGTAACAGAGTGTGATGATAAAAGTTTGGATGGTTCTATGAATAGCTCTAGAACTAGTGAAGACGTTGAAGTAATTTCAAAAAAACGTTGTAAGAATAAAAAGCAAGAAGATGATTTTATTATAAATGATTATTCAAATAGTGATTCAGAGTCTGAAATATGTGAAAATGATGAATCTAAATTACCTAAGAAGAAAGGTAAGAGAAAAAGTCGAGAGGAAGTCGTCGCCAACGAACTGTTATTTTCGATTGCATCTTTATATGATATAAATGGAACCATCAAACCTATTAAACCAGGCCGTAAAACTTTAGATGATGAAATTATTGATGAAAATATTACCAAAGCGTTATTAAAAGGTTTTATTATTTTTTTTGTCATTAATGAAACATCTTTATTATGTTCGGCTTATTTCAATCTCACGTTTCTTTTTAGTTAACACTTTGCGTAAATGTGCACTATGTTTTGAAATGGTACATCTTAAAAATTGGCCACAGCATAACATGAAATTTCATAATTTACTGGGGTGGCTGGAAGGCGATGAACCTATTGTAATACATTATAATATTCCAAAAATGTTTTCAGTATAATATATATTTTTTTATTATAAAATCATTTTTTTTAAGGATCTAGAAAACAATAAACTTGCAGGCGTTCTTCTTCAAAAGGTAATCAAAATTAAGAAGAAGTTAGTATGCGAAAAGTGTAAAGATACAAGATCATCGGCAGTTGGTTACTTAAGTCATATTAAAATATGCCAAAGGTCTGAGGAGGTATGTGTAAAACATGTTTAATATTTTTTGTAGTTTACAATTTTATCTTTATTGTGACAATATTTTCGCAGGAAATTGAAAAGATGAAACTAACATGTGACATATGCAAAAAACTGGTGTTACCGCAAAGTTTCAAGATACATATGAATGCACATAAAGATAAAGAAATTTCTATGAATTTTATTGAAAGTCAAAATGACTCGAAAAGGTTCAAAAGAAAAGCAGCTGAAGTGTAAGTATATAATTTCATATAAAAAGTATATAATTGATGAAATATTCGATCAAACGGTTGTTTTAGAGCTGAAAAGTCATTCAAAGATATAAAGCTGCCTGAGCCACAACAATCAAACGCTATATATGTAAGTTTTTATGTAGTAAAATAGATGTAAAATTATATTGACTCGATAAAAATGTTTGTATTTTTTTAGAAAAAGTATTATAAGCAGTCATTGCAATATTGTAAAAATGAAGATGATTCAATTATTGTTGATTCAGCAACCGATAGAAGAAAATTGCCAAAGTATAGGGTGTGTAATATACTTGAATATTTATGTTTTTTTAGATATATATACATATTGAATGAAAAGTCATTTAATAATAATTTATTATAAAAAAAAATATAACCATGAAGTGTACAAGACTTACGTTGTCGCTTCGATAGTAGAGCTTTGATTGCGTCAGTAAATAAAGTGTACAGGTCGTTCATAGTCATTTCGAAAGTAGATCTTCGATTGCTTCAAAAGATCTTTCTAGAAGTCATCAGTGCTTGTTCTCGAGCGTGTCCTGGAAATGATTACTCAAATCGGAGGTACGAGCGTCGATGTGTAGTAGAGTCGAATTTTGTACCGCATATTATATAAACCCTTTTTGTCCCATATGCTTGCCATAGACGGATTTAATTTCATATATAATTTTAATTTTTCATATTTAAATATATTATTCACGATAGAATTATATTTTTATAAATATGTTTTAGCTCCCTATATTTTAATTTAATCAATTCAAAAAAAGTGGATTTAGGCACTTTTTCATATAAACAAAAATGTCATTGGGGGGGGGAGGTGAGAGCATTTTACACTCCGTTCCAGCCCACAGTTTAGATTAACTCCATCTATCTTGTTTTCATACATATGCTTAATTTAATATCAAAATAATTTATTCAAATATGTATATACAGTAAACCCTCCAATAATACAGTAAATTAGGGGCATGCTATTTGGGTGCCTGTTACTTTTTGTGGGACTGAGTGAAAGGCAGGATATATCATCACATGCGCCTGATTCGTACGTACGTAAAAAATTGTATGAGTATTTTCTATTCCCCCCAACTACACCCACTCAAATAGCATGTCTCCGATTTACCTTGTTATTGGGGAGTACTGTAGTTTCAAGCAGTGCTTTAGGGTAATGTGTGAAACTCATTACTATAGTCGCCGTCCTAAAACACACTAGTCCAAATGTCGGTTATCAAAGCTCTACTTACAGCAAAATTTGACGACTATTAGAGTCTCCAATTACTCGAACCATCAACTACTCGAGTATCGAATATTAAAATTTTAAAATACTCGAGTACTCGAGTACTTTCGAGTATTTACCAAATGTACCAAAATAGCTATTATTCAAATTCGTGCACATATAAATAAATAAATAAAATACTTAGTATGCTAATTTTTACAATTATTTTAACTTCACGAACATACTTTTTAAAAACAATAATGCAAAAAGTGTCTCGAATTTAATATTACTGCTAACCTTTGGTTTTATTATTCCCGTTATGGAAAAAACCCTTTCCGTTGCTGTTGATGTTGGTCTTATTGTCATTAACGCGTTGGATAAGGCTTCTAATTTATATCTGTTCGCTTTTTATAGATATAAAATTTTTTGAACTCTCTTTTTATGTTCTCTTCTTTCATTCCCTTCTCTGCTTTTCTCTTATTTCCTTCGACTATTGACAAAATAGTATTTTGTAATTCTTTTTTAATAGATTTTTTTTCTTAACAATATACAATATTCTACTCCTTCTGATTAATGCGAAGAATTTAAATCTATATCCTTCGAAGATGTATTTGGGTGAATCCCTTTCACTCTAGAGCTAAACGGTTCGGAAAGAACTGACTTTACTTTAAATGCCTTTAAAACACACAATTGTTTTGATTTATATTTTAAGCTGAGGGATCAGTATAAACAATTTACAACACTTTACGCTACAACTGCATAGTCATAAAACCTAAAAAATTTTTTTGTTGATATTTCATATTGTTCATTGCCATAAATTAGATAAGTCGGGACTGTCGAACAGAAAACACAAAAGAAATTTCTCCGTCGTACCCACTAACATAGCCGACGACCGGAACTATGCAACTATGGAACTATGAAAAAATTATACCTGATAGTAACCGCTCTAACTCGGGACTTCGGGCATAAACGCCAAATAAAAGCAAGACGTTAACCTTTACCGGACCGAGTTAAAGTTATTTTTGTTTCTGAAATATTTTAAAATTTTTTAATTTCGAGTATTAATCGAGTAATTTTCAAAATACTCGATTATCAATAACTTGAAAAATGGACAAAAATACTCGAGTATCGAGTACTCGATTACTCGAATTGGAGACTCTAATGACTATTCAATAGTAAATTAAACATTTTCTAAAGTGCGCCATTAGAAACTAATTATGTCACAAGATTCACTTTTTCGCTTTACAAATTATATGTATATGTACAAAGTTTTATTTTATTAAGATTTTCAATATATTGATTTTTTTAATAATAAATATTTATTTAATATTTAGGTCTATATGTGCCTTATGTGCGATGGTAGAATGGAACATAAAGCAGATATGATAGAACACATAAATTTGAATCACAGCGAAGAAGAAAGGAAAGCTAAATTTCCACCCGAAGATCCAGATTACCAAAGCAGTGCAGAAAGTGAAGAGGAATATGTCGAACCGGACATTGAAAATGTATCAAGAAGAAAATTAAAATTTAAGAACAAAAATGATAACGCAACTTTGAGAAATTATTGTACCAAAATTAATTAATTAAATTATTTTCTTAGTCAAAATTATTTCTCATTAAATTATTTTTTTAGTACTTAAAAACGACAACAGTCCGGGATTTAACTTTGAAGAATCAGTTATATATGAAAATCGCAAGTTTCATAAAAAATGCGGAACTGAATTGTTAGTCCATTTTTAATATATATTTGATGGTATGAATATTGTTTTTGATTGAATTTTTTTCTAGCGTGGAGAAGAACTTTTGTATAGAATCTTTATTTACGAATATGTTGTGTAAAACTTATGAAGCAATTTCTCAGGAGGAAGCAAACTCTTACTTACCAAAATCTCGACAATCTTGTAATATGGCTTATAGCACTTATAAGAATAATTCTAAGAAAGAAAACATAAAATGGAAGAAGTATGACTTATTTGAATCTGATCTAAATAACGGTAAGAATTAAAGACCACTATCAAATAAAGTGTGCTGTATTAAAATTAATTGTTTTTTTATTGTAGATAACATAACAATGTGGTGTGGTGGATCTGTGGGAGGTCTCGGTTGGATTCCTGGTAATCGTGCAACTCAATTTTTAGCTGTTTCTATATCGCAATCATTTACTGAAAGACATTTTGCTAATGAAAAATATCAATATGGCAGCGCATTGCAAATATGGAAAATTGGAAGCTTATCAAACAACATAGCAAAATGTTGTGCTCCTGCTTCCATGGTTTATGGTATAGCTCACAATCATGGTGTTGTTTGGGACATGGATTGGTGTGCTTCAGGTTGCGATGACGATTGCAAAAATACTGTTAAAGATAATGTTAATTCAGTAAGAATGGGTTTATTGGCGATTGCTTGTTCAGATGGCAATGCATATATTTATGCAGTTCCTCATCCAACATCATTACCTGAGTGGTGAGCATTATTTTTGTCTTAAGTTATTTTTTCAATAAAAATAATTAAACATCTATTATGAATTGCAGTGAATCCAAAATATACAAAACCACACCATCTATGATACTTAAATTGGATATTGACGGTTCAAAGAATATTTGTGCCATGGACTATCAAGCTGTAAAAATATTTTGGACGAGGGTATGTAATTTTATTGATTTAATTCAAGCTTAATTTGTAAAAATAGTCGCTTACTCACTTATGCATAATTTTTTTTATAATTTATATAAAAAAAAGTGTTAGCATTGTTAAATATCAGAATATTTGTAGCATTATTTAATTTAATTTGCTTAGTAGATAAATTAGTATAGATCGGTGACTAATACCTTAATATTATAATATACCCTTTAATATACAAACATGATTTGTCAAGAGTCTGTCTTTTTCTCAAATTATTAAAATATTTGTTATTGCTTTTGTGATTGAAATAAATTGTGAATAAAATATTAAATAAGTATAACAAACTATAATAAAATACATATTTGTCAAATTCGAACTGCTGTTGTGCAATGTGAAGTTTTCATCCATTAAACTGATGATGTCGAAAGAAAAATTAAAAATGAAATAATTTATATATTAATATAGAAAATTAAATGGAGATGTGGCGCATCCACTAGTACATTTATATAATTACATTTTTTGTATACTTTTTAGAATAAAGGCCACAACATAATAGCAGTGGGATATTCAAATGGCGTAGTAGCTTTATTTGACATTACTTTGAAATCAATCCTTTTGCGTCAAGAATGTAATGGAACTACTACATATTTACCATATTTTTCTTTTCAACCTTATACTGCTCCCATCAATGGTATGTATTATATAAAAAAAATATGTTGCTAATTACCATTTTAATATTTTTTTATTTACAGGTCTTATTATATTACCTATGAATGATACGGGCAACGAAAGTGATATATTCTTAGGTATATCTTCCTTTAAAGGTTGTGGTGTATGGCAGAAGTCAATTGCACTAAATAATTTATCCGGACATTTTACAAATATTTTCTTGAGTTACCCATGGCCTTCAATCGCATCGTTGACGGGAAAGATTAACCCGAAAAATTGTAGATAATTGAATACATGATGATATTTACTATTATACATTCATGACAACATTAAAAATATGATTTTTATTTTTAGTGAGTTCAATGCTGTGCATGATAATGGCTCGGTCTTGCGCCAAGCATATGCAGTATCACGGCTCGATGCTCGCCGGAGGGGGCATTGGAGATGCTAGTTTTTTTCATAATGCTTTCCTAGCGATTAACGATATGGGAGACGCTGAAGTTTGGCCAGTTTACTATCCGGTGCTCAAATGGCACAAACGGCTGCTGACTAATAGTTTTAAGCAAGTAATGATATCTCGGTTTAAGAAAGCGGTAAGAATAACTTTTATTTATATATATGTACAAATGATCTTATAATTTAAATATACTATTTTTTGTTACTTTGACTTTCTTGCCAGGTGTTAGCAATGACTGAATTGAAAGAATTAAAACAAAATACCAGTGTTGATGATTCTTCTAGTGATTTATTGTCGTATGATGGAATAACTAAAAAGTATGGAATGTTGTTTGTGGATGTACCTCATGTATGTATTAATATTAATATTAATGTTAATAATATAGTTTATTTAATGTACTTATATTTTTTTAGCTAACAGAATACAATCCAATACAAAAAAGGAAAATAGAGGAACCTTTTTCCAATCGGTATGCTTTGCAAAAGCCGATGTGTGCCAAATTTAATCCGTCGTCCGAAGCTTCAAGGTTTTATGCTGTTGGCGGGCGAGCTGGACAAGTCAGAATAATGTGCGTTACTCACTTAACTGATAATAATTATTCACCTAAAAAATTCACAAAGTTTGACACCTATTTTTAAATAGGCACAACATGTTTAGGTTTCATTTATATTTATTATAAAAATGATTATTGCTTTAGCAATCAAATAATCTGCTATTTTTAAGTTATTGTATGCATACCATGACATATTCACATTATATAATATTCTTGATAAAACTTTCCAGTCGATATTTTAAGTTAATGTATCTGATGAATTAAATTAAATAACCATCACAGGTACCTTTTATTTATTTAATTATTTGTTTATATTAAGGTATGGATTGTATAGAAAAACACCTATGTGCTTTAAAAAAATATTTTTATTTAAATATAAGTATAAATATAGAATAAAATTCTATATTATATTTTTTGTTATGTACATAATAATATTCTGTATATAAATAATGAATTTCACATAAATAATTTAATCTTATTTATGAATATAACTTTGTTTCTTCTTATTTAATTTAAAACAATAAAGTTGTTTTATAAATTGTTAATCGCTATTTAATTTGTGTATAATTTTTTCTTATAAAACATTAACCAGTGACAAATTAGTGGGTCACTTGTTATTTTTCTTTACGCGTCAGTATCTCTAAAAGAAATATTAAATACTTGGTTTAATAATAAATTATGCTAGTACATAATCTTTACGAATTAAGAATTAATAATATGTAAAAAAAATTATCAACAAGTGAGTCACTGGCGTTTTAACAATCAAAGATGATCTCTTTCATTTTGAGATGGCATTAAATGACAGGTATAAACTTATAATGTATAGGAACAATAATGTAATGTTTCATTTTAAAGATATTTTCTGGAGGAAAAAATCATCAGACTAATTATTCTTTAGATAAATATAAAGATTTGTTAAAAAAGTAAAATCAAATTTTTTTAGTGTTTTTTACAATATATTTTTAACAACGTCTGTCGTTTGAAGTATAATGCTTCCATTACCTTAAAATATGATGTAAAAATTGACTAATAAGAAAATATAAAAAATACACACCTTTTCTAACTTCAATTTTAAGTTAAAAGTATAGAAATGTTAAAATTTAGAGATGTATTTGGCTGCGCAGCGTAATTTTTTTGTTTATTTTCATCATAGATTACTGTTTAATTTGTCATATTGTGAGATTTTTAAAAATATTGATAAAACTGGTTCTGGACATTAGATTTTTTTGGCTATACAATAAAAATATATTACTAGCACGAAAGACCAGTATAGTTAGTGACTAATACCCGAAAGACCTGGGTTCGAATTCCATATGAACCTTAGTGTTTTTTATTGCTATTTTGTCCGGGAGATCAAAATTAGTGATTATTATATAATTATAATTTCGATAGATCATCACAGATTAGATTTTTCTGAATTTACATAATCTCACAGATAAATATGGTGATAAATACTCACAGATAAATAGCATCAAGCTTGGTCATCTAATGATTGTAAGCTGTACATGTTTAATAGAATATATATCAATAAAATGAAAAATAATTAAAAAAGAGGCTAGGAATAGAAATAATTTGGCATTTAGGTCGAGATTTTGGCTCTGGACTATGCGCTGTTACATATAATAAAACTTTCTTTCCAAATAGCCTCACAATTAAAAATTGTATACTGTCAAATAAGGTGATCTTGCTGACCAATAAGTGTCAACATTCCTGGAATTGGCATGATTGAGAAACGCGTGTACACTTTTTCTTTATCCGGTGGTGTTTTTGTAGTTCAGAATCAGATTATTTAAAGTTTGGAACCCATGACTTAATGACAAGACTCAGGATTATTGCTGTTGGCATTAATCTGGCTGCAAAATAACCGTTGGGTGGCCACGATAGAATCGTTTTTTTGTAATATGTCTTAACGACAACGCACATTGCAGACCTATCTACTGGTCCATGATAACTAATTATGATGCTTAAACGCATAATATGTAGTGCCCGATAAAATATATATTTTTAATCGCCCGTTCTTTGTCGCATTTTGCATATAGTCAATTAACAATTATAAATGGCCAGTTATTTTGTCTAAATGTACAAATTGAAATCTGAAATATAACCATACTCTCAGATTAAAAAGTAGGACCCCAATGACAGGAAAGTACTGGAAGTTTTGTTCTGTTGCATGTGCAAATATAACAGCATTTTAGCGACTGGCTGATAGGAATTTCGAGGTTTGGTTCCGAATTGTGTGACTTATTTAGCCAGTTAAACGCCGGAAAAGCAGTTCATTGTACAAAGATATACAGAGTGGGCCATAAGATTTTGCACTTTTAAAAATTAAACAAAGAAAAAATTATAGGTAATTTAATCTTAATAAATAAATATGATAATAAACGTTTATTTCATTGAAAGAACATAATTGGGAAAATCATGTCTTAAAAATAATGTCGTCTAAATGTCCACCAACACGCTGCTGGCATTCCTCGAATCTGACACCTAGTTTTTGAAACAATATGACATAAAGCGCATGTGATGTTGGCTATTGACCATTACATGCTCAAAAACTGATTGTCTGGTATGTATTGTAGTCAGGCGGCGGCATTGAGTATTACTTTTTTGAAAACGATGAAGGTCGGGCTGTAACAGTCAATAATAAGCGCTATAGGCGCTAGATAACCGTTTTTTTGCATAAAATTAAATATATTTATGTGGAAGACGTGTGGTTTCAACAAGAACGGTGCAACTTGCCATACATCGCATGTAACTTTGGATGTTTTGCGTTAAAAAACTATTTCATGTTTTGGTGACGTCAACTGGCCGTCAAGATCATGCGATTTAACGCCGTTTGATTTGTGTGGGGTTATGCTTAAATCATGTCTACGCCGACGAATCGAAACGTTGGAGCAAATAAAAACCAACATCCGCCAAGCTATGTCGAGAAACCGCCCGAAATGTACGAAAAAGGGTGAACGGATACTCATGCGTATATTATTTACAAATCGATCGCTCTCAAAGCGATTGCTCATACGAATATTGCTCACACGGTAAGAAAATGTATGCTTTTTAAGCATAAATAGGATGGTTGTATAGTATTATTTTATTATCTATTTAAAATATTTTGGATTTTGTGTCTATAGATATGTTTTTTATTGATTAATTTAATATGTGTTTTTTTCCTTTGCGATGTATTGAAACATTTGCTTTGTTGTTTATTTGTGGTGTACCACACAGAGCCACGTTTGAATAGGACCTTTCTTGAAATTTACGTTATTAATGACCAAAAGTGATCATTTAAGATCACTATGACGATCTAAACTAAAGGGTTTCCTCATAAATAACACGCAATGATTCTCCGGTGCATTGAATGAATATTTCTTTGTTATGAAACGGGTAAAGAAAACAATGTATCACCGGAAGACAAATATTCCCGTTACACATATACAATTCTTCGAGCAAATGTCACTTTTTAAAGGCGTATACCTATTTCGTGTTCTAAGAAGCGAATACAGCGATAATCGTTGTATGATTGTAATTGATCAGCAAGCTTTGTAGGCCTAGTTACTTAAGCCTGGACTCAGATGAGAAGAAGGAAGTCACAAACAGTCACTGGCAGACTCTGGCAGATACTCGAAAAGACCAGCAGACACCCGTTCGCCCGCGAAGAACATACGGACATGAACGCTCGAATACTGTCGCTGCCATGCCACCTACAAGACCTATGAGAATCTCGCACCTACATCATCCCTCCGCCAGCTTCTCCACCACTATATGGAGAAAACAACGCCCATCATAATCTGTCGCAAAATGTAATACAATCTAATAAAATCTCACTAGTTTCCATCTGCGTCTTACTGGCTGCGAAGTCACACCCCACAAGGGTTCAAATCCCGAAATATTTGTTTATAAATCTGGGAAAATTATTTATTTACTTAGGTATTTGAACGAAATACAGGGATTGCGCTGAAACACTTTTTAGAGTAGTTGTGGATTATTTATTATTGTGGTAGTTAAGAAAACATATTTTCTATATAATAATAATTAAATACATTGCAATAATTTGCTTTTGTTTATTTTTAAACGATCAGCTATTATATAATTATGTTTATATCTATCACCGTTCATTGATATATTATATTTATCTTAACAAATCAGCTGCTTTCATAGCGTTTTCATGATTAGAATTATCCATATGCTTCTGATTTTTAAACCAAAAATACCTAATTATTACATTGTTATTTAACCAGAATATTTTTCTTTTAAGACCACAAAAAAATAAAAAAAAAATAGTGTATGAATATTTATTAATATATTATTTCATTCAATTGTTTTTTTTCACTTTGTGTCTTATTAATATCAAAATGAAATAACTTTCGTTAAAAAATTAGCTTTCTTTAAAACGTGTGAGTGATGTGTCGTGTGAGCAATCGCCTTGTGAGCAATCGATTTGTGAGCAAGTTGCTTTGTGATCAATATTGTGTGTGTAATAATCCGCGTGACCAATTTTTCTGTGATCAATTGCTACGTGAGCAAAGATCACCGAACCGTTTTTACATAGTTTTTATTATTAAAATACTAATTGAGAAGCACTGCGCTTGAAAATAGTTTGAGAAGCGTCGCCCGTCTGTGTTTACGAAAGTTGCACGATTTTCACTCTCATTCCGGTTCGGTTCTCTATGTTGTTCGGACGTGCGCTCTAACCGAACTTGACAGTTTAAGTCGATAATAACAAAACTTTAAAACATACATTTTAATTATTAATAACAAAAACAATGCTAGGTGCTGTTGCATTTTGATTATTATATTTTTGAATCGCGATTGTTTAACCAAACACAAATTCGCGTTGTGTTTCGATTATATTTTTTGTGTTTTTGTGAATTTGGGACAATCTTATCAACATGATGGCCAGCTCAAAATTGGTGCGCGAATGCAGCGCAGAGTTTGCCGACATAAAATCCTTGCAAAGCTCCTCTTCCGTTGAGTTGAGCAGTGATGCTGAATACTCTGAAGAAGAGAAGGAGTACGAGTTAGACGACTTCCAGATACTGAAGACCATAGGTGAGTCTATTTTTTGTTGTTATTAAAAAACTATTTTGCATAAAGTTGTTTTGTTCTTATGCAACGTCACGCTCTTTCTATGCAATTCTAAAAATAAGTTTTAAACCAGTTCTCACAATAGGACAAAATTCTAAACTGCCTTTGGTTCGTACGTAACCACTGTGACAGGCAAAAGTGCAACCATGAAATAACCGGATACTTTATTTGTTAAATTTATGCATCACAGAAATGAGTTATAAACGATCCCTTACTCATTTTATTTGTAATCCAAAGCTTTAAAGCACACACCATTAACTACCTATTTACGGACAGTTTTAGTAATCATTAACAATGAAACAATTTCGATCACAACAAGTCCAATAAGACTGGATTTAAAATATTCCATCTTTGATACAGAAAATAAAATAAAAAATATTTTTTTGTGGTTTTAATAACCTGATTTAATATTAATTAAAAACAATTATATCTTTCTATCTCAGTGGACTCTATGAATATTCTAAATTTTAATTGTGTTGATCATAAATTTAATGATTACCATTTGAAACAAATATGTTTTATAAATATTAATTCACAGACTTTTTAATATTATCAATATTAAAATTATATGCACTAGATTTTTTAACGTAACTATTGATAAATACTTAGAATGGCTTTTTTAATGCATTTTATTAATGTAGAATAAATTTCGCATTTAACTACTTAAGCAAAAACAAATATACTCGACTAAAATTAAGCAGTCTTTCCTAAATCGGTTTATTGTGTTTTGCTAAAAGCCATGTAAATAGACGTTTTTGCTTTCGTAGCTCAGTAAAAAAAATATATTTTGTGATATAATCTTTCGTCGTATTTCAAACGAAACAAATAGTACACAGAGCCAAAATAAACTGAGCAAATCTTCATATAACAATCTCGAAAGACAATTTCAAACATTGAGGAAATGCTATTTTAAATTTGAGGCAAATCTGTCAAGACAAGTCTGCTCTGTCAAACTCAAACTGACGAGTGATCGACCGTTGATTTATGAGATAAACGATTCTTCAACGAGATAAAAAACATTTAGATGACTTATCTGATTTTTCAAGAAAATCATTCCAGAATCTCAGTGTTTAGATACACTATCGCATTATATTTACATTACACTAGTGATTCACGTTTGCCGATTTTTTAGAATATCATTAATAAATCTTGCGGATATACAGAGATAGATCATACCTTTTTATTGCACGACACGTAGTAACGTGACGCAAGTCATACCTACACGTGTAGGATATTCATCTGCGAGAATCTTTGCATCAGATTTAGAAAAAGAAATGTTAAATATCAGATCGGAATAAATTTGATAATTTATATATTTCATGTTGACGTAAGTCGTGACTGGAACTGGTGGTGATTTACGGTTAAGCTTTTGTGATTGTAGTTTTGAGGAAACGATTGCTTTCTAATCAGTAGAGCAGATATTTGAACGAGCTTTTTTGTAGGTAGTAAGTGGAGAGATTTAAGGTTGTGGTAGTTCAATTCCTTATTATCTAATAGTTCGTGTCTGTGATTAATCGTGCTGCAATAAGCTTTCTTGTTCTCCTGATTGCGCAAAGCTCGATTACTTAATAAAGAATCGATTCTAATAGCTAATTGGACTATTTTTAAATGAGCCACTAAAGCTTCGTTCAATTAAAGAAAACATATTACGTTTGAGGAAGTTCCAAATTAGTTTATTCAGTGCAGCTTCAACAACAGCTGATCAAATCATTACGATATGATTTAGAACTCATTTGGCCAATTAAAACAATCAACACTAGCGATGAGATGTATTTAACGTCTATATATAATATAAAATAATGTGTATAAATATATTGTGCATATTGAGTAAACGCTATCGCAGTGGCTATGAGCCAACATTTATAGGATGTTACATGACACACGTAGTTTTGATTTAATATGAAGGTTATCGAAAATAGAAAATCGGTTTGGAAAGGATTAATATATCATAACCGTTTAGACCAATAGGACAACTCTGGAATAATTTTATTCAGCTCTAAAGTCAATATTTAATTTACTGTTGTGGTTTTTAACGATTATTGCTAGAAGCGCGACATCTGCATGAATCAAAATTTGACCTATATAAAAAGTGGGTCGTATTGGCAAAATATGGGATAAATGTATGATAATAAGTTTAGAGCTTTTCCGGTGTGTAGCGTGGCAGTCTGGGGTGGCCGATGAGAAGCTCACGCATTTAGGTCAAGGAGCTTTCGGACCTTATTTGCAAACGTTTTCCCCATTAAGTGGATGGTATATTATAATTGCTCTATTCATTAATGGCTGTTATCCAAGTGTTGACAAGAAAATTTTGCTAAGGTCGTTTCCAACTATATAACTTACAGTACAAGCAAATTTAATGAAATTAGTTTCAAGCTACAAGGCAGGTCCAAAGAATATTTTATCTCTTTTATAAATATAAAAAATATTTTAAGTTCAGTTCATTGCAGTATCTCTGATATATTTAGTTGATGGATCTCTTTGTCTATATCTTTTACATCTTTATATTCTCTGATTTATTTTGTTGCTAAATCTCTATTAATATAAATAAGTATTTAGGTAGATTAGAACATTTCTGTTTTTTTGTTAAATATGTAATATTTTAAGTAGAAAAGAAATATTTATTTAGTGTTTTATTTTTTAATGATGCATGCAATTTTGTTTAAAAAATACCACCTGCATATAACATCATCAGACTGTCTCAATATTATGTTAAAGATTTAATGTACGCTTTGATTTTTTTTCTATTATTCGTTCGTTCTTTAAAACCTAGTTATTTTTCCAGATAAAAGAAGTTTAGCAATTTTTCATTACTAAGTTAAGCAACAAATAAAATTATTAAGTACGTAGTCATATTAACAGTGGCGTAGCTAGGGTATGTGCCGCCCAGGGCGATCCTTAAAATTGCCGCCCGCCCCTATACATTTTTTGCAGGGTCATAAAATCAGCATTTCTTAAAATAATAAATTGTTATTCGTGGATTTATACATGTATTAGTGCATTCAGGGTTAAGAACCACACTAGACGATCCCATCGCGAATATGCTGCCTCGAGAAAGTGCCGCCCGGGTCAGCCCGTCCTCTACGCCCCCCCCCCATATTTATATAGTCAGCTAATAAATATAGATAAACGGCATAAACGGTCAGTAACTTTTTAAAAAACTTCGTATTATCCCATTATATTTATAATACGAAAACTAATTGTTTTTTTAAATCCATGTATACATATTTCAACATTTTAATTATTTTTATAATAAAATATTATAGCTTCGATTTTTACGGAGCTCTTGAATTTTAAGTTTAACAACTCTTATTATCATTTTATTTTAAAATACCAATATTTGATCAACATAGATCTAACTTTTTTTTAAACCAAAAATGTGGAACATCTTATCAAGCATTTTACTAAAAAATTGATATTAAAATATCATTTATATTAAATTTAAAGCAGCTTTTTCTATGCCACGAAGCGCATAAAAAAATAAACAAAATTTATATGCGAGATTTATTTATTTCAAAATTTATTGATATGAGAGTGTTGATCAAAGTGTATTCAAATCGAATTTTGGTCAATAGGAGGGAGCAAAAACAATTATCACTTCTCAGAAGTCAAAAATTCACGTCAAAAGCAATAAAATCGTGTCGGCGCCGTCGCAGTGCGACGGCGACGGCACGATTTTATTGCTTTTGACGTGAATTTTTGACTTCTGAGAAGGGATAATTGTTTTTTGCGGTCTCCTATTGATCAAAATTCGGTTTAGATGTTCTTCATTTGATTCAGACTCATTTAAAATCGTAATAATGTAAAAAAAATCTTAAATTAAATTGTAGCTTCTTATCATACCAATATTTCCATATTTTCTATCGTCATTCCTGATATTGTTTTGAACCTTTTTTAGTGGGACCGGTAATTGAGAAGTTCTTTAATTTTTAAAGTTGGGATTAAACTTTTAAGCTTAACAATAAGTAAAATAAAAATAATGACGTTATATTGACGTAAAAATAAAGAAATGTAATGTTACGCAGATTGTCAATGTTTTTTAAACATTAAAAATACTGGAACGCCGTTCCACCACGTTACATGACAAAAAAGGCCTAGATCTAACCATTCCATTTAAAACCATAAGAGTGTTTAATAATTTATTCAAGGTACAGATCATTCATTTAAAATACTTAACGTTTAATTTAATCATTGAACCAATAGTTGTCGATTCTAATCTCGTAGTTGGTTCAATACAATCATTGAAATTCGAATGTTAAAATAAGCAATAAAAATTACTGCGTAAATAGTTTCTTTCTTGAAAACAGACTATTTTTAGAGCACATGTTAAAATTATCACTCATTAGGATTAACACTATAAGCTGTTTTTCAAGCTTAATAATTTTATTATTCTATTTAAAGAAAAATGTGACTTTACTTAAAAATTTTGGTTTCAATTAATTATCTTCCTATTGCGGAAGGAAAATAAAAAAAATATATATTTATTAGAGATGGATTCACGCGATTAAAATTATAGTTATTATACTGAAAAAATTATGGAAGGATTCAGAATCAAACTATTTATGAGATACAGAAAAATTTAATTTGATGAACATTTTGAGAGCTTTTAGTTACTTTTTTATATATTTTTAATTAGCTGCATATTCTGAACTTAATCACGATTATCGTGGCTTGGTGGCTTAAGGTAAAAATAATCATAATAATTTCTTATATGTGTTATATTGATATTGTTCCATTTAAAATAGTCTTCATCAGATATAAGTCACTTACATCAGTATTTGTTTCAATTCACTTTATTAATTTTGCTATTATCTTGTGGGGGTCGATTTATTTAACTGCAACTAGGGGGCACTCTGGGAACACTGACCTGGCGACGGCGAGAGCAATACCTTCAGTACGACGACCGGCGGCGCCTCGTCCGCTAGAATCGCGTCTATGGTCATCTATGAAAATCATAGCGAGCTGCATGTGCGATATTACGATGGTATCGATTTTGGACAAAATCAGCTTCTGCGTTATCGTGGTGCAAAATTAAAGGGTTTTATACCTTTTTTATTTTTCTTCATATTGCCTCACGCAAACGCCAAAAAATGCAAGGCTATATTTTTTATTATCTTTATTAACTGCAAGATCTGGTGTTGTGGAATCTTGACATTCTATCGAAGTTGACGTGCTTTATTTGCTCTTAGCTCTCCAGGGCGCTTACATTGTGATAATTGCACCTTTCCTTCGATGACATATTCATAGCTGATTTGTCACCTGTTTTGAAGCTATTCTAATTTGTGAGCGACTTATTTTCTTTAATTGTTAAAAAAAAATTAAAAAACCATTTTGAATAAATTGGGGTGTTACTCTATTTATGCCCAAATATAAACCGTATGACATACAAATTTCTATAGCAATCTCCTTAATAGTTTTTTGGCGATTATTAAGCACTATGTCACTATTTTTTTTTCACATTTCAATTAGTGGTTGGTATCATCTTCGATGTCTTCACGGCCATCCTGAAAATCTTTGTACCATTCGTTTAAGCATTTTAACCAAATTTGAAGCACTCTTCTGCCCTTTACTCCATCTTTAACGAAAACTTTAATTCAAATTTATTGCTCTGATATTTTCAAAATAAAGAAGAGCGTGACAAAATGTGTCGTTTACTAAATATTTGGCTGTTAAACACAAACTACGTGTTCAATATGGCCGACAGCAATAACAATGTAAAAAAGATAAGTGCAACCGAAAACCCAGATCATAATGTGATCAGTCTTTTTTAAATCATAGGGTGCAATTAAAACATAAATGTGTTTTTTTTCAAATTTCCTTGTAAAAATTAAGACCTTTACTCAAAATAAACAGTAGTTTATATATGTAAATTTTATTTAAATAAAATTCCCACGGATTTTTTGATTTACGTTGCGTTCGCTTAATCAACACGAATGACAACTTTCGCTCGCCATATTTGTTTTTTATTTACGCACGTTTTATTTTGGAAGATCGGAATATAAAATAGAAAAAAACACTAAAATACCCACACCGGCACCGAAATAGAAAAACGTAGACTAAAATACTCAGACTCTAAATTATTTTTGACACAATAAAATATAACACACCTGTACGTGAGAGCATAAATTATGCTAAATCTCAGCCTGGGCTAAGAATATATATATTTTCATTGCCATACCATTAAATATAATTATACGAAATGTAAGAGGCAACGTGCGAGATCCAGACAATCTAAACAGGAAGCGTCTCTCTAATTCAAGGTTCAAGGTGTTGAAATCTTAAGGGGAGCAAATGTAAAAACATATTATTATTATCGACTATAAATATATGTTTATGATTTTGTAATTGTGTAATCACATCCACCAACCACAATTCTAAAACTAGTATTCTAATTGAGTAGCATTACTTAGTGTACAAATATCATAAGCAGTAGTGCACCACCCAAGAGTTATAATGTCAATATTGTCTGACTTTAAAAATCTTACCTAATGTTGAGTCACGTTTCGTTTCACTTCATTTTTTTAAAGTGACTGTTCTGACCTACTTTATAAACTTTCGTAATATAAAACAAAATACATTATCCTTAATACACTCTATTTTCAGATTTTCAAAGGCATATAAAACAATGAAATTTACTATTTGGCATCTTTATCTTGGCATTATTGAAGTACAGCATGAAGTTTTTATAAATATTATTTGGACAATCAACTATTCAATTGTATAATGTTTTATCATAAAACTTTTCATCGTAATTATACACTATACAGTAAAATTAAATAAGATATTTATTTTTGCGTGAATGTTTATGCTTTTCGAGATGGTTGTGTTTCATAAAGAAATAAACAACATAAAATTTAAAAAATGATTGTGTATACTTTTATACTATTTTTTTATTTTAAAATATAAATCCAGGATCAGCAAAACATGTCTGAATCTTCCTCTTAAAATAGTGAATTGGCAGTAGTATCAAAAAGTCTACGAAAAATTATGGTCAAAAAATCCATGTTCCTCCGTTACTATTACTGCTATAATCGCAGGCTTTTTTGTTAACTTCTCTATTTGCCAGATTGTGGATTAAATTTTATACTTTCATAACTAAAATATGTCATAAAAAATTTGTATCCTGGTGTATTTTTGTTAAAAGCGTTGGAATACAAATCATTGCATTCTTGGCGTAGTATTTACTAAATGAAGCACTTTTTAAAGTTGCTCGGCGACTTTTGGATGCAAGCTGTAGAGTCGTGATCCCGTCCTTTTTTCTTATTTGTTGCTTCCGGGATGTCAGCGCTTGAGAACGCTTTTATCGTACGATGCATCGAGATTCACAACGAGCTTGCCAAACACAATGATGTTTTCGGCGATAGCGATGAGGAGCTGGAAAAAATATATGGGATTGTATTAATCTATTTTGAGTGTGCACAATATTTTTTTAAAATATTTATTGTTGTTTGTATAATGACACCATAACGCATTAGGAAATTGGAAAAAATATTTACTAAAATATCCTTTTGTTAATTTTTATCAAACATTAACGATATCGTAAACGAAAAACTATTATGTTTTTGGATAAGTTCATTAATGATAGCGAATGGCCTTCTATTTCATTCTTTCTCACAAACGTCGTATATATTTTTTTTAATGTATCTTATTTTAGAAAATGTCTGTTTACAAATATATGTGCTGGCAAATACAGTAAATATTTTAGCAGTTAACTTAGATATTGATAGTCCATTATAAAATTTTATTTATGATACTGAGTCTTTTAACATGTCATTTTTTTAAGTCAATTATTTCCATCTGTTAATAAGCCGGAACATCTTCAAAACAGGAAGCGAAGGGATTGTGAAAAAGATGAATTTCTGTTAATTGTTTATTAAGATGTTGAAATCGTCTTGAAAATTTGTTTTGGGAAGATTCGATGCATACTTTATTTATTGGTAACACAATGTTCTTTTATCTTTCAAAGATTAATTTATAATATGTGAAATTATGGATATTCTTCTCCATCAAGTTGCTTTTTAATAATTTGAGTTTCATTAATAAAGCTATAATTTGTAAAAATGTTTCATGAATTCATTTTTCTTTGCCCTGGAGTTTTATATTTAAATTATTCATGCGAGATGTGAAATCTACCAAAAACGCTAGTTGAAGAAGTTCTGGTATATCTTATCATAAATACATATATTTAATCTTTTAGAAAAATAAACGCTTTATCATATTTTATGTATTGAGCCACCTGACATCTGTGTAGTATATAATATTTTCATATTGTGCTTTAATCTCGATTAGATATTCTTAAAACTGCCTGTGATTAAACTGTCTTTTGAAAAAAGTAATTATTGTTACAGTAACATCTATAAATTGTTTAATTTTTAACATCTTCACACATAAAACATGTTGGTAAATAATACAGTGAATAGTCATTGATGCTACGTACTCTATTCTCTTTTTTTGTGAAATCCAAGCAGATACACCAGATTTTTTAGCACTTATGTTCAACCTTTCATCGGTGGTAAAACTTACCAAAGCTTTCTACTTTAACCATTTATTCGAATTTATTGTTTCTTCTACTCTCATAAATATATTTCCTTATATCATTTCAAATTTCTTTAATTCGTCTTGTATTTAACTAATATTCTTGAATAATTGTTTTTTTTCGGGACATACTTCATCCATCATTTAATTCATTCTTTTTAAAAAATTCTCCATCTGTGTATTGTCTTCCAGATTGGGCAATCATTTTGGCAACTTTATAGCTACACGTACAGTAGATTTGTTTTGAATACAAATATTCTTTGAACGGTTTTGTTGATTGGTGAGGGTTGCCTTTAAATCGCTTACTTTTATTACTCTTAAATTGTCTTGAAGACAAAGACGACAATCAAAGCTTTCGATTCATGACGTATGCGACAGCATAGTTTCCTATTTATTTATTTTTAAATTAGCCTGACATAGCAGGTAAAAACATCATATTGCACAATAAAACACAACAACTTGAGGTAATGTTAACAGAAACAATTTGCCAATACATTAAATCATCAGCTTAATTAAGAATTAGGAAAAAATGCCATTACCATTTTAAACATATTACGTTGCTGAAACTGATATTAATAAAATCGCATCTCACGCAGAACTTTATAGAATATATTTCATACGTGACATAAGTGACTTAAGTATTTACTGAAATTGAAAAATATTGTGCAAGTAAAATGATTTCTAAATTATCTGATTATTTCTTATCGAAATACTTTTTCTTTTTACAAAGCATATAAAATATAAAATAAAGCGTAGATTTAAAGAAATGTATTTTACAAAGTTACTCAAAATATTTATGCGATCTTTTTCCAGGATCGTTTTATCATTTACATATGGTTCGATGTCGCAAATCCTTCAAGGCGACTACAAGGAAAACTTGAAAAGCCAGAGATTGTAGCCTTCGAGAGGATCAAACGTACATGTTTATATTTTCGTACGTATCGCACAACATGACTGGTAATTTATCGGATGTAAAAAAGCGGCGGTGTTGTTGTTTATTCAGTTTCTGAATCATTCGCTGTCAAAACAAATAAGCACCCAAAAAAAGCTCTCGTCGGACGCTGAAGTTTTCATTGAAGCAACATCTGTCGAGACGACATATTTTCACTTTTCAATATGTGCAGTCGTTAGTCTCTGAGAGCAGCAGAGCGCTAGCTGTCATCGCGTGGAAAAGTAGACGACAACAGCATGTTCTCTAACTTTAATTCTGATTTAACCTCAATATCGCTAATTGGACACCGCAATAGTAACGACCTGTCGTCGTTGTAAATATTATTTTACAGATTTATAAATGAGTGACATCGGAATAAATTTTTTGTTAAGCTGTTTGGTGCTTTGGACAGTCTAATAATGATATTGATATATACAATTTTCTTGGTGAAATAGTAAAGTCAGATTATTGTCTTTAAATGTGCCAATTAAGATCGCTTCATCAGCACATTTTTATTCAATGTCTTCACAAGCAACTAAGCACTTTCATTAAACGTTTTTGGTGGATCTGTGGTGGATAGTTTATACTGTGGTATACCTTAAATTTCAGTCGATTTAAAAACTCAACTAAATAATTGACAGTATTTTTTGTCAATTATGTGAAATAACCGTGCTTCAACTGACATCTTATATTTATTGTAGGAACATAGATAAATATTATTTAATGTGCTTTCTGAAAAATTCAGAGGATATTCACTTCTGCGCCGTAAATTTTATCGTTAAGTTACGATGCGTATTAATGAAGCATAAATCACAAATTTCTTTTTCATATACAAAATATTGAATTAACTTCCAACAGAAGCTAATTTAAAAAAGCCCGGTTCGAAAATTATTTTCGACAGCAAAATCGGATAGCGGAAAAATCCATTGTTTCCGCGGGACGGTCCCACGCATTCTGGGACTAATACACGATGTGATACCGTATCAATTGTGCCGATCGGATCGTCTGCTGCAATTGGCAGCGTCCGAAGAAGAGAAAGCCGATTTAAAAATAGCTGCTAGATGCTAGATAAGTTTTTCCACGGCGTAATTGTCCGCCGTAGATCACGTTGCTACGGTCATTTTTCTTCTAATACAGAATGCAAAATGTGCCGATGTGACCCAAATATTGCACATTGCGCGCGTCGGACTCGTTTCTGTCGAATTTATGCATCTTGACCCATTCCCAAGTGTTTGGTACGTGAGAAAAGTCACACACACATACACAAAAATCATATGGTTAATCTTAATTGGGCTACAAACTAGCGTTAGCCTTAAAACATAGAAGAACATATAAAAAGTAAGCATTATAAGATGTTCCAAGGCTTCCAAGATACATTTTTTTATTCATATATACTTGGCCGGCACTTGAGAGCAAATTTGTGTATAGTATTTATTCGTATATAGTTTTTTATGGTTTTGACAAAAGGTGACATTTTTTTACTTTACCAAAATAATTCTAAATATATGTCTGTAGATAAACGTTTATTTTTTAATTTTGTTTTCACGATATTTTTACAAGCGTAATTAAGATTATTTTAAGCTCTCAAAAACACAAGAACGGACTAACAGCAAAGATCACCAATGGACCATAATGATTATCTATGATCATAATTTTAGTAATTTACCATTATTATTATATTAATATATATTAATAATATTAACCATTTAAAATATTTCGTTCGATACAACATATAAATATGTATCATATATCTGATTTTTTTTATAATTAATAATTAAAAGTTGCACTATTATCAAATTTCACACGCCATCTAAACGTTTTATTCGTGTCATCAACACTTTTATTACCACCTAAATTAGGAAGTTGGACTAACGGTGTCAGATGTAGCTTAAATTGCGATGAGTCAAGCGTTTTTTGTCTCTAATACGTTACGTATATCTCATTTTTTTTATACATAATGTTGCATAAATCGGTAGCTCGGCACCATAGTAAATCGTCGGTATAAATTCTGAGCTTATTGAAAGCGCCCATGTATGGAGCGTGACCATAAGCAACTTTTTTTTGCAATCTAAGAAGTTCAATGCTAACATTGTTACCGGTCGTAATCTCGTTTTGAGTGCGGCGGCATTAAAAATTAACACGGAGCGAATTTCTGGACTCGGTCTAGGCGGAAATGTTTTTTGGCAGCTGTCGAAGCTCACAAATTACATGGTAAAATTACGCTATGTGTAATAAAATTTATGGCGAAAGAGAGAGAGAGAGAGCGCTCTCCCGGATTACTGCCCTAAATATAGGCCTTTCCGAAGCTACCCTTGCAACCTAGTTCACCGGGTGGCCTACTTACGACTGACCTACCTAAACGTGTCCTGGATACACGATCAAACAAGTGGTTGTGTCATGGTGTAAACCTCTGAGCACAATCGAACCAAAGCGTACGACCTGAGCTTATATAGCTTTTTTCATTTTGAAAATATAAACAAGGACTAAGTCTAAACAAAGTGGCAAAATATGCACAAGGTCAGTGTGTATCAAATCCTTTTGTGCTATGAGCTCATTTAGGAATGTAATTAAATTGTTGAAAATATCAAAATTGGAACATAAGTGACACAATTTTTTTTTATTTGATTATTGCGAACCCTTGATGCTGAAAATGATAATAAAAAACAGTTTCTAAGGAAGGCATGCGTCGCCTCTTAAATATAGTTTATTTATATAGGACGCTGCAAAGAAACAGGCGAATATAAAAGTTCAATAGCATTGATTTTTTAAAGACGATATCTTGAGTGTGACCTCCAATCTTAAGCGAATATTATTTATAGCACGGTTTAAGCTCAAATCAGACAATTTTGCTGGTATAGGAATGTCTTTATTCATGAACATGACATGATTGGAATTAATCTATACATTAAAAGCATGACAAGAAAGCACTGGATCATTAGCGTCTCTGATCGCGTCTTCCTCCGTTTGTGACCAAGAGTCACATTTTTTATATTGATGGTTCAAGACAGCTCTGGCGAATTGCAGATGAGGATGTTGGCGGGCCAATTGCATTGTTACGAAATGTGTTTACGCCTTTTAAGTTTAAGTAGTAGGATAACTATACATTTTGCGCGGGGTAAAATGCATCGTATATCGCGCATCCTTTCTAAACAAAGATTAGTTTTTCGCTGTGTTTATGTGTACTTACGAGTGATTATCGTCTCGGGACGGATGTACTAATAGGTGATTAGTGAAATAATAACAAGTATTAATGCAATTGCTTATTCTCTTCTATTATTAAACATTAGTTTCAAGACGAGTTAGTATTTCTATTTATTATTTCGAAATGCTCGTTAAATTGACCTCTAATTTAATTGTGGGTTGAAAACCTCCACAAAAACAACTCTTTGTGAGATATGTGCTTAAGAATATGTATTACCGCAGAAGCTGATGTTATACTTCTATTAAAATGGACTAAAAACAAAATTAGTAGACTTACCTTTCATGTTGGGAATAAAACTTTAATATTTGGAGCTTTGGAGGAGGTACAAATTTAGTGATATTTCATTGATTTTAAAACCTATCAACCCAATTTATGTTATATACTTTTGTTTTGTGATTTTTGATTTTAAGTCACAAACAATACGGTGTCACATAGTATGTTAACTATAACGTAGACTCGTGTTATATAATTAAGAAATAAGGAAAGCATATTTATTTAAGAAAGTTTGTAAAAAAAATAGTATTTTTAAGACCAGGGCTTAAAAATCTTTGCAGTTAGTTGAAGGGCATCTTATTGATTTATATGTATGTATGTTACAGTGAGTGTGTATTTTCAGTGAAGTAAATTTGTTACTAGTATGAATAAGATTTCACTAACTGTTTCAGTGAAATTATATTCGAATACATTTTCACCGCTAAATATATAATTTTATTAGCAAAAAATTTGCTGCTCCAAAATATCTATAAAACGCAATTTGAAAATAAACCTAATCTAAACTAATTTTTACCTCATGAAAGTTCTAAAGATTTGGTAAATTATTTTTATTTATAATTAGAAATGGGCGTTTCGCAACTTTTAATAGCAAAATAAATGTAGCAAACAATTGATTTAAGATTTCATTGGCCAATATCAGTGGAACTGTATTGTTACATGTAGGTTTGGAACATTTTGGCATCAGCAGGTGTCGTCCTAAAACGAAATTTGTTGGTGGTGTTCACAACTATCAGGTGAAGACCAACATTTATATTGCTTTTTGCTGTTTAGAGTAGCGTATAATTTCACTAGCACATCTCAGATAAATTATATTTTCACTAGTAGAAATATATATCTACCGGTGAAAATGTATTTTTATATGATTTCACTTCAATGTCATGAAAAATAAATTTTCACTGTAACAGATACTCATTTTTATACATCGTATTTGGTTCCAAGTTAGTCGTATCCTTCAACACTTATTTTCATATATATATGTTTTTAATTCTTCGCGTAAGATTATCCATGATAAAAGCATTTATCTCTTAAGTTAATACTTGTTACATTAACCGATTATATTAGTTACCTATCATAGACAAGGCAAATTAAAAATAAAGTCACTTGAAATGAAAGACAATTTATTATATTTTTAAAAATATACTATGTGTTCAATGAGTTCACAAAGGAACAAAAACAAATTATACAAATCAATTGTATTTATCTTAATCTGTGATAACTGCAAAAGCTTTTTCGTTCTTTATATTGTCTAAAAATGATCTTTTATTCTAGAAATATTTATTCACTGTAATATATAAATCAGTAAGGATAACTTAAATTTATATGAATCATAATCTTGGTGTTTTAATACCTACTTTGTTCATTTTTTAAACAAAGCAGAACCGAATTCAATCTTAAAAATACGTTGACATGATGCACTGTATCATATTTATTTGTAAGTGTATATAGTATTGAACGGACACTTCTTAAAATAACATATTTTACAGAAAACATTCTTTTTTAGCAATAAAAAAATCGATAATTATTTATTTAGATACGCTATAATTTCCAATTAAACATAACAATAAATAGATTATTATACCTGCATTCTCATAGTGCCAATTAGAACTAAAGATCGCCTTTCATGTGCTAACCAGTTTTTAAGTAGATGAGCAGCATTACGTACACATGTGCGATTAATGCGAATAAAAACGCTTTTAATTATTATTGCAAACGATAAATTTTCTAGTGATTATTTATTTTATCGTTTTGCATTGACGTTGAATACTTTGGATTTTCCATATAAAAGCATTTTTGCGGTTTATCCACTATTATGACATGACGTCAATGAAATTTTAATATTAAAAAAAATGACTAATTAAAAGTTACTGAATTTTTTTCTCACCTTACTGGTACATCCACGTATGTATCTATATAAGGAATTGGCTATCCGGCTGTTGATTGCATATTGTTGAATTGGCGGAAATGCAGTCGGAAACTCAAAGATCGTGACGCAACGAATCTTGTGGTTGTCAGTGTAATAGGATAAAGCCAAAAAATAAAACAAATTGCTCACAGTTTGTTTTTCAGCTATTTTGGTGTACGTGTGTCGCATTAAATCCTGGAGCAAAAAAGTATTGACCTTGATGGTTGTTTTATTAGAGTTTATTTCTGTACAGACGCTTCAATCCACGTGGCACATGTTTATGTGCATAATACGTGTATAGGGTACGTGATGTTTGTAAACCGCAATTAACACAGAGTGCAATGTTAGGAATATAAACAATTTTTTTTTGATAGTATTCTAAGAGTTTGAAGAAACATATTCATAAATCTAGTATCATTTTTAAATGTCAAAAGTCATTTGATTGCCTACATCTAGATTTTCGTAACGATGTTAGAAAACAGAGTAATCTGTTGCCAATGAACTCAACATACGAAAATTTGCACTTAAATAATGAAAAATTAACGGAATAAGTTAAGATTAACATAGATTTATTATGCATTTGTATATAGCTTACTTTTATCACATGTCATAACATTAAGCTATATGCTATCATGTGAAACGTCGATAATTAAAAAAATATATTTCTTTAACTAAAATGGTTACAAAAACTGCTCTAGATATTATAAAAAAACTAATGGTCATTTAAAGCTATCCTCAATTTACTTTAAATTACACCACAATTACTAGAAAGTAATACGTACACATCCGAAATTCATCTCACGAACATCCGCAGCCTCTTTCGCTTTTCAATCAGCGATCGACAATCTTTTGATTCGCACTACATCGAAATGCAATATATAATAATGTAAATATTTTTGTGATTAAAATATATCACATGTGTTTTTTTTATGAAATATAATAAATTAAATCGCGATCAAAAGAAACCCGTGGGTCGAATTGACCGCAAGATGGTTATTCACATCTGCCATCTTCACAAAGTAGGCCACAGACGTTCGATACCCATTTCACTGTTACTTTCTTCGGCCACCATCGGAATGCCCAAAGCTTGTTTTTTTATTCTTCTTTATCACACACGTTTAACTTTTCACTTTTATTATGATAGTTGCTTAAAGACACTTTTATTTTCGATCCATACACAATCAACATATTAACTATTAACACTTAAGCAAGTATCGGTTTATTGACGGCCAAGTATCCTAAAGTCATGTTTGACATGATCTACTGTCACTTAAAAACGCTTGATGGTATGAAATTAAAAAACAAAAATATAATATGTATACTCAAGACCTTCGTTTTGTCTTTGTTAGTTGTTTATCAAAACGAACGCCAGATTATTTATATATATATAATAGTTGTAATTGACGGTAATTAATTGGAACGTTTTTCTAATTAATCTCAAACAGGAACATTTGCCAAGTGATGTTTAAAATTTGTATTTTAATGCGACGTTTACAAACTAATTTTTATCACGCAATTTGTTAAACCGGGTATTAATCATGATATTAAAATATTTTAAATAAGGAAGATTACATCCGTTAGGTAATAGACGCTAAAATTTAAACGTAAGATCTAATTTTAGTTAATCTATTACGTGAACTTTTACTATGTATTATATTTTAGATATGCTTATAAATATTTAAAATATTAACCATCCGTTTTTATTACTTTACACCTATTATATGAGACTTCATATAAAATATCCTTGACTTATCTTCATATATAATTAAACAAACGACTAATAAGCCACTAGAATATTTCTACGGTAAAGAACAACAAATGTAGTTGACGAAATTAATTTAAGATTTTTAAACCGACTGGAAAACGGAATCAAAAGTATTTGCTCACAATTAAGCTAACATCAACGGAAAGCGAGCGAGTATTTTCAACGATTGGAGTAATCAATGTTCTTAAATGCTTTAGTCTAATTTTTTTTGTACTTGTTATAAATAATAAAAATCAAGCTTTTAAATTTATTTAATTAAATATGTGCATAAAAATGTCTTTAAACATATTTCGCTAAGATTTTACCGATAAGCAAAAAAAGTGTAAATTTCCAAAAATTCCCGGGATTATTTTCTTCACTTTCCGGTACTTTGAAGACCCGAAACCAAATATTTATACATTGATTACTCCTACCGTTGAAAATACTCACTCGATTTTCGTTGATGTTGGCTTAATTGTGAGCAAATATTTATATAAAAGATTTAGGTTTTGAGTCCGTTTTCCAGTTGGTTTAAAAATCTTTAATTAATTTCGTTGATTATATTTATTATTTATCGCAGAAATATCCTAGTGGCTTATTAGTTGTTTGTTTGAATATTCTCTAATTTCCCATGTAATATTATTTTTCTTAAGTATTTTAGTATTTGATTTAAAATTATCAAAATTAAAAAAAACTCGACTGCACTTTAAGAAGGCACTTTTTTGTTATTAATTATCAAAGTTGTAATGTACATTAATATAGACTTCTTCTTGAAATAGAATTTACTAATATTTAATCATTTATTTTTAATAAAATATGAACTAAATATCGTTTTTCTTATCTATATCATATAAATATATAAGTATTGTTTTTTCTCTCGAAAAAATTCATAAAAAAACTTTGCTATCTTTTTTCCATGTACATAAATAATATCAATAAAACGTGTTTAAACAATAGGAACTACATTTTTTAGACTGGCTAAAAATAACGAATATATATTTAATAGATTTATATAGAAAAGGATATGTTTTTTGCAGAGAAACAAATTTTAATAACACCAGAAAGCTGAAAATATTTAAAATTTAGATATAAATGTGACGATAAATATTGGGTTATATCTTTGATGTATGACTGAAAATAGTGATTTTAAAACTCAACGTTTAATGTTTTGTTTAAAGCACATTATAGGATTTTTTAGATTCAGTTTTAGTATATAATTCAATATGTAAATACAATTAAATTTATGTTAAAGATAAATAAAATTTATTATCTTTAATTTTAATTAGCATTTTTATCGGTTTGATAATGTATATGATTAACAATCACTTTCTCGAAATTTTTTGCCAAATACATAAATAAGGAGTATTGGTATTTTAAAAAAAAATTACAACGCTACTTTTATATTTTTGAGAACTTATCACTATAGTTTATTCTTCCAATAAATAATTCGTTATCGTAATAAATTAAACGTTCTACATTAGTTAAGGTAAAAGTATTGTATCGTATTATATATCGCGTGTATGCAATAATTAACAAGAAAATATATTTTAAGATTGAGATCGCTCATAAAATATCAAGATACAACCACAATGGCTTAAGGGAGTTTTCACAAACCATTAAGGAAAATTGCCTCGCTCTTTTATTGTGGCCCATTATGCGACTGTTTGTTTTTGATCCTTTATTCCTCATAACATAATATCGACACATTATCATCATAACTTCTTATCCTGATTCGCATTTTGTAAGAGTATCGATAAAGAGCTGTGTGATCCCACGCAGTTCTGTCTCAGGACGTGGAAGCGAAGACCTTCGATCGCAGGGTCGACAACCTATCAAAAAGTGTGAGTCAGTGACTGCACAGGTTCCGTTGCTGAAAATCTTCGAATGTTTTCAAAGTCAACAAAGGTGGCAAAGCAAACAAACGGAAAAAGATCCAGAGCGTTTGGAATGATTTATGTTCGTTCGCTTCGGCGTTAATCGATCGTTTACACGTCTTATTCGACGCGAGTCTCTTCTGTAAATACTTATGATTTAATTATAGCTCAATGGTGGTGTTATATCAGATTTATTATAAGGATATTTGCCGTGAATATTTGACGGAAAATTGCCATATCCGTGAGTCGTTACACAATTGGAATTGTTCCAAAGATTCGTTGTGGATTTTTACTATCGCATTTGGCGTGAAAAACGATACAAATTCTTGAATAGTATGATTTGAATAAATTCTTTAATTAATTCAATGTCCCACTTTAAAAATATAATACTATATTAAATGGCACGCTACTAATTATCAAGAAAAAAGAAAATACAATTGACAAATTACTGTAAATAAGAGTAGTACTTATAAATAAGTTAGCTATTTATTAGCAAAAGTAAAATTCATTTTATTGAATTGATCGACTCGATAGATAAATATTTATTTTAAATAATGTATTGAAAAATCTGTTGAATTAAAAAAACATGTAGCACTCTCGACGAGATTCATAACACAAAAAAAATGGATGCGTGTGTTTAAATTGTTTTTTTTATATAGTTTCGTTTTTTATATATGTAATGATTGAATATTCTTTGATTATTTGATTGATTGGTTTAGAATAGAGTAACTTATAACTTAAAATAACTAAGGTCAGAATAGCGTAGTCGGTACGGTCTTAACTGATAACCCAAAGACCGTGAGTTCGAGTCACGGGAGTAGACTCGAATTTTTATTTATAAAAAATGCGTTTTTTTTCTCCAAAATTGGCCCTAAGTGCAAAGTAACATTTATTGATTATAAATAATAATTTATAATTAATCATATATATGTCATCGATTCCCAGACTGAAAAGTATTTATTTTGTTTGATTGATTTACCTAGTTGCTACAAATTTACGCCGTTATAACGCACTAAGCTTACGTCTGTCAGTTTATAATAAAAGATAAAAAAAATAATGAATCATTTTTATTAAGAAAAAAATATAAAAATCATTGCTCAATATTTTATAATCTACCATTTTTATTGCATTTAATGAAATTACTCTTGAACTTTTATTTTTACTATAACTTTAATTTCTTTATTATAATTGTATTCATCACATTATTTAGCTGATATTAAAATTGGTTTTGATTACATATTTTTTGCAACTAAGGTTCAAAAATTTGATTACCATTATAAGCTGATTTCAATATTTTATTATTTTATAGTCATTTATACTTCTGATATTGCTAATTAAATTCGTTATTTATTTATTGTTATTAAATCTTCTGTTGTAACCTGACAGGCGTAAGCCCAATGCACTACAACGGGCAAATCTGTACCAACTGAGTAAGTCAATCAGACACAGTGAATACCTACAAATAAATAAATTATTATGTGCTATACAATTTATAATCAATAGATGTCACTGCAGTATTGATAATAAATTCTAGGGAATTTTGAAACAAAAACTCTCATGACGTACCTCAGCTTTTTTACTAACAATACAACCTTGTCGGTCTAACTTAACTCATTCATATCAAACGACAATACGATTATTTATGGCCACTATGTCATTATTGCTGATCTTCCGTAAGGATACCGGATAATATGTTCTCGCGCCAGATGCAATTTTACAAGTCCATGGGCGTATCAAATAATGTGGCTCTCTTATCCGAAGTATTTGATAAAATTAAATATGCATAGGATTTGTTGGAACTGCTGCTATTTATATAAAAAGGCTGTTCGCAATTACCAAAAACACTTCAATTTGAGTGGGTAGATGAATTCCTGCTGTACAATTGTTCTACAATGGGTATAAAAATAGCCAGAGACATATATAGCTACATTTAAAATTATAATATAAATTATACTTCGTCGGGATACTTTTAAATGCGCATTTAGTAAAAAATGTAATGAAATGATTATTGTTTTATTAATTAGATCAAATCATATTCTGCTGTCAATATCCTTATAATTATACATATCATTAGCTTTCAATGAGTTCATTGTGCGCATTTTTAGCATAATTAAATTATATAACATTTTTTGCAACATTGAGACTGCATTCTCGTTTAGGTTGCTGGAATTCTAGTAGGCCGAAGTCCGACATTCACATTTCCTACGCGGCGTGGGAAGCCATCCAACAAGCTTCCATTGCAAGGGCCTCTCTGCTTCTGTTTTATCCCAAAAAATTGCTTCAAAAATAAATAACTCTAAAAAACATTTTCTCTACGCTGTGTGATAATATGAGCTACGGTTAGACCGGTTATGGCGCATATAGGTCGATCTTTGTCCGAGAGAAATGTTTTCTTGAGCGCAACTTACTATGTTCACGATTTATGGCCTTTGTAGAAACTCTTTTGCTTCGACTTTGTATTGAAAGTTAGACATTAATCAGATCGATTGACATGCAAAATGCATCGACTGTCATTTTAGAATATGAATTATTTGTTAAAATGGGAAAACATCAACTGCTCATGCGTTATTCAGTGAATTATATTCAGTGATGTCATGGAGGAAAAAATTGAATTACCACTTAAAACAAAGCACCTTCATATACATTATACATACTTTTGATTGCTTATTCTAAGAAGGCGACGAAAACATCCAGTACCGTTTTCGTTCTTGGGGTATAGAAACAATGCGAATTCTTTGAGTTTCCATCTTTGGATGGAGATTTATAATGGCTTCTTCCTTGATACATAAATACAGTTGTAATAATTGGGTGTCTGGAGCCTTTCTGAGTTATGAGTCAGAATATTTCGCTTGTGTTATTAGAAAGCCTTTGTTTTAATATTTTTTTATGTTACATAACAGGGTTAAAAATAAATCGGTTATTTGTATCGAGCAGTCTGAATTTTAAAGTATTTCTGGAAATGGTAAACAAATACCAGATGTTCCGAGTTATACAATCTGAGAAAAATGTGTCTTCATTTGTATCTGATGTGAATTTACGAGACGAAACATATACGATTTTAAATTTGTTTACAAAAAATATAAATTTATGATTTGGGGCCAAAAAAACTTATTCTAAGATAACGTTTACTGACTTTATTGATATGTCTTTGATATTTGACTAACTTAAATGGGAATTAAATATTTTTAAGAAATAAGCAGAAAAAATATTATTGAAACTAAGAGTGAAAATGACAACATGTGCCTATTCTAAATAACATCTATCTATATTTTAATACTCTTGAATTTTAATGGCATTACTAACAACATTTTCTATATGTTCTATGACGCCTTTACCGCTTGACTATTTCTTTAAAACTATTAATTTTATAAAAAAAATACTTGAATTTTATGTCAAGTTGTTCTTTAAACATGAGTACGTAATGCATTCAACTAATTTAAATATAAATACGCATTTTTCAGGTTATTTTTAATTTTTGGCAGAGATTTAAAATTAATTAGGCACAAAAGTTGAGCGTGGGATAAGCACTGTCAGATTATGAATAACGTCTTCTTTATAATACACTTACTGATGTATTTATTGCTACTTTTCTGGAGCTGCAATTATTTGATGCTTCACAACTACGTTGTTGATAAGCACATTGATGTCTTTATTGCTTACTATTTTTTTAAATTTAATTGAAATTTTAATATAATTCGGATAAGCAAGGGTTAAAGACAAAACGCCCACTGTGACTTCTGAGGAAGATTCCCGACATTTCGTTTGCATCACCTCAATGCCCTCGCGGATTGCTTTGTCACACTTTGGTTGATGGATCTGACACTTATAATTGCGTGTCTTCATTCGGTTTGAAATCATGCCAGATCTGATAGATATAATTGCCTTTTGCTATGATGGAATCAACTTTAAATACACAAGAGAATTGGAAAATCTAAGCAAAGGCATCGAGTGTCAACTACACGCATACACCTTCCATGAGTGGAAGAAAGCGTCTGTAGAAAGTTTATGTATTTAAAAAAAAATCTGATGCAAATATTCATCACAGTTTGAATGTTGATATTCAAGTTCAGTCAACTCTCAACTGGAGTCGCATATTTATAAATAAATTTGATTCCAATACGCACTGCCAAATTTCTTTCCTGTTATGAAAACATATTATTCGGACGTGCGTGTGAATACGAATGTAATTTACGAATTCGGTTTATATTTAACTAAGATTTACGGTTACGTATGTGATGATTTTTTTTTAAATATTATTTTAAATACTCATTATATAAGAGGATTTAAATGTACAGTATCTAAGGTTCATTTAATAATTAGTATAAGTTAAAAATATATTGGAGGGTAAAAAAAATATATATTGAAATTTAATTTGGTTTAATTAACATTTAAAAGCATTAGATATTCCAAGCACTAGAATCATATTAAATTAGTAATTGAAACCCAAATTTAATTTACAATGAAAATATTATATTAATTAGCAAAAAACTATTGAACCACTGTTGCGTAAAAATCGTGTATAAATTATAAATATTGATTTGGTGTATACGTTTTTAAGTTATAATCACACTTGCTAAAAATCAATAGTAGTATAAATTAGCTATTACTTGTCCATCAAAAATATAATTCATTCATTATAATAATTCAATCAATCTAATCCTCAAAAATCGTAACTGTAATTTACTATTAATACACAATTAAATTTATTTATTTTTACGTAGTAACCAAGTGACTTGTTTCTCGTTTTAATACGTATGTGATATATAACTTGATGTTCAATTTAAAGTCATTGAAATACTACAGGAGTTTTATTTTCACGGGTCTTTACCCAACAAAGACACGACTAAGCCGATTATGATTACTGTGATTATTGTCTTCCGGACGTCGTTCAAGCAATAAGTCAGACTTGAACTCTCCTTATTGTGCTTTCCATGCTTGATTTCCTACTCAAATGGTTTTTGTTTCAAGAATATGTACACACAATATAAGTGTATATGTTTAAGTACATACATACAATAACAGCTGGTTTTGTGGCCGGTTCAACTTGCACCTGTCTTTCACAATCGAATCTTGTTTTACAGCTGACGCCTTTGAAAAAACAAATCTGCATACTTTAGAACTTACGGTGGAGTTTTATAAAGTTTTTACATGAATCCAGCAATCTGTGGTATTAAAATTCATAAATTTATATTCACCAAAGTTGCTTTCTTAATTTTCTCTATATATATCTAATTGTATAATATCTGTAAGACTAAAGAGGAGTAGCGACCGAAGAGTGCGGGTGACCGACCGGGTCGTGAGGTTATTGATTCTCGTACCTCATCTTCCTTCAAAGAACAGGCATAGTCATAGTCCTTCCAATGACGATCACTGACCCTGTGCAATGTTATGAGTTTGCAGCCTCCGATCTTGTGTGTGTATCCGTCGTTTGTGGGATTGATCGTTTGAAATTATTACCTCTGCCCACTGACATGAATGAACAGTTGTTCAGGATTGCATCACTGCTCTATTACATTTCCAAAAAGTATGAATAACAAGTTTTGTACGTATGTAATGTTGATCATATCAATGCTCATTTAAGAATGACATACTGAAGCATACTATTTTATGTTTTAATACCTACCCAATAATGATTTTTGGATTATATTAAGTATTATATTAATTTAAGACATACCATAAAATTTACAGTATTGAAAAACATACAATAAACTAGTCATTTATAAACTGTGACATTGCTCTGATTGCATCCTAAAAAACAGATGAGGTGTACATTCAAGACTAGTATTAAATCTACATATTTTTTGCTGATTGATAAAACCATTGCGAAATAATATTTGTATATTTATTATTTATTTATTTTATTTTATTAATTTACTTAGCCTAATAGCTAATCTTTACATCTAACAAATTTAGTAAACATATATAAAAATATATAAAAAATACATAACAGAAAGAAAAAATAAAAATATACAATAATAAAGTCTTAATATTATAATTTATTTCTATATGTTATATTTTTGCTCTTTCGGATTTCTCTTGGAAGACTATTATACAAATCAAAACCTCCGTACATAATTCCCCTAGCCGTACTCGTTTTCTTATACTTAATTATCTTTAAATTTTCTCTATTTCTAGTATTATATTTATGTACATCTTTATTTCTTATTAAATACTTATTAAAATATTTTGGTAACATATTATTTTCTAACTTATATATAAATACTAAAACATTCATACTCAATATTTCTTGAACATTCAACCATTCTAATCTATCAATCATATTTTTACAATTAGTTAATCTATTTTTATTTAAGATTACTCTCATTGCCCTATTTTGTAATTTTTGCAACATTTGTTTGTCTAATTTATTTAACATATTTAATAGTGTTGCACAATAATTAAAATGGGGCAATATTATACTATTGTAAATTATTTTTTTTGTATTTATACTTAATATATTTCTTAATCTAGATAATAAACCTATTTTTCTACTATTTTTTTTGAATATGTAATTACAATGTTCTTTACAATTTAATTTTGTATCAACAATTACTCCTAAATATTTTATATTATCCACTATTTCTATACTAGAGTTATTTATTACTATTTTGGTACTATTATCTAACACATTTTTATAATTAATAAACATACATTTAGTTTTATTCTCATTTAATTTAAGTACATTATTCTTTAACCATATTTCTAATATACTTAATTCATTATTTAAATTATTATTCATTATTTATATGATACATATGTGTGTAAAAAGGATACATAATAATTTAAGAAAAAAAATAATAGGCATATTTTTTGTTATATTTATTTATTATTTATAATAACTACAAAAGATGCGATTTTAATTTTATTTACAAAATAGAAATATTAAAATTATTTTATAATTTTTTTCTGTACATAATAAGTTTTTAGAAAGAACAAAGCATTTAGGGGCGAATCAAATTTTTATAGTGAATATTTTTGCCGTTGAGAACGCTCACTTGCTTTTCGTTGACGTTGGTTAATTTGTGAGCAAAAATGTAATTTTAAGTTTGTTTTCCGGTTGGTTGCAAAATTTTATATTTATTTCATAGAAATATTTTGGTGTTTATTAGTTGATTTTCTTAAATATTTTTCGATTGCCAACATGTGATATTTATAAAATCCGCATCAGTATTATTTTTCTTAATTATTTTAATATTTTACACCAAATTATCTAAATTATATAAAAGTCGTTCTCATAAATCTTACTCACCATTAATTAAAATATATATCTATTATATATATTTTAGGAGAAACTTTGATTTTTATTGAAAATATAGTCGAGTGTTTAAAAATATGTATTAATGCTATGAGCTGCTTATTTCTTCTTTCTTCAATTTTTTTATTTCTACTGATTGTAGTAATTTCAGACATAGTTTTCAGAAGTAAATCAGAAAGTTCAAAGTCCCAGTATAGTTTTTTTTAATATCTCGGGACACAAAATCACACAAAAGCTAATAATTATTGCGATGTTTCAACATATATTTACTATTATGTAATAAAAACAGATTTAGTTTTGGTATTTTTGCTATCAATCGGAGGCATTCTAACCGTTTATGAGAAAGATAGAAAGCCTTACTGACCATTGAATTTGTTGTCTTTATAATTATTTTTTTATTTAAAATGTAGCGAAAATTTGTTCTTATTGCACAATTATTATATGTATATATATATACACTAATATACATATAGTTCAGGTGATTTTAAGTATTTGTAGCAGACCGTCGAGTTAGTAGTCCTTCAAGAACTGATGTTTCAATTCTGATCGAATAAGTGATGAATATACGTAGTTTTTGCAAACCCTTTTATATGCTCCCTGCCAGCAGATGTGATGAATGAGGAACATATCTATTGAAGCACCAGACGGCCATTTTAAAATTTATTTATTAACTGGTGGCTTCGTAGTTATTTTATGCGAGAATTGCATTTTGCCAATAAAATTTCTTAAATACGCATTTTAATAAGTACAATTATATTCTTCAGTGACTACTAAGAGTTATATTTTTTTTATACACTGATTAATGTTTATAATTACGACTTAGGAGAGGTGTTGAATTGAATTATAATTTTTGGGTATGCATATGAATAGCAATTTATCTCGAGGGTTGATTCATATTATTAACGCATTAACACTGAATTATTTAGGATACCATGAATTGACTAAATTTACATTGTGCAAATATGTATTAATTTAATTTATGGTGACGGATGGCAATTAAATACATATTAAGCCGCGGCAGTAGTGTTTTATTGACGTAATAATTATAAATTATACGAATGATCGTCGGACGAGGCCTCGCCTGTCGTCGTACTTCCGTCGTGGTCCACATAAGAATGACTGTTGCCCTAGTCGCCGTGTTACTAGAGTGTTTGTGGGCAAATAAATCGGCTCATGACGTCTAATAACTTCTAATTTGCTTTTATAGAATAATTTAATCACATGTTTATATGAAGTTAACCACTTTACCCGAAACAGATATCCAAAGAAGATAGCCTATTTACTGAGTTACTGGTTCTTATAAATAACGTATATTTTTTATTTCTAAGCAAAAACATATTTGCTTTCATTTCCTCAATGTAAATAATTAAATTAACGTGATTTGCTGTTTGATTTATCTAAAAACATAAATATAAACTATATTTGCAAAAGTCTGCTTAAACGCAAATGCAATAACAAATTCTAAGATATTGATATGTAGCATTTTATTTGTAAATCAACAGATATTACAGCTCATTTAAACATCAGATCTGCATTTTATATATTTTTATTTCACGTCTGAGAAAAGGTTCTGTTTTTAAGTCAAAGGCTACTATGCATTAATTGGTTCATATGTTGACAGATTCAATGTCAATGTAAATTTTATTTTTAAGCTTCGTTACGTAACGTTTCCGAAGGGCCTGGAGCAAAAAAATAATACACATTCGAACGGGGACAGGGCCGGCTCAAGGCAATTCTGCGTGCATTGTTCTGGTCCATAATTTCAATCTCTATCCATTGTCCGCGTTCGCGTACAACTGACACTTTTCGTTTCCGTCCATTGAGCATTTTGCAACTACTGGTTTATTTTCTATGGTTTATCGCGGAAATTTTTTGGTCATTTTATCTTTCATTGCGGCTCACGATGTGCGAAAAAGTTTTTTTGAAGACTAACAATGCACGTGGGCGCCGTTCACTGTGAAAAAAAATCCGTTGAAAGATTTATATTATTATTAAAGTGGCTTAAATTGCTACCAATTTATTGTATGATTGTTGATGTGTGATGATTTATTCTTATGTTAAATTATACAGATGCACCAAAAATAATTTGTATTTAATAAATATATACAATTATGATTATTATTAGTGCATTACACATATGATATTATTCATATGACCTTTATAATATGAACATTAACATGGAAGCGTATGAAGCCGTATAATATTGACTGTCATTAACTAGAAAATAGTGTGGAAACAAAATTATTATTCATGCAAATTTAATTAAGTAAGGAGCTTGGTTAAACAGCGGTGTAAGTGATTTTCAAGTGTTTATTAATAGTTGATAACCCTAGTGCCAAAAATGTCTTAAATATGAACATATTATTAATCGAGAACATAGAAATATTTATTAAATTGCTGCCAAATTTCATTAGGAGCATATTAAAAGAAATTTTACACAGATCATCTACATAAAATACATTTTTTGTTGCCTAATATTTAATATCAGGTTCACATTTTGCTACTTTTAGTAAAATATACACTTACCTAAATTTGTTATTTAAAATAATTCTTTAAAAAAATACAACAGAAAATGACAACAAATCATTGATATATTTTTTTTAATAACTTAATCTCAGAAAATATCAATATATAATTAATTATAAATATTTTTTTAAAGCAGCAAACTTTTTTTTTTAATTAAAATATATTTATTGTCTTTTTCGATCTTACAAATTCAACAACTCGAAAAATACTAATCAATATACTGGTCATTTTGAGATGTTAAAATATATTCCTTATAAAAAAATGTTAATTATCTACTGAATAACTGGTCATTTGAACTTGATTTAATTTTTATTACAGTTTTAGATCTGTATAGCAAAAAAAATTATTTGTATTTATTTTCCTTATTTTAAAAAGTCTGAATTTTTCCAAACAATTTAATAAATAGTTGTAAAGTGTCAGATGTTGTACAATAGTTCCATTGTATACTGAGTTTATTTCATTTTAACATGATTTAAATTTACGTATTTGGTAGTAGGCTTCATTCATAATAAAATTATACTAAAAATTATATATATAATTTATAGGCGAATAAAATGTCATCACCTGTAAATCGTTCACGTGCCAGCAAAATTTTACGACGTGCAATCAGTTTATTTGTAATATATCTCTAAATATATGATGACAGAAAAGGCAGAGGTAAATAAATATAATAATATTTTTAATTTAAAGATAATGTTGTAGTGTTAATTTATTTTTATTTGGATACAAACGATTTAAAAATGCTTTATTAAAAAAATTAATATAAAATCCTTTTGTGGAATAAAGGCTTATATACAGGTTTGTGTTTGTATTAACATTTTTTCTATCTTTAGTAAATCTCTATATTTAAAATTGAGCCACAGTTGTAGAATATATTTATATAATATTTACTTGCATAATTACTGTTGACAATAGTATATTTAGAATAAAACACGTATAATAATTGCAGGTAAGTGTATAATAAAATTAAAATATTATTAATACCGATAGGATAGATTATAATATCGCAAAAAATCTAAGCGCGTTTAATCAAATCATTGCTTTTCTTTCTCAATATTCCTAGACTGCGAAATTCAAAGAGTCTAACGATAGATGTATCAGAAATAAAATAATGGATAAGAATGCTTAGGGTTTCTTGGATAACAGTTCTTCAGATTATGTATTTGACAGAATAAAGCGATAATGTAAGAAATATTGCGAAAGAAGTTGTTTATTTACGTATCTTAAAGAATTGTGACTCACAATAAAATTGTTATCCATGAAGTAAAGGCAATAGATAAAATGATTTTATATACTATTTTTACCAAACAAGAATTTTATTTTAATCTCGAAAGTATATTTATAAAAATCTAATTTTAAAACTAGATCATTTCTATATATAAACGTATGTATATTTTAATTTAAGATCCAAATATTAATAAAGCATACTGTTAAGTGCCAAATCTTATATGATCCGAATAACGAATTTAATCACTTGTGTTAGGATAATATAATTATATTATAATACAATACAATACAATATACTATAACAAAATATGAACTATTAAACTTTTTATTATACATTATACGTTCAATGCACACAAAGCGAATAAGTCAGTTATTGTTTTTTGCGTTTTTATTAGAGCGTAAAATTGTTATTATTTTATTACATAGTATGGCGCGTTTGTATCCTTTATTTTATTTTATCATTCGTTTGTGATTTTGTCACTCGGATGTGTACGTATTTATGTATATACTTGTGTACCTTGTCGCCGGTCGTTAATTTAAGATGTTCCTGGAAAAAGACGGAAATAGATCGTGCGTAAATTATCTTGACTTCCATCTATCGGATCTGAAGAAATGGGCCGCGATATATTTTGAACGTTATCTTTCAAGAGCGGGAGAGTATTCTTATACCTTTCACCATATATCATCAGGTTGTGTAATTCAAGGTGTGTCGATTGTCCGATTTAAATCTGATCCGGTGAAAAATCGGAAAAACCGACCGAGTTGGCGATGCGAAAATCGCCACTTTTGACGCTGACGTAGTTATCGGGGTTCCAAAATAATTTATGAATAAACATATTTTTCGTAACGATTCTTTAGAAGTAGAAGGTGAATTTTTTTGTTTGTTTTCTCAAGCATAAATGTGACACTTGAAAAGATATATTATGGCCCGAGTTTAATTTTTTTAAAAAGCGTTTTTATTGGCAAAAACTAGTTTCTTTAAATAGTAAATAATAACTTAAGCTTTCGAGAATTACAATGAGATAAAAGTATAGATGTATATATATTTTAATTATTTTAGAATTGATTTCTTTTGTCAAAATCAATATTTATAATACAAAATTTAACATAACAGTGTATGTTTTAAATTGTATGTTTAATACATATTGTTATATTTAGATCAAATTTTTTTGTGCATTGATTAATAAATAAAAACATACTGCGTTTTATCGATACATTGTGACAGTTGTCAAATATTAAGACAAGTATAAAGTTGTTTAAATAAGGTCATATACGTATGGTTTCAAAATAAAAAAAATATAGCATCGTGCTTTGATTAAGTTATTATTAAAAAAGTTTTAACGCAATTCGATTTTTTAATTAGGTTAAGAATTATTAACTATAAAAAATTGGTTGCAGAAATTAACTTAGTAGTGCTACAGTAAATAAATAATTTATATATGGTTTATATCATTATCAATACGATTGAATAATACCTAAAATATTTAACCCAAATCCCATATACAGCCTAGTGTTTTTATCTTTTTATAATTCAAGTCAATCATCACAGACCAGATTTTCTTAGATTTTTCTAATTTCTTGATAAAATAATTCAAATAAAATCGTGCATAGTAAAATATATTGATTTACTCATTTATAGACATAGATTTGTATGGTTTCTTACTAACTACAAAGTTGATCCGTTGTAACTAGACATAGTACTTCTAGTTTATCGATGATTTTTATTTCTCGAGAAATAATAAATTTTATATATTTCATATAAAAAAATATATGTTTTATATAGTATGTGATTAAAATAATATATAATAGTATAATATTGAAGATATATTTGTATAATTAATGGATGTAGAAAACAAACTTCAATAGGATGATGATTTGTTATAATGGTCGCGAATATTTGAAGGACCAGAACCAATAGATCTTATCTTATAATTTCGTCCCGTATTTATACATGAATCATAGAGAAAATTGTCAATATCACCTGTAACTACTCTACATTTTTTATATTTCGAACAAGATTAAAAAAACAAGATTTAAGTTCGCCGACTGTGGAAACCCCCATACATTTTTGCAATTTTCCGATTCGCACGCGGAGCCATTTTGTGCTATCTGATTATTAATGTAGTGCTTAAATTATCGAAGACAATAAGATCAATTAGAGTAACTGAGAAAAGCATTAACAATTTTTTGCTATTGAAATACTTTTGACCTCTATTAAACGCTTCTAAAAAGCACGTATATTTTTAAAATCTGGCACGGATACACCCTTATACAACTTAAAAAAATGCAACATTATAAAAAAATTAAAAATACTTGTACAAAATATTTTTTTATTAATAAAGGGCTCTTTTAAAATTTTTGAGAAATCAGAAAATTTATTGAAAAATGATTATTATCGATTTGCCATTTTTCTCGATAAATTCACTTTGATTTAGATAATTGTTGATAGCAGATCTCTAGTATGACTTAGGCATAGGGCATCCAAATACCCACCCAAATTCATTGCACGGTTCTGGGGTATTTCTTATAACGGAACCGGGTAATTTTTGTCAACTATTATATACATTTTACCTTTTCCCTACTCTGTATGCAGGTGTGATTTTAACGGACTTCTTGGAAGCACCAAATATCGTTGCCCAGAAAGGTCTAATCTCTTTTTTGCAAAATAGAAAAAAGTATTGATAATTTTGCTTCTTTAAAATCGCGAGACAACAGATGTTTAATTAAAAAAAATGAAACATTATATTGAAATGAAAAGAACCGGGTTTCTGTCTATAATTACCCAGTTCTAGGTTCTTTTAAAAAACACGCGGATTCTTACCCGGTTTGGAAGCTCTACTAAGGCAGTATATATCTCAGATAAATTTATATGATATCTGCAAGATGGGTGCTGAGTTGATCACATAGGCAGATATCTCAAGATAGTTTAAAACAATTGAAGTAAAATACAACTTATTTTATTCTTAGTTTAAGTTTAATCATTGATAGATCGCAGCTTCACTACTTCACACGAAAATAAAACATCCATAAAAATAAGGTATTTATAGCGATTCTTACACACCAAAGAAAACCAAACATGTGTTGTCTATAAGGAAGGTTATGGCTTTTATTTACTGGAGTAAAAATGAGATATTGTTTATTAGTTTTCCAAGGAAAGAATATATTATATATAACGAATACTATATTAACATTATATGATATATTATCAGTCTGATAAACGATGTAATAGTAGGCTTTAGTTCTCGATTTTTTAAAGTAAGATTAAATAATTAAATGACTATATTTTTTTCACTTCAGGGTTTCGTAATGCAAATTGAATTAAATATATGTAAATGAAAGTATTTTATTAAAACAAAATATATACGTTCCTTACAAAGAAATATATTGGCCTCGATAATTATAGCTAGCTTGAGATGTAAGTTATTTTCTTAGTAAGTTCAAGAAATATGCTTGAATCTTAATACCAGAGTAGCTTTTCTCTGTTAGAAAATGATCGATAATATTAAACTTATTGAAGCAGAGAAGACATCTATTAATTTCAAAATAATATAGTTATTACAGAACATATTTCGCGACCCATTCAATTTGCCAAACGACCCAATTTTGGGTCGCGGCTCATAGATTAAGAAACTTTGCGCTATTATGTATATATAACGTACAACTTATGATATTATGTAGACAACTTTAAAAAGAGTCGTTTATTTTAATTTAGAATACTTGATCGTTTTTTTTTAAATAATCCTTTCGCATGGAACTGTTTTTCTTGACTGAAACATTTTAAATTTATACAAAACACGACAAAACTTTTATAGCGTTTCTTTTCACGAACGGGGTCGTCATTCTCAAACATGAACATCGCATATAATATAATAATATCAGGAATTTTTGTTCCGAGCGCAATTCTGCGAATTTCCATACCTACGGTTATTTCCCGATAAATCGGTCGTCTTGTGCAAAGTTTCAAAAGCTTACACATATTCACACACGTAGTGCTTTCTTTTTCCTGGCGTCTCAGCGTCTGGTAGTCGACTGTATACACGCCAATGGGCGAAAATAAACCGGAATAATTTACGATCGCTTTAGAGACGCCAAAATGTCCGCCGAATTTACACGAGCGTTGGCAATCGGACTTTTGTGCACTTTCAACGACCGAATAAAACGTCCGTCGTTATGTAAAATGAAAAGGTCGTAAATCGGAAACGCCGAGAGGACAACGCACTTTGAGAAGCTTCGGCACCTGCTCTTTGAAAGGACGGAACACATGGATTTTGGGTGGCAAAAGTATATTTATTAATACTACTTTCTTTATAGTAATCTTAATTCTAGAAGAACTCTTCATGTTTTAATAAAATCTCAAGAAATGTTTATCTGATCTATTTAAAAATAATATGTTAGTAAAAAAATTGTCATATAAAATTACCAACAGGTGTTACTCAAGTGTTACCATATTTAATCGATGCCTTATATTTCATTGTCGCTTACAATAATGAGGGTGTTGCATCTTTAAGGCATCGGAATTGATGCTTATAGATTTTGTTTGTCTATGCATCACATATATAAAATAGTTTATGTTATGAAATATTATTAAAAAAAAAATATAAACAACTTGTTTAGAACTTAGTCCAGAACTAGTTGCTATATTCGCTGATGTACCTATAGCGTGTATCGCGTATTATACCCATAATAGTGCCGTGTTTCCTTACATTTTCATAAAGTTTTGGAGCACTAATGTATCAATAATGCTAAACCTGTTCATACTATTATATTATTTTTTTACTATTACTTTATAACTAGTATAATACTTGTTGAAAAATAAACATTTCTTTCTTCATATTATATGATTTTATTTCTTAATTATAAAATATTATTTTGTAATACTATTTACTTTAAAATATATATATTAATATCTATGAACAGTGAAAATTGTTTGAGTTTTTATTTCCTAATAATTGGTTGTACACATTATTTTATTGTAATTTTTATTACAAAAATGAAAGTTATGGTGCACGACTAAAATAGACAAGAACTATCTCACATAATTTTTTTCTGCTCCTCATAGCTATCGCCGAAAATATACTTGTATTTGGCAAACTCATTGAGAAACTTATATGGCTTTCAAAAAAACGTTTTCAAGCCAAGACAGGCAAGAATAGGGGACGCGATTGTACTATAAAGCTTGCGGATTAAGTCACTGAGCATTGATGGGTTGTAGACAGTGCCCCTTAGTAACTTTGAAAAGTGCTTCATTAAGTAGACGATACGCCAGGAATGCAATGAATTGTATCTAAACTTTCCTAGCAAAAAGGCACTAGGATGCAAATATGGGTTTCTTTGAATTCTCTCCAGACAATGGAGCCATATCCAGGGACGCTACGAACTAGCGTATCGTACAGAATGTGAATCGCCGATAAATAGTTTAAGTGGTACGCCTTCCGCATAGTAGAGCGTGTGACCGTAGAACGACGCGGACGAAACGCGTGTTGTTGGTTTAGTAACGCACTGCACATTATTTTCTGCTCGTATTTTTATTTCAATTATTTAAGTATATGCATGTGCATTAAAATTTATAAAAGTATTCTTAAATATTTATTATTATTATTAAAACATATTTTTATTCCTAATAATCCAATTTAACGCTATCTTTACTTATTATATTACACTTTAAGCTCTTTAATGTATAGTTACATTAAACATATATAAAGCTAATCCTAAATATTTTTTAAATAGCTTGCAAATATTTATAGTCATATAAAATCAGGTATGAAATATTCCCAATTAATTATGAATCTTAAAAATAATATATAATAATAACACTTTGTTTTTAACCATCGACGCTTATCGGTTAAAAGCGGGAGACGAGGACGAAATATTTGTTGTGCAATATTTTAACTTAATTCATCTACGTTGTCATAAATATCTATTAAGAGAGAAAATCTATTTTAACACTCTAACTAGATTTTTTAACTAACATTTCACATTTTTATTATAAAAATGTTTTGAATTCGTCTCAATAATGTTTGTTTCTAAAGCCAATAAAACCATCAGAAGAGTCACTTCTTAAATTATTTTACGGCAGGAAGTAAAGAAATTTTAAAAAATATTTATTCGAAATTAAAGCAGATATAATTGCGGATTATTTATTAGATACATTTTTACTATTAGTTATATTAAAAAACTGTCTAATCTAGAAAAATATGTGTTATATATATATATATATATATAATTTGTTTCTGAAGCATCTATGGACAAAACGATTGACTAGGGAAATAACTAGGTTTTTAATTACTATCGTGTCTGGGAAATCAGTTTAGTTATTAATTTCGATTGATAATCAAAGATTAGGTTTTGCTTGATTTTCCTATCTTCACGGAGGAGTATCATAATGAATAATGAAATAAAAATCGAGCTATGTCATGCATAGTGATCTTTAATAAATCTCACTGGTTTACAAACTTTGATTTCAGTCTGATGTTTCATTATAACGCATTAAGCTAACGCTGAAACGAATGATTTACAATAAAAAAATGAAGTTGCAATAGAAAAAATCGGATAAAAAATTATTTATTATTTATCATGTTTTTTAAATAATTAATATATAATATTAGAAATATTTTTTTATCTATTTGCTTTAAAACATAAATATTTATTCAAAGTCTGATGTATAAAAATGAAAAACACTAGTAGTTTTATTGACGTCTAGAATTGACCCAGTTCCCTGCAGTTAAATTGAACCGATGATAAAACTTCTAATTTCGAAACGGTTCAAAGTATACACCATAAACGCTACTATTTAAACGAATTTCTATATTGATATTAAAAATACATTTAAACACATTTCAGTCCATTCAAGATTAATAATAGAGAAAAATATAGTCCTTATATACTATATTTCTATTTATATTGTAAAATGAGAGGCAAATACATATGTATATAATACGTTTGATACAGGATCAATTTTGCCTTTGGTACGATATTAATCGTTCGACACTATATTATCCCATATAATATTAGAATAGACATTAATAGCTCATGATATAAATATGTCTTTGGGTACAGTTAATTCAATGTTTCGAATTTATTTGATTTTTGACCCAAATAACACCTCGTGGGTCCTTACTATTTATTTATCTTTTAAAAAAATATATATATGCATAAGAGTTTAACTAAATTTTTGCGCGGCTTAGTGACATAAGTTTGTAAATTTCAAAATATGTTATTAGCTTATGTGATGTAGGTCGTTCAAACGCAGCATCTGCGTAATTATCTCATTCTTGTTAAACTTTTAATTGTCACTATACATATATACATCTCTAAGGTTACAAACGCTAACAATGCACAATTCCCAAGTGAAAAATTAACACAATTAACGTTGCTCCATTGCGTTTTGAAACTCATTCCGAGAACAGGCAATTTGGGTCTTCTAATAATATTCTGATCACGATTCCTATTCGATTCTAAAAGTTTTCGTTTCTGCGTCGTTTGAATTTGCCAAAGAAAAAGACTTTTATTTTCATCCGAGTCACGGTTGATGTTACAAAACATCATTTTAATGGCCTAATACTAAAAATCTGACTAATATATCATCGGCCAATTTCGCAGAAAAACTTTCTGAACATCAGACAATCTGGCGTCAATACAAACATATTTATTAATAAAACCACAAGCTATTTTAATCGTATATAAATTATATTTTTACGACACTTAATACATATATAAAACTTGAGAAGGATTTTATATTTTTATAAAACAGTAATTAGTTATATAGAAATAAAATTCAAGATATTATTTTCGACTTGCATTGATAGTTATATTTATGCGCCATTATGTCTAATTGATTCCAGAAAAGGAGTGACTAATAACAGTTTATTTTTCCTTATAATGTAAATTGTGTACCATTCGTTGAACTCAAAAAACTGTTATTTTTATTCGTCAAATCATAAAAAAACGTATGCTAATTTGTCAAATTAGGTTTTCACGATATTTTGAAGCTTGTTAACGCACATTTCTCAAATGTATTTATACACGTTCGCGTGAACACGCAGTTGGGAAACTTTGGTTGATTGCGTGCATTTTTCTCATTTTTGAGGTCATTTTTTATTTTAATAATTGTAGAAAAACATTCAAATTTAAAAAGCTCTTGACATTGTTTCCTTCGAATAAATACTGCAATGCGGGTCCAGTTTTGGCATTGGTTTGCGAAAAATTGCCGGAAAAGTGGGACGCTCCTTAATTTCAAGTTTAACATTCGAAGCGAATGCTCCGTATGTAAAATTATCGGATATAAAATGGCAATTAAATATTTTAAAGCGTATCATTTATGTCCAAGGCGTAGGCGAGATGAGTTGAATTATTTTTATTAAACGCTCGGATAAGATTAAAGGGTCTCTGAAAGCATATTCCATTTTTTGTTGCTTAAATGCAATCTTACCGTGGTAAATTTCATGTCATGAATCATTGTTTGGGATTATTTTTTTTCTAGTGTTTGTTATTTAAAACAGGGCCTGTTTTAAAACCAGATTCAAACATTGAGTCATGGTGATTAATCTAACAAGTTTAATTGATATTTATGTTTTCTTGTTGATCAAGTTCTAGGAACTATAGGTTAATAAAAAATATTTATAAATGCTTTTCTGAATAAGAGCTCCTATGTTATATTTATGATTTGGTAGCGAAATCAAATTTAAAAATAACATGCAAGAGATTGCATTATATTTAATTCCTTGAAAAAACATTAATATGCCATATATTCTATGAACTAATGGAACACGAAAAAAGGATCTATTATTAGAATTTGTTTCTTAAAAAACTAAACTATTAGCAACTAAATTAAATTTGGAAAAATATTAATATGGCGTTTTATTTATATTTATATATGCTACGTAAAATTCAGAATATATTTGTGGATTACTCTGATTACTAGATTTTACTCTGTTATCTTAAAATTAAAAAAAATATATTATGCGTTATAAAATCATTAAATTTTTTTTTAAAAAAAAAAGAGATTAAGAATCAACTCTAAACATTTTTCTTTAACTTTATTTTGAGTTATAAAACGCACTTTAACATGTATAAAAATTTAGACTCTCGTCCCCTCTGGTTGATGGCCAAGATCCACTGTTCTAAGACGTAGCTCAAATCCCTTGATATAACTAGCGCCTTACGGAGGAAGAGTTTCTCTAAACATAAATCGTTTGACACACCCAATTTTTTTTATAAGCCCTGCTATTTATTTTTTCTAAAATAAGGTCGAAATCTGGTTCAGAGAAACGTTTAAAGCAGCTTAAATCTAGTTCCAAGAAACGTTGTTATCTCATTGGGCGTAGCAACGGTCGCTAGAACTTCAATATCAAAACACCAATAGCTTTTTTAATAAAAGTAAAAATAAAAAACAGTTTGAACCCCAAAGTTTGCATATTAAAATGATTGTTAATTTTCTGATTGAGTCCCTCAGTAAAAGCGTACAGTTTATTACTTTCTTCTTCTTCATATACATCACTTATCGTTGTTTAAAATCACTACACAATTTATCACAAGCTGCTTGTTCATAACGTCATTCCATACATTCCATATTAGCATAGAATAAATAATTCACTTGACAGATTATACATTTAAAGGCAAGTTTAAACACACATTGGAAGCAAAAAAATTGTCTTGTATTTTAGTTTATGCGTATCCTTATAATTTACCATAATTTTAAATTATATACTAATTCGATACTATAACGACTTTATTATAGAATATTATTGTATTTTTTGTTGTTGGTAAAATATGAGAAAAACATTTACAAACACTTTACAGATGGCTGAGTGTAATTGATTTCCATGACAACCGTAATAATTATAAAAAAACAAGACCAAGGTTTAGGACTAAAACACTTGAATTTGTCACAATGGACAATCGATTCAATTTTACGGCATTGCATTGATTTTTTATAAATATATTTTAGCATACGACCTTTATCGCCAAATTATTTAAGGAAGTTGCACCCTTATTAATATAGTTAACCAGTTTAAGGTTGACCGGATTGGCCCTGTATTATTGTGATATGACACTTTTGCGTGGGATAAAGAAATGTAAAAACGATCGGTGGTTCTTCAAGTGTCTAATAAATATATTTTCTTGATTTTCCAGGTACCGGAACGTTTGGTCGGGTATGTCTTTGCAGAGACAAAGAAGCTGATTGTTATCTGGCCATGAAAATCTTGGCCATGTCTGACGTGATCAGGCTAAAGCAGGTGGAGCACGTGAAGAATGAAAAGAACATCTTGGCTGAAATCAGGCATCCGTTCATCGTTAACTTGTGAGTATAACTTTTTTTGCTGATATTGTTTTATGAAATCTTATAGTGTGTGTAAAATCTTACTTTGTGGTTATATTTTTTTATTGCATGAAATATCGGAATTTAAAAGATCATTATGATTTTGTTGTATTATATATTTTAGCAATTCCCTAATAAATCGGTGACTGTTTACCATTTTGTAAGCAGTCTGTATAAGCTTTTACAATATAATGTAAGCAAATGTAGTGTATTTTGCTTAATGGAAAGAAAACATTAGTCGTACATTCAATATCAAGTGTCGAGTATAAAAATAATTCGTGTTTGATGTCTGTAAATATGACACAGTTTTTTGAATGCTGTCCATTAGGGTTGAAATGTGCGAATTTAATTTTCTGCTATAATACATTATGAAAGTCGGTTAAAAGTGTGTTGCCAACTTCCTAATGGTAGTTAAAAATACTCTTTTAATAGAACATATTTCAGTACAACGGAGTTTGTTAAATTTAATCTATAGTATATAATATATTTTAAAAATTACATCGAACAATGTAAGATTCATTGTTTAATTGGTCTAGAACTTGACATTCAATTTTATAACAATAGAGCATTGAAAACTACATTTTATAACAATAAACGCATAACGTAATCAAAAATTGAAACAAGCAGTGGGCGAAATGCGATAACTTAAGTTAACACTCGATTGAGATCTTAATAATCGTATTAATGAAAAGGATTTTTTTGCTATCGCACTTAAAGAGGCGTACGTGATTTTTATTGATAAACAAAAAAAATCCTTCCAAGGATTTTCACTTTGAGAACAATAAGTGTGGGTTAAAAATATAACGTAATACTTTACAATGCTAATTTATTTTGTGAGAACATCTTAACCGAGATTTAATACTGAAAATGAGGTGCATCCTTTCCCATGCGATTGCCATCTTATGGGATTTTTCGATTTGCATGTTTAAACTTAGTATATATTTCACCTTTCGTGTCAATCCCAAATAGTTCCGTGAGCTGAAAATAACCACGAAAGGAAACTCTTGAGCTCCTTTGTGTTTTCATGAAAACACGCTAAAGTTAAATTTGTATTTATAGACCAACACAAAACTTGTTTACTATCTATGGTTTATATTTTTGTGGGTGTTGTGGCATTACGGTGACATAATGCGAGCGCTCGGTTCGTAATTATGGAGTGGGAAAGGATGACGGTCAGTTTCATTGTTCAAAGACATTCACTAAAGTAATGTATGCAATTAATTATGAGCGTATTAAAAATAGCTGATGATGCAGCGTTAATTATTAGAGTGTTTAAAGGTTACAATAACGGTATGCAAATGCTTCAAAACCATTATATCGAGTATATAAATAGGATGATATTAGATTTTCAAGATTTTCTCTAGATGTCTTTCTCTCTTAACATATTATATATGGCGTTCAAGTGCTTCAATTGATTTATCAATAGTTTAGGGCTTATAGATTTAATAATTCAGAAGTTGCTTCTGGATCTTCATAAATGCTTCTTCATAATTCTACATATTTATAATATATAGCAAAAGTGATTTTTTAATTCATGGTAAATCACTGAAGAATCCTTTGTTGTAAAATAGTATCACTGATTTTTTATAAGAATTCCTTGTTGTATAAAAAGTTATTATGCGTTCTCTTTACTCATTTATTAAGCCCTTGATTTAGAATTTTTTTAAAATGATTTCTATGCATTTTTTCTACATAATTTGATCATTAATATCCCATGATATATTGTCGTTTTACAATTTTTCTGTGTTATATTTTTTGAAGCAAGTTTTGCTTTATTGAAAAATATTTTTATTGTTAAGGTGATCCATTTTTGATGCTACTTTTTTAAAATTGTTTGATATTCGTGCTTTTATCATTGAAACTAGGGCTTTAATTATTTTATTTCAATGTCAGAGTAGCAGCTTAAAACTTTTTAAGTGATGATAAAATTAGAAAATAATAATAATTTTTTTTTTCAATTAAGCAATATTTAAATATGTTCATTACTATATTTTGGTACGTTAAGTTTTTTTAGGTGAAATATTATAAATTATAATTATTAAAATAATTTTAATAAAAGTATAATGCCTAATAATAATTTTTTTACAAAATTTAATTTCATAAATAATATTTATTATCTTGTTGGGTCGTTTAGATTATATTTTAACATACAATGTTGTTTATAAAACACATTTACATATTAACTAGTGTTTCTTCTCTACAATTACATCTTGGTAAGTCGATTATTTTCATTTCAGGAGAAATTTGCCAATTTCTTCTAACAAAGTCCTTTTTGTTAAAAATTAAATTTGAATGTATTAAATGTTTTACAACGCTTTCTTTTTTATTACATGGCTGCATTTGCTAGATTTTTAAAAATATGCATGCTTTCTTAGAAGCTTTTATACAAGTCATTTGAATCGCAAAAAGTTTTTACTATTATTTCAGCTTCTATAGTTAATTAATTAATAATCTAAGAACTACATTTGCAATCATATAAAAAAAACATTTCGTGTAGAATTCGGCAGATTGCAAAAATAAATGGGGGCTTTTTACAGAGTTACGTCATAAAATTGGCCTGCAATTTTTAAATTTATCTTGTTCAAAATAGGAAAAATGAAAAGTAGCAACAGCTGCTCAAGAGGAAAAACACATTTTCAACCCTAACTTTTTGCCTCAAAACGCGCTCTTTAAAACAACGTTGCGATCTTGCACGGTGTTTTAACCCATATTTGTGCAATCAAATACACTATAAGATAATCAAATACAGAATCTGCAGATTTGAGTCTAGCTGTTAAGCCTTTTGCATATATGTACTTACAAAATTATTAAATACAATCATACCTCGTTTTGCGCGGTAGATAGGTTCCGGGAAATTTCGCGTAAATCTAATTTGCATAAATCGAGCCATATAACACATACAATAAAGGAAGATATCACATATCTTCCATTTTTGTATGTATCACATACATACAAAAATGGAATATAAAATCTGCTTAAATCGAGACTAAAAACATATAAAAAATAAGGTGATAGGTTACAAAAAATCGCGTATAACGAACACATTCAATAATATGTTTATATTTATATTCTCGTAAAACAATGCAAAAAATATTATTTATTATTAGTTTACAAAAACAACAAGTAAATAAATTAAAACGAAATAAGAATTTTAATATTTTTTTTGTGTTGTTTTTTAATGTTTTCTTGGAATTGGTTTAAAATCATTATTATTAGTCATATCTATATTCTTCTGGATTTTCCATTAATAAATAAACTGTTACCATTTCTTATGTTTTATATATTCCAAATCCTTGTAAATTTTTTGATACTTTCCTCAAATAATTTTTAAATTATGCTGAAATTTAATAGCATCTACGCGAAACCGCGTAAAACGGGTATGGCGTAAATCGAGGCATGTTTAAAATCAAATTATTTTTGTACAAATTTGTTATGATGAGAATAATTCAAACTTCTATTTAGTCATAATTTTGTAATCTTTCACTATTTTATATTCACGTTCTAATGACATATGGTTTCCAGATGGATAGTTTTTAAGGTATTGTGCTCATTTAACCTTTAGATAAAATTTTATATTTAGTAGGTAAGATGTAGACGTGGATTACGAATCCTTAAAAGATTTTGTGCAGATGATTGATTATTTTTGCAAGAAAAAATTATTTTGTGAGTAGTAAATCCACTAATTAAAATTGAAGTTTATGTCCTTCGTTCTTGGAATATTATATCAAGAATTTCATGTTGACATAAAATGCATGAAATTCACAAACGGTAAATATTATTTCACCGTAATTTAATTTAATAGTTTTAATTAATAATACTGTAAGGTACTAAAAATTACAATATAATTAATATATTTGTTAAAAATAAAATAAAATTTTTAAATTAAAAATAAAATATGTATATTTATATCTGGTATGATGCAGATAGTGTTAGAATTTATGAATTTATAGAACGTACATGTGTATTTGAATTGCTTATTAAGCTGTGGCGCGTACAAATTGGCTTCAATAAAGATCTAATGAAACAGTAACCAAAATAGAACGATTAATATGACAAAAACATTAATTTTAAACGTTTAATATTTGCTACCAAAATATATCTATAAATTCATTTGAGATATTAAAGCAAAACAACCACAAATGAGCAACATTAATAAACGTTTTCTAAATGGATAAAATGCTTCATTATAACATTCAACTCTAATTGAACATCGTTCATCTCAAAAGCAATAAATACGAAGGTTCAACCTTGACACGATTTATTTTTCAGCCCGATGTTTTCCTACTGTTTACACTGTGTGCTTTCAAGGACCTATAATCCCATTGGCAGCAACATCCTTTCGTCCTTGGCGCGTGAACTTTGCATAGCCCGGTTCAATAACGGTTTTCTCGATACACATTCCCGTCACGTCATTTTCCCGATGTGTATTCGCATACTCCAAAGGTCGCCGAAAAGCGAAACGACCTTTAGCGTGCAATCAGACGGTGAATCGCCCGGAACGCCCCCGGATCAGACACTGAGCTGATCGAAGGTGCAAATGACCGCGTGGGACGAATTCTAATCGACTGGTGAGCGGCAGTTATCGACACGGGTGCGATGAGAATGTAACTTTTTATGTGAAACATCTTGGCGATAGGAATAAATGTATTTTACAGGTGCTTAGTACAATTCTGGAACACTGGATTATTTTAATAAATATTTAATTAATAGCAATATGAATTGAGATGACCGGAAGTGTAATACAAAATTAAAACAACCAAATATGGTATTTAGCTGATTGTTGACAGTTTTAAGGTTGTACTTGTAAAAACTATTGTAAAAACGTTTAAAAATTATGCTTCACAATTTTTCTTTGTTTCTCTAAAGTATTGCTTTAATATTTGCTAAAACAGGACATTTTGTATTATAATTATTATTTATTTAATAAAATAATCCATGATAATCTGAATTTAAAAAATAATTTTAATTTCTAAATAGATCTTCGTTTTAAGTTTTTATGTAAACAACAAAAATTACATTCATCGTTTAAAAATTCTCTAAATTTTTGCCAAACTTTTCTGATGTATCAGTCTTAGCCTGTCATACAAATGCAAACGAAAAAGAGCAATCCAATTTGATTAAATATTTTGGCTTTTTAGTCCAAGGTTAATATACAGGATCTTTTAGTTATAAATAGACGAAAAACTAGAAAGCTAGCGCTGTTTCAAAAGAAAGAGCATGCCTCCAAATCTGAACTATCCAAACCTGATCAAAGCGCAGGCATGTTTATAACAGAGCAGAGTACAGAAATATAAATTTTCATGCGCATTTTTCTTTCTGCAACATATGCACTGGACATGGTATCTAAAGTCTCCGATGAACATGTCTTTTATCACGCGACCTTCGGAGCAATCGATCGACAAGTTCAAGCCGACACGAAGGGCGACCCGCCGGTCATCGTGTTGTCACGTTCTCTGCATTGTCACGAGGGGTCATGCAGATGACACGTTCCTCCGGTCACAGGCAACGTGAGCCAGATTTAAACCGCGGTTCAAGGTCCCAAACTTGAAGGCGATTTTCGGCATATTTGCATTTTTGCTAGCCCATTGTTATTCCCGGCTCGCCCACCACGCGGACCGGATCGCTCTGTCAAATCGACATGTCCGTTAATGCGTTTTTTTATTTTATTTCCTACTCGGATCGGTGCTTCTTCAAAAGCGGCTATATCCGAGGTCGAGCAGCGAAATTATGAGTAGGATGGTGTAGTAATGGCCTCAGTGATATCGGGAACGAATCTATCAACTTCACTCCCAAGAGCGTTCGACGAGCTCTGTCTTTGATTCATTTGAAAATCATTAAAATTAGCAAGCGATTAATATTTATGAGTGGTAGCGTAACTTGCAAATACTTTAGAAACGGAATTTATGGTAAGCAATGACACCTGTTGAAATTCTATAAAGCTTAATGTGATATTGAGATCAGTTATGTAAATCAAACCAAATGCTTTTGAGATTCGAAGGTATATAACTTATTGTTTATTAAGTTAGATACTAGATACAAATAAAACAGCATATGAAAATCTCTGATAATGCAGACTACAAATCTATCATTTTGATTAGGAATTATATTTGATTTATTTTTACTGAAATTGAAATGCCTGCACTACACTCTCTGGAAGTTGGCCAAGGTTGGCCAAAGACGGAGAATATAGTGGGTTACTTTGGTCGAGTTCGGTTTTGCCTGCTCTAAAATCTCTCGGAACTTGTCTGAGGTTACCGAGAACGGGAGGTAAAGTTAGGGTAATTCAGTTGACTTGGCCAGCTTCGAGCGCTTCCGAACATTGTCGGCATTTTTTCCGAGTCAAAGAGACTGAAGTCGGAGCTGCTCTTTCGAGCGCGAGCGGTGAGATACTTCCCCTTTCGCTCTCTCACGTGTTAAGTGACGAGAGTGAGAGAGATAATGATGTGGTTTTTCGCAAACTGAGATAGAACGAGAAATTCGGTTCGATTTCAAAATGCGCGTAGGCGTCCTATGGTCAACACACATGACAAGAGCTGCATCGTGGTCACGTGGTCGTGTTATAATACCACATGCTACACTGGGACGCATGTTAATATGCTTTTATGAAACTCGATCTTCAACAGACTCTTACTGAGATCTTTGAATATTTTAGGGCACCAAAAGGGATTAATTAAATTTTTTATAGTATATTCTCTAATAGATATTGTTATTATATTTTTTTTCATATAAATTTAAATAATTAAAAAATAATTAGTGGTAGTTGATTTTGTTAAAAAAATCGTTTCGAATATCCTTATGTATTTTCCTAGATCAGTTTATATAAATGTCACACCATAACGAATTCTTATTTAGAATCGATGGCGACAAATTGTAGGATAGTCACACATGTGGTGTTCGTATTCTGAAGTATCATTTTTATGCCTATGGAATTTTACAAAAGCCGACAAAGATTTTGCGTAAATTGAATATTTACGACCGAAAAGTTTTCATTGATATTGTATTGGTGAGTGCCCACACGTAATTTTAATAATATGACAATTTAAAAATTGCAATTATTTGGCACATTTTACGATCGCGCGCAAATATGCCCGCTGTACGTGACAGAAGCCGCCGTCCGGACGGCATATGAAATATGCGACAGTGTGGTCGCTTACTCGAAGTCGTAGGTCTCGGCCGACTTCAGTTGAACTTCGGTTCAGACAACTTCCAGAGAGTGTAGGTCAAGCAATACACTCTAAAGGAAATATAATACAATAGTTAAGACAAGTTAGTTTGATGTAAGCCCTAATAAAGATTCGTATTTATGTTTTATATTTTTCGGTCTGCATAATTTATTAGTATTTGGACCGAAATCGATTTTTTTCATAAATCAAATATATCTACCAATTGAGCGATATATTATAAAAAAAAATCGATATTGATATATTCTTATGAAAAAACGGGATTAGTTGAAAAGATGATATGCGTATTTTATTGTTGGTAATTTAAATTTTCATCCATATGGGACAACTAAAGAAAATTATACGTTTTCTATTGCGGCGAAGGAAATGTATGTGACATGTGTTGAACGGTTTATTGATTAATAATTAAATTATTATGACATTGGTTTCAGTAAATGTATCGATCGTGATCGATAGTAAGAGAAAGTAAAGTGGGGTCTAATCCCATTGTGTCTGTTTATGTAATTCGCTGAACGAAAATTACGATTTTGATTCAATAAACGCCGATCATACTTTTTTGGTAAAGCAATGTGAAAGGATGTTAGCTTGAATATAAAAATCATATTTAATCTCTGATGGCATTTTAAATATTTGTTTTATAATTAACGACATAAGAGTTTATAACCGTTATAGTGGTAAATTTTATGGTAAAGATCCTAATTTGATAATTAGCATATAAATGTTTTTAGAAAAAGATCATGTATTTATATATACCAACGCTATTTTTGAATTACATTTAGATATGCTAATTAATGTGGTATATAAAGCTTAAAAATAAAATTAAAAAATAATATTATTATATTTAATTATATAGATCGTTTTCTCATTAAAAATGCATATTATAATAAAGATTTTAATTTTTGCCGTCCAGTTAATTGGTCCGCCTCGTGCACGGCACACTTTGCACGCAATTCAGACGCGACCTTAATAAAATTAACAATGAAATGGCGATTCAATACTTTGTGAAAATCGACCTGTATCAATATGGATATAAATAAATTAAGTTGACCGCAATTTAATGATTTTTATGATGTAAGTATAATTAAATTTTATTTCCATTAATAACTTATGACTCTTTAGAGAGTGTAGGCAATAAACATATTTTTATTATCCACGTTGTTAATTTTTTTAACAAAACTTTTCGACTAGACTAACCACTACCGCATATGTGGAAAGTTATATTGGCGCAAATAAATAATTTATGAGACACTAGATCGATTCCGATGTTTATGTGAACTTTGTGAAAAATACTGCAAATCGCTTTGATTTGTTTCTCTTTTTTGCGAAGCTTACGCAATCGAATCCATTATGCATTCATCCGATTAGTTAGTTAAAGATAAATTTTCGCAAGAAGATGTGAAATTTTAAAGTAAGATTCTGCCATGTAAATTTATTGCTATTCAGTGGTCAAAATACAAATAAATCAGCAACTATTTGTAAGTAAAGAAAAATAAACATTGGTTTGAAGGGATTGTAAAATAATATTGAGACAAATGAAAAATAGGAATGATTCTGGTAATTTGCCAGGACAATGATAAGCAAACAATGTTTATCCTATAATTTATGATTTACAAAAGAAAAATTTAATTATTTTAGAGTCACCTAGAGTCAAATATAAATCACCAGGACAAGCTCAGCCATTTTTTTAAATTCTAAACGAATTAAATAATCTTTAAACGTATTATAATTTCATTCCGCCCGTTAAATTACGCTCATTGATTGCCAAAAATTTGCAGAAAATTTCACCTGTGGAAATATATATTTTCCAAGTTATTAAAAATTTTTCTTTTCTTAAAAACACATAAAGCTATCACAAAAGATTTATGGCTTGGTCGAGTTGCTTTTGATTAAGTATACGTTTGTTTTCCGCATTGTGTTTTATTATTTTATATACGTCATGTTAAATATATTGAAACTCCATGTATGCTGTATTAACCCTTTTTTGCATAAAGGGCTTGACTTTTTCAGGTCAAACTAGTTTGCATCCAAACTTTGAAACAATCAATCACTTTCGTTTTCGTGCCACAAGTCAATTTAAATTTCACAATATTCGTGTTCTAATGAATACGATTATAAATTTATACCTTTTTAATATATATATTTTTCATGTATAAATATTTATGAAGTAATAATTTATTTTTAATTTATTTTTTCAGGCGATGGTTTACAAGAGACGACACTTGCATTTACATGTTGTTCGATTATGTCTGCGGTGGAGAATTATTTTCATATCTGAGAAACGCGGGAAGATTTAGCAGCGCCACAGGTAATTTTAAAATCTTTCATTCTAAAAAGATGAATCGATCTCGATGATGTATGCATAATAATACCTCTCCGAATTTGTATGCGTATCGATTACGGCACATTTATGCATTGGTACCGGTTTGAAGGCCGACTACAAGTTTAATGATCTGTATCAGAGCTCCTGAACCATTTTTTTGGTTGTATATTTTTGCATTTGTATTGTATGTATATTTCGTGGCGCCGGAACCTCATTATAAGGTCATGCGACCGATTAAGGATACATCTCCTGAGGCCATCATTGACTGTAATAAACATTGTCATTATTATTGATCAATATTTTGTTTAGAAGGTCAAAAAAATAATGCATGATATTGAACTATCTGGATTAATGGTCAAACATTAACTTATTTCATATTAACTTACATCAATCATCTCCTTAATCTAGCTAATATAATTGTACTGATATAAAAAAATAGTCTAATAATATGCTATAATATATATGCGTTTGAGGTCCATCAAATATATTGTAATATTTTTTTTCTGACCTTGGATTCAGGAAGTTTGTTGTTAAATATGAAATATTTTGCGCAACAATTTAAAGGTGTTGCTTGTGGGTGCATCCGTAGGTTCTTGAACTTTAGATTACGCACTTCGAGCTGGCCAGTGCATGTGAAGAGAGAAGCGGCGGCTTCCACTCTCTTTGATGGTCGCCAAAACTGTCTTTTAACTATTTTTAAATGTCCCATTAGGCAAATCTCTGTAATAAAAAAATACCATTGGCCCGCTTTATATGAGAATTTGTTGTCCGCCGTGTGACGAGTTTTTTTAAAAATAAAATTTGGTCGACCGCTAAAACAGATTACGAACGGCCGTTTTAAGGGCAATCCTGAATGCACGCGTTTTCTTTTTCGAAGTGACGGATATTTTTAATGACTTCTGGGTTATGGCGCGTATTTTGCTACTTAAGTTGGTATCAGGATTTTCACGGTGATGTTCAATTTTAACAAAGAGACGCATTTTATTTAGTAGACCCCTTTAGGTATTAATTACAGGTGCAATTATTTTTATATTTTAAAACTTATGCTTTACAGAAGAATGTTGATAATTTTCTTCATTGTATCTATATTTTTTCTACAGCTCAACTTTTAGTTTGCAGTTATATTAGGCAATATTTTAATTTTAAGTGTATTATAAAACTCAGGTGGCTGTACAGTAGATATTCTTACTATTCTACACTCAAAACTAAATATATTCGAATAGGATGAAATTGTTTTGAATTAATAAAATAAATCACATATTAAATTATTACAAATTTCTAAAAAAATATATTAGAACTAGCTTTTTTGGAGTGTATTAAAAAATATATTTTAAAATAACAACGCATTGCAGTTTTTATATTTTAAATCTGTGCTAAACTGTTACTTGATTGTTCCTGCTATTGACAACACCTATCCAACGTGCAAAGTTTTTGTTCTTTTTTGGAAATAATTAAAATATATTTTTTCCCTATGCATGTGTAGGCAGACTTCAACCATTACCTGGAATATTTGTTATTGCTATAAAAAGCATGAAAAGTTGCGAACTTTTTAACGCACATTTTGTCAAATTCTATTCGAAATGCTACCTAGATATACGAATATTCGTATTGGAATCTCTACTGTGTAGGCGAATCGAAAACCGCATCGTCGTTAATAAAGTTTTAGTCTTTCGAAGCATAAAACATATAAGCAAAAAAATCCAAAATAAGTCTATTAGAATAAATTAAAAAAAACTTTATAATGAAACTCTGGCACATTGACATAATTCTTACCTTTGTCTGCAATTTGTCGCATATGTCGCAACACAGTCATAAGAAAACGACGTTGGGATTTTTGTCTGATTTCTTTAATATTTAAGTCGATTAGTCGGACCAATTGCCGACCCTATTCAATATGTCTTATTTGTTATTTTCTGATTGCAATATTATTAATCTAGAGCTTTGCGAACCATGAGACTGACTTCTATTTTGTTTTTTAATATTACATCAACTTGGTTTTACAGAGCAGTTCCTATTTGTTTTTTTCCAGTCTCTAGTTAGGAATTATTTGTGTCATTTTCACGTGACATGTGATTACTGAAGTTATCCTAATTCAGTCTTTGTTTATTGAATATAAATATATTCGCTCTTTGATATTCTTTTTATTTAAACATTTTTTGCCATTTATAAAATGTTTGTATATTAATTAGGATACATTATTAATCTCATAATGAAATAGCGGCAAATATATAATAACAATCTTACTTTGTCGTATATAAAATATAAAAGTCATCACTTCATTACTTGCATATAAAGTGCCACAAACATTGCGTTTGGTGCGTTTAGATCATCGACATTTATATGCTATAATGCAGTATCATAAACGAGTTTCTAATATTATGGGTGTTTCACTAACTTATTTTAAGATACAGAAGCAAAACATTAAATATTACAATATTAGCATATAGTAACCGAGTTATTTCAACGCTAACGTGATTTATTCCGACTTCACGACTTCACGCCTATCATCGAAACCGTGTCAGGCTTTAAACAACGTGAAAGGACGCACTTCTCAAACGTCTCGGACGTTTACGATGACGATTGTCATCCCGGACCGTTGCTCTTATTCATCACCGGGTTAATTAAAGTGAGTGACCGGCCGCCTACGTCACCGTCGGAAAATATCCAGCCAATGGATTTTACGTGTACGTGGCGAAAAGCCGAGTGTGGAAAATTTCCGCGGCGACCTTTGCGGCGTCCGAGATATGTAAATAACAATGTGAATGTATCTTTTCGCCACTAGACCCGTCAACAAGTTGTGATCGTTCTGGAAGACTTCAAACGGATCGGGAGAGTCCACGAGGAGAATAATTATATCCGAAAAACGAACATTTGTTTTGGGAGCTCAGTGTGACCGTTGATTTCATTCAGGTAGTTGGAGGAAAAATTGCTCTTGGGTTTTTTTTAGTTGTATTGCAGAAACTATTTGTAAGAAAATAAATACTTTTAACACATTAGCACAACTTCTTGTATACATACAAAAATAAATATAATGTCTTCAATGAATTAATAAATTCGCACCCTGATTCTTCTTGCTTTATGCTGTTGATTTTAAATTGTTTTATCAGAAAAAGTGTATATGTGTGTTTTATTTAAAAAATGTACCTGAATTCTTTAACTAATTGGTACATTAATAGAGACATGAAATTAATTATCGGCAAATGCCATATCATTAGTGCTACTAAAATAAGATCATACTTATATATACGTATACATTTAAAATGTTTACTTTATTGTTTTTAAAACGCATCTTGCTTCTAAAAATATTCAGGAAATATGGTTATTGAATCATTAAAAATGATAAATTTTATAACTTGACTCTAAAAATATGAATTATTTCATTATTTTGTCATTTTATTTTATATACGATGTTTGACCGTGCATTGTTTTTTTGCCCTAAAGTGAATAATAAGAGCAGCGAACTTATATTCTAAACAAGGATTAAAAATATTAGTATTGTTTTATTTAGAATTAAGAGAAGCTTGTTTCATAAATGTGTTTTAATAGCAATCGTAGTCTATGGGGTGTGATAAAAATATAATGACAATTAAAATTTTTATCAAAAATCGATTATTTATTCTAATTTTTAGAGTACTTTTAATTACATAAACATAAATGCAAGTATTTTAGTGTTTCTTCAAATCTAGAAAAAAATATGCAATCCAATATATGCTTTAGTTAGTGTTTCTTCTTGATAATTTTTAGAGAAAAATGACAAATTGAGAAACCTCATTTCTCGAGAATTTTCATAGAGCCTTATTTTCTTTAAAATTTAATTAGTACGAATATTTTAAAATGTTCTATAATTGCTAAATAAGCAAGGGTGGATATGTGCCAGATATTTTTAAATATGCATGTTTCCTTGAAAGCTTTTAATAGGGGTCGGAATATTTTAATCGCAAATTTGTTCAGCTTCTCTAATTGGCTTTATTCTTTCTTTGGTACTCTAAGAACTAAATTAATAATCATAAATAAAAGAAACAGTGCCGCATTAAAATCGTCAGATTGAAAAAATATATGGGGATTTTCTAGAGACGCTATAAAATTTGCTTATCAGCGAACATTCATTTAATTTTTCGATAATCGAAAGAGGTTTTTTGCTATTATTTTTTTGATATATGGAACATGTAAAGTAGCATCAGCTCTTCTTTTCAATTCAGGTATAAATACGAGAGTTCGAATTTCTTTTGTGGTCAGTCCAGTCCTTCGATTATTCCCGTTCATTATAAAAAAAGTGTCATCCTATTGAAGTTTGCTTTCTTCAATGATTATTCAGTTCTCTGTTCATCAATAATATAAAAATATCTATAACAATATATTTTTTATTTAATAACATTTTTAGAAAAATAAAATTCTCGAGACATTAAAAATATCTAAAAATCAGAATGATTACTAAGAATTTTACACGACGATTTTACCTTTATATTTTTTATTATCGCAAATCATGATCCTTTCATGATTTGCAAATCATGATCCTTTCATGGTTTTCATAATACGAGATTTTAAATTATCCAATGATGAGGTTTAAAGTCATTAAAGTCAATTGAAAAACAATTGGGTCATATGTGAATGCTTTTTACTGCAATTACACGATTCAATATATACATATATGTATATTTGAGGTTACAGCACGGATGAGATTTATGGCAAGGAATTTATAGTAATTAGTGATTCCAACTAATCGATATCATAAGCTATTTGAATATCGAATAGTAAAATTAAAAAAAAAAAATCATATTAATCATAGGTTTATAAAATTTATTAAGAAAACGGACTCATTCATTATAAACTGCATGTTTATTGCAGTTTATATGGAATTAAAATTATAAAAATAATATTGTCTGTATTGTTGACATTGTCTATATTGTAACATTGTCTATAATGTTGTTATTACCATAGAAAATAACCACTCAGTAGCGCTGAAGTTGGCTTTAGTTGTTTGTTTAAAATCCAACAGGAGTATGATAGCGCATAATTTCAACAACATATACACGGTGTAATTACGCAGTTTATGGACTGATCTAAAATCATTAATTAATTGTTTTCAGTTGAATCAAGACAGTTTGCAATATTTCTTAGAGACTGTAAACAAAACCGACGATCGCGACTATTTTTATACTGCCTGAGAAGTGTCGCTGGGAGTGTACCAATAAATCCGTTGTCTACCATTGGACGCCCAACAGATCTACTACTGGCATCGTGTCGATTACTCTTCTTCTGACCCAAAGCCCGTGTCTTTCCAACAAAAAAAAATAAAATAAGACCACATAATCGATCGTAGGTGCTAAATGCATCCTGTGTCCCACCTTAGTGTATTTCTGAAATCGCAAAAGTAAAAATAAACGGAGAGATACGCCACCGTGGTAAATGTTAATGGAATTGATTTACATAATCTGTCATTGAGCCTCTCATGGATATCCTTTGTTTCACTCTTTGTAACATTTGTAGAATTATCAAATTTTACATTGGTTGCTGAATTGAGATGTAACCTTAGTAATTCTGAGCTTCATTAATGGAGCTTGAAAATTTTTGGTTAAGTAAAGCATAGTTTGTTAGCATATATTGATATATTATTACAAATATATTATTTAATAGCATTGCTATTATGTTGAAAATATTTTACTGTCAGGATCACTTGTGATCGTTGTAATTATATTAGTGAACATTTATAATTTTTTAAATATATTTCATATTCCCTATGAGATATTTTAGGTTATTATTGTTAATAGGGAAGTACTATTGTGATTTATTTATTTTAAATTTAAATACATTTCTATAAATTAAAGTTGTTAATCAAAATTGACAGATTTTTGCCAATTAAGTTGCAGTTCTTGCTTTATTTTGTAGATTTCTTAACGGTAACTTTCGGCTGAAATGGTTTTATTGAGATACAAAAAAAATCTTGGATTCTACTGTAGGCCACCAGCCACCATAATATTTTTTTGGTGTAAATTTTGTGTTATTCTTTGGATCATTATTCTAGTCCTATACAGACTATTTTATGTTACAATACGATAAAAAATATATAGTTTTTGCTGCGAATAAGAAAAAACTTTTTTAGTTGGTTGTTATAAACTCTTTAGTTAAAGTATGCTCACGACCTTTTTCGTTTTTTTAAAACTACTATCTTACCGATTTTTTTTTAACAGCAATCTCACCAAAAGCATTTTTTAATTTACTTGCCGTTTCTGCTCCTTAACCGCCCGTTTTATTATATATTCATTAAAAATAGTCTTATTTGTTTCAATATAAATTAATATCCAAAATTGAAGCATTACAACTAAATTTAATGGTATAAAATTACAGACCGAATAATTCACTTGCAAATTATATCAAAATAAACACAATAAATTGCCATTTTCATTGAAAAAAATTTAAATCAGAAAAAAAATATATGTTATTTGCAACTTATTATGTTTAGTTATTGCCAATTGCTATTTTTTGTAATGAAATAGCACATGAAAGTAGTAAAACCTAATCAAATATTTTTAAATTGAAATGTATTTATTAGTTATGGAAAAAATATTGTTTTTGAAATTTTAAAGAAATTTTAACACGTTACCTGCCATGGTGCTCATCGGTTCCCGGAAAAAATGCCCGGCAAAATTTTCCGGAGAAAAAAAAATTGTTAATAGTGAAATGCGAATTTTTCAAAATTTTGCTTATCAGTTGACGTGTTAAAAATGTAAAATTAACTGCTAGAAATATATATTTTATTTTATTAAATAAGACAGTACTATATTATATTATAAAATATTATCAATATAAATTTACATTGTTTTTATTTTAATTGCTTATATTTGAGTAATGGTAAAGTGTTCTTAAAATTACCTGCATTCACATTTTTTCAGATAGCTCCGCAAACTATTCGCTTAATTTATTAATTTTTAAAGACAATAGAGATTTTATTTATGTTTACCACTCTTTAGCTTTTATTGAATCATCTAAAAAGCGTATTACAGTAATGTGTTTTGGAAATGCATTTGGAACACATACAATTAAGCTTTTGATGATTAAAAAATTAAAAAACCTAGATCATTAAATGAAACTGATATAAAAAATCTCTTTGTTGATTTTTATAACCTATGAGTAAAAGGTTGCCACTGAAAGCAGTATTCTTAATAGATAATGCTGCTTCTCATTCGAATGAAAGCATATGAAAATCAAAGGTTGCAAATTTTTTACCGCTTAACTTACCAAGCTTAATTTAATCTTAGAACTTTCTAAACAAAATTCTTGCTGAGGATGATAGCTTAAGCAATTTCTGAAAAAATTACATAATAACACAATCTTTGTCAAAAGTTAAGCTAGTAACATTTTTTCGATCGTAAAAAAAGATTCTCCCTATCGTGGAAATATTGGATTAAAGCAAATGATATATCTGAAATTTGCAGATTAAAAAAAAAATTAACATGGCTTAAAAATGTCTATTGGTAAAACGACTGGTTTGATCGCAATTAAAGTGATATGGGTTGGCAATGCTTGAATGATGGAATATAGTTTTTATTGTTACCCAAATAGAAGAGGAAGGGAGTGATTTTGAGAATACAAAAAAATAAGATACTAACAATTACATTGGTCACAACATAGTACTAGCTTCTGTTAAAACTTTCGGTTAAAAGGGATTTGAATATAACGATTTAATAGCTCATAGAAAAATTCGTACTAATATTTGAAAATTATAATATTAAGAGAGCAAACGAGAATCACAGATTTTTCTAATAAATATAAAAAAATGATAATATGTATTGTAAATATTGTATGTATTTATCTCTGCCCTTTCTTCCTAGAATTAGCTTGAATGAAGTATACTGTGTATGTATTAAATCTGCGTATTGTCATTTTTATTGTAGTAGCGAAATAATCCAACTTTAGATACAATAGGGTCCTATCGCGATATTAGTTAAACAATCTCAATATTGAAAATAAAATTAGTAAACGGTCGGAATTGTAACTATGTATAATAATATTAATTCTAATGATTCAAACGCAATTTATTTTTAAGACGAATCCGATCTAAAATAGAACTGAATCCATGAACAATGATTAGTTAAAAGGATTTTATTTTCATCTTACGTTATTTTGATATCAAATCTAGGAATTCAGACGGCATAATTAAGTAGATCCTGAATACTAGTGATTTTTTAAATGTCCGCGCAAAAATACAAGAGATTTACGAATGGACGAAAAATATAATTTTAGTCAGTTTTATTCATAAATAAGACTCTCGAAGAAGACACGGATGGAAGTTATTGCTTTTTGAATGGCATCGGGTGCTACGTGACGGGACCCTCGCAGACTTTTTAGTATAACATGTAACTTATTACACTTGAAAAGCTTCCATGGCAATTAGTAACCGTGCCTTTTGTTCGGTGGTTAATTAATTACGCTGCGTTGAAATCGGCTACTTGTATACGAATTAAAAATGTTCTTCCGGTCAAAAAAACATGCGATTGATTCTTCAATTGTGTGTTATTGATGTGTGGGATGCTTGGGTTTGCTCGCGAATGTAAATAAAATGGAATAAAACACATTTAAAATTTCCCATGAAGTGTCAGCGTTTTTTACGAGTATTGAGATTAAACAAGTAATAACATTGGCAATAAATTAACTAATATAAATATAGATAGTGAAGCGGAGCGGTGGAAACATTAAAATTTCTGAAATATTATTGGCGACATAATGGTCGATTAAAATCACTAAAAATATATCAAAGACTGGATATTAATAAACCATAAAGGACTAATCAAGTATAGCTTCTTTTAATTATTTAAAACTAATCGTCAAAATATTTGATTAGTCGTCACCATATTTTCATATTGTTCACTACGTTTTATTCTACTTAATTAACTTCTTGGTCTCAAATTTATAATTTAAGAAAAACACCTTTTTAATTTGGCTTTCGTTTTAACAACGTCTCTAATTTGTGCGTTTCAAAAACCTTAAATGGCTTATTTTTGTGTAATACGATCTATTCTGATATCCTATTTCTTGTCAAGATATTTTGCAAGTATATAATGTATATAAAACATATGATGAAAATCTTATCATTTTTCAATTATTATTCTAATCGGTGTTTTGAAAATGCTTTGAAAGTACTAACTAAATTAATTTTAATAAATTAAAAATTTGACGCCTCTGTTTGACCTCGCTATAGTCTCGCTGCGTGGACAATAAATAAATCGTATTGTTTATGCTAAAAAATATTTTTGAGAATGTGTCTCTAGATATATAATTAAATATAATTTATTATATACTTTAATAAACATAATTACGTATCTTTCAAATTCAATAGAATATCATGTATCAGTGGCGCATTTAATAGTAGTCTAAATTGCTGTTTACACATGCTCTTATTATTATTATTTAATATTAACCGCATCTAATTTATTAAGCCAATAATGACACTACAATTTTGACGCGAATAAGTAAACTAATTTTAACTTTAAGGCCTTGTCTTAATTTTTTCTTAATAAATTAATAGATTGATATGAATAAATTCGCTATTTTAACGATCTCGACACTTTTCACACGCATCTACTACATATAACTTTAAGTGGCTAGATTAATTCGGTGAAAATACGTTTATTATTTTAGCAAATTGACGTCATTGAGAGACACTCTTGCGTCTATGTGTTTAAGTCGTATGAGACTTAACATACAGGAATAAATTGTCCTTGATGGTTGGTCAATCAAAGGAAGAGGCGGTAACAAAGGCGGTTCACGGGCGATCGACTGTGACGAGCTTAGAATAAAAGAAAGCTTTTGGCTCTATTAAAATTATCAAAATCGAAGCTTCCAGATTTAATTTTTCTATGATGGAAAATACATCTTCTTGGCCACATTACGGTATCAGTGTTCGTGCTAAATCATTCCAAGCATTCATCAAGTAAAATGTCACAATAAAAGCTCGTGATGAGTTTACGAGCTCTTTTAAAATCGCTGCGAAATTAAAAAAAAAACTTTTTATTGTTTACATTGGCAGAACGAGTAAATTGGGCGAAACCATTAACATGTATTAAAGCGAGACGACGCTAATCGATCTAATCGGGAATGATATAAACATTTGATGTAAAAACGATTTGTTTGTATATACTGTGTCGGATTTATAGACAGGAAGTGCTGCTGTTTGCCGTTTAGAAAAATCGCGTAAACAGGACGCTTCGTTTTCTATCTTTTCGTCTGTTTGGCGGAATACAAAAAAATATCCATCATCAATCATCTAATAGCTGGTTCATGAACTCCCCTTATGTATAAATGATTAATTAGTTCGATGATTAATCGTTTCTTTTTTTATATATTGTAGAATTTTATTTAAAGGCTTGTTGACGTGTTGTGACTTGGACGTTTCTTTCAGCGCGAAAAAGAAACGTATGAATTACCGGCAAGTGGGTAATTAATGTTTTTTTGGACTTAAAGACGGTGTCTAGACTTAAAAAAATTGTAAAGTCATTTGCAGGTCAAATTTTCTTCTAAAGCTTCGGGTTTCGTAAAGTATGTTCTTGATTATTTAAACATAGTGTAAGATGTGCCAGTAAATAAATAAATACTAAAAAGCATAGAGAGACCAATAATCGTTTTAAACAAGCGTTTTTTTGCATTTTAAATTTAAAAATCGTTTTTATTTACATTTTGTTTTTTTTTTACACTATTTAGTGAATGTTGATGTTATTTTAAAATTATAAAGCTATACAAATATTATATTATTTTATATTTTTGCACTTCATACTATTTTTTTTAGTAGTTTAAAATAAACTTTTCGCAGCGTGATATTTTTTTATATTATTAAATTAATTTATTTAGATTCAATTAAGACAATCGTAACCTAACAGGTAACCCCAGTGCGTCACGATAGTCGAAAATTAAAATAATACGCAAAAAATTTTTTTTAAAGATGATGATGATTAACTTGTTAACATAATAAAATCAGTTGCTATCCCTTACTTCCAATACTATTTCTATAATAATATCAGTTATATGCAATATAATTTATCTTACATATCTTTACAAATTTTAATTTATAGAGGCGTATAATTTGATACTCTTTTCATAAACTTCGTCAACTATCATAATCTAATGAATAATAATGTTATTTTTTTTTTATCATCAATGTATTTTAATGATAACTCTTATAATATACAATATTTGTACATACGCTTGTGTAAAATAATTACACGTCTTAATATTGTATTTAAAACATTTATTTTTTATTACAAATCCGCTCATCGTGTCTTGATAGGTGTTCCTATTGATAGCTATTACACAAACAATAAGTATACCATTAAATATTTAAGAAAATTAAATGAAAAAAAAAAACAATTATGATGCACACCATCCCACATAAATTTCCCAGCTTCTCATAGCTATCTTCAAAAACATTCTCATTCTCGGCCAGCTCGTTGAGAAATTGGATGGCTCGTGAAAGTGAAGGCGTTATAGCCGCGACGGGCAAGAATAAGGGACGCGATCGCGACTCTCTAAGGCACTCTAGAGCTCGCAGCTGAATGCCGAGCATTGATGGACTGTCAACACCGCTCTTTAGAAATTTTAAAAAGTGATTTGTTGAGTAGACCTTGAAATATCTTACTTGAATTCTCTTCATTATTTCAGACAATACAGCCATATTCGAGAACGCTACGAACTAGCGTATCGTAGAGAGCGTGAATCACCAATAAATTATTTAAGTGACACATGTTCCGCATAACGAAGCCAAATTTTCTTCGTATTTTTTTAATAATGTTAGTATAGTAAAGGGCTAAAATATTTTTTTAGACTCGAAAATATTCTCGATTATTTTTACTCTTTGTTACCAACGTTACCAACTATTTGTTTTGTGATTACAATGCAACTGATTTCACTGATGATTTTCAGAGTTGATCTACTATTTTTTAGGTTTTAATATTGTAAATTTATTAAGTATGTTTTTCGTTAAATATTTAACAGTAGTATGGAACGTATTTGGCTGCTATTTATTTAATGCTAAAAATCTAAGTTAAAATTGTCAATTTTCCTAATAGTGGTTCGATTATTACTAACAATAATGTCTCTTAAAAAAAAAATATTTTTATTCACGGTTTATTTGCTATGTCGCCCATTTATTTTGTCTTACTTAAAAACGATTGTACCTACCATAAATCCTTTATTTAGACAAAACCTTTTTGCCAGAATACTTCTCCAACACTTGACTTTATTCAATTCCATATTAACACAAAATTTATTGTAAATATCCTATTTATAATTTTTTAAAACAAGCGTGTCGAAATACGTTATAAATTCACAGTGGCGTAGCTAGGGTATGTACCGCCCAGGTCAATTCTTAAAATTGCCGCCCCCCCATACATTTTTTGCAAGGTCATAAAATCAGCATTTCTTAAAATAATAAATTGTTATTCGTGAATTTATGCATGTTTTAGTGTATTCAGGGTTAAGAACCACACTAGACGATCCCATTGCGAATATGCCGCCCCCAAGCAAGTGCCGCCCGGGGCGGCTCGCCCCCCCCCCCCCATAGATACGCCACTGTAAAGTCATGACTGTCAAACACAAACTATGCATTTAACGTAGCTGACAATTTTCATACGTATTAACGTAGAATAAAAAAGATTAACTCAAACAAAAACCTATAATATTTTTTTATCACACCATGTTGCTCTTTGGATAATAGGATATTATATAATTTACATAATATATATATTTGAGCGAATTTAAAAATTTGTTGGCGCCCCTGGCGATTGCTCAAGTGCCAGCGGCTCACTAAGCCACCGTTTAAATACATCATTTTAATTGAAGCAGAAAAGACAGTGTAGAAATAAAATAAAATAATTGTACCAGAAAAAATTAACAGTGATTTATGAAAAGAAGCAATTAGGCTCCAACCAAAAACAAATTGCAGAAAATATAAGTTATTTCCATGGTACAGACTACATGTAGATATATGAAAGGAAAAAAATATTGTATATCTTGTAGAATACGTTCACATAAAATATAATACATCATAAAGCCTTTAGCGAAATATACGACTATTGGGTGAAATATTTGGAGAGATTTAATTTTTTACGGAGAACTTTCTATGTAGACATTTTCTCGTTTTGTGTGCTCTTTAAAGTGAACGCACATGCTAAAAACGGTTAGAAGTGGTAAAAAAAGCAAGTGAATTACATATTAACTGCACCTTTTTATGACAGCGAAATAAATTATTTACGGTAATAATAATAGCTTGTTCTTGCCATAAATGTGTTTTATATCGTTATTAACCGAAGCCACAACGATTTTTCTTATCATGAATAATGAGAAAAACGTAGTTCTTTCTTATGAATATAAATAAAATATTACTCTAGAATAATTCCGGCTGTAATGCATGTCTTTTATAACATAAAATTAGCAATTACCTTATACATATGGTCCTTTCATGTTAAAAAATATATTCAAATGAACATGATATATGTAGATATTTATGTACATATGTAGTGAAGTGTTATCAATAGTAAAATAGATAATGATATTTTTAATGTTTATATTTTTAAAGATTTATTATTTTTTAATTCATATTTCAAGTTATTATAAATAAGGTTGACCGTTAAATGTTTAAGAATCTAACGTAAAATACAGTATCACTGCTCAGGACCTTGGCAATCAAATCGTTGACGCCAGTAAAACTACGACGGGAGAATGATTGACGGTGGCAGATGGGAGTGTCTTCGTCAAGAGTTTTGTAAGGAACAGCCAAAGAGATAATCCCGCGTCAACATCATTGACGCAGTTCTTGTGCCACATACACTCGCTCTGGTATAACGGAGTTATTCTGGAAGTCGAGTCGGTTTCGGCTGAAAATGGACAAATGACGTGGTTGACCGGTAAAAAAAAAGAAAGATACATACCCATTATTTTTAACAAGAGCGGTCAGGAATAGGACAGGACACCATTTCCGCGTGAAAAATAGTCAAATCGAAAAGAAAATTATTTTTTCTTTATATTTCTTTGACGTACCACTGGCGATGAAGATAATCTAGATTAGTTTATGATGTCTACGTAGTCACACATGACGTGTGAATTTTTAGCATGCAATTTATTCTTTTATTAGAAAATAGAGAATTTGAATATAACATGAGATATATTATACACGGGTGAGTTGTGACATCTTTTATTTTCTTCAATCATGACTTAATCGGAAACTCTACTTTTTGATAAAACTTTTTTATACTAAATAATTGTACTTTTTGATAAAAAAATACTTAATAGTGCCACTAAGCTTATACATATGCAACAAAAATCTTACATCTTAAAAATAGCTAGAAAGCATAAAAAAGGATACTTTATGTGACCATTTCGATAAACTAAACGATAATTACCACAAAAGAAATCAGAAGCAATCCGTTAATTAAAAAACTTTAAAAAAATATAAGCATTAAATAACATAAAATACATTTAAAAATTGTTTTTTTCTCGCAAAAAATAAAAAGGAGATAAAGTAAATAAATGAAATAGTTATCCAAGTTAATGGCTCATGCCAAGGAACTGGGAAATAAAATATTAGACACTACATGATTTTTTGAGCAGGGTCCTAAAGCGTAGCTATGCAAACTTTGAGTAAGGTCAGTCAAACAATGGGCGTAAAAATATGTAGATATATTTGTGAATATTTATTGTTTCAATGTAAACTGTGTATACTTACATATATCCAATGAATTATATTCTGTAGTAGTATTATTACAGTACATATTTAGTATTTATTATACTTAGAAGGTTATGATTATTTTCTTGTTTCTCTCTAGATTTTTGAGTTTTATTTAAATATTTTAATAAAATATTTAAATAAAACTATGTGAAATTAAAATTAAAGTAATGATTTTTCAGATACTTGTTCCGGTTCATTTCACTGTTTGGCACTTGAATTTTAAAATGTACTTCAAAAGTCCTTAATATACTATAGTTTGCTGAACCTCTGGAATTTCTTTATCTGTTTGTTTGTGTTACAATAACGGATTATTTATTTTCATACGCATTCATTTACTACTATAAATATTCAAGTGCTTATTTTTAAATTTGTTTTTTAGAAAAATAATTTTGTATGTACTTGCTTTTCTTATAGCATTATCTGTCAAGTATCTTAGCATTATATTTAATATAAAATTTTCATAAAAAATATATATGAAGGAAGTAACGTACATTCTTGACTATCACGAAATCGTGATCGTTAGAGATGACTAGTCACTGAGTCACAGTGAAGATATAATGCATGCATTAGAAATGTCTGTACATGTGTAATACACAGATATTTACATATTATGTGTATATTGACTTCGGGTATGTTATTACTGATTGTCCAGTTTTATTAAAGCGGTCAATGATAATAATGGTGTCATCGTTGTATTGACGTCAACTAAATAATATCTACATGTGATTAATTATAATAGTTATTATTCGCGATCTTGACACTTATCAATCATACACCTACAGCTCGATCTTTTAGATACACTCTCCATATATATATATATAGATACTATTTTAATCGTCTCTATTGTGTATAGTGTCTAGATTTTGGTAAACGTATTGTGTGAGGTGCAAAGAGCCATACTCGAATTCGCACACAATTATCGATCATCTTCCAGTCACTTATCACTAGCAAGATTGATCGACCGTCTATTTTGGAACTACTCTTTCAAAATTAGCTGCCAAAACGTCCATAATAAATACACTGACGGTGCCAAATCATAATTAAAATTTATTAACCGTTCGTGATACGTCGGAAGCGTTACGTGCGATTTTTTCCTTTGCCTGCATCGAAAAAACTCTTTACCAGAGAAAATTGGTATGTTATGTTTTTATAAATGTATGAAATAATAAAATTGCTCATGCGAGATTCGTCATTGTTAACCGGAACAGAAAAAAATGACTTCTGCATTGCCGAATTGCTTGAACACTCTTCCGCGCTTGTGCAACTCTGTTATGTTTATAAAAATTGAGTAATTTGAGATATATAATAATATTTTACTTATTTTGTTCTTTAGAAAGTGTTATGATAATATTTTAATTTGGTGAATAAATTCTAAGATATAGATTGTGAGGTATGTAGAGTTTATTTTTGAATCCAAATTGTTTTTTACGATTTATTATTACATTTTTGCAACATAAAAAGTACAATTCCAATGCATTAAAATAAGGTAAACACAATCGATAACCACTAGATAGGTATAGAGACTGTAAATCAGTGACATCTATTTTATTAATTAAAATATATTATTACGCGAATGAAGGATTTTAATAAATGTGCTACTACTATAATTTAAATTGCAATATTGGAACATTAAAAATATATAAATACAAATCTATGTACTTACACACATACATATATAAAAGGTCAATAGCTAAGCACACACGCACAGATATGTCCGACGGACACCAGGACAGATCTGTCCGAGCTTCGCCACACACGCAAACTGTCTGAACTCGGACATCGGTCTTTTTTACGCGTCCTTTTAAAACAGTTGTCTGATGTCTCTTTCAAAAGAGCAAAAACTTATCATAAAGTAATAAAACCTTATCACTAAAATTTTATTTTATGGCAGCAACTTTGACGCAAATTAATAAAGGCAATTGGAAATGGCATGGGTCATAAAATCACTTAAGGGACAAATTTTAACAAAAAATACTGTTAACAATCGGGTGCGGGTACTAGGATCTGCCTATTTGTGCCAGATCCATTCGTTTGGAGCACGGACAGCGGACAGACAGACATCGCCTTGTCTTTTCTCATCACACACGATCGGATTTGTCCGCCAGGCACCCGAGACGGACAGATCCGACGGATGTGTCCGCGCGTGAACGGCCAGCTAATCCTGACCATCTTTCATCCCGAAATTTAAGATCAAGTGAATTGATTTTTATATCCCTTCACACTGTAACACTGTAGTTACTAGTAAATGGTATATTATATTGATTTTTATTTTTAAATAAATATTATATGAACCTTGGAAATATGTATTGTAAGCATTTTTTAACGTCTGAAGTCTAATTGCTTGGTTTTATAAATCACTATTAATTTGTTTTTGTTGTTGGCACTATTATTTTCTTTTAATTTTTTACTGTCTTTTATGCTTCGATTAAAATGATTTAAATCCCGATGTATCTTCAAGATTGTGATAAATTGTACTGGCAAGAGTATTCGAAATATTGTTAATATAAGGGATCAACAACTGATGTAAAGTTAAGATGATCAGCCAAAAATATATTTTTTAAATTATAAAAAAATATTTAATTACAGCGCATAACATATTTTATCAATATTTTTGGTTATATGAGATTTAATGTAAATAAATTCATATCCACAATTTCTTCGATAAAAAATAACTACAAATCTACAAAATCAAATGTTAATCTTATCATAGATTATATATGTAGCTTACTAAACAAATTATTGCCATAACTATATTCGGCAATATTTTAGTAATCATTACTCGTTTTATATTTTAGATTTTCAAGCAATGTGAGAGTTTTGAAAAATCTTGTTAAAAATACATTATAACGTATTTTCCACAAAAAAAATGGGGTATTAAAGCAAGAGTGAGTTAGTAAATATATCCCACTAGTAAAGACCGCAACAATCAGATAGATTTTTGTGTATAGAATTGTGTTAAGGTATTTACATTTTCTAATTTTAGCAAACGATAATTTTAACGATAATTTATTGATCATATATTGTGTAAACCACTGCATTGGCGTAATTCATAATTAGAGTATTGTTTAAAGAAATCAAAAGTATTCAATAATATTTTTATCGTAAAAATCATTTATTATTACATGCTTTGGAAGCAATGTAGTCCAATTATATGTATGTTGCAACTTTGATTAGCTTCATAAAATTGCATTAATAAACTTAGAAATATCTACCAGGTTTCATAATCACCTAATAATAGTATTGTAATGTGCACGTCAAACTTTAATTGGCTATTTTACAGTTCATCCGTTCCGACAAAATGCTCTAGTTTCTACAAGATTTAGAGCAATCCATTATATTCTTTTAGATAATTAAACGTGAAGTTTATTATTGGCCGTTGTTTTCATTTAATTTAATAGTGTTTGCATTATTTTTTACAGGAAATTTCTACGCGTCTGAAATTGTATGCGCACTAGACTATCTCCATTCTAAATCGATCGTGTATCGCGATCTAAAGCCAGAGAATCTTCTGCTTGACAGAGACGGACACTTGAAGATAACCGATTTCGGGTTTGCCAAAAAGTTGACGGATCGCACATGGACTTTATGCGGAACTCCTGAATACTTAGCGCCCGAAATCATTCAATCCAAAGGACACAATAAGGCTGTGGATTGGTGGGCATTAGGTAAATTCAACTTGTATGACTATTTTTTAATTTCCATAGACAAATATTTACTTAATCTATTTGTGTTTAACAGGGGTACTCATATACGAAATGTTAGTTGGATATCCCCCATTCTATGACAACAATCCGTTTGGAATATACGAGAAGATTCTGAGCGGTAAAGTCGAATGGGCTAGACATCTGGATATAGTAGCGAAAGATTTGATCAAGAGACTCTTGGTACCGGATCGCACCAAAAGATTAGGAAATATGAAGGTAAGATTTATGTTCAATTCCTATATTGTTACTTTTATAAATGTGATAAAAATAAATTTCTAAACACGCGTGGGAAACAAGCTTTAACCATATTTGTCTAAAACACACATGAACTGTCCAAAAATGCTTCAAATTACACACAAACAAGATGTAATACGTCAAGCACTTCACATATAAAAATCATAAAAAGTTCGAGGTTGTAGATTTTTTGCCATTCTATCGGCTATTTACATTAGATCCATTTGCGATCAATGGACGACCGCCGTTTACACCCGCGCTTATCCAGTTTTGAAGTGAAACGGTCAAAAGTGTCTCTCAGTGACTCATGAGTCACGTTCAATGCTGTCAATGAGTAGATTTATTTTAATCTAACTGATTTGATCTGTAGTTTTTTTATCACCAACCTTGAAAGCGTGGGCGATGAAGCATTGAGTGTTGATTGTTACCGGTCACAGAAAATAGAGTAACAAATTATCATAAAGGAATAAGTAATTTATAAAACCACATTTTTTGATAATTTATATTGATTTAGATTTAGATATAATTTTAACCAAATGTTAGTTTTTGTTGATCGAATTAGATGTAAATATAAAATAAATGAGTGAGTGAGGAGGGGAGAAGAATTATGTATAATTTTATTAGGGCATCAAAGTACAACTAAGCACAGAGAATATTTTTTTATAACTCCTTTATTAAAGATTTCATAACTTATTAAATTTGAAGATAAGTAGAAGTAATAGGTTATTTACCTATATTTATATTAAATGCAGATCTTCGAAAAGAGTACTCAAACCATAAAAAGGAAATATCAATAATACGTCTAGGTTTGAATATTAGAATTACGTATTCTTAAATTTAATTCTCAATGAAATCTCTAAAACAGTGTTTATCCAACTTTTTGGACTGCAACACAGATTGCACTTTGTGACGCAAGTTAATATTAATAAAATAACATACAAATTCGTGAACATAAGCTCTAAATACGTTTTGTTAGCTCATCATATTCTATAGGTTGCATCTTAATGTCATTTAAGCTGCAGTATGTTTCATAATTAATAAAAGTATTTTCTCTTGTAGTGTGGATCCGATGATGTTAAGAGGCATAGATGGTTCAAGCACTTGGACTGGCATGATGTTTACCTCAGAAAATTACAGGTAAATTATATTTTTAAGAAATAATAAAATAAAATAAAATAAAATAATAAAAAAGACGACATCTATTGACTTTTAATATTGTTATATTTCTTGACAATAGATGTCTATACAAAAATATAATATTAAATTTTACTTTTAAAAGAATAGCAAAGTTTCAAACCTATTTAAAAAATATTAATTATTATCTATATTATAAATTATTAAAATAATAAATAATATACCATTATCTAATAAATAAGTATTTTATAAAACTAATAATGTATTAATCGTATATTTATTTGTTATAGCCACCAATTGTTCCACAAGTAATGTATGACGGTGATACTAGCAACTTTGATGAATATCCTGAGACCGATTGGAAAGGCGCACGAGCACTAGATAAAGAAGAACTGCACTTATTCGAAGACTTTTAATGTCAAATTAACATATGTATAAGAGTATATGATATTAATAGTCACAGTATTAAAATGACGTCGAGTATGAGCTTTCCGGTTTGTACAAATTCGTACTGCACACCGGCAAATGCGTTCTAAATGACTGAGGAATGTTACACTGTTTCGTTTTTGTCTCTAAATCTTCTTTATTGAAACATATTTGTACATTGTAAATGTGCAAAGAGAAATGGCGAAGATTGTGTTTTGTGAAATTACAAATTGATAAAATAAGTATTAGATAACCATTATTATTTATTACACACTTATTTCATGAATAATAAAAAAATATGTTAATATTAATAATGTAGTATAAAGCACACGAAAAACATGAAATAATAGGATAATATGTGTGGTTTAGATTGATGTGATTCATATTAGATGAGAGTTTTTTTGTATGATACATTTTCATTATCACAATTGTGTGGAATTGAAGCCATAATAAAATCCTATCTGTATTATTTATAAGTATTTATTATAATTTAGTTTACACTTCTCATTTGCTTAATATGGAAACTTAAAAATCGATCTCAAAACATTAAATTGTATATTAAAGTGTTTTGATATAGAAAAATGTCAAACTAAGAATTTTTCTTAAAAATTATATTACTTAATTTCCCTTCTTTACAGGTTTTAATAACACAGTATTTAATTTTTTTATGGTAGTTACTTATTAGTATTTTTTATATTACTTTTAATCAGTATGGAATGTTTAATATTAGTCAGTAAATATGTAAAATTCACTGACCAATGAAACGCGTACTATTAACTTATTAGTGAGAGAGTTACAAAATATTGTACATATTATTTTTAATGTTATCGTAATGAATTTCTTTAATGTGACTAGTCTACATGTTTTATTTATATATAAACTAATTGAATTTAATTTCATTATGTATACGGTTATAAAATCGGTTCAGAATATCAACATACCTTACGGAGAAACTTTACGGGAGAATGACACCGATGAAATCTGTTTCTTTCAAAGTGCGAAGTTAATGGACTGGCAATCTTTATCTGTGATAGTGCCTTCCATGCCATGGATATTATAATGAGAAGGTTCATAAGGTGTTAAATATATATTTGAAAAGAAACTAGTTGTGATTATGTACATGAATGTGTGCGGATAGTGTTTGTATATAACTTATTTAAGTGTATTGAATATAAATAAATTGATATTTTTATTACTGAATTTTTATTTTATAAATGTGAATATATCTAATTTTAGATGAGATGGCATTAAGACGAAAATAAATAAATGTAAATATGCATATGCAAATTACAGAATGCATTTGGTCGTAGATCCAACGTCCAAAAACCAGAGACTACTGAAATGCGACATAATTGTTTTTGTTCATTACGTTTTTTATTTATATAATATAATTATCATACATGCCAGATAAATTATATTTTAGCTGGTAAAAATATATATCTAACAGGGAAAATGTCTTCCAATATAATTTCACATTTTATGTAGGTTGGGTAAACCCAAACTTGTCATCTCTTTCTCAATTATGAATAGTGATGAAATGGATAACTCTCGAACTGACTGTGTTAACGCAAATATGGTATAGTGAAGAATTAAAATACTATTTATTTAGATTGCATAAGGCCTTGATTAAAACTATATTGTAATTAATCCTAATAAAATTTATAATCCACTTCATTTTGTAGCCCGTTACAAACATATTTGTACAAATATTGATTAAAAAAAAATTAAAAAAATATTTTCGCATATTTTATAGTAATACTCGTTACTCTCCTTCTATATATTTTAACTTATCACCGTAACGCGTAATCAAATGATAATATTCTGATAACAATAGTTAACAACAGATATTCTTTACCGTTGATATTGATCAATACTTATCTCTGGACGTTCATCGAAAATTATCAGAATTTACTGATAGTTTCATATAAAATGTACATAAGAGAGTTGCCTCCATTGTTAGCTAAAGTAGCTAAAGATGAATTAAATGAAGACCCTGATCGAATACAACATGATCTTACAGCGATCAAAGAATGGTTGAAAAAACAACCGCATCTGATCGTCAGAACTGGTTAGTTTTATTTATAGATCTATATATAATATTATAATTAAAATATGGCTTAATTTAGATGATCAATGGTTAGTCGGTTTTCTGCGAGGATGCAAATATAGTTTGGAACGCACTAAAGAAAAAATAGACATGTTTTATACTATGAAAAGTGCAGTACCGGAACTTACAATGTGCATAGATCCAAGGGAAGCAATAGTACAAGATATTTTAAATGCAGGGTATTTATTTATTTTGTATTTCAGTCTGAATTTATATATATAATAAATAAAAATATTCCAGAGCTATATTGCCATTGAAAAAATCAGTCAATCCCGATGATCCCAGAGTGATCATTATAAGACCTGGTGCTATCGACCCAAGCAAAATACCGATTATTAACTGCATGCGTTTGAACTTTATGTTTATAAACATGCAAATATTGACTGATGATCAAACTGTGGTCTCCGGTCAAATTTACATAATAGATTTGAATAACGTGGGGATGAACCATTTCACTCAAATGACACCGTCTCTTATAAGAAAAGTGGTCATGTCTAGACAAGTAAGTTGTAATATTAGCACTATAACGATTAAGTTTTTTATATTTTAAATTATATTTAATAATTCTAGAGTGCTATGCCTATTAGAGAGAAAGGAACACATCATATAAACATTCCACTGGGAGCCGAAACGATAATGAACCTCAGCAGAATGATGATGACAGAAAAAAATAAGAGAAGAGTATGAAATTTATTTAATGCTATTAAAATTATATTTAAATATATTCTTATTCAGTATATTATAGTTTCATGTGCACGGTGAAAATTTAGATTCATTATATAAATTTGTACCAAAATCAATTTTACCAGATGAATATGGTGGTGAAGGTGGTTCAATAAAGAGTATTACAGGTGAATTATATAAGCCATTTCTTATTTATTATAGAAATAAACGTGTTAATTTGTATTTTTTTGTAGATTATTGGAAGGTTAAATTTGAAGAGCACCGAGATTGGTTCTTGGAAGATAAAATGTACAAATCAGATGAAAGCAAAAGACCTGGTGTTCCTAAAACGGTCGAGACTCTATTTGGAATTGAAGGTTCTTTTAGGCAGTTAACTGTCGATTAAAATGATACTAATAAAAATCAAGTACGATAATAAATATATAGCATTTGTGCTAATAAACCATTTTAATAAAAATAAACTAGTAAAGACACTTATAAATACTGCAAAATTTAATACAAAAATATTTATTATTAATTTTGGTTCCAGTACAAAAATATTTTTAATAAGAATGTTTTTTATTTTCATCCTATTTTCAACGATATACAAAATTGCCATTGAGATTTAAAAATAAGTAGCGAAGTAATACAGTTGTTCTAAACTAATAATTTTATTTTTCATTAATATAAATATTTAATATTCCTTACCACACTGTCCGTTATTATCAAGTAGGTTGCTAGAATATTTTTTTGCGTTATTTTATTGTTATAAAATATTTTATTTTGTCTATAATATGGACATCATCAGGTATTGATCACATAAGATATAATGATGATTAAATTAAAACCGAGAGAATAAAGAGTAGCAAACGTTAAAAGTAATGGTTTTAACGTATGTGAACACTCCGTTCCAACCCATAGGCTAGTATACCACATAAAAATAATACTAAAATTAATTATAACTATTTAATTAGATGTATATATATTATCAATATATGAGAATTATTTTAGTATTATAATATCACATACGAGAAAATCTCTCAGTAACTTATATATTGTATATACATATATACTATATGTAATATTATCCTTATCTTTTGTAAATATCAATATTAATTTTTGATATGATATCAATATAAATACTGCTATGCTATATATAAGTATAATGAATTAAATTATCAAACATTTTTTGTATAATGAATGTTTCTTTATATAATAATAAAAACATTTTTAATTTAAAATAAAAATTTCATTTAGAGGAAAAATATTTTTAACAAGCTTTTAATTTTATACATTCATACAGTATGTACTTATTAAACTATAAGTGAAATTAAGAATTCTTTTTAGTTTATTACATAATAATTAAAAAATGTCTATATTTTCCTCTATATAGGTAGATAAGCTTTTTTTTTATCAATTCTGATATGAGTTTATATTTATCAGCATTTAATCGATGATCTATTCAGACAAAGGTTTTTTTAACAGTGCTTTTATATTTGTGCTACACATAAGACAGATTGTCTATCGTTTAGAATAAAAATGCAAATAAGAGAACTGAGTCCAGAATTGGCTAAAAAGGCCAAAGAAGAACTTAATGAAGTTCCACAAAGGATAGAGAGTGACGTTAAAGCCATTAAGGAATGGATTGGTAAAGAACCGCATCTTCGCGCTAGAACAGGTAATTTTAAAATATCTTATATTATTTATATGATTTTAAATATTATATATAAATAGATGATCAATGGATCGTTGGATTTCTGCGTGGTTGCAAGTATAGTTTGGAGAGAACGAAGGAGAAAATCGATATGTTTTATACCTTGCGTTCAGTAATCCCTGAAATGACTCTTCCGGTAGATCCGATGGAGCCGTGGGTTCAAGAATTATTGAGTTTAGGGTTTGGTTTATTATTTAAATTTAATACATGATTAAAGTCATTGAGTTAACAATTTAATATATTTATTTTTAGTTCTTGTGTGCCATTACAAACTATGTCAGAATCGGATGAACCTAGAGTGATTATCATAAGACCTGGTGTTTGCGATCCGAATAAGATGTCAATAATGGACTCAATGAGAGTGAATAATATGTATTCACTGATTCAAATGGTTGAAGACGATACTTCTGTAATATCGGGACAGAGATACTTAGTCGACATGGACAAATTTACATTTGCTCACTTCACGCAAATGACTCCGTCTATTGCTAAGAAGATGGTTACGTTCGGAGAGGTAAATACATTTTCAGTTTAATAAAACTATAGTTTATGTATGTTGTTATTAAAAATATATACATATAGAAAGCGTTGCCATTGAGACAAAAAGGAGCTCATCATATAAACGCTCCGTCAGGGTCGGAAGCGCTTTTAAACTTCTTCAAGGGTTTTATGAACGAAAAGAACAGGAGTCGTGTATGTATCAATTTATATAATATTTACAATATATCTATATGTCTTCATTGGATTTTTTATACTATTAGATATTTATTCATAATGGAGATATGGAAGGTCTTTATAAATTTGTTCCTAAAGCCATATTACCGACTGAATATGGCGGCGAAGCAGGTCCAATACAAAATATAATTGGTAATTATTCAATATAATGACTATCCAATGTTATGTAAGTCATTATATATTATTTTATTTATGTAATAGATGATTGGAAAAAGAAAATTGAAAGCTATAGAGATTGGCTGCTGGATGATATGCTGTACAAATCTGAAGAGAGCAAACGGAAAGGAATGCCGAAGAATACGGAGACACTTTTTGGAATTGAAGGATCATTCAGACAGTTAAATGTAGATTAATAAAATATTGACTACGTTTTAAGTATCAATAAATTATTTTTTAGTTAATTTAAATTCATTGTACAATTGCACATTAAACTTGGCTTAGAAATTCTGGTGTAATAACATTATATGTTTTAACTTTGAAAATTGATTTTAGAATAATAAAGTTTTTTAATAAAATTAAACGAAATAGTTATTATTAAATTTATATTAAAACTTTGAGCCTAAATAATGTTTTTTTTTATATTCAGTATTTTAAAGTTAAATATTATGCATTTTAGAGAATGGTTTAGATGCAATTAATATGTAGTTTAAAACCGCGTAAATTGAGATTATTAATTCTAAGCTAAGTGGGCCAGTTAAATAAAAATACGCTTATTAAGTATTAAAATTCTATTCGTTGTAACTCAAATTAATTTTCTTATGACGTCTCTTAGCATATCTTAATAAAATTTGATTTAATGGAATGTTTTTTATTTTTCTTTAATCCTCAAACATTATAAAAAAATGTTATGAGACATTTTTTATATGTCTGTTTAAATAAAGTTTTAAAAAAATATAATAAATCAAAACTATTTTAAAGTAACGACTTCATTATTAAAGCGAAATTAATATAAGTAAATTATATCGTTACTCTAAATATATTTTATAAATTTTCTAAAATTTTATATTTAGTAAGCTATTAGTGAAATAATGATTTTTGCATAGTTTTTTCATGTGACACGTGATCATTTAAAAGGCTTAGTCATTTATTATATAACAATTAAAAAATGTCTGTATTAACCTCTACTTAGAAAGATAAGCTTAATTTTTATCAGTTCTGATATGACTAGTTAACATTTATCAGCAATAATCGATGATCAATTCAGACAAAGGGTATTCACAGTGCTTTTTTAATTGTGCTACACATAAGACAGATTATTTATCGTTAAGAATAAAAATGCATATAAGAGAACTGAGTCCAGAATTGGCTAAAAAAGCCAAAGAAGAGCTCAATGAAGTCCCTGAAAGGATAGAGAGTGATGTTAAAGCCATTAAAGAGTGGATCGCTAAAGAACCGCATCTTCACGCTAGAATAGGTAATTTAAAATTATATATTATATTATTTATGTGATTTTCAATATTATATATAAATAGATGATCAATGGATCGTTGGATTTTTGCGTGGTTGCAAGTACAGTTTAGAAAGAACGAAAGAGAAAATCGATATGTTCTATACTTTGCGTTCAGCAATCCCTGAAATGACTCTTCCAATAGATCCAATGGAGCCGTGGGTTCAAGAATTATTGACTTTAGGGTATATTTTAATATTTAAATTGGATATATGATTGAAATGATTGTGTTGACAATGTAATATATATTTTAGTTCTTGTGTGCCATTACCAAATATATTAAAATCTGATGATCTAAGAGTTGTTATCATAAGACCAGGCGCTTGTGATCCAAATAAAGTTTCAATAATGGACTCAATGAAAGTGAGTAATTTATATTCACTGATCAACTTGGTTGAAGACGATACTTCCGTAATATCAGGACAGAGGTACATAATCGACTTGAGCAAAACTACATTTGCTCATTTCACGCAAATGACACCGTCAGTCATTAAAAAGATGGTTATGATGGGAGAGGTATTTTTTTATTTAATCATACATGGAATTTATACTATATGTTGATATTAAATAAAATATATTTTTTAGAAAGCCATGCCATTGAGACAGAAAGGAACTCATCACATAAATACTCCGTCAGGATCAGAAACGATTTTCAACTTCTTCAAAGGTTTTATGAACGAAAAGAATAAGAGTCGTGTATGTATAATATTATTTAAAGTAAAATTAGCATTAAATTCGTTTTTAAATTGTTTTTTTTTTGTATTATTAGATACACATTCATAATGAAGATATGGAAGGGCTTTATAAGTTTGTTCCTAAAGCGATATTACCGTCTGAATACGGTGGTGAAGCTGGACCGATCCAAAATATAATTGGTAATTATTTTTATAGATAACAATACAATGTTATGTAAGTTATTATATAATATTTTATTAATGTAATAGATGATTGGAAAAAGAAAATCGAAAGCTATAGAGATTGGTTGCTGGATGATATGCAGTACAAATCTGATGAGAGCAAACGGAAAGGAACGCCGAAGAACACAGAGACACTTTTTGGAATTGAAGGATCGTTCAGACAGTTAAATGTGGATTAATATAATCTTGACTATATTCAAAGTATAATTAAATATTTTTAGTGTACAAAGTGCAGCTTAAAAAAATGGTTAGAAACCCTAATACAAAAAATACGTTGCCGGATTTAATTAAAAATTTAAACATGATAAAGTTATTCGTATAATTAAAAGCAGTGAGTGTCAATATTTTTAATTAAAATTATTGAACTTATACATATTCAGTACATTTAAACATTTTTTTAATAAAATGATTATATTTTTATATACTAAGAAATAGGGTAGAATTTAACATTAATTAGCTTTTAAATAATTTGGTTGTAAATACCAACGTAAAATACATTTCTGTAGCAAATATTTAATAATTCAATAAATATTTTTTTATAGTTATAATTGTTATAGATATCGATTGCGTTTTTGTTAAATTAACCGTTTTACTACACTTTTACTTTTGAAAAATACTAAATACAATATCATTATTTTCAATTATATTTTTATGTATGTACGTGTCAAACTGATTTAAAGATGAGTCAGATTTTAATTATGTATTTTTAAAGAAAAACATAATATTTTCCTTATAAAAATCACAACAAAAAATGTTAGTGTTGTAAAAAGCCCATTGCTGTCATTATTTTTGCTAGCATGTATAGTTTGTATGTTGCATTAAATTTTGGTATTTTTATATTGTCTAGATTACACTCAATGACAACGAAGAAATACTTTTTATAATTATGTGATATATATTGATTTAAACTATTCATCTGTTTTTAAATTTCTTCTAAGTTGAATCGATTGTATCTTTCGAAAACTAACATTAATTATATTATTATCTAAATAACGTCGTAATTATACATAAATGATTTTTAGCTTTAAACTTATAAGAATACGGATAATAATAATATATTTAGGGTAGGTACATACATAACCATAACCAGTACATACAAATATACAATTAATTAATTTAGTTTGTTATAATTTTCTTTAAAAATATCAAAAATATTGTGTCCCCGATAAGTATGTGGTATTATAACTTGACCACGTGACTACGATGCAGCGCTTGACATGCGTGTTAACCATAGGACGCCTACGCGCATACTGATATTGAACCGAGTTACTCGTTGTATCTCAGTTTGCGAAAAACCATGTCATTATCTCTCTCACTGTCGTCACTTAACACGCGAGAGAGCGAAAGAGGAAGTATCTCACCGTTCGTGCTCGAAAGAGCAGCTCTGACTTCGGTCCGTTTGCCGACAATGCTCGGAAGCGCTCGAAGCTGGCCAAGTCGACTGAATTACCCCCACTTTACCTCCCGTTCTCGGTAACTTCGGACAACTTCCGAGAGATTTTAGAGCGGACAGAACCGAACTCGACTTGGCCAACCTTGGCCAACTTCTAGAGAGTGTAGTGCAGGCATTAAACTTGCGTTAGTTACTGTGACCATAAACGATAATTTATTAACAATGGAGTAAAATAACAGTATGGCGTAAAATGATTTGAGGACCGCACAACACGAATTCACAGTAACTATTCTCCGTCGTTAAGAGAATCCCTTTGAGGCGAAACAGTCACGGATAACATAAATCACCACATTTGTGATTGTTTCAGAAAAATTTAATACGACCTTGAACGAGCGAACGTCGCATTCTAAAGACGTAGACCGTATAGATGCTCCTTAGTAATTTTAAAAAGTATTTCATTGAGTAGACACTAAGCTGAGAATGCAATGAACTGTATCCTAAAGCAAAAAGGCACTGTAGCGAAATCTAATATTTTTTCTTTGAATCCTCTCTAACCACTAGGATTATTTTGCTGCGATTCCAGACGCTATGAACTAGCGTATCGTACGTAATGCGAACCGCCAATAAATTATTGAAGTGACACGGGTTTTACGTAACGAAGCCGAGGATCATCAAAAAAAGTATTTCTGCTTAAAATGCATTTACCTAATCTGTAAAAGAATTCCGAATCTGGAAAATGTGACAACGTGACACCTGACGATGCTGAAAGGAAATTGATTGTCAATCGACCACTTCTACAGTGACTCCAGAAATTTTGCTATTAATCGTTTCTCAGATATTTAATGATAACAAAATTAACTGGTAGATGTATTCATATCTATCAAAAATATTTCTCGCACATATGCGTTCTTGAACCTTGATAAATAATCTACATGCTGCATACGTACCGCTCGTCGTCGTCGTCAGACAACATATATCGAGCTATCTTATCTTTTTAGTTGCAAAATTGCTGCATAGTGTAATTAAGTTTAGCACACATACGTAGCAAATAATCTGATTATATTATAACTAATTACAATGTCAACAAGTTTAAACTTCATATCTAAGATTAAAAATATATTAAATTGGATATTATAGATCTTATCGTTATTCTGTTTTTTTATTATCTAAATATAAAGTACACGATAGTGACAATTTTACTCTTTACGGACTTATCTTAATCTAAGCTACATATTTAAAAATATTATTAAGTTGTAAACCGCTGAAAAATTTAAATAAAACATGAAAAAAAACTTTCAATCATTCAAATAACTGGTAATTTATTTAATCTTTGTTCATTATGTAAAAAAAATATACCTCACTCAAAACTTGCACTTCGAACGCTACACGTTTAGTTTCATACATGTGGGCTCAGCCTCCACAACAGGTTAGTAAGCCACAACAGGTTAGTAAATTATTACGTAAAATTCATGTTATTTGAGAACGCTTAATAATTAATAACATGATAACACGATATCTAATGTAAGTTTTAGGAACGTCAGCGCAATGGCAATTCGAGAACTTTCAAAGGAATTGGCTTTAAAAGCATTTCAAGAACTAAACGAAGATCCTAAAAGAATTCCTTCGGATATAGAAACCGTTAGAGCATGGATGAAAATGCAACCTCATTTGGCTCATATTAAAATACGTAAATACAACATTTAATTTATATTAATTATATATTGTTAATATTATATTTTTATGTATGTACAGTTGATCAAACAATATTAGCACACTTGAGAGGAACTAAATTCAGTGTAGAAAGATGCAAAGAAAAGTTGGACATGTTTTATACGATGAAAAACTTAGCACCAGAGATATTATTAAATAAAGATCCGAGCGATAAAGTAACACAAGATATTTTAAAATTGGGGTAAAAATTTATGATTTTTATTTTTTATTTATAATTATTTTTTCATTGTTGTTCTTTTTTTTAGTGTAACCCTTCCGTTTTTGGATGTTCAAAACGCAACCGATACAAGAGTTTTTATGGTCCGTTTGGGAGCGTTCAATCCTTCTAAATATTCTTTGATCGATGTTTTTAAAGTGTCCTCAATGATTTCTGATATAATGTTACAAGAAGATGATCATTATGGTGTCAGTGGTCAGGTAAATAATTACAAAATTAATAATAAATCACATATTGACGACCAATAAAATATTTCAGCTATTACTTTTGGATTTGAAAGGTGTAACAATGGAATTACTACCACAAGCAACTACAAGTTTGGCTAAAAAGATTTCTACTATTGGACAAAAAATACATCCCACCAGACAGAAGGGATTTCATTTAATAAACCCACCTATTGGTTTTGAAGCTGCATTCACATTATTCAGAGGTTTTTTTAGTGATAAATTAAAAAAACGGGTGAGTGCATAATAATATGGATATTAAGGCAGTTGAGTAATCTTTACTGTTGAAGTGATTTATCAATGTTAATAATTCACTAGAAAAAAATATAATTGTATTACATTATAGGCAATGGCAGGGCTAGAACAAGGCCTTATATTACGTAAACATATTACAGAGCGAATGCTATATTTTTTTTATATATTTATTTTGATTTCTGCTAAATGTGATAGATGTCGTTTTTAATAAATCGATAATATTTTTCAGATTCACGTTCATAATGTAGATATGAAATCTTTGCAAGAACATATTCCAAATAAATTATTACCAAAAGAGTATGGTGGAGATGGCAATACTATTCAGGAGTTAATAGGTATGTATTAAAATATTTGTGGTCGCGTAAAAAATATTAGAAAGCGAATTAATTTTTTTGCTCTTGAAATCAAGACCACTGGAAGAGAAAAGTCGAAAGTTACCAAGACTGGTATATTGAAGAGGGCAATTATAAATCAAATGAAAAGTTACGACCAGGAAAACCAAACACTGCTGAAGAGATGTTTGGCATTGCAGGCTCTTTTAGAAAATTAGATTTAGATTAATGTATAATATTATTGTAACAAGCATTAGGTAAATGTAGTTGAATAAAACTATTTATGTTGGGGACGAAGTATTTTTTTTTAATTCCAATTCCATTAAAAAAATCTATTAATATATTTTATAGCACTTTTATTTTTAACTTGTCCTTAAAAATAAACACGGCTTATGAATAACGGAAATTAAATATGTGGAAAATTAGTTCAACTACTATTTTATCGTGAATGCGTCAATGAAATGTAATCAAAATTTAATATGATTAATTCATGGTCATGAAGAATTTGATTTGGTTTATTAAATAAAGAAATCTAAATATAATATGTTTATTTAAACTAATAAAAAACGAGTTTCACTTTGTTTGCTACATATGTTATCTAAACTAATCTATCAATAATGATTACATAGATTTTTGATACGATGCATAGTTACATAAAACCATTACTAAAAATATATTTGCAGTATTAAATTAAATATTATAGTTGTATTATTTGCTTTGTTAAAGTTTATTTCCACAAACTGTTAATCAGCACGAATATGAGTCATGAATAGTAATTTACGTACGTATATACTGTTTTTAAATTACTATACCATTTTCCTTTTATTTAAATAGAACGTAAATAAGTAATATTTACATGTCGATACTTATTTGAATGATTTCGTATTGTATTTTAAACGTATTGCGTTTTGTTGAATTCATTACAGAGCGTTTTTTTTCATCGAAATTCGTTCTGGCGTCTCTCATGGTTATTCTGTACGAGAAGACTGTCAGGGTTGAACACTTAAAATAAGCAAATAATAAAATATACACATTATAAACATTTATTATATTAGTATTTTTTCATTTATATTTAATAAATTTAACAGCTGTGAATTTGCAGATAAATAGTTATTCAAAAATAAATATTTTAATACTGTTAATGTGGTGTGCAGTGTATAGTTTTCGATATGACATACAGCTGTATAAACATTGATAGGGTTGAGCGAATAAATTAAGAATTTTAATTTATATTTTAGTATAACAACACATTGATAATAAAATTATGCACAAAAAAAACATTTTTGTAAATAAATCTAATGCGATATTTTTACGCAAATAAATAAGAATAATTATATGTTGAATGAAATAATGTTGATGTTCCAACTCGCATTTCGATTGGTACAATACATTTTTGTTGGTGACAAGTGGTTATAGTGAATAGTGTTTATAGTTTTTTAAAGTCTAGTAATACTCATTAGAAATGTTTATAGCATAACAATTAAACGCCAGATATTGTAAGATATAACTAAGGTGACGTTTATGTGAGATTATAATTTCAGTTCAACAGATCACGCATAAGGAATGCCTGATCTGTTGTACATATGTATCTGATACGCCATAATCAAAGATAAATATGATAAAATAACCAATTGATACGATTTTACGCATGCGTCATTATAATCTAAAGCCATGGTTATGTAAAAAGTGCATAGATTCATGTAATATCGCAAGTTAAAATTAAAAATATTTTATAAATGTTAAAATTATAAATCATAAATTAAAAAAAAGCAACTAGCTTTTGTTAGAAATGGATATTCAAACAAAAAAATCGAATTTATAAAAAGGAAATAGCAAAGCGTTTTGACAAAAGGTCTAATAAGAGAATACTCAATACCACAATTGCGTAACTGAACAGACACATTGGTAACACGCCTGTTAACAGCTAGTAATGACCATAAAAATAACCATTTTGTGCATAAGCAATGCAATAAACAATGCATATTTCCAGCGTAAAAACCGCAATTGTTATCTACTCCTTCCTTTAACGACCTCAAAATGTGTATGCAAGCGATGCAAATGGCTAAGCCAGGAGTCTGGAATCAAAAGTATAAATGATCTGACATCAGCAGTATATATTAAATATTAAAAATTATAGTGAAAACGTTTATCTTGTCATGGTAATGGGTTATCTTTTTCAAAGTGTTCTCCAAATCTGACTCAAATGATAAAGGCTACACGCCTAGCAATAGTTTGACGAGATTTTTTAAAAATCCTTTTTTCAACTACGCTTTCCTGGCATTCTTTAATCATTTCACTATCTGAATATGGTATCAATTTTTTGGTAATATCGTGGCTACTGCATAATTAGCATATTTTTGCCACGTTTGCCTTAGCTTCTTCGGTTGTAGGTAATGCTATACACATCTCTAGAAGTTCACATATCATATTAACTACACTAATACTACCATTACCATTCAATATCGCTAAGTGTCATGTTGTTGTATTTTCCATATCCCCTTGCACAGTGAAATTCTTCTATTGTTTAGGTGGAGCTGTTTTAGATAGAAATACTTCTGATGACTTTGAGTGGCGTTCGTGCGGAGATGGGGGTTTTGTATATGCATTGCCATAATTTGCGATAAAGCGTCGAAGATGCTGGATTTTATTATGCGGAGCGCGTGTACTTTTATCAATTTATTGCGGATTTTCATTCTGTATGATACGCAAGTTCGTAGCGTCCTCAGATATGGCTCCATTGTCCGGAATCCCAGCAAAGTACTCTTTGTGGTAAAAAAGAATTCAAAAAGAAAATATAAGTACGTGTCGTATCCGTATTTGTATTTTAGCGCGTGTTTGCTACAAGCGTTGAAATATATTGCATTGGATTCTCAGCGAAGCGTGAAGCACTTAGGGTGGTGTCGACAATCCGTCAATGCTCAGCGAGTGTCCTAAAGAGTCCCATATTTATATTTTTTAATATTTAATGGGATATTTATTGTTTGTATAATGGCTATTTAAAGTTTTAGAACCCTAGGGGTGTGATTTCGTAGCCAGTAAGATGCTTGGTACAATCTAGTTAGAGTTTGATTACATTATTTACATTGACAGACGATAAATGGCGGGAGGTTTTCTTCGAGCGGTGGTGGAGAAGCTGGCAGAGGGATGATGTGAGTGGACGATTCTCAGAGTTCTGATTGGTGTGGCAGCGACAGTATATTCTCCGAGCGGTGATGGAGAAGCTGGCGGTGGGATGTGTGTCAGAGGGCGGCGGGCGTATGCTCAAGTCTTTAGGTGGTTGCTTGTGACTGACTTTTACTCATCGGAGTCCAAGCTTAAGTATCCAGGGCTGCAAAGCTCGCTGATCACTTACAATTATGCAGTTATAATCCATCCAATTGCTGCAGTTGCTTCTTAGAACGGCGAAATATGAAAACGTCTTTAAAAAGCGACATTCGCTTGATGGGCATTGAACAAGGTTGCATTGCAACGAGGATTTTGTGGATCCAGTGATTTGTTATATCCGTGACCGTTTCGCAGCAAAGAAATATTCTCTCAATGACGTAGAATATTACACAGTAAAAATTCCCCATTTTATACGAATCTTAAAAAGTTACATAAAAAATATAGAATTCCAACAATAAAAGAACATTGCTATTATCACACGGATAAATATTATAAAAACATTTCGCGAGAACATACTAACCCACTAATATCCAGTATCGGTAACTACGACAAAAAAGGACTTAAATTTAAATATGTACACAAAATGCCAAAGCACATCTTGATCTAGGACATTCAAATGCAAACAATAACAGCTTTAGTTCACTGATTTATTGTATTTTTAATTATGTATGTGTTATATTTTATAAATGTATGTATATTTTAAAATTTTTTTTTTTTTTTTTGTAAAAGGTTTTATGTGTTTTTCCTTAAATCTTTACTTTATTACACTTAGGGATAACTTATTATTATTATTTTTTAATTTTTTAATTGTAAACAATGGAAATGGTTATAAACCAGTATTGTGTATTTAACATGTCTGTATACTATTGTACCCATGAATATTTCTGAAATAAACGCGTTAAAAAAAAAACACAGTAAGAACAAAACTCATGTTATTTATGGGATTTATTCTGGTCGTGACGAGGGATTTTGTGTGTAGTCCATCCTTTACGCTACTGTCTTGTTTCCTTGTTGATGGATGATCATTTTGGTTATAGTGAATTAACGCAAGTTTTGAGGATAAGATCCTTACGAACGTTGGCATCTGTGCGTGGTCGCCACAGATATCATGACACATTTGGGAAACCTGTCAAGTCATGATGATCAGATTTGAAATAAAAAAATTGTCAATAATGTGGCTTTCGAAGGTTTAGTAATGCTCATTATTTACTTCCTCAAACTCTTTCCAAAACGCGATTTCTCTGGAGGGCTTATTTATAAAGCACTTTTGTTTAATGTAGGTTTCCCTACAGGAAAAATATATGTTTAGTGAAAGTAAAAAATAAACACTAGTCCTAATGTTTTTAGGATTAAATAACAGTTATAACGTAAAAATATCTTTGCTTCAAAATAGTATATATATATTTGAATATCAATATGACTGTTATTTATTATATTATTACCATATTGTATTTGAAATGTACTCAAAATATATTTGGTTATGGTTTTTGAAAGAAACTGAGAAAGGTAATTACAGTCTGTCTGAAATACAACAATATTATTTTCAAAGAAAATTTTCAGTTAAAATAGGATTAGATGAATACTTTTTAAACCGAATTACACATCTGTCTATCATTTACTTAGCACTGTTAATTTTATTTACATTATAGTAAAAACGAAGACCCTGCTCGTACATAAAAATAAATGCGCAAATATAATTTCTGATCACGTGAAAGTCGTTTCGTACCATTCCGTGTCTAAGTTTCGTCATTGCATAACACGTTGACGTATTTGGCACAGTTTCATTCCATTCAATAAAAACACAATACAATTAATTCGCTTTGGCAGCCCTGTTTGCCGCTCGCGTCATAGCAAGTGTACGTATAATTTATTCTCTCACTGTTACAACAGCCTCAGCGAGGTTATGTTTGCGCAGTCAGTTCGCGATAAGATATCGTATCGTCAACGTCGTTCGTCAGTTTTGTGCGGTATTTAAATGTGCGACTATGTGTTTAGAACTCTGTGCTAAAGTGACTCTTTGGTTATAGTCCCGGTTGTTTGGATAAATAACCTCGAATGACCTGGTGATGATGATGACTAAACCGGCAGTTATGCGCGAAGGAGACGGAGAGCTAACGCTCATAGTCCAGAAGCGAACAATAATACAAAACGATCACAATCCGAAGAAAACTGAGGAACCGTCTAAAGGCGGACAACTCTATAAGATATTCCAAAGGCTTGAGAACAATTCCAACTATGAAAAATGCTCTGGTGATTCAACAGTTACACTACCGCACAACAGAAATAAAGTAAAGCAACTCAAAGAAAAACTATCGCCAAAATTATACAGATCTCTACGCCTGCATTCATCTAATAGTTCGATAAGCTCAGTCTTGTCTAAATCGTCTGTGGGTCAATCGTCGAATTTTGAAACGCCTACTGAAGAAAAACCTAATTTTTGCTATCCTAGCAAGCCTCCGCTCAAGAAGAAGCCAGTGATCGATCCATCCAAATTAGAGGAACACAGGAAAAGGTTCAGCAAAGCCAGTAAAAAATCATCTGCTGGATACCATTCGGATTCGAATGATTCTGGTAGTTTCGAAATCATATGCGAATCATTAAAAGACGTCAGTTTAAGTAGTGAACGCACAAATGGAATAACCGATTCCGAATTGGGTTATGAAGGTGAAAACAAAGTGGACTGTCCCAGTGCGGTCAACAAAGTCATACAGGATGTCGAGGAATCCGATAAGAAGAAGTATGGGAGGTAAGTGCAAAGGAAGTAGTGGCTTGGTTGGTGAAACGCAAATTATTTGTGTAAGCTATGTAGTAAAAAGCGGGGTAAATGGTTGCAATACACATAAGACGACATTTAAAAACAGGTTATGGATGCTAGCTTGCATTTTTTTAACATGCATTCTACCAGTTTAATTAGATATGGCATATATTATTATTAGCATCGATTTTATTTAGCGGTATTTTTTTTATTATATAGATTTCCGTTACAATTTATTTATGCAAATTTGGATGGTCAAATTAAAGTTAATCTACCGGAAATATTGTAGGTAACATTATAATACTTCTTTAAAAAAATATATGTAATTATCTATTTCGCTTCGAATAAAAATATGCAATTTATAAATACTATAAATATATTTTTAAAGTTAAAATTGATTGACGATCTCTCACTCGAGCTTATTAAATAGCTATTTGTATTTCGCGTGAAATTTTCCCATGGGAAATTGTTGAGAAGACAAAGAATTCATTATTTTTACAGCAAATTGCTGTGGACAATTTATTTTTTATGTAGTATAAAAACGTTAGGCTGTTACACTTGAGTTATCAAAAAGTCGAGCAAGTGCTTTAGATATGGAAATATTTGTTGCGTATTTTTATTTATATATGAGATAAAGCACATGTTGAACAACTTTTTTACTATTTATTTTAAACACATGTATCCATCGGTGTAGGGTAAAATAAAAATGTTAAAAGCGATATATAATTGTAGTACTTTTTCTATAGACTTTCTGTAGCTATAAATTATTAATGTTCAATTTTAACACTGTGGCACGAAAGTAAATTAAACTTTAGATATATTATTTATTTAAATTAAATTAGGACCATAGTCCCCTAACAGGGTACTCCAATGCGTCATAATGAGTAAAAAACAATAGATAGTATACTTATAATAAATAAAAAATATATAATACAAGTAAGAAAGTAAATAAAAAATCATGAAGAATTAAAATTAAATGATACGAACTGGATCAGTGCCTCGTTGCTGGCATATATTGATGTGTAATGCCAGCGTATTAAGGAGCCGGATGGTGACAGTCATAAGTCGGCTAGTGCGGACGTCCTGGCTCTAGCGCATATCAAAAGAGGACGCGATCATGATTCTCAAAAACGTTCCAGAGTCCAAAATGCTTCGAAATTAGTCCACAGCGTCCTTCAGTACTTTGATTAAATACTAAGCGACATACAACTTTCTTCGAGAGCTCGTACCCCAACGCTCTTAAAATAAAGGCAAACGAATTTTTTGAATCGTAGACAGTTTGATATTTATTGCAGTCGATTTTTGAAAAAAGATTTCATCCCTCCAATGGGTCCAACTTGCGCCCTCTGTTCTTCGTGCTATTAACTAATGACATAAATACGGCACTTCAAGTTCACTTCTGTATTCGGATGATTTAAAATTGTTTAAATGCATTCGATCTGTTGTGGACTCCTTTCTTCAGAGTAATTTTGATTCTCTGTGGTGATAGACTTCCATCCGTCTGCCTTTTTGTGTCGGAAAGTGCAATATTGTGGCATTTTCTCGATCTTATTCGCCATCAGTTTATTTTAACCACCTCAGTGAAAATATTTTGACTAGAGAAAGATCTCAGAATAACTTTCAAGAACAAGTGGAGGTTCCCTCTATACGTAAATGACCTCTGCAATATATTTTTCACGATGTTCAATTTTGAAATAAGGTACATTTTACATTTTGACGATATGACACTTTGGCTTGCAGCATAAATCATGTTCCATAATTTGGAATTCCCGAATAATTCCCGGATTTATCCCATGCTCAATTAAAAATGGATTTACCCATGACTAAATGAATTTTTAAATATAATTCCATAAAAAGTCACGTAATTAGTCAATTATACAGTAAATAATAAAATTGAAGATTGAATTCTGAAGGTGAGTATATGTAGATCAGGCGCGTACGGTGAGCTACATTCCCTTTTGCTCGCTCGCGTGATGAGTGAGAGATAAGGGCGTGCGTTACATGCGTTCCGCACGCCCACTTCTTCTCACTCACTCTCGCCACTTAACACACGAGCGAGCGAAAGAGAATGCATCTCACCGTATGCGCCTGAATTGTAGATGCAGCATAGAATGAATATAAATATATAAAAAAAATCGTAATTAAATCTTTAATTTTTTTTTACTGTATAATTTACTAATTACGTGATTTTTTGTAAAAAATATTTAAGCACTTAAAGGATTAAGAGATGAGCTTCTGCCAACTGTCTGCCTTTAAGTGTCTGTAAATGACATATAATGCAATATTGCAGATCTACCTAATAATAAAAATATTCTTATGATCTCGTTCTGTCTAAAAAACTTTTACATAAGACTTAGACATCAGTTTTAAAAGCAAGTGAGGGTTCTATATACGTAAAACATGTCTTTAAATGAGAAACCCATTTCATTTTGTCAATCCGTCAGTTATTTGTGTCATATATTAAACTTTAGTTTGCAACATTCTTGAATATGGATCTATAATTTGGAACCTCCGAGTAATCAAATACTCCCTCTTAATCGAAAAAGTTCTTCAGATACGTTTATATGTATCAGTTATTATTATATTCAGGTATTATTTGTTTTTGTATCGCATCGCGCACTAGCCAACTCGCTTATAGCTGTCACCATTCAGCTCCTTAATATGCTGGTATTGTACATTGAAATATTTAATATAAGTTACGAGGAGCTGGTATTGTTCGTATCATTTAATTTGAATATGTCATGCTTTTTTCTAATATACTATATAATAATATGTATAGTTTTTTTGACTACCATGATGCATTTGGTTTTAATTAAAATAAATAAATATGAATAAAATAAGACGTATTACAAGACTTTATTTATTATATTATATCATTATTTTCATATCAGATTGATAATATGGTACTTAAATTAATTAGTGCCCCTTTATAACATATCAATACAATTATATATGTTTGCTAAACCTATCATGTCAATATATCTAGCAATTTGTGCTTAGTGTATTATTAAAATGATATTATTTCAGCGGTTAATGAATGTGTACATTCTTGGTATTAGTGTTATTTTGGAACATCTAATAACCGATTCTTAGTCACAAATTTCATGATCGGAAGAATGACAATATGCGTTGAAGTCGCTTTTATACTATTTTATCCGTGAGATTCGAATACCTCTGTACGTGTATTGCAACCATGATCAATTCACATATTCAAATTTGACCTGTGAAGGTTAATCATTGTTCGTATATAGCCCGTTGCTAAAATAACGTCCAGTTTGATGCTCATTGAACGTGATTCGATTCTTAATATCTTAAACGCCTCAATTAAAAAGCGATACAGTTCGTTAATCTAATCTATTGAATATGATTATCGCGCAGAAAACTGAAAAACTCAATCGAAGAATTGATACAATCTGAGGAGAGGTACGTGGATAGTATGAAGCATATTGTAGACAATTATATTGGACCAGTAGAAAACTACAGAGGAAAATTCGGCTCTAAACTTCTCAAAGGTGATATATTTTCAAATATAGAAGATATTTACTACTTGCATTCGACGAAAATACTACCCGAGTTCAGAAAGCATAGCAAGAATCTGAGAAAGCTGGCGAGAATTTTTATCGATTCGGTAAGTTGATACATGATGACAAACGACTAACCAATGCTATTGTTTTATACGTTATAAATGATATCATTGAAGTGATAAGTATATAATGTATAATATTTCATTAAGATTGTGTATTTATTGTTATTAGGAAATATTATTCGAGGCGTACATTACATATTTATGCAACAAAAATAATTCCAACAAGATTATCCATGACAATTTGATATTTTTTGAGGTGAGTACTACATTTATAAGTATAAGTAATATCATATAGTAAGGAGAACAGTAAAACTCCAATTAAAGCACATTATAACTGTAACTAACATTAAGTGGCGACAGTTAAGTGAATGCAACGTTGCGTTTATATGATATTTTTCGACAAATTGTTGAACGTAAATATCAGTACTATCATAGTATTTATAAATCAATTTAAAAGAAAAATCATAGAACACTGAATTTATTTATATAATTGATATATTATTAAAAACTATTTTTTCGAAAATAAAAAAAATAATATGGCCTTAAATATGATCCAGATAATATTAAAATATTTATGATAATGTGAGTAGGAAAACAAGTTAAACAACTTATAAAAAAAACTATTTAGGGTCAAAAAAGTATGCAATGATTAAGTAATGTAATTAAGTGAAAATTAGCACAAAATATTTGCAAATATTATAGTAGATAATATAATTAGCAATATTTTCAATAAGTGTCTATTAAAAAAATGTTTGGCCTAACCTATGTTTTTTTTTCTATAAAGTTATTCTTTAAATTATATAGAGATTTAACATATTTAATAGTACTAAAATCAAATTTAATAATATACTAATATATTATAAAACCATTATTTAGATGTTTTGAAAATAATCTTCATTTCATATTTGTGAACACATTAAGGACATTATCACTAGTATTAAAGACTTACAAGGAAAATATACCATAAACCACAATTGATATGATTAAATTTAGCCTTATTAGAAAATAGTATTTACATTATTACAGTTTAAACTGGAAAATTGATAAAATTATAATTATTCCTTTACCATTTGCGCAAGATTAATATTAAGGATTGTTTTAATTTATTTTACATTGGAGTTTTACATATACAATTATATTTTATATGTGCATAATTGATCTATCTAAAACGTATTTTTTATATAGGATATTCGGAAAAGACTGGGGAGTTGCTTAAACTTATCAAGTTTTATGTTAACTCCTGTACAAAGACTGCCAAGGTATATTTTGTTCCTAGAAGAATTTTTAAAATGCTACAAAACGATTGTATCAGACTTAGAAGAAGTCTCTTCTATTAATAGTAAAAATAGTAGTATCTATTGGGACAGCGACGACTCAGAAAATGAACCTAAAGAATCCATCGTAGCAAATCTTGAAACAGCAATTATTTCTGTACAGAATATTTTAAAAATGTCAGACACTTGTATGATCTTGAAGAGCGTCTATGATATTCCAGTAATATTTCATATATCAATTTATTTTATCTATCTTTTTATGTATATATATATTATATGTAATTATTTTCAGGCATTCCTTTATACTGGCAATTTATCACACCATGACGAATTTACAGTAACTGATTCACAGTCGAAAAAGACTTGGCTTATGCGGTGCTTCTTATTTGAACAGCTTCTGCTACTAACCAAAGTAGAAATAAAAGTAAGCCAAACATATTTTAAAATTATCTTAATTTATTCATGTCAGTAAAATTTTCCTTTATATTGTTATTACAGTCTGGGTTTGGAGAGATTTATCATTACCATGACTTCATAGAAACATCAAAGCTCGGTATAACTCCACCGGAAAACGAGCATGCTGAAAAATTTTGCGTTTGGTCAGAGAAGATGATGAACAAGAATTATGCTTTGCATGCTTCTTCAGGAATTGTATACAAATGGGTCGAGTATATAAGATCACTCTTGTTAAAGGAAGCTATGAGTATTAGACGTACGTCTTTTACATGTTATTTATCATTAAACTCAGATTAATCTTTGATTTTGTGTTTTTAGAAAACAGTCGTCCTTTGAAAATTATCCACCAGTTGCCCAAAACAATCAATCCAGTTGATCAATGCTTGAGGGCGAGTCAAAAAAGTACGTTGAGTAGAAAAAGTCAACGCAAAAAGAAGGTTAATAAAACTACTAACGATGTGGTTAGGTTTGTCGGTCAAAATTGCAATGTGTTATGGACACCACCACAAATTTATACAAATCAAACTCATCTATAACAAAAAAATAATCATCAAATACATTCCAAATCTCATTTTCGCTTCGGTATCTGTGATATATTAAATAATATTCATGTTGTATTTTTATTAAATATGTGGTATTAAAAAGTATTTTGGGTTGTTAAAAAAATATACATAATAATATTTCTGTGCTTACTGTGATTGTATAATGGTATTATAAATGTGACATGCAATATTTTTTACCAAAGATGGTTATTGATTTTATAAGTTCATTGTTTTTAGCTGACGTTTTCGCAAGAATGTTTACCATTTGGAATTTGATATTAAGAATGTTAATATTATGATACATTTGTACGTTTAAATGATGTCATCATATACATTAGTATAGAAGACCATATATAATGTGCCATATTATCTTTCATAAGGAGTCATAACTAATAGTATACATTTCAAACTAACAACAAACATGTACTGTATTTAAACTATGTATTATTTTAATTAAAATATTTTAAAATACATATAGTTTTATTTCTATATGCATGCCACTAAATGCTTAACAAACTTGCTTAAACGTCAGTTGAATATATTCGTTATTTAGTAAGTATGATAAGATGATATTTATGAATGTTGATCATTTTCAGGTATTGGATACTTTGGACATGTTCCTCCGGTAAAGAAAAAAGAAAAAACTCGTTCCACGTGGTATATATAAAAATGCTAAGATTTTTGTGTAACGTTTTGTGATGATTACGGCAGTCATTTGAGTACAATTAATGCAGTTGATTTCAATGTGATACAAAAATGATCTCGATTACATATCATTAGTTAGTCATTAAATATATTTATTTATTTTTGTGGTTGTGTAAATAAAACGTAATAAAAATACGTGACTAATTATTTCAATGTTGTTATCAATATCTTATTCATATTATTAAATTTAATCAATATTTAAAGATTACCTATAAAGTTTATAAGGATTCTAAAATAAACTATAAGTAGTGACATCTAAATATTTTTAATAATATATTGCGATTATCTAAGTTCAGAACCAATATGGGTTTTGAACTTGGGTTCTAAATTTAATATTAAATATAAATAAATATTTAATAATAACGGTTCGCATAATTAATTTACTTATTAAAATAAAAACATAATAAGAAATATTATGTCTAATAATATGAAATTAAAAAATGGAAAATTAATATAATGACAAAATAGTACACAGATATTTAAGTAATATTACAAACTTTATAAAAAAATAATAAGTAACTAAACCGTTTTTTATTTTGAAAAAGTATGTTTTTATCTCTAAAGAAATTAATTTAATTAAATTAGTATTAAATAAATTTACCTGGTATATTAATTTTTTTATAAATAATTTTTATGGAATACAGAAAAAAGTTATAATTTCGTATGAAAATAATTATTTAATATGTACTGTGGAATTTGGACCTGGCGGCCATTGTTTCGTGTAATCATAAATTTGCCTAAGATTGCGCTTCGCACACAAAATCCCAAGCTTTGCGCTTGTATCTTACGCCATGCATTCGTAATACCGCGCTTTGTGTTGTAATATTTAGTTTACAATAATAAACATTTGAGTTTTGAGATAGTTATCGTTAAAAGCCAACGATCATATTGTTTTGTATGATGAAAAAGGATAATTGCTGAAAATTGCAAGCGTTTGTCACAATGGTAAAATAAAGACATAGTGACGAAACATTGCGCTAAACTTATTTTATAACGGTCCTTCTAAGAAGTTTGGACTAATGGGAGATAAGGCAAATTGAGAGCCAATCGTGTTCATTTTTAGGTCTAAATATTTTTTCAATATACTGAAACTAACGCAAGTAAATAAAATTTATATTACTTGATGGTAAGATATAAATAACGAAAATTATAAAATACTGAATTACAACCATAAATACAAATTTTTAATAAAAATTAATTAAATTTGCTATATTTATCTAAGCATATACTTTAATACAATATTTCTATAGTTAAACTTAAACTTTTTATTTATGTTTATTGCAACTATCTAAAAATGTCTTTAATAATAAATAAGAAAAAATTATATTTTTTTATATTTATGATTTTTTTTATATATTATTTTAAAATACAGTAGACCCCCCCAATACGTGCTATTTGAGTGCCCGTTACTTTATGTGTGAGAGAGCTATACGTATTGCAAAAAATTGTATGAGTATTTTCTAGCCCCCCAACTACACACATCCAAATAGCACGTTCCCGATTTGACGTGTTATTGGGAGGTCTACTGTACATAATTTAATACAAATATCTATACATTTAAATTCATATATTTAATTTAAGAAATAGTAAGCATAGAGTTTTTTACACAATACATAAGAATACTGTTTTATAAGAAAATTCACAATTATTGGTAATAATAAAATAAAAATTAGCTTATCTTTAAAATTACTATTAGTATGAGTTAATTACTTAATTATTATTTTTTGTGTATTCGAAAAACGATTTAATAAATAATTATTTCGTATAATGTAACTCGAGCATAAATTATTGAATGTAAATAATGTATTATATATATTAGGTAATCCAAAAATGAATGTTGTTATTTACATGAATCAAAAAATACTAGTAAAAGTTTTTCTTGTTTTAATGCTTCAGAATATAATTTCTTTCTAAATATATAGCTTTTTTGCAACCTCTCGGACATTTTATAAATTTCATTAGAATAAAATGTTCAGGATTTTATTGATAAATATTTCGAAAGCTCCTTTTTCACATCGTCGGCATTTTTAAAGTGTTCGCAACAGTCGATAAAAATGATGAGCAAAAGGAGCAAGGCCTGGAGAATAAGATGGATGAGACAAAATTTTTTGAGAATTATTTTTGTCACAGTATTTAAAATACATATGTAATTAAACATATCTAAAATGTTTAAAATAAAATATAAGTAAGAGCTTATAATTTTTCATTAAAATTCTCTGTTTATATTTCTAATGAAAATACATTATTGTATTTATTAATTCGAATAAAAATGTTTTAAAACATAATAAATAATATTTATTATGCTATTTTTTTGCTCGTAAACTTTAAGAAAACTTGAGTAGTAAAACACAATTTTACTATTAATAAATATAAAAGGGGGGTAGAACTTGGGGCGCGAAGATGTTTGCCAATAAAATGCAATAATAAAAAAGTGCATGGGTGCGGTGCAATATATTACAAATATTATCATTTGACATAAAAGGAATCGACGACGGTCCCCTAAATCTTGCTTTTATTCTGGTTGACTAGCAAATCGTATGTTTATATGATATGTATAATATTTGTATAAAATGTATAGATTAATTTTCCAGTAAAATCACTAGTTTTATAAATTATTCAAGACACAATTATTGTTGCGAAATTTCTATTTATGCCAAGACGCTAGATTTATTACCCTAAATTTTTGCGGTCATATTAAGGTTTTCATCCCTCCGTCCCCGTGTGCATACATAGAATTGCACTCGCGGATATTGGCTAATATGAGGACTTACCCTCGTATTAAAAAAATAACCACCCCCCAGCCAGAGTAATAAAAAAACAAGACATAATGAAAAAGCCTTTGGGGTAACCAAAAAAAAAATATACACACGAGATTTTCTCTTTATTAAATATTCCGCGATATATTACAGGGTTTGTTTGTCGGGCGGAATGAAAAATGTACAAGCGATAATCCAAGATGAAAACCGTGTAACTAATGTGCGGTGGAATTGTTTTTCCATATATTGAATGGATTCGTGCCCGTTGACCAGATCCAGACAAATAGGTGAACTAATGGCTTCAAACCATTAGCTAATGGTTGTCTGGTTTCGCCGCATGACCACTTAGATTCACCTCCGTCTTTGCCACCCCTCACGATTGTGCCAATTCTGTGTGAATCGAAAGTGGTGGACCTGCAATTTATTGTCTCGGATATTCAAAGTGTTGTATTTTATTAGCTGGAGAAAACTGGTACTAGAAAAATTATTTAGAATATGTATACTTGATCATATTTCTTAAAACAAACACACGATACACACAAAAGAAGCGATTGGGTTCACTATAAAGTTATGTACAAAAAAGTGAAAAGAGTATAAAAATATATTTTTTAGAATAGTAAAAAAACCAGAGCTATAACATACTTTTTCTAAATTTCAATAAAGTTACAAATACATAGCTTATTAATAATAAAAACATGTCAGCTTTTGTAGTGGTTTTTAAATTTGTTGGGATCACATATAATACGCGTTAAAAAATTTGTGCAAGATTAAAAGGGTTATACAATTAATGATTTGTATTTCCATTTTTTTTAAGAATTGGTTTTCAACGCAAAACGATAGAGCACAGTTATGCATCTCCGCGCCTAGAAGATTTGACGGAATCGATAAAAATCAGCCGCTTCCACTTTGATCGTCCGATTTGGTTCAGTCAGACAGCCGCCCAAGAGTTCAACCTAATCTTTGAATCGACTAAGGAACTACTACGTCGCAGCACCATAATGAGAAAAGACATATACGCACAAATCATTTTATTATTGCTCGAAACTTACGGCCATATATCAATTGAATATGCGACGCGAATAACGTGTAAAGTAGGATTTTTTAGCAAGTGAGATTTTGATTGAATAACGTTATATGAGTGATTCTGCGATCTCAATCAACTTGTTCAAAATATAAAAAAAAATAGAGTTGGCAAAATATTTCTCGGTAAATGAAAAATTACTTGATATAAAAAAATGTAACGATTTTAATTTCTAATTCGTTGTTTTCTAAAAATATTTTTATCGTTTTTAAATATTTTTGGTCAATTTGTTTTATTTAATCTTTTTAAAAGACCACTATTATATTTAATTTTAAAATAACGTATTAGTAGATAAGTTTTCGACAAACGTTATAATTAATTTGAATGATATTAAAAAATTGAAAAACGATATATTTTGGAAAAAAAATTTTTTTTTGAAGGATGTTATCTAAAAACGATACCTTGTTTAAAAAAAAAGGTCAGCCTGTAATTTTATATATTGATCTAGCGATCTTATCTTCGTGGCAGATTCTTGTAATGTCACAAAGATAAGATAGAAATTATTTAATTAGAGTACAATGTATGTTTAGTTTGCTCTTCAGACAAAAGATGTCTGTAGAAGCTCGTATTTATTTTAATCTAAATTAAACAATAATTTATTAATTTAACAGTATTTATAAATTCGGCAATATAAGGATTAAAAAAATATTTAATTAAGTATATATTTTATGTATTTTTGTAAATAAATATCTATTTTAAAAGTCAAATGCTATTTTTTATTATTTATTATACAATAATATATTTGTTAATATAAATCATGTAAATTATTCATAAATATAATTTTTCATGTAATTCTAATTTTAAATTGACATTTTTTTAGATAATCAAGTGTGAAAATAATATTATATTATATTTATTTTTGCTGATCCTTTTCGCAATTTTAATTATTAATATATTTTTTTTAATTATCTAAAATACAGTTTGCTATATAAAATTTATGATCGTAATGTATATATTTTTATATGTATGTTACAGTGAATTTGTATCTTTCAGAAAAAAATCTATTTTCACTGGTATAAATATAATGTAATTTTAGTAAATTCAAAATTTTTATCGGTAGTATATAAGAGATCTCTACGTGCAAAAATATAATTTAACTGACTATAGTGAAATTATATACTGCTCTTTCGCGGTTCTTCGCAGTTACATATAAATTCACTACCACCTGTCAGTGAAGTTATATCCGGTATAAATATATTTCTACTTGTTTTCACAAGTAGAAATATATTTATACCGGAAAATTTATACTAAAATGCTAGTAAAAATATACTTTCACTGATAATACACATTCACTGTAACATATATACATGTTTTGGTAGAGTATATATTATTTACCGGACAATGCACATACTATTGTGTGCACTGTAGACCAGATTTAGATTATCTCTTTAGCGTAGATGGTGCAAATGTAGCTTGATTCTGAATATTAAATATTGAGTCGAATTCTGACAGTTTGAATAGTAATGTGTAATCGGAATCTAAATAAGGAATGCATGCTCTGGGTTGACAATTAGGTTTTTACTTAGAGAGAATGTGATTATTAAGCCCTCGGCCATCAGCTATGGCATTCAGAAAATCAAAGCATTGGTCGAGATGCGTCTTTAGAAGTCAATTAATCGGGAGAAAATAGATGATTACGTAATATTATCGACATAAGCCGCCCATGTTAGTGGTTGTATTTACAGTATAAAATCAGATCTTTCTTGCCGTTGAGACAGAACCAAGAAACTCGTTTTCGGGCTAACAAACTGTGAAGTATACTTATTCTTCGACTGCGAATTGAGAGCTACACTCAATTTTGAATACATTAATACGTAGATCCTAAAATGGTCGGTCGACGAGTGATTTATTTTCTTGTCGACCGACCTCAAGAGTCAGCTTATTCGGTATCGAAGAAGTACACTTTGAATTCTAGGGATTCAACAAAATTCATATCCCTTTTATTATGTTGCTTTCACAACTGTGTCCACTCAGTTGTTTTTAGTAATGGGGTTTTTTGGACATATCTGGTCAGATTTTGTCTAAAGGTTGGCTCGGGTTGCTCTTATGATTATTTTAAGGTTGATGTAATGAGTTTCTCTTATAGTGAGAAAAAGAAAATTTTGTTTTGTATATGCGTATTTTATTATTATCTCTGTTTCTTAGGAATGTACAACGCAACTGACTTGATTTATCCAATAAATTTTGGCACTCGCGACGGCTTAGGTAGGAAGTCAGATCAGCTTGTGTTGTAGATTTTAATAGAATAACACTTTTGAACATTATATAACTATATATTATACAAGGGCTGGCTACTCATACACCCACAAGTGCATGATTTATTTTATGAAAAAACTTTTTTTAAGTAAAATTTAAACATGTTATATTTAATAATCTGAACCCCATGTTGAACGTCGCCAATAACTGTTTTAGCGATTATTATAATTAAGCAATATTTATACTACTGATTTACGTGTAACTTACAGTTTTTCGTATATTATACAGTATTTTAAATATATTAAAAGTCAATCGCAAATTAAAATATTTTCTCGTCTGTGTATTTTTAATTTCTGAATATTCCTCATACCTTGAAAATATCAGAAATTTGCTGGTGTCAAAAAATGAATTCAATATTTAATAATAAAAAAATAAATATTCGCGTGAGAGAGGTGAAAAGAAATCAATGCCAACCTGTGTGAAAATCGTCACATGTTAGGCAAATAAGAAGAGACGCGCACATTTATAGTGTCATCTATTCGCATCTAAAAATATAAAGGCAAACATAACCCTTTCGCTGACGACATTGTATAAGTTTGCAAAACGATCTAAATAGTCTAAAGGCATTGACGTAATGTGCAATATTCCCTATTCGGCTGCTGCGTTCGCTGAGAGATGGCCCACGCATGACAGGAACGAAGCGTAAGAAATCCAATATCGAAAGTTGGATTCTTCGCTCGGGTGTTCAACACTAAATGAAGTCGGAAGGCGCCACATGCCGCTGATTGCCACTAGAGCGACTCTGGAATATATTATTTCATTTTAATACTTCGATATTAAATATTTTAGTGCCCCCGGGGGCGAGATTATCGCCGGCCGGCTGAGGAGAACTTTACAATGGACGCGTGTGTACGTACACGTACCGCATACATGTAGCCGGAAATTTTCATGGAAATTAATATCCAACAACCGTCATTATAATTTTCTTATTCCGTCAAAGCGTATGATGGAAACATATTAATTAATTCATTGTTATTATAAAAAAACAATTATAGTAACTATGTGTTTGATATTAACCCTTTAAACGGCAGCGACTTTTTTGTGAGTCACTAGTTATTTTTCTTCCCGCGTCAGTATTTTTTTCTAAAAATAAATATAAAATACTTGGTTTACTGATGAATGAATCGAGTACAATAATCTTCAATAATTAAAAATAAAATTGTAAGGAATTCGTTAATTTGTTTCAAAAAATTAATTTGTTCAAAAATAATAATCTACTAATGATTCACCGGTGAGTCACTGGCGTTTAAGTGGTTAAAGATAATATAAAAAAAAATCTTGTTAATAATGCTTTTGATAGAAAAATACAATAATATGATTTATATGTAAAATTATGCGATGGTTTCAAATATCTTTTCATAATCATAAGATCAATAACAAATCTGACTATCATGACTTGGCCGGATTTCCAATGCGTCATGATGGCCTTTATACAAAATAATTCTAATATATCATACATATAGTATATGCTAGTTCGTATTTTAAGTGGTGCTAGGTATATAAATATAATTGGGTACACCTAAAAGAGATGCGCATTATTCCACAAAAAATAGAAAGCTTCCCACGTGAGAGGAGTGCTCTCTAGGACTCTCGTAGTATAGGGGACGTGAACGTGACTCTCTAAGGCACTCTAAAGATCGCAGCTAAAAATCGCTGTTTATTAGGGGATTGTAGACACCACCTCCTGGCAACTTTAAAAAGTGTTTAATTCAATAGACACTGCGCCAAGTATATAATGAATTTCATATCAATACTTCTAGCAAAAATACACTTGATACAAATACGGATACGACTAAGGATTGTAATACCAGTAATACCGGTATTGGGGAAAAATTAACTTTCGGTACTACCGGTATTACAAAATGAAATACTGGTAGTACCAAAAATATTTTTTTTATTTCTTAAAAACGATATTTCCAATGCTAAAAAGTACAAAAACGACGATGCCCATAAGCAAGAGGTTAGAAAAAATAAAACTCATTCAAAGGAATTAAATTAAGTAGTTTTATCGGGTAGGATATCTAAGTATAATATTATTATCACTTTTAGTCCAAGAGGGTCGAAATATTAGCCTAATATACCTATGCAAAAAATTCTAACAGCCAATATTTCAGCGCATGCAATATTTCAGCAATTAAATTGAACATGTTCGATTTTTTGAATTTTTGTATATGCGCGACGTGTCAACATGAAAGGAATACAATTGTTTACTTCATTCTTAGACAAATCAAATTGTATCTAGAAGTTCTTAGTAATTTTGTTTTGTAACAAAAATGACCGCCCCTTTTTTATGATAGGGTAAGCTGGCGAAGTAAAAACAAACGCAGGTATTGCATACACGAATTTTTTTCTACTATTTATTTATTTCTATCTACATTAAGACATATTTTTACGCAAATAGTGCACGGAATATGCTTCACAAAATATTGGTGTTAAATGTTAGCAATAGGTAATTCTCAATAATTATATTAAAATAAAAAAATATTTTTATTAAAGATAAGTTGTACTAGACGTTATAATTAAAATAAGTACAGGCGGCCCTCGACTTTCGTACGTTCGACTTTCGCATAATTCACTATTTCGCACATTTTTTTTAAATTAAAAAAAAAAAAAATATATATATACATGAGTGAGAAACGGATGAATCTTTTGCTTCAATCGGACGTTCGTATGATACAAACAGGTCTACGATATGTTAAATTTTGCAAAATAAAAATATAATTAAGGAATAAATTCAAAACTGTGGAAATTAAAGATATATTTCCACAATCTTTAAAGATATATTTCTAAAAAAACATGGATAAAATGAAAAAATCTTTTTCATCATGCATCGATAAACAACATCAAAAAGATGTCTCTCTGAGTATTTTAATTATTCAAGCAAAAGCTCTTAGTTTGCACAAAGATTGGAAGAATAGTTTAAAAAAAAGAATTTAACACGGTTTTTCAAGCAAGTAACGGTTGGTTTTACAATTTTAAAATGAGGTATTCTTAGCATAGTATCAAATTTACTGGAGAATCGGCTGATGCGGATCAAGATGCTGCAAAAGAATTTATTTCCTAATTATCCAAAATTATTGAAGATGGAGAATATACCTCTAGCCAAATATTTAATGTAGACGAGACAGGTTTATTTTGAAAAGCTCTAACAATAAAAAATATGAATGAAGTCTTCACGCATCTTGACAAATTTAAAAATATTATGGAAGATTGTGATCCCAATGGAGAACGCATATCTAAAGTGCGTAGGGTGATTAATAAAGACATAGCATGTTATAAAATACTATATGAAAAAAAGAAAAAGAATAGTGGAAAACAGTTAACTCTTGATAACTTTTCATAGGAAACACCCGCAAACCCCAATTAAACATGTTTTTTTAAATCAAACTTAATTTATATTTCAATTTTTTAAATAAATAAATATGATTTTTTTCATTGTTGTAACAACTAAGTATTGCTTTTTATTACCTCAGATGATTGAGAGTACACACTTTGAAAGTACATATGTATAACATACTTTATTTAAAAATGCATATTGTTGATTTTATAAAAAACCAAATTGTCTGTGACTAAAAGAAAATTATGTTTATCTACAAATATACGATAGAAACTAGCACGAAAAACATAGCTATACAGCCTCTGATACTGTATATGATATTATACTGACCGTACCAGCAGATAAACTAGACTTAAAAAATGTTTAAAAACTGCTAATATATTAAAAGAATTTGTGATAATAGCAGAAATTATGAAAGTTTTAAAATTCTTAAAAGTATCTATAAAATCATCTAGTGCCCAGCCGATAAAATTAAAATTAAAATTCGCGTTCCAATAAAATCAGCATTAAGCAAATATGTAATAATTGTTCTGAATTAAAATTGTAAAATTATGGTAGACAAATTAAAGTGACGAACTGTAATATTAATTAAATCGCAATTTATTCAATGATGATAATCATAATATCATATTTTAAAAGAAGATTTTCCGATTTTAAAGGTAGCGAATTACAATTTTATCTTTTTATATTGACGTATAAATATAATTTATACAATTATAATTTAGAGAAAAATAAAATATGGTGTAAAATTATATTATGTATATAGACTTACCGATAGGTGTTTCTCGCGAAGAGCTCGTAATATCATACTTTGATTTAATTATTTTGCTATGCACTAATGCTTCCGTGTTATGCACTCAAAATCCAACGTTTCTTGCTGATAATATTGCGCTCGTAATTTACATGCATGCGTAACTGCAACTTCATTACTATTATAACATATTATAATTAGTATTAAAATTATAGCAAATAGAAAGGTTGTTTATAATGTTATTAAAAGGTATTTAAACTAACTGGTCATTTAAACATTAAAAGAAAAAAACAAAAGATTTTATTTTATTATATTTTTTATTATTTGTATTTTAATTAAGTAAGTGTTATTTTAAGAATAAGTCAACTTATCTTCGTAGACAATATTTTATAAGGTAAATAATATAATAATAGGTGATTTTAAATAAAGCATTGATGAAACTGTTCAAAAAAGTTTAAAATCGAGTAACCAAAGTAACAGTAATTTACCAGAATAGACCAATCTTACATTATGGTAAGGAAGTATGAAAGCACGCGTCGAAGGACCGTCCCTTTGTGCTGCACGGTCCCTTTGTGTGTACGGGAAAAGTTTGTCCGTTCCCCCGGAATGATAAATGGCTCGGCTATCTTGTAGGTCACGCGCCGTTTGATGTCCAGACTTAACAATTTTCCGTTTTGCCTCCTTCTCCCTTATCGCTGGGAAAAATATGTTGCGCTCATTTGTCCCGAGAATATCAAAGGCGCGTCCCGAATAACGACAATCCAAATTTACTTCTTGCCCGCTGATATATTCGCTCGCTCGTCCCGCGGGGGAACTGCCACGATAAATGGCCGGCGATTTTGTGATCTCGGTTTTCTCTTTTGTTATTTTTACTTTCTTCCAGAATGTTTGGGGTGGAAAACCTTTCAAATCTCCGAACCGACACGTTGTTTGAAAGTAAATAACTAACGGCTATCGTTGTGAATCCATATCGCTGTGAGGCAAAAGGTTCTAGGATTGACTAGATAAAAATATAATAAATATACGGTGTTTTACATAGAAAACTACATCAGCGCTGACGAATGAGAAAGCTGCAGGATGGATTAAGGGTGTAAAAAAATATTATTTATTAATGTTATTTTCAGGCTGATTATGTTTAAAGACAAACAAACGTGAATTAAAGTATTATATTAGATGCATATAAATAAATATGTTAATTTTTTCTGATTGATCTATGAATGTATCAATTTAGATACAAAGCGTGTGATATTAACTGATGTCCTAATTTGGCAAACTGGTAAAAAAACATGATAATTTTTTCTCACGTAAAGTTAAAATACGTGCCTAAATATAAAAGAAAATTTGGAATTGATACAGACGTATTAATTATTATATAACGTGTAATGATTTAAAGAAACAATTTTAGTTTTTACTTTTCTTTCCCACAATTCAATGTGGAACCACTTTCATAGTCCAACATTCAGAAGGTTTACAATAAAACTTTTCGTCCAAAATTCAGACGCATTCAATATCCGGTTCAGTACCTTACGACGTAACAATAGCACGAGAAAATCCTTTTGGATTTGGTGCCACCCCCTTCCATGAATATTTTTACCCAAACACTAAAATAAAGCAGAATTTAGCCCTTTCTCTCGGCGACGAAGACGGCGCCGAACATTAATCATTATTAAAAGGAGATGGACGAAAAGCCTTTTGGAAATCGGTTGAAAACAGTTCGATCCCCTTCGGGACCCTTGGCAATAAATATAGCGTCGGTGCAGATGCCGGTGCATTCTTCTATACATTATAATAAATTTTTCAATATGCGCGCAAAATGGTCGTCGGAAAATGGGGAAAGTTGGGGCGCCGTCGTCGTCTACCAGACGCAGACGTTTTGTCTTGCCCGTCTACTCTGGTTACTGAGAGAACAGTGGCGCCTCGAGGTTGAATTTCACTACTAATAATGAGTGTACGGCTTAGCAGATCGTCTTTAACCGGGGTGCTTAAAAGGAAGTGTGTAAAACTTAATCACGTTCGTTAAGGCGAACGCATTTGCATTAATTGTTGCCTGAAGGAGTATTGATTGATAAGGGAAACAGAATAGTGAAATACACTATAACTTCAAAAGACAATAACAAGTATATAAAGCAAGCATGGACCTTTAAAGACTGGGCTCTACTTAATCGATGATAAGTCAGTGATACATTTTCATAAATTATTAATAAATAAGTTTATAAATATTTGCACAGTACAAACTAAACTTAAAATTATCTGAAAGATGATTAAGATATTATTAGAAAAAAATGCGTGGATAAATTAACTACAGTATACGACTAAGGTCCATCAGAGAAAGAGGAGGCAAGAGGAGCAGCTGCCCCGGTACTCATAATTTTAGTTACTTATGTTTAATGAAAAAAAAATATAATAAAAATAAATACAAATAATATATAATAAATAAAAAATATAAAAAATACATAAAAGAGATAAGACTGATAGAGGATTAGAAAATTTGCTTCTAAATTAAATTATTGACTGAAAAAAAGAATGAAAAAAGCTTCTGGAGCGCCATCCTGTTATATTATTTTTTTCTCTGAAAGATGCTAACGTTTTTTGAATCTGACCACATCACGGTAATTTTCTTGGATTTTTGAAAGATTAATATGATCCAATACTTGCGGAGTATGTTTTAATAGTTAAGCTGTATTGGATGTATATTATAAAAAAATACTGAGAACTTAATTAAAGATGTAAAACAACTTCAAGTCAGGTCTTGATAAAATAAATTGCAACTAAAAATGAAATCACTTTAAAATTTGAAATAAATTGTTAATGAAAAGACTATAGGACCGCTGAAAAATAGTTTCATTTAAACGATTTTGACAAAATTAACAATTCAATATTAAATAGGCTTACGCATCGATTACAATAAATTTCTTTAATTTGCATTATTTTTAATTTTCATAAAAATTTAATAAAATGAATTAAGAGAATATAGTCTACGGCAAAATTATTGCTAAATAAATATGTAAATGAAATAAGTGACGAAATTGTAGAAGACAATATTTAGATCTAATAAGCGTTTTACAAATTTTAAACGGGTTCCCGGGTGCTCCCACCCGCATCCTCAGGTTGTGTATAAGCCCTTACCTATCGGCTCTTTTGCAACCCTAGCACTGAGCACAACTGCTTCCCATCGAACAAGCCGATGGTCCGCTTCCACGTCTCGGCCGGAGTCATCCCGATGGACGGCTGCGACCGGTATCCCGGTCCGGAGCTACTGATGGTCTCCCGGCATCACTATCTTTTGTTGGAAACGGATAGCAAAAGGTAAAAGAGAATTTAGTGTTTTAAAAAGAATTAAAAACAACCTACAATAAGTCAGTAGCGACTTTTGAGAAATAATAAAGTATTATAATCGAAGAAATATTTATTATTAATAATTTTATTATTTTTCTCACACATTTTTAAATTTAGAAAAGCTTTTAAAATATTACGTAAAAACACAAGTAATCAGTTTTTATTTGGTTTTAAAATATGTGTTTAATTTTTACAATACAGATAATAATTTTTTTTAATTGTTCAAAAAAATCTGCGATTTTCGTTAGCTTTTGAAAATCTTTTGATATTTTTTGAATATCAGTACGACTTTTTAAAAGATAATATATCGCTTTATTAGAATCCCATTTGGTAGATTTAGTTAAGTAAAGTCTTATGACGAATTTAATGGGTATAATGGTTTTTACTTGTATTATTATAGTCACCTCCTTATTTTTTTTGTTTGAGTGACAATGGAAACGATATCATTTAAAGATTGAAAACCAAAATCATTTAAATCATGATTAAATAAATCATCAATGTTTTCCCGATCGACATTTTCTATTAATTTATTCTTTGTGTTAAGTGCTTTCTTTTGTTAAATATCAGTCCAAGAGCCCCAATAGCGGCAAGTATTTTAAACTAAAGTTTAAACTTGGAGCCAAAGTGTAAGCCCAGGTATATAACGCTAGATTTTCATTCTCTATTACTGCCCTGTTTATTTTGGGAAGGTGGTTGTAATTGTAATTGTAGTATGTAAGCACTCGTTAAAATAACTGTATCGTCATCGTATTTTTTAATTTTGTGAGAGTGGTATACATCTTACGTAAAAAGTGAATATGTACTTGCATGTCTTCGTTTATAGCTTGTTCTTTAATTGAAATGGTAGTTTACTCTTTATATTGTGTACTAATATTAAAAAAATATTTTACAAAAATGTATAACTAAGCAATCACACTGGTATTTGTGGACGCAATATGTTGCAGCAACAATAAATTACATTATATAGATTTATTTAATCCATAATTTTTTGCTCATTAGAATAATTTATTAGGTAGTTATATTTTTGCTAGCTATCTTCAATAAAATGTGTTTCACATGCTTACCTTATATTAATGTTGTTATTTTTGTCACAATATTTAGTGACTTTGATCAATATTTGAACAAAAAAAATAGTGCACATTATTATAAGATGTGTACTTGTATTTATTTAAAGTCTCAAAATTTGTGTTATAAAAATTGCGTTGAAGGTTAGTGCTAATTTAAATCAAGTATGTAGGTCAAGCAAAACATATATCAAATAGGTTAAATTATAATTTAGTCTGAAAAATGTTTTTTTTACGTGATCAGATAATTAAGTTAAAGGTTCGTACAATTCATAAGTTTTTAAAAATTGCACATTCTCCGCCCTTCGCTGGTGTGCAAAGGGCTCAAATGTATGAATGAATAATTCAACTGACGCATCGGCAGTTCGTCACTCGCCACCGCCATTTATACCTATGTTTTCCCGATGATATGGGGATTGTAACCCCGAGTACGGACTGCGAATTCATTTCCTCCATTCTCCGGATAATGCTTTTGTTCTTCGCTTCTATGATATCAAAGCAAAAAAGAGGCAAATCGCCCGTATTAACAATTAATGCTCATGAAAATTCTTTTAAGAAAGGTTGACGCAAATTGGAAGACGCTATTAAGTAATGAAATGAATACACACGAAACAAAACGTGATGGTGATAACTAGATATTTACCTTATACAAATTTTCTAAAACAATATTGCGAGAATACATTAAAATTGTAAAGTACAGTAAAATAGTCATAGCACTAAATCTTTTTTTATGATTTATTAACGTTTGAGAAAAGTAAAAAGATATACTTTCGCTGAATAGATTTTTGTTATGTCAATAATCAATTATACTTCCAAAATATTTATAATGTAAATTGTCGTTGTATATATGTATGTACAAATATAATAGAATGTCCAGATTTTGCCCAACGTTAAAAAACTGATGTACGCATTCGCGAATTCCATGTTTTAAGAAAATATATATTCTCAATATTAACTGTTTATATTGCAATAAAAATAAAACATTTTTATCTGGTGACTTTACTTCACTGATAACAGTAGTACAGTATAATTATGATATAAATCTTTTTACTAACAGTTGTAAGTAGTGAGATCTTTGATTAAAATTGTACGTCATTTAAAATTTCCAGTAATATTAACCACGTTGTTTGCATGTTGTATGTTATTTATTATATACAAAAATATTACGCGCATCTAAAAAATGGAAACCGCTTGCTTATTTGTTTTTCATCCGGAGAATGGGGTCCACGCAGACTCCCGAGTCATGACCGAGTAATATATTGCACCTAGGAGAAATGCTCCGGAAGACGGTAAACAAGCGAAGAAAAATATGGTGATGTGTGAACGATCGTACGTGTAAGCAAGAAGAAGCATAGGAGCAAAGACGCGTGGGAAATTTGATGAAGTGCCGTCGGTTTTCACTGCTTTTGGTGGTCGGGGAAGGGCGAAAGGCGCCAGTCTCTGGGCGACAGGGTGACCTGGAGGTGGATTATCTCTCAATTAGGTCAGCCATGTGGCGGGCAAACGTTTTATTATATAATAAAGAGACGTGACCGAGGAATGGAGAGTTTACCAGCGCGACAACTCGGTAGTAACATTTAAGTTTAACAATAAATGTCATGAAATTAAAATTAGCATACGTGAATTATTATTAATAGTGATTATGTCCTCATAACCCAATTTTATTCCTATAAAATTGGGTTATATTGAATGTTTTAAATCTTCACTGAGTAGATAAACATTGAAGTTTACTCACAGCTCACGATAGAGCTTAAAGTGGGCTTTATTCGGAGTGTGCAAATTAAAATGATTTTATTTTTATTTTCTCGTATGTATTATTATATTGTCGGTTGATTTAAAGATTGATTGTAAATTTAATTTGTCATCCGTAGATAAATATAAGTTTGATGAGAGGCACACATATTAGTCAATATAAAGTTAATTAGTCAATTTAGGTTATAGTGTCAATTATAAACTTAAAATTAAAAAAAAAATATATTTTTAAATAAATGAACCCTTTGCACTCGAAAGTAATTAAAGGCTGTTTCAATTGTTGCTTGTAAGGGACATGTATTAATGCAGTGGATAAATCTAGTTGCTAACATCTTATATATAATTGTTCTAAGCCGCTTCCGCTTCCGGACGCGCATAAATTAAAATGAAACATTCTCCGTTAAATTCTCTACTCTGTAAATCGTATCGCTTTGTATGAACGGTGTATAAATTATACACGTAAATAAATTAAATATATTTAATTATAATAATAAAAATTGAATTTGCTCCGATTGATTTTCAAACTGCCGGTAATGCATTATTTTGTTTCGACCAAAATAAATAAGCAATCAAATATAAAACAAGATGGCCGACAGTGCCATGACAACAGTTTTAAATAATTATTATTTATTAGTAAAATTTTGCTACGCGACTATAATCGTAATGTGCGTTGTTCGATTTGACTGAATATAAATATTCGGATTGCAAATTAACTAGGTATGTTATAACTATGTAAATGAAATATATACATAATGTGTGTAAGGATTAAAAGAATACATTGATTAAACTAGATAAACAATCATAAAACAATCTTCGTAATGAAATCTGCAAATTTTGAATTCCCGTCGACGGGCTCCGAGGGCAAAAAGTGAGTTTTTCCTTTTACAATACATTAACATTCTTTGCTTCAGATTTAATGCACATATATGTTAGATTTGCCTAAACCAGGTATATTTTAAACGTGAACATGTAATATATAATTAGTACGTATGAAGATTGAGGTTAATGTCGATCAAACCATATAAATGCTAATAAAACGTATTTTTTATGTATTGATATTTGAGGATACTATCTTTCACGACAAAATACATAAGTGTAGTTTCTTGGATAGTATCTAATAGACGACATTTTACATTGATCATAAATATGTGTTTGCATACCTGGAATAATCGATAGCCAAAATATCTAAGAGTGGGTTATTTTTAATTCCGATGTGGCAAAATATGTACACGTCACGGTTTTTAATCAATTTTTGTACTGTGCCATCATTCCTCTTTCGGAATAGCCAAATTCAAGATATTCAGTTACATCAAACTTATGTAGTATGTTTTTATAAAAAAATAATACTCTCTGACAGTGACTTCAATTTGAACGTTGTCGTCATATAGATTATCCAATTATTCTATTATTGCTTCTCAAAAATAATTAAAAACAATAAGACTTTTATCAAGAGATTTAGAACATTGAACACATTATTACTACTAATTAATCCATAAATGAAATTTAAACGAACCCCGAAGAACAAAATTGACGGAAATTACTGTAGAAGATTAAACACGTAGATTGGCATCTTTTCATCATCTTAAAAATTTTCGCAATATGTCATATTTTAATTGTTTGCCATACGTAAATGTTATTAGATACATAATTGCTTCTGAAAATTAACTGTAAACAATATTATATAGTGAGTAAAATGTAACTTTTTGTTTACACTAATAGGATTTTTCATTATTACTACCCTTGTAATATGTTTAATTAACTTTTAAATGTATACCTTTAATTGCCAAATCACTGCTGTTTGTCATTTAATATTTGATTTTAGAGAATCAATAGTAATTTTGTTAAAATAACCGTGATATATTATTCAAATAACCAAAAACTTACTGGCACACTTATAATTTATAGTTTGAATTATATTGTCTATAATTCCAATGTTACATCATTTTGAATCATCTTCAATTAACACATTGTAAGAAAAATGCTGTGATTATAACATATTTCACTGTTTATTAAATTGCACCAAGCTGCGCGCAGCGAGCGCTTGCCAGATGACAGAAGAGCTGTCACGTTTAGGCAAATTTGAGAGTTAAAGTAAATCCCGGTTTTGGGCGCGCTTGAGAACGAACTACGCAATTGATTTTATCTACGCAAATTGTAAAAAACACTTCATTAAATTTTAACTTGAGAAAAATATATTTAGTTTATACGGGATTTTAAATATAATATAAATAAAGTGGATTTGTATTAGCTTTTCTATACAGAAAAAATATATACTTTAATTTTGGTATACGTTGGCAATTTTAAGGTTATAGTTTTTAGAGAAAGTTTCGTTTGAAAAAACATTTCCATCAAAAAGGGGCAAAGTTTCAAAATAAGTACTTTTCATTAACAACCAACTACTAAGCACATAGTGTTGCAAAAATTCCTCTTACTGACGCCTTTCAAAGGAAAATACACAAAATTGTATAACACTAATTTAAATATTTTTTAAATTATAAAATTTTTTCAATCTTAAAAATAATTTTAATTTTATTATGGATTTAAAATATTCTTAGTTCAGATTTTAAATATTTTTAGTGTATTATAAATTTAAAATACAGTGAAAACTGTATGCAGTTATTAATTATTAAAATATATAATGCTGCGCAGAAAAAACATTTACTTTAAAAAATATATTAATAAAAATAGACAAAGGTCTCAAAATTATTCATATTTTTAAAGAGCATATTATGCTTACTGTCCACTTTTGTTCTAGAGCAACAGATTAGGTTGTTGATATTATCAGTTTATTGTTTCTTTCTAATTAGTAAATTTGATTACAATCTGGCTTTTATATTTAAACAATTACCAAATTAATTATACAAATTAATTATAAAATAACTTATGGTGAAACTAAAAATTTTGATATAAAAGTATGTACAATATGTTGTATGTTTTATTTTAATTGGGATATGTATATTTGAGTTTTAGATTTGAAGCAATATGTAGATATTTGTATTTGATTACAATTTACAATTAATTTTCTTAGAATATATAATACAGGATTATAAATAAATTTCTCGAAAAAGATTGTGTATAATTTCTTTGTTTGTGAAATACAAGGAGAGAGAAGCCATATAAGGGTAGAAGAACAAAAATATTTATTTAGTTCTTTTAATATTTTTTTACTATTGATTTTTAATGTAACTGTGATTAATACATACTTCATGGAGTGGTAATAAAAACGTTTTATTTGATATTTTTATTAAGAGGTAGTTTTATAATTACTATAAATGGTAAAGTTAATTAACTAATGATATTATTATGATAATTATCTTTTTTACTATTTTAAATACAGTGCTAATATTTGGCAATGTTTTTTCAAATAGAGATAATCCTCATATAAAATCCAGTTGTCAAAAGTTCAATACAAAATACATAGCTAAACATGTTCTTACAACCTTTTCAAACATTGAAAGTTCTATTTAAAGGCATATTTGTATCATATGGATTTATTCAAAATTGCCACACCGGGGTATATACTTTTACGTTCTCACGAAACCGCCGCGAGTCATATCCGAGATTAGCCCAAACACCCTACCCTCTCCTTTTCGGAACGTCGAATAAAAATAAATTTTGTGATCCGAGCGTCGTTATTTGGGATTTAACGCCGTTACCACGAAAAACAATTCTATTACGTTAACGGCGCCGAATCGCCATATATCTATAATTAAATCGACGAGAGCGGATATCTTTCGGCGGCGGAAGTGCACGATGATGGTAAATGAGCCGTTAGCGAGAGCTTTAAGCTCGACTTCAATTTTCAATATGCCGCGATAAGTTGGGCTTAATTAACGCTCGTGTGTACATAGGTAGTACCACTTGTCTCTCGAGCGAGAAAGGGCAGAGTTTCTGCGGTGCAGGTGAATTATAGCCGACAGCTTTCGATATCGTTAGTATACTTCAACATAATTTACTATAGGTGTACATACTTTTAAACTTAAAAATGTGAACGATTTTTAGTTAGTATTATAATATAATATATATAAGCTTATTACAATTTATTATTAAGTACAATTTTGGTTCACAATTTTTTTCTTCTTCTTTATTTAAAAATGTTTTTTGTATTGAACTTAAAGCATACAGGTCGTACGCAAGGACGAGTGTGACATATTTTATGAAATCATATTTTATGCGAAATATTTTAATTAGGCATTAAAAATTATTAAAATATTTACTTTATTTATTTAGTTAGTGTTTTCTTTGCTGCTCAGTGTTGCCATATAGTGAATTGACATCGGGGATCAAGAATGCCTAGTTGTATTTTTGTTTAACTGCTAAATAATATGCTAAGTTGAATTTATTTTCAATGATGTTTAGTAAATTTTCGGCGGATGACCAATGTAAAGCTCAATGTAATATTCAATGGAATACTACTAGTTCATCTACCATCAAGTAAAAAAGTATGTATGTAGAAGTCGTATTTAAAAAAAGAATTTTATATATTTTTTAATAAAATTTCGTTTGATCGAGGATAAACTTCGACAGAGTGAAAAAAGTCAATCAGGGTAAAACCGGAGGAAAAAACTAACAAACAACGGAAAATCCGCATTGCGACCCACCGCAAGGGTCCATTTTGAAAGTTTTAATTTACCAATTTGCGAATTAATCAACGGACGGCCATTGCAAACGGTCACCATGGCTATTATAAACAAAGTGCTGTTTGATAGGGGATGAATTATACATCTGCATTCAGTGGTGACTCGTGAAAATACATCTGCTTCGATTAACGCATAACAATATGTCTAGCGAATATATTATACGAGTATTGTTGCGTATATATTTGCTAAGCATATTGTTCTGATTTTTGTTAAAATATATTTTCTAGAATGTTTTTTAACACTGTATTATACCGAGTTAGCTTGCAAGATGTTGTAACAAAGCATTGTATGATATGGTCTAAGCTGATATTTATCTTCTTGGTATAATATTTTAACTAATTAAAAATAATACAAATAGTGTAAATGATTTTTAAAATATGTTATTTAAATTGATTTTAAAATAACATGGTAGTAACACTAATGTACAATTTTTTATTTTAAAAATATATTAATAAAAAAATCCTTTTTTTTCTTTTAGTTTTTTTTCTATAAAGTATTAAAAAACTATTTATAAATATTTTGTTATAATTTATTATGCTAGATTGTCATATAAGGTATTTGGAATTACATTTTAAAAATGCTAATAAAATAATAAAAATAATAATTATAAATATTTACTTAATAAAAAGTAGGAAACTTGCAAATGGTCCAACAATGCGATTACAGAACAAACTGTACCTTTTCCAAAGTAAGAGTTTCAGCACGAAATCCGTTTACGAGTTATTATATTAAAATAGTTAAGGTCTGCGAGTAGCGCCTAGGGCGAAAATATTTATGGAAACAAGAAAGGGTCGCAATATGTTAGAATTCAATTACTCGTCTACGGGCCCCGCAAACTTGACTTGTTTTCAACTGTATTTAATAAAGTTCTCGCGCCGCTTTCGTTCTTGAAACCATCTCAAATGTTTGCAGAAGTATGTGTTTTTAAAATATTAATTTTAGGGTTTTAATACCAGCATTATTTATATAGGGATCGTAGACAATGCTTAGAAGCGGTTCTGTCATGATTTGAAACGTCATGGGAAAGTCGCATAGCCCTTCAGATTTTAAACGCCTCGTTTCGGTGCATTATACGACACTTGATACACAATGTAACCCTTTTTGTTGTGCGTATAAAAAATCGATATCGATTTCATGATCCATATATAATGAGACTACAAGTACACGCCCTTTAGAATTAAAGAGTGTGCGGTATTGTTATGGTTGAGAGGGGAAGTTTATAATGCTTGGTAGCAAAAAAATGCGGTGAACAAATTGTTGTTACTAAGCGAATTTATTGAAACTCTATTGCCAATGAAAGAGAGTGTATATTGTGTTTATAATATATATTTTTATTGTACTTATCATTTAAAATTATGATATGTATAATACATTATGATTTTATGAGCTTTTTTGCTACACATATTATCGCATTTGTACTGAAAATCATAATCTTATTTAAAATATTATATTTTATGTGACTTATACATATATAGCTACTTTAAAGAGTTTACTTATATTTAATTAACAGTTTAGGTATTATAATTAAATAAATGACTCAATACATTTTTGGGAATTTAAGATTTTTTCATTATTATTATTATAAATCTGACTATCATGACCTAACAATCCTCAATGCGTCATTATGGCCATTATAAATATAAAAGCATACATTCCTTATATTTTTTCCAGTTCCTCGTAGCTATCGCCATGTGTTTTGCAAGCTCATTGCGAGGCTGGATGACTCGTAAAAGAGAAGCGTTCTCACGCGCTGATGTCCTGGCCGCAACGGGCAAGAATTAGGGACGCGTTCGCGACTTTCTAGAGTCCCGAACGCGTTTTATGTTACAATGTTAAAAAATATATAAAATGCTATTTTTGTAATGAGGCCCGGAATCATGCTTTTCCGAGGGAAAGAAACAAATATACGTAAATTATTGTCGTGAATAGTGATGTTTTTAAATAAAAAATGTATATCATAGTGGCGCACGTGATAATAATTTTTCTAATTTTCGCAGTCGCATTCGTTGGAATTCTCACTGTGTTTTGATTTTTATGTCAAAAGCACGTGGTTGCACAGCAATATACAGCGACTATGGTTGTTAACAAAAAAGTGTAATTGTGAACTCATGTCGTAACGTTGTCTATTACAGAGGTTCGCAACATTTATTAAATAATAAATAAAAAAATCATATAATTTCAACACATGCTCGGACACTTCTACATTTGCTCGGATTGCAATTTTGCATAATTGTCTCTGTAGAATGGTTATTGTAGTGACGCTATTCACTAGTTTCCTAGCCCTGCTTGTCGCGTTTTTTTCGCAGCGTCGCATATTCCGACTCATTTGGACCATGCGGCCCTGCATTGTCCTGGCGACAATTGTTCGCAATCTGCCGTTACATAACTCGTTAGGGATGTACTGACAAGGGAGCGAATCCATAATTCGATACGGCATAAAAAATGACACAGCCAACCGACACTACAAAATTTTTTATACTTTTCGTTCTGTTCGTTGCTTTTGACGTCCGTCCAGGTCCGATTTAATGAATAGCGTCGCCCTCTCCCCTTTCGATGCGTTTTTACAGCAAATTCGTCGCCAAATCGCCCCAAATATTGGGACAATAAATTTATCGTTTGTCCGATGCATCCGACACAACATGTTTTCAATTAGCATGACAAAAAAGAGCTATGATATCGATATGTGCAGCAAAAAATATAAAGTAAAGGATGATTATGTGTTAGATAGATTTCTATATAATTACTACCTATTGTAAAGGTTCTAATAATGCATCAAAACTTTTCAGGATATAAAAAAAATATCCTTAAAGATTTTAATCTATTCTTTAGAGTTCTAATCTCACCCCAAATATGTTTATTCTGTTTATTAATGATATTATTAAAATTAATTTTAATTCAAAATTCTTGACCTTAAGGTGTTCCTTAAAATAAATTCCATGGAGGATTGTAAATCACTTTGATTTGATGTTGAAAATCTATTTGCGTGGTCATCCGCTAATATATTACTATTTAGCATAAAAATATCTTTTCTAGAATAAGGTCGCCAATTAATTATAAAATTAATAATAGTGTGCTGCATCACATAGAAGTAGTTACCGATTTGGGTGTCCTATTTTTAGACGACTACAGATTCTAACAGCATATAGAAAACATGTGCAATAAAGCTTCCTCAATTAATGGTCTTGTGATATGCGCAATAATTGAGTGAATATTATGGTTCCTAATTAATGCAACCGACTCAAATTTATTAAAAAATGTCCAAAAAGCTTTCTCAAATACCTGTTTATAAAGAAATATAAATATTATCAATTTTTATTTTAAGCAAAATTCCTACATAGTTTGCTGTTACATGATTTCCTCAAGTCGCGTCAACGAGTGTACTTAAAAAGCACATTTTTAAGTTGCTAGTATTTCTTTTTATTAAATCTTCCGTTGAAACCTGACATGCGTAAGCCTGTAAATCTGTATCAACTGAGTAAGCTAATCAGACATAATGAATATCTACAAATAAGTATTGACACCGGACTGAAAGTCTGGGAATCGGTAATTATTATGTGCTATACAATTTATAATCAATAGATGTCACTGCAGCTGGGGTCGTTTTTTTAATAATAGCGCAATTTTATAAATAAAAATTCGAGTGCCACTGCCGGGGCTCGAGCCCGCAACCTCAGAGTTGCTAGTCTGAGATGTTACGGATAGGGATTCTGAAGTCTCGGGTTTTTTCGATTCCCGGGACTCGAGATCCAAATTCTTAAAGTCCCGGGAATTCCCGGGGCTCGAGACTTTCATTATTTTTCGTATAACCATGAAAAAAAAATATGTTAAAAAACTAACTTATTATTATTAACTTTAATTAATTTATTATTATTAACTTATATTATTTGTGTTAAAGGTACGATAGGTGAAAATTTATTGAAACAATTTAAAAACACTTTATTCGATATTTATTTAAATTTAATTTATTACAATTTTTTTAATCGAAATATTTATATCAATATTAAGTTAAACCCTTTACTTTTGTAAAGAAAAATATGTTTTTAAAAACACCAAGGCGTTTAATGATGAATCACATAGCCTGTTCCTGGTTTTTGTGGCAAATATTCCAGATGTAGAAAAAACTCTCTCGCTTTCTGTAGATGTTGGCTTAATTGTAAGCAATGATTTGAATAAAAACTCTAGATTCGGAGTTCGTTTGATAGTTGAATCTAATATCTGAAACTCCTTTTTAAAGTTGATTTTTTTATTTCTAGTCGTTGAAATATTTTGGTGGTTCGTGCGACAGAGTTGTGTTGATTTCAAATATTTTTTTTAAAAGGAAATTAACAATAATTTCGGAAGTTAATAAAATGGCATCTCGACGACTTAGAGCTTCAACTGCCAGTTTTATAGGAGTGAGTACTTCACAAATATTTTCCAATACGTGAATGTTCGATTCATTCCAAATTTGGCCGATGCCAAGATCAATTAATGATTTTCTAATGCAATTTCGTAACTTTCAAAATCTCGAGATCATGGGTAATAAGGAATTCCACCTTGTCTTCATATCGAGACATAAATTAAGCTCGACATCAAATTCGCTCATTACATATTTTTGTAAAATTGCACTTCGGAAAGTCTCGAGTCCCGGGTTATTAATTTTTAAATTCCCGGGACTCGAGACAGCAAAAAATCTTTGAATTCTCGGGAATAAATTCCCGTGTTGTCTCGACACAGAATCCCTAGTTACGGACTACGCTATTCCATCCTTAATTAAATTTAAAAAAAATTAAAAACTTAAAGTATGTATATGTAAATGGGAATAAAACTAAATATATGTTTAATAATTATTAATATATGTTGGATAAAAATATAAAAATATTTATAGATAACTCTATTATAGAAATAGTTGATATTATAAAATATTAAGAAGTAATTGTAGATAAAAAAAAATAAGAAACGATGTTGAAAAAATTACAAAATAAGGCAATGAGAGTATTTTTAAATAGAATTAGAATTAAATAGATGTTTAAGAAATATTGAAGAATGTTTTAATATTTATATATAATTTACAAGAGTATTTTAATTAGTATTTAATAAGAAATAAAAATATACACAGATTTAATACAAGAAATAGAGACAATTTAAGAATAGTTTGTTATAAGATTATCTGAGATAAAAATATTGAAAAAAATAGTATTTATGATTTATTGCAAACAATTGAGTAACTTTTAAAAGTAGTGAGACAATGAAAGATATCTAAATTATATTTTCAATAAGCAGAGTTGTAAAGAAAAAAAACTTACATATAACAATTTAAAAAATATATCTTACGATTAAAAGATTAGGAAGACCCAAAATTATTATATTTTTTTATTGTAAAATAGTCGATAAAATATAGACATCTCAACGTTGGATTATATGTAAAAGTTTCCATTAGTTATGTAATGAAAAAAATAGATTATTATTTTTCTTTTAAAAATTATAAACTCTCTATTTTAGATAGAGTTTTAAAACATATCGCCTAGTTATATAATTACTAAATTATGGTTTTTAACATAGTTTATATTTATGATAATAATATGTAGATTTAGCTAAAAATGTTTTTTATTAAGAAAGAATTGGTGAAAATCTCTTATTTTTTCATATCGAAATATTGATATTTGCATATTAAATAGATTATTTTTATTTAATTCTAACATTTTTTTTAATACTTATAGCAAAAATAATATTGACGATTCGATACATTAAGATGGAACTGACATCTGCAAATAATGAAAAGGAACCATCGGATCAAAAATCATTCTTGGGGATTTTATTCGTTCCGCATTAATAATATTCGGAAGGGGTGATTTAGACATAGTATATGTATTCTATAATATATAAAAATCGCCATTAGACGTTATACTTATGTACATATTTTGGGGAAAATTGTATTCACGCGTCGCGTGTATCATTATTAGTTAGTGTTGGGAAGATGATAGCAGGGTGTGTAGTTGACATTCAGCCTAGCAGGTGGATGTATCAATATATAAGTTGTGTGTAGCCTGGTCTGAAGGGCGTTCTTCTTGTGTTTGGCATTATTTAGTTCACGTGCGATCGTCATGGGTTGGGGTTCTCAAGGTGTTAAATTCGTTTGGGGGCGCGTCCTATTAAATATACAGTGGCGCGTCGTTAAATCGAAGGCTCGTAATTTGAATATTTATATGTTAAAGGACCGAACTGAGAAACACAAAAGTCATCAATTATGCACGCTATAAAATCATTTATATTGCGGCCTATTTTAAAAATAAGATGGTATTTATAAATTTACCACAGAAAACCTGTAGCACCTGCTTTCGGAATACTCTAAGAAAAAATACAAAAAATATTAATCTTACCAGATGTAAACTTTGCAAAATATCTCCGGGCTACTTTTGCATACTCCATCTGCAAAATAATAACAGCTCATTAATTCAAGTAAATATGGCAAAGTAATATTAACTATACTGATACTATTTCTACATATAATTTACATTTATTGCAAATCTATTCTAATAATATGTAGTAGAGATTTTATTCTAGAATCTAAAAAATCGGTTTATATAAGTTTTTTATAGAATGCACTAAATAATGTAATATATTTGTAACATTTTAATATATTATATTTTAAATAGTGTAACATAATGTTGTATATTTTAAATAGTGTAACATAATGTCGTATGTTCATTTTCTCACTCTCTCTCTTACGCTGTCTTATATAGTAACGTACATGATTTAAAGAACATTTTGTCTGGAATGTGTTTAATCAGTAGTGTGTTAAGAATTAAACTTGTATTTAAGTAAATCTTGTTTTAGCTCTCTGTGCGCGTTGGGTGTTGATAAAATATACAAATCGAGACTTGTTTACAATTTTCTAATTGCTACAGTTTGATAAAAAATATTAATATAAAATAAAATGTTTATAATTAAAAAAAAAAAAAAAAAAACTTTTACAATTAAAAAAAAATAAAAAATATAGAGTACATTTCATAGAAGAACTGAAATTATTGATGTGTTGTCTTGAGCCTTTAAGACAATATGTGATTTGGCATTTTGTGCTTCTATTTAAATTTAAGGTTGGTTTTTTAGCGTAATCGTCGATACACGAGATTAGGATTTTTTTTAATTTCCTGCTAAGCCCAATGTATTGCAACGGGGTAAATCTGTACTAATCGAGGATTAGCTTATTTTATTTTCTAAGTAGTAAGTCTCTGCAAAATCGTTGTATAAGACATTTACTTGATTGCTTAATTCGATATTTTTCGTTTCAAAATTAGAAAAATAGGGTAGGTTCGTAGCTATTGATCTCATTACTGGGCATCTTAACCCTTTAAGCGCCAGCGACTTTTAAGTGTGTCACCTGTTATTTATCCTCATTCTAAAAATAAATATAAAATACTTGGTTTATTCATATATGAAGCAAGTAAAATAATCTTTAACAAGTAAAAAATAATAATTTGTTATTAACTCGTTAAGTTGTTTTAAAAAATAATTTGTAAAAAAAATAAGCAACAAATGACTCACGAGTGATTCACTTGTGACGTATTTATATAAATCTGAAGGCAGGTAAACAGATAGCATTGTATATAGCTCAATTGGAGAATGTTGAGAAGGTGTGGTCTGAGGTTGATGGGCAAATTGGCGATGCGGATCACGACGTCAGCGCCATCTGCTCGGCTCGCGTGTATTATCAGCCCTAACGAGAACTTTCCCTTCTTTTTTATCACCGCCGCCCAGGAAATCTCGCAGGCTGTTTTGACTTAAGGCTCCAGCACGGAGAGCCGTTCGGCTAAATTAAAAGAAAAACGCTTTTCCATAACGGGCCTCAAGGCAAAGAATTTGCACCGTGCGTCGAATTTTCATTTTGGGCCGTCGCGTGTGAGAGATGGACGCCCTAATGGGCTTGCGGCTTGTGGCATTGCACGCGTTGCACGCTTGGGTCTGCTTACACTTTTCGATATGTATTTATTTTGCAATAATTAAAGGCTTGGTAATAATACATTTCAATTTTTAAACTGAAGTTGGATTACTGTAATAACGTTTCAACGCTAATTTAAATAATGCTGTCAATGTAACGGTTAAAAAAAATATTGTATCAAAAACTATATGTAGTAATCAAGTTGAATAAAAATGTATATAAATGTTTACAAAATGTGTTTATAAAATAAATTAGATGTTAAATTTTGTTTATTTAACATATTACTTAAAATAGGTTAGATGCATAAATAAATTTCTTAAAAGATATATTTTTTAAAATATGGAAGTTTATGTGATGATTTTCGTAATTGAATGAGTTGTACTTCATACAAAATTGTGTTACGCTTTCTTTATTATAAAAATGTAGTTTATCTTGTAAGAACAAATATTATATTTTATTGCTTTAAATGAAATATGTTAAACACGAATTCTTTAACAGTATCATAATTATTTAACTGGTTTAAAAAGTTTTTAATAACATATCTTTTCCTATTTTTATATTTTTTTTAACAATTCATATTTTTTATTGATACGGGTATTAACTTAATTTATCTTATTTTTAATAGGATGTAAAAGATTTCATAATGGTGGAGAGAAAGAATATGTTTTATATATTCACAATATAAATTATAATTTTTTTATTTATCAAAAAAATACTGTTATTTCGTATGCTTTTGAGAATTTTGGAATATCAGTACAATCTTTTCTAAAAGCTTTTATTTCGTTTAATTCAAATCATATTTGCTTGATATTCATTTGATATTTTTTTTATAATAATTTTTCACTATATTCGAATCTCCTTTGATTTTAGTCCAGCAAAGTTTCAACAGAAGTCAGTGCCATATTGTGACTAATCCAATTGTAAGTACCTATCTTTTTCAATTGTTTCTCACCCTCACTCCCTTCCCCTTCTGTTTTAGTGACTATAGTAATCATTCAAGCATTGAAATCATTTAAACTGCGATCAAACCACTTCTCAGTGTTTTCCTTATCGACATTTTTAAAGCATTTTATTTTTAAATTTAATGCATGTTTCAGAAACATCCCTTGCCTCAGTCTATTTAGAACCTTATACATATATTTCCCTGTTAGGCAGAATTTTTCTCCACGATCGAACAAGTGTTATAAAATAAATCTATATATCAAACTATCATGCTACTCAGCAAGCTTTAATGTGCTGATCTTTTGAAATTTTGATTTTTTGTTGTAAAATAGAACTCTCATAAACCTTTATAATATTCATTAAAAAAAGAAAATAGTTTTTTGATTTGAAACAAGTTTTATATTAAGTTGATCGAACCTCCATACTAATTTTTATAAGACTTTAAATTTTCTTACGGCTGTTAATTTTATTATTTTAACGATTAAGACTTAAATATTAGTTATAAAATTGAACTCTTAAGAACCTTTATAATATTTTCTAAAAAAAGGATTTTTTTGCAAAATGGTGGCAACTCTTAAAACATTGGTCAATGGGATAAATAAATTAAACCTTTAATATGTAGGAGATAATAATTTTGCAATCAAAAAACCGTCGTTCATTTTCAATATGCTTTCCTTCAGACGAGAATGACCATTATCTATAACACAATAATCATTTCTGTGGCAACCCTTTACTTTAAAAAATATCTTAATTCAGTAACCCGTTGGACGGAATAGCTCAGTCTCAGATAGGCATTCTTATTTCTCAATGAAACTTATTTCTCGAGAAATGAGAATTTTCGATTCCACTTCTCAAATTTACCTCGAGAATTCTCGATAAATTTTGTTGAATGAAAAAATGTATGTAATATAGTTCAGTTTTGCATTTATCTTTATATATATACATATGATATAAAACAACCAAAATAATAGTAAAACATATGTAATTTATTATTAATGTGTGTATGAATTAATATTAGATATATTATTTCATAATATTCGTAAAATAACTCTTTAAAAAACACATGTCATCTAAAGTTTTCGGTATTAGAAAAATTTCTCTCGTTTTCCGTTGATGTTGGTTTAATCGTAAATTATTTGTTCTCTTGCCCGTCGATTCATATATTTTGAATTCTTTTTTAAGAATCTGTAAGATGTTAGTTTTCTTACACTGCTCTCAGTAAGGCTCGAAGAATTTTTTTCTCTCACTACAATGATAATTTTTTTATGTTTTCATTGGATTTTAATGAATCATTGGAATCGCGAGGGTCATTAGAATTCATCGAGCTAATAAATAATATGACAATAATTTCTTTCCCCATTTTATATATTTCTGCTTTTGAAGAATAACTAAAGAAGTTATTCCTTTTTTGATTTGTGAAAGATTCTGGACTTTGCAAATATTTAATTAATGACATCAATGTCTGATTTGTTCGATTACTTTATTTCTTTTTAATTGTGCGTTGAAATTTCAGGCTTAGCTCAGAATATACATATGTATGTTTTAACAAAAATGTTAAGCCCCTTTCGGCTGTCAATAAGATAATCTCTTCTCTACTATGTTGTTGTGAAGTCTTCAGTAACCCTTCAGCAATAATTAAATACTCGTAGATATAGACCACTGAAATTTAGATCACTTTTGCATTTTAACTTGTTGCGTAGTTCGTAAAAAGCGGTCTAGCATCGCCTTTGAAATATCATACATATTTTTATAAAATATTATTTTGTACGGGAAAATATTTGAGAATCTTCACAATTTTTCTAATGCCATGTGCAAATTAAATTTTATATGATGCAAAATGCCTTATAAAATTTCTCGAATTTACATTTTTTTCGATAATTTTTTGAGAAGAATATAAAATAAAATGCGCTATTAATAAAATAAAAATATTGGTTTCAGTAAAAATATCTACAGTGACATATATTGGTTATAAAAATTATATTACACATAATAATTTTTAATTATTATTATAGATGTCACTGATTCCCAAGCTCTCAATCTGGTGGTGTTAATACTCACTTGTATTCATTATATCTGATTGAATTATCCAGTTGTAACGCATTGGGCTTACGCCTGTCAGATTACAACGAAATATTTAAAATAAGTAAATAAATAAATTTGCTTTTGAACCTATCTAACCATGCTTCTTTTTGGTTATAATAGATTTTTTAAATTTCAGTCCACTTATCTCACCACACTGTTTCCGTCCTCTTATCTTACCACAACCGATTAAAATTATTCTCATTAAAAAATAATTTATTTCAAGCACCGATAATACTACACTGTATTTAAAACATTAAGTTAATATAGGTCAACATAAAATGCTCCAGACACCATACTTGTCTGTCTGTTACAGAAACTACTCACATGTCAACTTTCAACTTTTAAATTAGTGGGGGATATTTATTTATTATGGCCAAAACTAGGCCGCATTCTGGCAGCATTGACGTGGCATTATTGGCGGACCTCGACGGGAGTACAACGACCGGCGGGGCCTCGTTCGCCAGCAATTACATCATTTTCATTGTTTTAACATGTAACTAAATTTTACGTAATAATTGTCATACGTCGCCATTCGTTCGCTAAAAATTGAAAGTGGAGTTAAACAGTGACGTGTTAACGGTTAATTACGTGCTTGTACTGCAGTACGTGCCAATGAAAACGCTGAAGAAACTGAGCAGCGTCGATCCGATGTCCAATTACGTGCTACTGCAATACATTTAAGTACGGAATAGCGTAGTTTAAAGTTTATTTACCCTTTATATTCTAGTGTCTTAATATTTTTAATTTTCATATACCGTTTTAAAAAAAATAATTAGCATTAAAATATTATTCTGATTATGTACCAGTCGTCTTCGAGAGCTTATGAAACTGGAGATATAATATATGAAACAATATTTAGTAAGAGGAATAGTATTGAAAAATATTTATTCTTGATTAGAAAATATATCAGTACAAACAAACATTCAATAATGCAATATAATTTTTTTTGTATTTATTTATTCTAAATTTTTAACACCATACTCGGGGTAGAGACTCCGCACGGTAACAATGCAACTTTAGCAATCTTTTATCTTCGCTCTTTTTCTCATTATTTTAATTAATTGTACTCACTCCAAATTTACGTATAATAGAATTAAATATTTATTTTATTTAGCACAGTCAATATAAAAATTGAAATAAAACAATTGTCTTTAGTTAGATTCTCACATTTCACGTAAAATTAAAACTAAGTTCAGCTGAGCACTTTGTTCATTTCATTTATGTTTACAAGAAACGCATTTTTCTTATCTTTTCTACTGTTACTAGTTCCACTATTTTAATATTATTATATATTCAAGCCATAAGGCAATTCAAGCTCTAAGCCATGAACACTTGAAACACCTTTGAAACACTCGCAGAATTTTCAGAATTAATTTTGTATCGAACCAATCGGGTTTATTTTCTTTTTATTATATTTCTATGATTACTACCGCTTTGATCGTGTTTGGCAATATGTATGACGTCGAAGATTAAACCGATGCCGTTGAAAAATTTGGGTAAAACAGTACGCTCGGCGAAATCGTTATGTAAATCGTTACATCGGCTTGTAATAACGTAGGCGCCCCTAGCATTCCCTCGTATCGGCTCGTTATTTGTATAGGAGGTTGCGTGGAATTCAATTTGGGCGGCAGACAAGAGATAACCAGATTCGAGTTAAGCCAAGACCACCGTGTTTTAATATCATATAAATTACATGGTTCGGACCAATTCTTTTGTTCGGTAACGGGACGCTAATTTGTAGTTTGTTTTAGAGACGGTCTGCGTAGGGGTCGACAACGTTTTCGCGGCGGTTACATGCGAAAGGGTTTGAAATAATATAAACTTTGAATTAAATTACACTTGTTGTATTTTATAATGATTAATTGATTTTAATTTTCTTCAAAAGACCTACATGGTATGCTGTGATATGATTCTTTTGAGCCGCGTCGACGTATTTTATGGAAGTCTGATATAAAGACAAACTATTTTTTATTCGTCATATGCGTCTAATTTATGACATAGATAATTTGTTATTCGTGTTTATGTAAAAAAATGAATACAAATTATTTTTGGAATAAATTCAGAGCAAAGTAATTTATTACGCATTTTTAATTATGACTATTTTTTTCAAAATTATTTTTTATTTATAGTTTAAAGCTAGTTGTGATTATATATAATTGCAACTAGCTGATACTAAAAACCACATAAAGATGTGGTTTTTAGTTTCCACATTTTAGAAACCACATGTGGTTTTTAGTTTTCAAGTGAAAAAATAATAAAAAATTGGGAGCAAAATTTTATAATATGTCTATTTTTATCACAATAATATTTTTATTTATAACTTATTATGGTTTAATATATATTGCAATAATTATATATAATTAAAAACATAATATGTGAATAACAATCGGGATTCAGAGAAAAGCATTCCACTGAAACTGCATTACAAGTAGTGATAAATGATTGGCTGTTGGCTAAGGATACAAACAAAATCATTGGAGCAGTTTTCTTGGATTTCAAGAGAGCCTTCGAAACAATAGACAGAAAAATAATGTTAAAGAAATTGGAGAGTATAGGTATAAGTGATATAGTTTTAAGATGGTTTAATAATTACTTATATAAAAGAAAACAAAAAGTTAAAATAAATAATGTATATTCTGAAGAGAAATTAGTGTCTTATGGAGTACTACAAGGGTCTAAATTAGGACCATTGTTATTTGTTTTGTATATTAATGATATAGTTAATAACGTAAAAAAATGTAAAATTAATCTATTTGCGGATGACACATTAATGTATTGCATAGGTGATAACATTAAAGAAATTGTAAATAATTTAAATAATGAATTAATTATATTAGAAATATGGTTAAATAATAATGTACTTAAATTAAATGAGAATAAAACTAAATGTATGTTTATTAATTATAAAAATGTTTTAGATAATAGTACCAAAATAGTAATAAATAACTCTAGTAAAGAAATAGTGGATAATATAAAATATTTAGGAGTAATTGTTGATACAAAATTAAATTTTAAAGAACATTGTAATTACATATTAAAAAAAATTAGTAGAAAAATAGGTTTATTATCAAGATTAAGAAATATATTAAGTATAAATACAAAAAAAATAATTTACAATAGTATAATATTGCCCCATTTTAATTATTGTGCAACACTATTAAATATGTTAAATAAATTAGATAAACAAATGTTTCAAAAATCACAAAATAGGGCAATGAGAGTAATTTTAAATAAAAATAGATTAACTAATTGTAAAAGTATGATTGATAGATTAGAATGGTTGAATGTTCAAGAAATATTGAGTATGAATGTTTTAGTATTTATATATAAGTTAGAAAATAATATGTTACCAAAATATTTTAATAAGTATTTAATAAGAAATAAAGATGTACATAAATATAATACTAGAAATAGAGAAAATTTAAAGATAATTAAGTATAAGAAAACGAGTACGGCTAGGGGAATTATGTACGGAGGTTTTGATTTATATAATAGTCTTTCAAGAGAAATCCGAAACAGCAAAAATATAACGGGTTTCATAAATGGAATAAAAAAACACCTTCGTACATATAGAAATAAATTATAATATTAAGACTTTATTATTGTATATTTTTCTATTTTCTTTCTGTTATGTATTTTTTATATATTTTTATATATGTTTACTAAATTTGTTAGATGTAAAGATTAGCTATTAAGCTAAATAAATTAATAAAATAAAATAAATAATAAATAAATATATTTTTATCGTTTATATATGCGTTATTGTATTCTTGACAACAAAATTGACAGGAATTTATTATTCATGTTAGTACCTCCAAAAAGAATCCCTTTAAGGTCATTACTATTTTTATCTGACTAATTTTAATGTTTGATTTTATTTCTTGTTTATTTGTAAATTGATACTTTTAACTATATACTTCTGAAAATAGATCGGTAATAACTTACGATCTAACTTATAAATAAACAATAAATTCAACAGAATCAATTCACCTTTGTAATATTATATTAAAGTGGGATGATGTAAAAATAATTTTATTTCATGATTCATTGTCTATATTTATTTTATTGATTATTATCTATTTTAACAATATATGCATATATGGACCAGTGGTATAAGTTGATGTTATGGGTTCAAATCATTGTCTAGTAAGTCTAGTGATTTTAAATGCTTATCGTGTTTAGGAGATGGAAATTAGTTAGCTTTATAAAAATATGATTTTAATTGATCATAAAAGATTAGGTTTTTCTAGATTTTTCCACCCTCACGGATAAATATCGTGATTTATAATTATTATAAAATAGAGTTATGTGGTTCATAGTTTAAAAATAATAAAGTAAATGTCGCAGATTTAAATTTAGGTCTGGTGTCTCACTGTTTATTTATATAGTGGCTGTTGATCGTGTTTACTCCGTTGTTTTGCATTATGTTTCAATGAAAGATGTACAATTATTGAAATAATAGTATATATATTTTAAATTATATAGTAATTCTAAATATACATAAATATTAATAATTATACTATTTATTATTGTCATTAAAAATGTAGCTATCATTATTTATACAGATATTGTTGATACTAAATACTATTACTTATTCTACGTTTGTCTGATTAAGTAAATCTATAATATTTAAACCGAAATGTGAGGTGTTTGAGCAGAGTAGTTATAAAATTTGCAATTTAACGATTTTTGATATTTTTTTATCATTTGTAGTTTTCGTTTCGAAGTACAAAGTTATTCTACCGCTGCTTGGATCATTTGCGGCTATTCTCCACGTCAAGTAAGACTACTAGCTTGGGATCATCTCCAGACAATTCTTCAGTTTATATAGACAAATAATAACTGTGTAATTTATACGATGAAATCGAAACCTCTATAATACCCAGACTGATAATGTAATTATGTGTGTAATAAGATATTTTAAAAAAGGCAAAGAAAAAAATACGCTGAACGTATTATTACATCATCCGATGCTCAGACGTATCATGAAGTATTTTCTTATATCCACACATTATATTATTATTTATGGACGACCAAAAAAATTAATAATAATAAAATAATAAGACAGTCATAACACGACACGTTTATATTGGTGATTTAGTGCGTATCGTGAGTAGTTTAGAGGTGAAAAATCGGTAATATGATATGAAATGGTCGTTTTTATGTTTCATTTCGGTATTCAAATGTGAATATGACAACATTTATTCGCATTGTATTATAGTGGAATTATGACAGCTTCCTTGACAGTAGGAGATTCCATAAAACCAGTAGTTGGAATTTGGTAGCAATGTTGAGAAAAATATTTAAAGAAACGATATATTATAAATTTGATATGGTTTTGTATGAAATCGATATTTTTTTGCCTAATTGAATTTTTATTTATTCACACAATCTATATAAAGTGTATGCAATTTATCACCTGATAATAAATGTCCTCAACTACATACATATGAATAAAAATGTATTACATAAATAATTTATTTATTTATTATTATTAGATCTATATATTAATAATTTCTGTTTCTATCGTAACAATACAGCAATACATTTCAATCATCCATACATATTTTAGATAGGGTTTAAAAGTAAATTAATAAAATTTAATTATATATCATAAATACACCATTCAAGTCTCTTTCTAGAAAGTTGCAGCTGAATTCTGAAAAAATTCAGTTATATCTCAAAGAAAATATTTTTTAGTTATAAACGTTGATACGATTTTAAGGATTCATATCTAAGCATACGTATATTTTAAAGAAAATTTCTAATAAGAATTATTTGTACATATCTTTTTGATAATTAAAATATATCTTAACTTATGTTCGAGGATATTGCGCATTTAGTATACAAGGCTCACGGTGACCTCGAGCTATTTTATAATTTCCACGATTTCGCATTAATATATTTTTAGCATTGTTTAGTATAAAATACTCCGTTTCTCTTAAATTCTCGCGAGCCTTTCTCGATCTATCATCACGTAGGAGTAACGTTACGTGGCTGGTGTACGATTACAAGGTTTAACGTTGTTTTAAAACGCGTTACACGCCCACGATTGATTGTTGTTTCCTTTCTGCGTTTTCAGTCAGTCTGTCTTTTTCTCTTCTCTTTATTCACCGTTAAATAATTAACGCACAGCCGCCATCGCAGCGTTCGATTTATTTATTATGCGAGTTTCGGACGATGATCGTTCTCGCCAGAGGCACGCCTCTCTAGAGCGGGATGGAAGCTAGTCTACTCCTTTGCCAGATAATCAGATGGCTAATTCAAAACGAGGTCAGGTGTGGTCAAACAAAGACGATTTTTAATTAAAAATATTATTTTTTAAATTTGATTAAAGTGATATTTTTTTGTAAAGATTTAAAAGCTCTACATTAATAAAACATATACAAACAAACAGAAAATAGAATTCCGGAATATACAAAATATCTAAAATCACTATAAATAGTTTGTTTAGGCGATGGATTGCTATCACTAAAGACGAATTTAATTTTGTACATAGGGTTTGAAATAGTGTGCAGGATTTTAAAGCTAGTGTTTAGTCGGATTTCAAATACATAAAAGGATGTAAACAGTTTAATGTTTGATGTATTAACATATTTATCTATATTATGATCATTTCTATTTGAACTAGGAAAATTTTATTATATATTTTTTATCGACTGAAAAATATGATTCAATATAAAATATACAATAAACTATTATTTTTGATAATATTATTTTACATTTTACTATATTTTAATGAAAATTCATTAATTTAATCTGTTTATTTGGCTTTATGTTTCACGAAATAAATAGCGAGAAAATTTAACATATCTTAGCAAATATAGCAAATTTTTCAGATACATTTACAAATAAATTTCGGATACATTTAACTCACGAGTAGGAGCTCAATCATTGCCACACATCTTATATTTCTTTTATAAGAATAATTATTTTATTGTATTAAATAGAATTAACAAAATTAATTTAGCTGCTTGCGAAGGTTTTGATTAATATATATTTTGATATTTTTTTCTAAAACTATATTTTTTTTCTTAATACGACAATTAGGTTATGTAAATTTTTTTTAATAAGTAATCTATAATTTAATTTTGTATTGAATCTCAGTTTGCTGTACTTATATCTATAATTAGATTTTTGTAAATATTTTTACAATATTTTTATTGCTTATGTAATAATTTCTTCTTAATTTATTCATTAAATTTGCATATATTTAGTACAGTTTCATTTTAAAAAGACAACTATTTTCTTGTTCAATATACTTTTGTCAAAAAAGTCTACGTATAAAAAAAAACACAAAATTTTAGCATATTTTTAAAGATTTTGTTGAACATTTCTTTAATAAATATATTTTATGTAAATATTTAGCTACTTATTTTTATAATATTCTCTTCTACTTTTTAAATATTTCTGTTTTATCATTCGTCAGTGGATTTAACATATATTTATTTAGCCCCTTATAATTGTCATTACACAATTTAATAGCATTATTAATATTAATATCACTAAACGCCTTTTTGATTGATATTTTTACCCTTTAAAAATACTCAATCATTGACTCAATTTTTTAGTATAAAATCAGCGATTACTCACTTTGTTCTTAAGCCTATATTTTCTATAAATTAATTTTAATTCAGTAATTCGTATTTGTTACAGTGAACGTGTATTACCAGTAAAAGTATGTTTTAAATAGATTTTATTGAATTAAGTAGATATATATTTATCTGATAGGTGCTATTAAAATTATATGCTGCTCTAAACTACCATGTCTGTTTTCGAGTTTAAAAATCTACGTAAGTGGTAGTTTTTAACTGATAAAAAAAATAAAAATTTATTCGCATTTATCATAATGGTTATTATTTGTAAAACACCTAACAAAGATAATTTTTTCAACACTTTTATACGACACTGATTTGCTTATATAAATATTCTCAAGAAATTGTGTAAACGAAAAATAAAAACTTTTACATATTTCCGATATTTTTCCACCCTTCGTCTAAATATTAAATACCTAGCTCACAAACTTTGCACTTACTGAATCTGATACAACTATCCGAATGTGATATTAAATAACCGTAGTATTTATTAAAATATTGATTTGTATATGAAAATGTAATTTCAATCACTGATAAGATTTTTTTATTCATTGTAATAAACCAATCTCACGCAAGCCTTATCCGAAACCCAACCATTATTCAATAGGGTTGTATAAGGAGATCTAATTCGTTTATTATTTTATACCGTACCACCGTTCTCTAACTAAATTCTTTTATACAATTGATTATTAAGTCATTTTTACTTCTCTACTATATTTTACGATCCATATATAAATGGTATTTACGTCACCCATAAAGTACACCCAAATCGTTCTCAATATCATAAATTCACAATCGCGATAATTCGCCGCCGAGAAAAAGGTTATTTTTAAATTCACCGCTGCGTCACAGTTAACCATTATTTTCGGTCGGAGCGTACCGCTGTTTATTTTTGGCCAGTGAATCGGCGATTTTTATTTCGATTTTTAGTTTGGCCATCCCTGGCCCCGTTTGACGATCATTGTCAGATCTAGGAATGTCCAAACGTGAAAACACGATTATTTGGAGGCCGACCAGAGGCGGCGTCTCCTGTCCGCGGTGATTAACACGGACCACAAAAAGTAAATACGGCCAAGTCACGACCAGAAATTTATGACCCCAACCCTGGGTCGAGTCATCCGGAGATGAGCCACCTCCTCCGAAGAAATCAAATTATGAATAATTTAGTCTTTTTTCCTGGACAGTCATAATTGAGATTTTATAGAATTTTAACTAGATAATATTTAAATATCTATATTATAAAAAATACAGGTGTTGTATAAAAAAAATCAGTTTAAAAACAATCTAAAAGAAAAAAAATGATATTACACATAAAATCTTGTATTCATTGAGAAAAAAACTTTAAACAAGTTATAATAAAAAAACATCTGGTACATACTTTACTAGAGACTGACAAAACCGAAACCAATCAAATATTGTGGTCCTATTTTTTTAGCACATGTATTTTCTATACCTTATATGTACGACCTAGCTCGATTTGAATTATTCATCACGATATTTAGCTGTTAGATTAGGAAAATATAGGTAAACATTATCTGTAATTGTATGATAGACAATTCCTATCTCCCAAATACGATAAAAATAAAAAAAACCCCACTAAATTCCATTAAAAATTTGAAACCACGTCTTTCAGGTTATTAGTCAGAGACTTATACGACTAGTCTATCGTGCTGGTTAAATATTATTTTCGAAACCAAAATTAAAACTTTCCTAAACTGTAGTTAATGTTGATTCGATGTAATCGTTATGATGTGAAGCTGTAGCTCTTACAGACAAATATCTTATTGTAATGAGAAAATCTGATTTATTTTTAATAAAATTTACAGTCAAGTATCTAGTTTTAAATTTTGAATACAATATATCATACTTATTTAAAATACAATAAAGAGGCAGTTACAATAAAAAAAGCTTTTATTTAGAAAAGGCATTTTATTCTTTTATTTCTTATTTGCAAACGTTTGTTATTTTCCGTATTTTAATTAAAGGTGTTGTTACAAAAAACTCCACCTCATTTGCAGATACTTAAATCTAATGTTGTTTATATAAACGCGTTGTACAAAATCTCCCTCTATATTATTCGTCGGTTTCAACGCTTCTCTTTTGAAACTAAAGACATTGAAAGAAAAATTGTTTATGATAATGTATTTATTGCTTAATTAAGTCTTACTTTAAGGAATAGTAAATAAAACCCGTATTTGTTGAAATAGGTATACGCCTATGAAATAGGTATACGAAATAGGTATAGTCCTTTAGAAAACGATGTTCGCTTGATGGGTATTGTCCAAGGTCGTATTGCATTGCAACGGGAGTCTTAGAGATCCGGTGAAATATTCTCTCAACGACGGAAAATATTTACAGTAAGAACATAACTCGTGTTATTTATGGGATTTTTTTCTGATCGTAACGAGGGCTGTGTGAGGTCCCAATCCTTAATGCTATTGTCTTGTTGATGGATGATCATTTTGGTCACAGTAAATTAATGCAAGTTTTGAGACAAAAACCGTTTCAAACGTGTTAATCTATGTGGTCGCCACAAATATATATTAGCAGGATTTTTAATAAATAGTTTATGCTTTAGTTAAAACAATTATATAAATGGCAATGTTCCTGCAATAAATTTTTGCCGAGAGTTACCTTTAGAGCTTTATTTATTTAAATTAAATTAGAGTCATCGTGCTTTAACAGCTTACTCCAATGCATCACGATAGTCGACAAAAAATAAGTAATACATTTTAATATTACAATATACACAACAGAAAAAAAAGATTAAAATTATATGGTATGAACCAGACCAGCTCCTCGCAGCTGACATTAAATATATCAATCTGTATAGCTGGCGTATTAGGGAGCCGGATGGCGACAGCCATAGGTGAGTTGGGTATTGCAAACATTCTGGCTATTATAGGCATCAGAAAAGGACGCGATCGTTATTCTCGAAAACGTTTTGGTACTCAAAACTAGAATTCTTAGAGAATAGTTTCATTGTCGACAGCACCATTCAATAGTTTAAAGAAAAGCTTATCAGCATTTTTTTTCTGAGTGATTTGTATCCCAACGCTTCTTAAAAAAAGGCGCTGGGATACACGAACGGATAGTAACAAAATATTATCTTATAAATGTATTTAAGAAACCTTTTCCTAAAATTTTTGATTGAGAGAGAGGTTATTTGGTTATTCGGGGTTCAAAGTGAAATGTGTTTCTCATAACTAAGACAAGTTTCTAGTGAATGGTTCATCACAGACGTCGTCTATTTGTAGAAATAATCTTCACTTGCTCTTAGAAGTGATAATCTGATGGTAAACGGTATCGAGAAAATGACACAGTATGGAACTTTTTGATACTAAATTAGCTCTATTGCAGATTTTCTGCTATAAATATGTGCCGAGAGTCACTTTTAGAGCTTTAATATAAAATGCACTGTAGAACTCATCAACGAATTCGTTATAATACTTACACATTCCGTACTAAAAATTAAACATTTTATGTGTGGCATGATTCATTATACAGAGTCTTCAATTCCCTGATAGGAAATCGATGCATATTATATAATTACCTAAAATTAGTAAATGACAGTTGATAACTTCTAGATTTTTCTTATTAGGAAAAACTTGTAGAATTTACATCATACAAAATAAATTGTCAGCTTTTGACTTAAATTAACTAAAACCATAACCGAATATTTTGCCGTTCTTTATAAATTAATAAAAAAGGTGAACTTTTTAGTGTGTATTGTAATTTATTTATGCTAGTAATTTTCTGTGTCTGAAATAGTATCTGATTATTTTTATGCGTCACTTTAATACGTGTCTTATGAACATCCTGTGTAATGTAAAACTGTCTAGAATTCCAAGATTCCGTGTTTCTATAAGAGTGGAAAGCGTACATGGAGAGGTTCACTATATACGAATCTTAGTCACTCCTCGCGGACTTCAACGTAGATTTACGTTATAGAGGAAAACAACGTAAAGAGGGGTAGTCGAACGAAATAAAAAATGCATAGTGAATAAGCGTCGATGCAGTGTCATCCCAAGTGTACAAGGCACCACTTTTAAGACGTGTGAATCGATTTACGTAACATGTTTGTGAACTAAAATAGTCTACGAGGAGCCACCGAGACGCCAGCTGTGTGAGCCCCAGTGATGGAAAACCTTTGCACGTATTGCATTTTCTTACAGACACACACAAATACAACAAAGCTTCGAAGATTTTTATCCTAGCCGTATAAAGCATATTTGCACGTATCATAAATTCGGTACCTGCTTAAAATTTCACTCACTCTTTGAAAGTCGAAATGTGCTTAAGTAAAATATATCAACTAAAGTTTTGACAGATCAAAAGCTACGTGTCTAGCTGCAGGCAACTATTGTGCTATTCGTATTATTTTAATAAATCGTATATTATATTTTTCGATTGATTATTGCAATTTATAATGTCTTTCTATTTTTAAATACACGCAACGTATGATTGAACGATTGTTCGCAAATTGTTCATTGCGAGCTAGTAATCTAGATTAATATAACAAAGACCCATCTTGATTGATTAATTACCGGCGATGAAAAGTGGGCCGTTCATGACGACATTGGAATATCTTTGTATTTAAGCAAACATCTATGTGACGTGTATAACGTGCTTATGATATAGCAATGTCTATAGTCTATAAAATATATAATTTATTATTACATATAAAATATTTAATTAAATGCTACGAAAGATTAAATTAATATAAGGAAAAATTAACTTGCATATAAAATTTTCATATAGTGTTAACCTAATTATTGCTCGAGAGGACAATTTTTATGCTTATATTTTTACCAAGGCAATGCTTTTGCGTTTATAGTAAAAAGCACAAAAAATGTAATAATTTAATTAAAATATTTTTTTAAACAATAGCAAATAAATCATAGATGTATTAAATTATTAGGAAATTTAAAATATTATGTTATCTATTTTTGCTTAGATGATTATGTGTGTGGGTTGGTTTCTTAACACGCTAAGATCTTTTTCTGTACGGTACGCTCAATCAAAATTGTGTATAATAAGCTAGCTAACGACTTTGGTAGTTTCTTTTAACTGTGCCGTATAATCTGTGTGTAACGCATGAAGTTAGCCGCAAGTTAAATAATAAATAATTTAATAATAGTTTTCAAGTATGTGTTTATGCAAATATTATTTTCCTCTTTTATTCTTTTTTAAAAAAATACAGAAATCGACAAAATAGTAGTTAATTTTATTTAAACCTAAGATATTTTTTCGAACTTTTAGTTTCCTGTTGCGTTTATAACTATTTTTCTTTATTACTATTTTCTTATTTAATGCAGTTTGTTATAATTTTTTTTAATTATTAATAAATTAAATAGCAATTTGTGAGCTGTATATATTTTTTTATAAATTACTAAAGTATATTTTAATTAAAAAATAATCCTAAATTATGATGTGCTCCCAATTATTCTATAGCATTTTTTTAAATAACATATTAATATCTAAGTAAAACATATATTTTGAATGTTTAGGGACTTTCAATAATGTATTTAATAATATAAATATTCACAGTAAATAAAAAAAAATTCAAGTGCAATTATTTTAATACAATATTATTATTGTAATAAGTGATATAATCAATACAGCACATGATGAGTCAAATAAAATGCTGCATAAACCTCATTTTATAAATAAGTATTTCCCTGTTTCACTATTTTTTTAAAAAAAATATAGAAATCGATCATTTTTTTAAACCCAAGGTATTATTTTTTATTAGTTTCCAGTTGCGTTTAAAATTACTTTTTTTTTGCATATTTTTTATATAATGCAGTTTATTATAAATTTTATTGTTCTGTATTTTTTTAAATTATTAATCAATTAAATAGCAATTTGTGAGTAGTATATATATTTTTATATAATAATTAAGTTTGTTTTTATTAACAAATAAATCCCTAATTGATACATGCTGTCAATTATTCTGCGACATTTTTTATTATATTATTTGTTATACTTGTTTTAGGGTTTCACATTAAGGTATTTAATAATAAAATTATTCACAGCAAATTAAAAAAAACTATTTTAATATATATTATTATTGTTATAGAGGGTGCTATAATCAATATAGCACATAATGAGCCAAATAAATGCTGCAAAAATCTATCTTCATGAATAAGCTTTTCTTTATATTAATATTTTTTTAAAAGAATACAGAAATCGACAAAAGACAGTAGTTCATTTTTTTTAAATCAAAAATATTTTTTCGAAATTTTAGTTTTCTCCTGCGCTTTTAATTATTCTTATTCATATTACTATTTTCATATTTAGCGCAGTTTATTTTAAATTTTTTTTAATTAATATTAAATTAAATATAAATTTGTGGTCTGTATATATTTATTTTTTTATAATAATAAAGTTTATTTTTATTAAAAAATAAATTCTAATTTAATATATACTGTCAATTATGGTGTAATATTTATTCAAAATAAATTGATAATATCTAAGTAAAACATATATTTTGTATGTTTTATTTGTTTTATCTGTTTTAGGGACCCTTAATAATGTATTTTTCAAATAAATTATTCACAAAAAAATAATTTTACTCACCTTTTATTTTAAAATTTTAATCGTAGAATCTTAATATTAAAATATCACCAAATTACTAAAATAAATTTTGTAGTGCACAACATCGTGTCTAAAAATGCAATGAACCATGAAATATAAAAATTATAAATAATTTATTTTTACTTAAAACTTGCCGAACCATTGAAATTTGCCGATATGAATTCATTAGAAACGTTTGTTAATCATTTAATCAGTCATAAAAATTAAGTAGAATTTGCTGAAATCACTATCTTTTTGTGCTAACAAAATCCATAGTTAAAAAAATGACATGCGTGAATGGCTTACAACTAAAGTTCCTTTAAAGTCTTAATAAATGTATTGTTTATATTGTATCTTTTGTCGTAAGAAAGTTTTACTTCACGTTCCGAACGCCTTTGGCAAATGTCCCTTTGCCAATGCCTTCCTACGGCCCTGGTGCTGACTAATATCCATTATATTACATATTTAAAAATGTGGATTGATTAGCTTACATATTAAATTTACAACAGTTTTATAAAAAGTTTCACGTTTTTATTTAATTTGATATATATCGAAAAATACGAAATTTAAGTACCTCTTATGTACCTCCCACGTATATAAAATGGTGTCTGTAAAGTATTGTAATTTAGGGGTTGCCAATTTATTGGCTTTCCTTCAATCGCATCGTACATTTTCAACGAATCAACGCACGAATACGAGGTATGAAAATTCGCGAGCGCTTAATCGCGCGCCGAGGTTCATCGCGATGAATGGCGGTCATTTTCCTGGCGGCGCGAAAATGATTTAATTTTCCGAAAGTTATCTGTTGCACGTCCCTCCCCGCTCCCCTGCCTCACCCCCTCGCCACGGGCGCCCCTCTTTTGCTCGCGAGGGGCGCCGACAGTCAGTCGCTCGGCCGCGGCCCGCGCCGCTTCACGTCTGTCGGCGTCGCGACGCCAGCGCGCGATGTGACCCGAGACATGGTGATCACTGTGCGGAGTCGCCCCACCGTCATGAACTCCTTCTGCTGCGTCACCCTGCTGCTCTTCACGGCGGTGTTCAGCGAGGACACCCCCTGCGAGCGACGCGGAGAATCTCTATCCTGCAAGCTGAGGACCATAGGCAACGCCAAGAAGCTCTTGGTAGATCTTCCGACTACGACGGCTCTATCCGTATCGACCTTGACGCTACTATGCAGCGACGTATTATTCTTCGAGAGCACTCTGGAGCCATCCACCGATTTCCTAGCCAAACTGGAACGGCTGGCAGACTTACACATAGACTACTGCAAAATCAGGCGAATTCCATCGTCAGTATTCTCGCACTTCCGCGAGCTCAAAAATCTCGCCTTAAGAACGCACAACAACGACTGGTCTGCCATGATGCTGGAACTAGATTTAGAGAGCTTCTCAGGTTTGAACGAACTCAAGCGCCTAGATCTATCAGACAACAACATTTGGAACATACCTCCGGGCGTATTCTGCCCGTTGAGCAGCCTAAAAACTTTAAACTTAACAAGAAATCGCATACAAGATTTAACTCAACTAGGCACCAAATTGTGCAACTTAGCCGTGGAAGTGTTAGACATGTCGAAAAACGATATAATAACAGTGACAGACGACGTCTTCTCCGGGATGCGATCACTCACGCATCTCCATCTCCAAAACAACGCAGTGTCGTCCATGAGCGATAAATCACTATTCGGACTGCAGACATTGCAAGTTTTAAACTTATCGAGCAACTTCATAGTGTCGTTACCGCCGGACTTATTCCAATCGACGCGCGATATTAAACAAATACACGTGAAAAACAATTCATTGAGTGTTTTACCTCCAGGATTGTTCGATAGACTGGAGCATTTGTTAGTTTTAGATTTAAGTTACAACGAACTCACGAGTAGAGGCGTAAATCGCGATACGTTCTCGGGTTTAGTGCGTATTGTAGTGTTAAATCTATCGCATAATTTATTGTCAAAAATTGACGCAGCTATTTTTAGAGATCTATATAGCATGCAAATATTGAGTTTGGATCATAATAAAATCGAATCAGTGGCTGAGAATGCGTTTTCTGAGCTTAAAAACTTACATGCGCTTACTTTATCGCATAATTTGGTCAAAGTGATCGAGGCGTATCATTTCTCTGGTTTGTATGTGCTCAATCAGCTGTTTTTAGATCATAATAGAATAGAGTTCGTACATAAGAGATCGTTTGAAAATGTATCTAATTTGCAGGATTTGGGTATTAGTGGCAATCGTTTGAGGGCCGTTCCGGAGGCTATGAAAAATTTGAGACTGTTGAAATCGCTAGATTTAGGCAAGAACAATATAAGTGTGATTAATAATTCTTCGTTCGAGGGTCTCGATCAGCTGTACGGGTTAAGGTTGGTCGATAATCAGATCGGAAGCGTGACGCTAGAGAGCTTTATAAATTTACCCTCGCTGCAAGTGTTGAATTTGGCGTCGAACAAAATTAAAAAAATCGAAAGGGGAGCTTTCAACCCGAACGCTAATCTAAAAGCGGTGCGACTGGACGGAAACGAATTGAGCGACATAACCGGTATTTTCGGCGATCTCAAATCTTTAGGATGGTTAAACATTTCCGATAATAAAATCGTGCGTTTCGATTACTACGATCTACCGAATAATCTAGAGTGGCTGGATATACACAATAACGAACTGAGAAAATTACCGCAGTACGCGAGTATAGACAGCAGAGTGAATCTCAAAATGTTGGATGCTAGTTATAATTTTTTGAAAGAGATCAACGGAAGAGTCATACCGATCACTATTGAAGTGCTGTTTTTGAACAATAATAATATAAGTCACGTAGAATCGGCTACTTTCGTAGATAAAGTCAATCTGCAGAAAGTTGTGCTGTATGGGAATAACATAGGTAGTTTGGATATAGGCGCTTTGGCTTTGAATCCAGTGGCTGATGGAGCAGAAGTGGCGCAATTTTACATAAGCGGAAATCCTTACAAATGTGACTGCACCATGGAGTGGCTTCAGCGGATCAACCAACTGGTCCACACTAGGCAGCATCCGCGCGTGATGGATCTAGAAACGGTGACGTGTTCTTTGACTCATTCTAGAGGAAGCACTACTAAATCTGTCTTAGAGTTGAAACCGTCGCAATTTTTATGTCCTTATGAAAGCCATTGTTTCGCGCTGTGTCATTGTTGCGACTTCGACGCTTGCGATTGCGAAATGACGTGTCCTTCGAATTGCTCTTGTTATCACGATCTCACGTGGACCGCTAATGTTGTCGATTGTTCGAACGCGGGCTATGAACAAGTACCTGCTAAAATCCCGATGGACGCGACTGAGATATATTTGGACGGAAATAATCTGAAAGAGCTCGGGAGTCACGTTTTTATTGGAAAGAAAAAACTTCAAGTGTTATATTTGAACAACAGTAATTTGCACAACGTACACAACCGCACGTTCAAGGGGGTCGAGTCTTTGAAGGTGCTGCATTTGGAAAATAATAAGATTCAAGAGCTGCGCGGCGACGAATTCGACCAGCTGCACAATCTCAACGAGTTGTATCTGGACCACAATGGCATATCTCACGTCGGCAACGACACGTTCAAGGCGATGAAAAACTTGGAAGTTTTGCGGCTGGACGAGAACAAAATCGTCAATTTCTCTCCTTGGCAGCTGTTAGCTTCGTCATCGGGGAGTTTGGCGCACGTCTCTTTGGAGGGCAACAAATGGTCGTGCGATTGTCTAAACATTGTCAAACTCGAATCTTGGCTCAGGAGCAACCCGGGCGATCCGGAAAAGATGTTCTGTTCGCATCCTGACAAAAGCAGGGACAAAGAGACCATCGCTTCCGTTCTGAGCCGCTGCAGCAACTACATGGACAATAGATTAGCTACGTCAGTGGAACAGAGGGAAGTTTTCTTCGCACCGGCTTTCATCGGACAGAATTACATATCGATTTTCGCCGGCACTCTTATTGCGGTAATATTGGTGTGCATGTTTGGCGCATTGATTTTCGCATTCAGGCAGGACGTCAGGCTTTGGGCGCATTCCAAATACGGGGTCAGGCTGTTCAAAGACAATACGACGACCAACATCGCCGAACTGGACACCGATAGATTATACGACGCCTATATAATTTACAGCATCAAAGACGAGGATTTCGTGTCGAAGGTCGTATGTTCAGAATTAGAAAAAACTGGATATTCAATATGCTTGCATTATAGAGACATACATATGATGACGGGTAACTCTTATCTATCGGATAGCATCGCCGGAACGACAGAAGCGTCTAAAAGAATCGTCGTAATTTTGACCGTTAATTTCTTGACTTTAGAATGGATGAATCACGATTTGAGAAGCTCCGTTTTATCGACACTGAAGAGTCTGAGATTGGCGTCGAAGAATAATAAGATCATATTTATATTGACGACGGACGTCAGCGCCATAAATTTGGATCCGGAGTTGCAAGTGTATTTGAGGTCGCACGGAGCTTTCTATTGGGGCGAGAAAAGGTTTTGGGAGAAACTGAGGTTTGCGATGCCGGATGTTTTGCAGGACAACAAATCTTTGAAAGTTCAGTCGAGTCAGACGATGAAAAGTTTACCGTCGGACCCGGGGAAGAGTCCGAATTTGCGCTACACCGCCGCTCCCGAAAACTGTCACAGATACCATCAAACGATGCCTCTTCCGGGTCTAGGTCAGCAGAAACCCGGATGCGGGGATCCAGAGACTTCGTGCTCATACAAGACGAGAGATTTGAACCATTCATACAACAACGGAACGAAAACTCGAATGGGGAGTCAGAGGGGTCGAACTTATTTCGTTTAGGGGTCGCCGACGGCCCCCGAACACGGCTGTGAACTAGTGTTGTAAAGACCAATGCCTTTTTGTAATTAGCGTTTAATCGCGGGTCAAAAATATGAGCTTTTTATCCTCATCGTAAATTTTATTTTGCTCATTCACAATTTATAATATAAAATGGCGGGAAACAATTTAAGGATTAACAAAAAAAAATATAAATCGTTCGCGTATTTTCGTTCCTATCGTATGAAGAATAAAAAAAAACATTAACGTACGTATTTCATAAGAGAATAATTGCGACTGATCAATTGTAAATATTAATTAGTATAATTTATTTTTTTATGCACACAGATTATATTATATATTGTATGTGTAAACGAGGAACGATTTAATTTAACTAATGTGTATAACCTAACGTTAAGTAAGTTAAACGGAGCATTTGATGCTTGACTCGCAAAAATCGTGCAAACTCTTACCAAAGCGATGTACATTTTTTTAATTTAATATTTATGCACCTCAAACGCAAACTCAGCCTGATTTTATTTTTACATGTTTATATTCCTTTAAAATATATTTAAATCAGGAATACTTATTTTTTAAATAAATCAATCATAACTATATTTTAATAAATTTTAACATTTGATTGTATTTATTTAAAGCATAAAAATATTTGCTTGTTATAATTACAATGTATTTCATTTCAGTATTATTTATAATCTGGAGCAATTGTATTTTTTTATTTAGCTTTGTTTCTTTAATCATTACTGCAATTTAATTATTCAGATAGGAATTTTTACTGTTAAACAAGACGAATATGTAATCAAATGTAAAATATATAGTCAGCGCGTTAATTATTTATTCCCCATAACTTGTATGTAAATATTAAAAATATGTAATATGTAAATAGAGTCGAACGTATATGGTAATCGATTTTATTTTTTAATTATTTATTATATCATTGTATAAACATGCGTTTTGTATTAAAAAATGTATAATATATACAAATATTGTTCGAATCTCAATTAATGTATACACTCGATTGCATTCTTCACAAGACTCGGATTGTATGATACTTAAACGAAAAGTGATATATACATGTATAAGTATTTGTATTTATAAAATTATATATATTATAAAAATTTTGCTGCGAATAAAAATTGATTTTATATAACTGCAGAGAATTTTATTTGACGTGTCTAACAAAAGTGAATATCTGTGCTAGTATTTTATTTTTTATTGTAAATATTACGATTGCTATACATAAAAAACGTGAGTATAAAACGTATAATAATAATATGTGGAACGTGTATGGTGCACCCAAGGAGAAGATGGCCATAACGTGTAAATGAGCGGGCAGCATCAAAAGAAAGGTCAGCAATAAATTGGCTTTAATATGCGGACGGATTGTGATCCCTAGGACACTTTATTCTTGGAAGGATAGTCATAGTCATGACTTTTAAAGGGTACCCCTTTTGAAATCAAAGTCTTGCCTCTATTGGTCAAATGGTATATTCGAATCGATTATTGTAAGCGTATAATATAATACTATATGTACTTTTATTGTATGGCTATTGTAAGCACAAAGAGACATTCTTTACTTCTATAGTAATTGATAATAATTATCGTTAAATTTTAATTTATCTAAAAATTTGGCTTCGTTTTATCACATATAAGTCATATTATCCACATGTTTTTTCACACGCAAAATTCAATTATTTTTGCGTACTACATGATAGGTATTTTTGTGTTGCTTTCAAAGACAATGGAGTTGTTAAATTTTAAAGAATTTCGGATACTTAATATTTTATAGCTTATGTATTGATTGTAATAAAATACAAGTGGCATTGTTAATTTTTTTCAAACAAAAGTTAAAGATTTTGCTCTAAAAAATATATATTAAAGGCAAATTTCCATATATTTTATATAAGGATTATTAATACAGAATAACATAAAATAAATTTATTATTAATGTAATATAGCATGTGATGCAACCTTATGTAGCTGAGAGAGCTATTAAATAATTTTATAAAATCAGATAAACAGTTATAATTTTTATTTTAATAAAACACAATTTAATGTTTATTTTATCATTGTTCAAATTACATAAATCATCGTACCCTTATTTAGTATATTTAGTTTTAAGATGATTTTTTTTATTCAAACATACAATTAATTAAAAAAACTGGAATATTTAAAGATGCCATACTTTTCATATGAATTATTAATATTAACGTTTCTTTACAAATATTGACCTTTTCGTAATTAGCTTTTCATATTTGTATGTCATAATTGAAACGTTCTCAATCTTTTAATCAAATATAATATAAAATGCAATAAATACATGATTTTATTATATTTTATTACTAAATATTTTGATATGTAAAGCACAAAAAGAAATTCCTTTTGTGCTTTACATATCAAAAATAATTTTAGCATTTTATGTTGATTTTCGGTTACATTTTCTTATACACAAAATATATGTCTATTTTTTTGTATCTCCCATTGTAAATTTCATAAGAAAACGTAATTGTGGTTAGAATTGAGCCAAGTATTATTTTTTTATCTGAATACAGTTAAATTTTTTAAAGGTTCGTCGAACTACTAGTAGTATCTGTTCTTTTCGCAAACATTTTTTCGATAATTGCGCTAATTATATATTATTTAATTTAAATACATTAAATATGTATATCATTAAATTAATAGTAAGATCTGTTATTTTACAGACAAATTTATTTTTATAATTGCGCCAAGCATATATTGTTTAATCTAGATACAGTTTTAATTTCGACTTTGAAAGGTTCGTCATTATTTTTACAATTAAACCAAGCACATATTATTTAATATAATACAATTAAAATATTGAAAGGTTCAGAAAATTAATAGTTAAATCTATTATTTTTACAGACAAAATTATTTTTAGAATCGAGCCAAATATATATTGTTAAAATTAAAAACATTTACAGTTTTGAGATGTTCCTCAAATTAATAGTAAGATCTGCTCTTAGCACAGTTAAAATTATTTTTATAATTAAATCAAGCATACATCGTTTATTATTATAAATTTATAGCATTAGAAGGTTCGTTAATCTGTTATTTTATTTATTTTATTAATTTATTTAGCTTAATAGCTAATCTTTACATCTAACAAATTTAGTAAACATATATAAAAATATATAACAAATACATAACAGAAAGAAAAAATAAAAATATACAATAATAAAGACTTAATATTATAATTTATTTCTATATGTACGAAAGTGTTTTTTTATTCCATTTATGAAACCCGTTATATTTTTGCTGTTTCGGATTTTTCTTGGAAGACTATTATATAAATCAAAACCTCCGTACATAATTCCCCTAGCCGTACTCGTTTTCTTATACTTAATTATCTTTAAATTTTCTCTATTTATAGTATTATATTTATGTACATCTTTATTTCTTATTAAATACTTATATATAAATATTCTGGTAACATATTATTTTCTAACTTAAATATAAATACTAAAACATTCATACTCAATATTTCTTGAACATTCAACCATTCTAATCTATCAATCATACTTTTACAATTAGTTAATCTATTTTTATTTAAGATTACTCTCATTGCCCTATTTTGTAATTTTTGCAACATTTTTTTGTCTAATTTATTTAACATATTTAATAGTGTTGCACAATAATTAAAATGGGGCAATATTATACTATTGTAAATTTTTTTTTTGTATTTATACTTAATATATTTCTTAATCTTGATAATAAACCTATTTTTCTACTATTTTTTTTTAATATGTAATTACAATGTTCTTTAAAATTTAATTTTGTATCAACAATTACTCCTAAATATTTTATATTATCCACTATTTCTATACTAGAGTTATTTATTACTATTTTGGTACTATTATCTAACACATTTTTATAATTAATAAACATACATTTCATTTAATTTAAGTACATTATTCTTTAACCATATTTCTAATATACTTAATTCATTATTTAAATTATTTACAATTTCTTTAATGTTATCACCTATGCAATACATTAATGTGTCATCCGCAAATAGATGAATTTTACATTTTTTCACGTTATTAACTATATCATTAATATACAAAACAAATAACAATGGTCCCAATTTAGACCCTTGTGGTACTCCATAAGACACTAATTTCTCTTCAGAATATACATTATTTATTTTAACTTTTTGTTTTCTTTTATATAAGTAATTATTAAACCATCTTAAAACTATATCACTTATACCTATACTCTTCAATTTCTTTACCATTATTTTTCTGTCTATTGTTTCGAAGGCTCTCTTGAAATCCAAGAAAACTGCTCCAATGATTTTGTTTGTATCCAGAGACAAAATAATTTCAGCATTTTTTTCAGAGACAAAATAATTTTAGTATTAAGGCAAGCATATATTGGTTAATCTAAATATATTTAGAACACTTAAAGGTTCGGCAAATAAATATTTAGATCAGAAAATTATTTTTATAATCAAAACAATTATGCATTGTTTATTCCTGAAACATTTATAGTTTTAAAGGTTCTTAAGATTAAATAAAAATAAGATTTTTTCCTTTTACAAATAAAATTATTTTTATAATTGGGTTAATCATATATATGTTGTTTTATATACATTTAATATAATTAAAGTATTTAAAGCTTTATTTAAATACTAGTAAAATCGGTTCTTCTTACAAAATTATTTCTTAAAATTGAACCATATGTTGTTGCATATAATTACAGTTGAAGCTTTTAAAGGTTCTTTGAACTACTAGTAAGATTGAGTTTTTTCACAGACAAAATTATTTTTATAGTTGAGCCAAGCATATATTGTAAATTAAAAATATTTATTGCTTCGTAAAACTACTAGTTGTATCTGTTTTTACGAGCAAAATTATTTTTATAATTGTGCCAAACATATATTGTTTAATAAAAAGGTTCGTCAAATTAATAGTAGGGATCTCTTATTTACACTGACAAAAATATCTTTATAATTAAGGCAAGCACATATTGAATAATCTTATCATGTTTTAGTATTTATTGTTTTGTTGAATCAACGGTAAGATCAACTATTTTGACAGACAATTGTCAGGTTTGCTAAGAAATATATTTGTATTGTTTTCAAAGACATTTTGAGTTGTTAATATTTCTTAAGACACGTTTTGATGATTATTTTTCAAAGTGTATGTATTTTTAATTTAAAAAGCTTGATGATGGATATTAAAAAAAAATTATTGCAGTGTAAAAATCTTGACTTATTACCTAGTAATTATGAGATAAAAATGTACAAAAAAACTATAGTTAGTTTAAAAATATATTTTACCAATTATTATCTTAATGAAGAAATAATTTGTGTATTTTATTAATATTACAATTGTTTAAAACATCGCGTATCTACATATATAATAAAAGCCGTGTTTTTAATTTGCTGATAGGGTATCAGGTAAAAATTTTTCATATTGTTTACTGTGCATATGGATAACATTAATAAAACTTGAATATTCAATGCTGTTATAATTATTTTGTAGTATTTGTAACAAATGTTACATTTTTTGTAAATATAATTTTAATAAAAAAAGTAAATCATGTAATAAATGAATAAATTACCAGTTTATTAAAAAAGTATATTTTATTAATTATTATCTAAATATAGAAATAATTTATGTTTATTTTAATCATGATAATATTATTCAAACCATTACATATCTATTTTTAATAAAAGCCGTGTTAACTTTGCTGATATGGTATAAGTTAAAAATTTTACGCAATGTTTACAACGCAAATGCTCAACATTAATAAAACAGGAATTAAATAATGCTATATTTTTCTTATGTGCAAAACAAATGTTGACTTTTTCGTAAATATAATTTTATATATGAATATTATAATTAATATATTATGAATTGAATTATAAATTATAAATTAAACATGATATACAATTTTATTAAATTTAAAGCTTTTTAAAAATGCCTTCAAACCCCATGTATCACCGTGATGCGCTTATCTCCTTTCACAGGCGACAAATTAAATGCAAATTCCGTATGATTTTTTGTCCACCTGTGAGTTGTGACAAGTCTACCTGGATCCTGTCACCTTCCGTCATTAATTATTTGACTTTATGCCGTTCGGTGCATCCCGAAGGCATTCCTTTCATACTACCCCGTCGAGAATGTTTATCGGCAAAGGAAGAAAAGAGCACAGAGACAATTCCACCTTTGCAAGACCATATTTCTGACTGAATTGGACATAAACGAAGTCTTAAATTGCTCCTGACTCGAGGAGCGTATCCTTTTATTGCCTTATATTTTATTTCGCGTGTACTTTTTTTCTCTCGTATTTCGTATTATTTATACATATAATTCACTGCTCGTTTCTTAATAATTCCGCGTTGATATTTCTTCGCAGGTAATATTTCTTTTTATATTAAAAATTGTCGTATTAATTTAGTATAAATTATAATTTCGCGCAAATCGGAACTTCCTCTCGCGCAGTGATCTAAAATTGAGCGCGTTATGATGATGAGTCGGATTTTGGAATGGCTCCAAGTTCGTTTTTGGAGTAGTGTTTACATGCCTGAAGTTTCGTTTTCGATTTGCAATCGAGATTAGAAAGTTTCACGTGTAGGTTGCCAAGTGTTTGATGGACGCATTAAATTATTTATTATTTTAGATGCAAAGCTTTGTTTCGCAGGCGAAATTCATCAACTTCAAAGTTGTTTGAATTATCCGCAAAGTTTAATCGTTTGGATATAATAAACGTAAAATATGTTTACGAGCGTTTTATTTTATGTGTTTATGTTTAAATTTAATCGATTAATATTTTTTTTAACAGTCTTATTTTTCCTGGTAGAATAAGGCATTTATTTTTAGTTAGAAACTAAGAGTCATTTTCTTGTATCTCCCCATATGCACAACATTAATTAATAACTTAGATAAAGAATGGGAATAGATACTATGAAACGTGTTCAATTATTCTATTTTTATAAATATTAGTATAATTAGCGTATTATTTTATTCAATTCAATGAACTCTCACGATTCGAGAATTTTATATACTTTTTATCTACAGTAAAAAAATATATGTAATCTCTATTCAAAAATTTTGTATTCGTTATTATTATTTGCACAATTATAAATACTAAATCTAATTAAGTGTTGTATAAAGTACTTTAAATTTATAATTCGGTAATATCATATATATTATATATAAAAGTTATAGAAATATTAATACACTGTATGTAAATATGAGTATTTCAGTAAAGTACAAAATAAAAATTAATATTCCTAATATTTTTAATATATAGAAAATCTTTCTTCAGCGTTACAACTTTTTCATTAGAAATTATTTATTTGAGTGGGAAAATTTGTGGCATCTGATATTTATTTAATTAAATGATCGTTTAAATCATTATCAGTGTAGGATGAAGATCATTTTAAAAAATATTATCAGTGTTAGATGAATATGAATATCAGTGTTAGATCATACATATATGATCTAACACTGATCATGTTTTTAAGCTCTTATAATATTTATGCTTATAAAAGAGCATTAACTTATAATTTATGCTTATACCTTTGTTGTGGATAATAACTTTTATGCAGCTTTTAAGTGAAAACTGAAAATAGTTTATAAAATATTAATACATGGAATCTAGAATCTCAAAACAATTTTTAACTATAATTTTCTGAATTTATTAATGGAATTTGTAGGAATTCTAAAAATTACGTATACTATTATCAATTGCATTTTAAAGTATAATACACATTTATCGTTGTAAGTAAATGTTTGTTTCAAAATAGATTTCGTACTAATTTTTTCATCAATTATCAAAATTTAAAGTGATTAGGTTTTTTTCAATAAAATGAAATCTCTCTACTTGAACTTTTTTCAGCTCGTTTCTTGATTTATTTAATTTGGTTTAGTGGACCAGAGGTAATCGCTTATACTGACATTTTTTTATAAACTTTCTCTTTTAAAACATTTTATTTTTAATATTTTTTGAACGCTTTTCCAGAATAGAAGAAGCTCTTCTCGCTTCATCTTGTATAATTGATTTAGATATTAAATTGCATTTTAGATATAAATCTTCAGGATTTTTTTAGTGATAGATTATTCTTTCGTTAATTGTTTTTCTAAGCTCAGCCCAGTCGATTGGTGATTATATTAAAATGTGATTTATTAACATATTATTGGCACCCAGGGCTGGGTGACATCCTTTGAATATTCCTGTATTCAAAGAATGTCACTTAGTGTCGTATATTAGCGTTGATTTGAATATTAGCTTTTTATATATTTTTAACATCTTAATATAATTTCTTGAATGAATAATTATAAGTACGAGTTAATTCTTTCTATGCTACACATAAATATAAAAATTAGCTACCGTTACCACATATTTTCTGAAATTATATTTTATTCGAAATATTTTAATTGGGCATTAAAAATGATTAAGAATATATGTTTATAATATTTAGCTGATTAATAGTTGTATTTTATTTAGTGCTCAGTGTTGCCATATAGTTAATTTCCAGTCCAGATCAAAAGCTATGAAATCGCGATGAAAACACTCGATTATCAAGCATTTATATTAAGACTCTTTATAGTGAGGATGGAATAAACTATATAAAACCAAATATTGTCCATTAGGAGAGCGCAAAAACAATTATCACTTCTCAGAAGGCAAAAATCCAAGTCAAAAGCAATAAAATCGTGTCGGCGCCGTCGCAGTGGGAACGCTCGTTACCGAGCGTTCCCACTGCGTCTGCGCCGACACGATTTTATTGCTTTTGACGTGAATTTTTGCCTTCTGAGAAGTGATAATTGTTTTTGAGCCCTTCTATTGATCAAAATTCAGTTTGAGTATACTTTGATCACCCCTCTTATAATAGAAGTCCATAAAAATGTCGTTAAGAATAGATATCATATTTTTAAAACTGAGAAATGAGTTGGCTTAGTTTGTATTTTTAGCTTACATTTCGCTCATGTCAAATTGAGCTTCATAGACATTTGAGAACAGTATCAGTTTAATTATATTTTCGCTAGTAGAAATATATATTATATCTACTGGGAAAATATATTTGGACTTTACTAGTGAAAATATAACTTTACCAAAAATACACATTCACTGTAACATTTATACATCAGATGTAAATAAATAATGATAAGAATGTAAATATACATATTATTACTACAGATAAAAAAGTTGAAATGCACCTGCCAGATAATTTATATTTTCACCGGTAAATACAATTGTATGTATATCTACTAGTGAAAATATATTCCGAAATGATTTTTCTGTAATGCCATATTTTAAAAAATATTTTTGGGATGGATTCGAGAATAAATGGCAATTATTTATTATATTGTATAATATGTAACAAGATGTTAACAATGCAAACTATTTTTTTAAAACCATTTAACGAACTGCATAATACAGTGGTTTCCATTAATATTTTATTGCAGCCAACAAAGCCTTTTTTAAGATCGTCCCTCGGAAGTTAAAAAAAGCTTTATCTTGCTCTTTAAGTGTTTTAATGTGCTTGTTAAATAATATATTTATCATTTCTTTTTTTGTATATAAAAAAAATAGTATAAAACATTTTTATAATTTATATAGTAAACATACAGAATTGTCTCTGTAAAGAATTACGCGCGATAAATCAAAATAACGTTTATCGCCCCCTAAGTTATACGTTACGTATATATAATGTATTAGATTTATATGTACGTTATCACGGCAACAATGATGAAATTGTGTGCTAAATCATTTCCCGAGTGTTGGGTAGTGTGATCATATTCCAGCGTTTATTGCTGAGGAATTATCCCATAAAATTGAATGGGAAATAAACGCATAAACGGGTAGCTTCCCGTCGTCGTTATGCCAGCGCCGCGTAAATAATATGCAAGTTAAAGCAGGGATCGCCAATGTCTGGTTTATGTAGGTGTTTATTGAATCAGTATTCGCATACTTAATAAAATTTCCCATCAAATCCATTTTTTGTTTATTTAAAATATTTTTTTTATATTTATTTATTTATTATACTATTAACTTATATTTATAATTATTAGTCATACATTTATTTTAAGCACTCTTCGCTCATTAATAGTATAAATTACTATATGTTTTATATTTGGTATACAAATCTGGATTCTGGATCATATTTTTTAGAATGTATTTCAAAGTGAGATAATTGATTTACAAAGTTTGCTCTTGTACGTGTACATATTTTAAAGATACTATACAGCTTTTTTAGAGAAAGAAAGACAACAATATAAATTAGTTTTTGCGTGCTATGAAAATGGTTGTTGACTGCTTACCGCCATCGTTTTATGGCAATTGTAAAGTGAGCGGCTGTAGTTGTGAATTTGCTCAAAATTGTTGACACTTGCGTTTGCAACTCGGTAAATTACATTAACAATCCCGACTGGAGTGATAGCCAAATAATCCACAACAAAGGCCGTAAATATTTGCATTGTCTGTTATTTAACCAGTAAAACATACATTCGAGCGCACATCATTAAAATAAGCCTTCTATATTAAATTTAATGTATTTAAATTACACTGTTATGCTTCGCCTTGAATAAACATATTTTTTCTGTGTTTGAGTCATAAAATTATCAATTAACAAGCTTAATAACCGAACCGTTAAATATGACGTGTTGGATAAAAAAAACCGTTTAAAAACATTATAACTTAATATAACGTTTAATTCGTCGTTAAACGTCGCGTTAAAATGCGTTTAACGGCTTTGAAAGTATTTCATAAAATATTTTAATGGTCGGCGTTTCCAAAATTGTGTTAATTGGATTTAGCGAAAGTAAAAAATGTTTTAATTAGTAATATTATTTAATAAATTGAATAAAATTAATACTTGTTGCTTATTAATTTATTGTATATGTAAATACCAGTTCAATAAATATATGATTGATTCGCAAAATATTGTAAAAGTAGTCTGTTGTGTTTTATTGGAAAAATAATACTTTTTAAAGTTATTTTAATCGTATATTTTATATGAAAAAACCAGTTCTTTCCTAACTAGTTAAGAAGTTATTTACATGTCATATACATTTATAAAGATTTAATAATATGGTGATATTGAATTTTTATTATATTGCTTTTATAATATTTTTTTGGATATTCATATTTAAATGCGCCACTGCTTTAAATTTTATTTTTATGTTGCATCATTATAAACAAATATTAAATGCATTAAGTACTTCTTTAACTAATACTTTGAAGGCCCTGCAATAAAATGCAATAAAATCAAGGGTTTATTAAATTTTAATATTTAATTATTTTACTGAAAATTTGTACGCATTTCCTTTAGCAAATTTAGTTTTATGTTAGTTTAATGTTGAGTGTTACCAGTTCATTAATTCGCTCCTAACTCATTGTCGATTGCAGAAAGTTTTTAATTATTTTTAGAACACTAAATGATATTCAACCTTTTGCTTCACCCATAAAGGTAAATAAATTTTAAGCACAATCGCTATGTTTGGGAATCTCATATCGATAATTTGTTTAAGAAATACTGCCGGTTATCATAATTTAAATTGAAAAATTTCGTCACTTCTTTTATTATCATATTTCTCTAGCAATATTTTGCCTTAAGAACAACTCATCCAAGAAAATTACGGTTATGTGGAATTTTAATGCGTGTATCAGATCCAAGAAACGCTAGCCCTCTTTTAAAAAGAAAAATATTATATCTTTTTTTTTAGTCATCAATTTAATCATCTCTTTATGTGTAAGATAAGTTTTTTGAGGTGGTATAAATAGTTTTGAACTTCATCCAATTTTTTTTACATATTGAATTTCTTGTCGCCCTTGAGGGAATGTTTTCCACTGTACCCCTGCATACATATATAAAAGGTTAATTTTTACTGTCTGTCTTTATTTGAAAAATTATAAAAAAAAATTATCATATAAACATAAGTGTAGTTTTTAGATATTAATTTAATAAGAATATATGATATTTTTAGTAAATTAAAAAAGATTTTGGAAAATCGAGGGATAGGTTTTAATTTTAACAATAAAACTGTAGTTAATTCTAATTATACCGCTCATGTCTTATATTTAACTCTTTAAAAAGTTTTGCCGTACATGTACGGCGGTCGATCTTTCACTTTTTTGAGGTACCCCAGATAGTTATAAATCAAAGAAATAAAGAAATAAATCAAAGAAATAAAATTAATATAATTACTGATTTACTGTGAATGCAATATTAAATAATAATAAATAAATAAGAACAGAAATAATTATTGAAATATACAAAAAATTAACTCACTTCCAGGCATATACTAACAAATTCACAAATGCTTAAAAATTAACTTACAACTTAAAGGGTTAATAAGATACTTGAATTTACGATATTATTTTTATATTAAATTTAATGTTCAAATTTATACAGTAAATTATGTATCTCAGTTTAATAGAAAAATGTCGTTAACTTACAATCCTAATTGTTTTTTTATGGTTTGCTCTAATATTAATTTAAAAGAGCAGATCAACCAAAATCTATTGAGTATTAAAAAGCATATTTTACGTTAATATAATTTAAAATATTTTTTAGTCCTGAATAAGGATTCTTTAAATTATATATTTCGTTAAAATAAAAATAATATTTTATATATTACAGATTTAACAAAATAAATTTTACGTTTTATTGAAATTTTTATTTAGGTCTATTAATAATGAAATAACACTCCGGCTGTTTTTATATAGTACAAAATTATTATTTTTATGTAATAGTTTAAGTAGATTTAAACAGTATATATTCTTTATAAAATAAAGTTGTTAAATTGATTTATATATTATACTTAAATTTTATTTGTAATGGATACATTTATAAAATAATGGTATAAAAAATATTTAAACAATTTTTTTATAGATGGAACAGATAGATATTAAAAAAATGAGACACCATCATTTTAAAATAATTCAGAATACCCGTTATTTATGTACATATATGCCAAAGAAACATATAATTGTTTATAATACAAGCATAAATAATAAATCAGAGGTATTGTTAAAATAAACCATTATACACTATTCGGTATTTATGGAATTCTTATTAAAAAAAATATATACCGTATATTTTCTACCATTAATCGTATAATCGCGTATTTGATAGTGAGATCCTCAAATTTTTTTTATTAATAGTATATCATAATACGTTTAGCGAAATGTTTTGGAAGCATTCACTGAAATTTTGAAACTCTTACACGTGCATGATTTATCTACGTCTGCCCGGGGTGTCCCCATACAAACTTCTTTTATTGTTTACGTCCCAAGACGGATAAAATAGTCGAAGGGTAAAAACTGAAAATAAAAATCGTCGACGGGGTCGAGGTCCGTTTTCATTTTGCAATCCACCCCGGCGAGATACACGAATCTTTATGGTCAGATATCAGCGGGTAGCCCTTAACGTCACAATGGACCCAGAGTATTAAAGGTCCATGGATCGTATTTCATTCCGGCTGACGTTTTGTATATATAAAAAGGCGTAATGTCCTAGTGGCGCACTTATTAGGATGAAATTTTACCTTGGGCATAATTTATGACCACTGAATGAAAAACGTATTACACTACCTAAATATACATGGAATGCAAAGAAATACAATACTGTTATTATTTGAAAGTTTGAGTTATGTATTAACTCTATAATACTTAATTTCTGATATAATATATATATTATACTCATCAATATTGCAGATGTTAATCAAATAAATAATCTAGCAGTAAATCATGGAGGTCAAAAGCAAAATTTCGTCCATTCTCTAAAATGTTTGACTTGGAAATTTGTATCGTGTGCCGTTCAAGAAGGAGGTCCATTGTAGGAGGAACAATGGCTCCAAGTTCGGTCGAAAGCCAAAACTAAATTCCACTTAAAAGTTAGAAAGAAGGCATTTGACACATGGTCGCCCACCTATTGCCCCAATTATTCTCCTCGAGCACAATAGCCAGGTGAAATCTTTGTTTTGAAACGAAAACCGGTAAAAATCGCACCTCAAGTAGTGGTCCGACTAACAATGGACACAATGGAGTTGCTTTGCCAAAAATTCGGGTGGTCTTCATTCCGCCGTTATTGTTGTTTTGAGTACTACTGTCTGTTTGTGTGCTTTTAAATGCATTGAAATAGAGCTGGGATTCAATGCGATCTTTATTGCTGGTACTCGAAGTGATCGATTGAAAATGAATAGTGTGTTAGAATTTAAGCAAAGACCAATCTCTATTGAAGATTTGGTATGACAAAACTTGAAAGTTTAAAAAGCTTTTGTCGTTTCAATAATCATATATCACCTATTTCTTATTATATATACATTTCATGTATCTTCTCTACTATAGTTGCCAGTTGTAGACTTAATTTAGTTAAAGCAGTGTGTTAATAATTATATATAATATATAGTTTTATTTTTTTTATAACTATTAATAATATAATTATTTTACAAACATACCATTTTAATAAAAAATCATCATACTGATTTAAAACCATTTTTATGCTTACAATTTTATATTAGCTACAATATAATAAAATGTTGGTGGATATAAACATATACAGGTGCTCAAGAATTCTATACTGTCACCAAAATTCAACTTTAAATATGTATAAATAAGCTATATTGCAAGTCTTAAAAGCGTATGTATGGTGGATCGATCGACTCATCGTGTTTTAAACTAACTGTAACTAAACGTGTTTTGAAAAAAAAACTTTTTTTTTTTAATTTTTAACTTTTTTAAACAGTATCATGAGTATATTTGAAAGCTTTATTTTGTGTTAAAAATTCAAGTCTATATATTTAAAAGGAACCAAATACTAGTGTTAACTATATGCCAAGTCGCATAAAAGCTCGGATGGGGGCCCGGTCAATTTACCATAAGACTCGTTTTTTATTAAAAAAAAAATTTTTTTTTTTTAATACAAATTAAGCTTTTAAACACTTTTTGCATACGACATTTTTTAGTAAGATTTCATTTTGCAAAGTTATGACACTTTTAATTTTTACATTGGCCGCTATTTTGTAAAAAAAAAATATTTTTTTTTCATACTCGGTAGTTCTATATGATAATTTAAGTTAAAGAAAATTGATTAGGTGTCAATTTAAGTACATTTGGCTAAAGATCTAAAACCATTGATTAGTGGCTTCGGCATATAAAGCAATATGTGCTTATATTTAAATTTATGATTGTTTTTAACGTAGTAACCGATACTCAAAATTAGTTTTTTGCGCAAAATATTTTTATAGTATTTTCTGGTATGAAAATGACAATGTTCTTTGATTGTTAGTATTTTAAGGCTATTATCATTTTTTTATATTACTTTATTTTTTTTTTATTTTAACGTCACAGAGATATGACCGCTTTATTCGTTGAAGGCATAGCCGTAAAAAATATTAAAAAACTGTTCGATAAATGTCTAGTCACTGCAAATAACACTAAAAGCGTCGCAGTATTTTTTTCTCGTAAAAGAAAAAAGTTTTAGTTGTAAATATACTATTAAAAAAATTGAAATATATGACAATTATCTGTCTCGCCTTCAATTCCTAACTTTAGTTGAAGTCTCATATAGATAAACCAATTTTATAAAATTAAAGAAAAACTCTCTTTTTCCGCAAAAGTATATTAAATATTAAAAAACAAATTACTAATCTATAAATCTATAATAAGATGTGCATTTTCGTACGTTTCTCCGGTTTGGTAATACATAATTAATACTTGTAAGTACACAATAAAACTTCAGTACTAACAAAATGTTTCGCAACTCGATGTTACACCGTGATTTAAAAATAGATACCCTAACTAAACATTTCGATAAATTTAACGTAAAACACCGTAATATGATTAAAGTTCATAAAAACGTATCAATAAAAAATATATACGTGGAATGTCAATAAAAGCAACAAACCTAATTTCTTATTTAAAGTATGTGTAGTGGATTGGTTCACAAAGCAGTTTATTTATTGACTATATATGGTACAAAGTATTACAATCGTTAGTCACCAATGTATATTTAGTATTTGTATCATTATTTTTTCAAATTAAAAATATGTTAAGTCCCTCAAAAATTAATGGCAAAAATTTGACAAATTACAAATCAAATATATGTACAATAATATTGAACCCATTTTACATAACACATTATTTGAATTACTGATCTTTTTGAAAATGTTAATCTTATTAACCATTCATGTTTTAATTTAAAAAATAGCACAAGGGTTAAATATGATTGAGTAAAAACTATATATTATAAGAAATCGATCAAACCATGGCATTGAACCTACGACCTTGCCCATTAGTTTTTACTGTTGAAGTATTCGTATGTATATATATTATATTTTTAAATAACATGTCCCACATCATTTCCAGCTATACTCAAACGTCCAGTAAAAGCTTTATCAGGCAAATTCTTGCAAAAAACACGCAGCTTGCATGGCCCGCTGAAACCGTTAAAACCAAAACGCACGCATTAATACGTAATATAATAGTACGAATATTTTATAATATATATATGTGTTTACTGCGAGAGCTTTTAGTGAGTAACACTAAACAAACAATTTTCGCCATTATAATAATAATTTGTGGCAGTAATCTTTCATTATGTTTATTAGCACGCCCTCGCCTCTGTATCAAAGGCAGCGATCGCGCACCATCGCATGCTTAGAGGCCATATTTCATTTCTAATTTGATACCCATTACATATTTACGTTTGCGGTTGATGATCGTGTAAACGTTTTGCACCCCCGATGATATGGTGCGGTTAAATTAGATCGACGATTGATGAGATTTGGAAGAATGAGATTTTTCGTAATTGAATTATTAACACAATTTGAATAATTTAAGTTTACATTAAATAATATAATAATAGTAATAATAATAATAATATATATTTTAATTGTGATACACAACACCATCGCGATAGACTAGTGGTTTTAAATTTCTATCCAGATTGGGAGATCTGATTTAGAGATTATTAAATTATTATAATTCTGATCGAATAGGTTTTTCTAGATTTTTATAATATCGCGTTGTGATGAATAATTAAAATTAAATTAAATTAGGTCGTGCATAGTGGCAGTTAGTAATTATAAGCTGTAATAATATTTTTAATTTAATAAAATTGATTTCACTGATTTAAACAACTTGATTTTAGACTGGTGTCTTACTTCTTACTTAGTAGTTGTTCATTGTGTTTGCTTTGTTGTAACGCATTAAGCTAACGTTTGTCATATTGCAACAAAAGATTATTAGTAAAATAAATAAATACATATAATTTTATGTAACTCGAGAGTGAAGTTCAGTAACTACATTCCATTTTAACTTTTGTTATGTCGAAAATTTGCCCCGAATGCTGATTTTGCCCGGCAGAATTCTCTTATATTTAAATCTTTTTTTGAAGATGCTCAGCTTCGCTATGCGGAGCGCATGTTACTTCAATAATTTATTGGATTTTTTTGCGATACAATTGAAATCCAAGTAAATAAATTTACTCCTTGTTTTTAACCCTTTATGTGCCAAAGTATATTGGCGTAATATACGACTGTAATACCAGTCATTGTTAATAAAAATTACAAAGGCACAAGTTGATTGCAACGTTGAAAACCTAACATTTAATTTTCGACATTTATGAATGCTATAGACTGGTAATTATTTTAAACGTTTCTTCATAGATGGCTTTATATACCTAAAGTCTTCAAAGCATATATGCGAATTTTTGCGAAAGCTTCGTAAGAAGCTCGTGGCAGTACGGTTGCGACTCGATAGAGCTTCAAAGTGGCATACAAACGGGTAAAGAAAATTCCTGAGATATCTTTACAAGGGAGAGTAAGGGTCGTATCTGTATATGTAGCCTAGTACCCTTTTGCTAAAATCATTGAATTCTTGGCCTAGCGTCTACTTAATTAAGCACTTGTTGAAGTTGCTATGTGGCGGTGTCGACAACCCGTCTTTCGGTTGCGAGCCTAAGAAAGTAGCGATCGCATCCATTATTCTCGACCGTTGCGGTAAGAACGTCAGCGCCCGAAAACGCTCGAAAAAGAATGCTCATCTATTTTAGATATGCATCTTTACTGTTTTTTTTTTCAATGATTATTATATTTTGTATAATGCCTATCATGACACATTTCAGAAACCTCATCATGATGGTCAGGTTTTTTTTTTTTTATTAAACCATTTGATTATAAAAACCCTTATTACTTTTTAGATTACTTTTCTGCAAACTAAAAATATGTTATATACATTAGCATAAAAAGTATTTAAATTTTGATATTTTTATATTTTTATGCAAAGTAAATTCAATGTCGGATTTACAATATATTATAAAAATAAATTTATTGGAAATATATTATATAAATGAGAATCTTAATAAACTCTAATTTAGCGCACACTAATATAATATTTGTGCATTTAAAATCTATCTAAAAACAATATTTACCAATTAGTATATATGTCTTAACACTTCGAAAAGTTGCTGTTTAAGAAAAGAGGCAGATAGTGCTATCTTAATGCGCGACTAATTTTTGTTGTTCTGTGCTTAACATACTTAAAAAGTTTTTGAATTGTCTAATTGGTAACAACCAGTATAATTATATAAGAATAATAGTGCAGTGTATCTCTGGATTGCGAGTAGCTTGCTTTATGATTGTTTCGTAATACGAGCTATGTCTTGAAATACGAGCAGTACGTATTGCGGGACTTTTACCCCAACTGAATCCACTTTTCTTTTTGCAGTGAAGACATTTCATTTAAAAAATAATTTGGCAATCAAATTCTTGTTGGTTATAGTTAATGCTTTTACTCATCCTCCAGACCTTAAGAAAGACTTACTAAAATAATTTGATTCATTAAGATCAAGTTTTTTTTCTTCCAATACCACTTCAATACTTCAGCCAGGTCAATTTGAACTTCAAAAAGCTTTACGCCATATCACTAATTCAGCGATGCATCGAAGTGATCAAACGAACAAATTTTACCCTGTCAATTTTAAATCGTAAACTGCATCTCAAGATCATCGATAAAGCATGGGGTGAGGTTGCAAAAATAACCCTCAAAATTCTGCTTGGACAAAACTGTAGCCTAATTGCGTTGACGGGTTTGCTTAATTGTCGATGAAATTGTCTATAGAAAAGAACATAGGACTGGCAGTGAAGGACGATATTTAATAGTTGGTGGAAGAACAGTGCCAGGGGCTGATTAGCGAATAACTAATAGATCTGTATCGCAAGCACAGCACGAGGCAGCAGAGGAGATCTTGTCTGAGATGGAGAAGAAAAGGGCTGAAAAACTTTTCACTTCAAATGAAATTTGGGATATCTGTAAAATGTTTAAAACTGAAAATTTTTGTGGAAAAGCGTCCCCCGAGTATGTCTGTAGCAGTGAACGTTATAAATCTTTTCAATATAAATTCAGTGTGACACTTTCGACTATTTAAAGTTCCACAAAAAATAAAATATTTCATTGAGCTATCAGTGATAGACAGCAGTGATTCTGATATAAAATATTAATAAATTTTATTATTAAATAACTTATGGATAAATTTGAGCACGTTTTTGAAACGAATTATGTTCGTAAATCAAGATTACACTGCACATATATTTATTTTATATAATGACTTATAAAAACTGAAAAACTGATTTTGAAATATTATAACATTTAAAGGAATATCAGTGTTAAAAATCTTATTTGGGGTGCTACAATATACATAAAAATAATTTTTTGATACGTGAAAAGCACTATATAATGCAATGACAATATAATTGAATTCTGAACATATATGACATCTATTTTCATTGATTAAAAATATTTTTTATGATAAAGCTTTTTTCCCTAAAAGCCAACTGATTTTTATTAATAATTTATTTTAATAATAAAATAAATAACTAAGTGCGCAACACAATATTGTAAGAACAGACAAATTTAAAATTAAAATCGTTTAAAATTGTTGAACTCCCCTGGCGAATCGTAATAATAATGTGGCAGGTAAGTGGCAAGGCGGTTGGCGTGATCAAGTCGCGTGCCACCTACTCTAGGAAGAGATTGGATTATCAACAATTGACCGCCTTCAAGAAAATGGGTTATGATATATTTTATCGCGGAAATAGCATTTGAGACTAAGGCAACACTCACTGACTTGTTTGTGGTTTAAGGGTTAATTATTTCGAACCCAAATAATTATAATTAATATGATTTGTTAATTAAATAATTAACCACGTATTTTGAGATAAAGTATACATAATATATTTATAAAAACTAATATTAAATTAAAGTTTAATAAATTCCGATGCGTCACTATTTATTTTGCCAATTAGTCGCCATATGTTATAAAAATATTAGAGTTAATCATCCGAGCAACAATTTATTTAAAAATAACACAAGACAAACATTGTCGAAAGCCTTCTCAAAATCCATATATACGACGTCTACTTAAAATTTGTGCATCAAGAATTTTTGTCATCGTTTTGGTGAAAGGTAGGTTAGTTAGAGTGAAACAGGTGAGATAAAATCCATGCTGTTTCACTGTAACTAACCTTTATGGTGATTTTTTTTCGAGGAATATGTCCTTTATAATTTCTAAAGACATGTAATAGATGTGTGAGACATCTTAAACTGTTTTACTAACTGATTTATTTTAAAGCCAGTTTTAAAAAAAATATTATTATTATTAAACATGTATATAAATTGCCCGTTAGCGCACGACTTTTGAATACTAAATATAATTTTTATTATTATATAAACTTCCTAATGGATCACTGTGTATATAAGGATTTATACTAAAGTATACTTTGCGGCATCAAAAAATACATACACAAAATTTTGTACTTATATATTTCTTATTTTTTAACATACATTATAACTTCAATAAGTCTACATCATTATACACTACATTTCCCGGAACTTTAAAGCTTTTATTCATGCTTTGAAAGCTTTAGCGTTTCTTTCACTTTTAAAGTTAAAATTTTCTTTCGCTCGCTCCAAATATACGCTTTATACAAAATACATGCACAAAGTTCAATTTTAACGTGTCTTAACGTCTTTTCTCATTTATCGCAAATTATAATAAATTTAAAAAGTATATTCGCAACAATTTTTCTCGATACACATGCATAATATTAAAAATGATCTCTTTCTTTGTCGTCGTTCGGCGGCGCAAGGAAACAAAGAATTCCTAGTGGATTGGTTGATGTTTTCGCATAAAGGGCATGTTTACAAAGAGACTTGTCTTACCTCCTTGGTGAATGTCCTTACAAGGCATATGAAATATGAAGGCACTTGCATAAAATTCTCGTGTGTATGTGCATCAAAGTGCATCGCAAAAATGGCGAACCCTGCGGCCTTCCAGTATGCTCATTTTTGAACCTATTGGAAAAAAGAGAAATAAAGTTGACCCATTTCTCAAAAAAAACTATTGTGAAATATTATAAGCAAAAATATACTTTTTATAAAATTAATCAATAATATATTAATAAATTTTGAGTGCAAGGCAATATATTGATAGCATATGCGTAATTAAATTTTGCTAAAATAATTTATTATACAAAGACTAAATAAACAATATATTACAAGACACACATTATTTCATAAATAAATTAGTTTATGTATATAAAAATATTTTCATGGTATCTATGTAGTTGCTTAAATTTATGTATAAAGCTACACTAGAATTTTAAGAAGGGTGTCAAATGATAAATGACCCTTAATCGCTGTTAATTAGAGTCAATTAATCATTGTAATATTGTACGCGAATAAATTTAATTATTTAGTAGATAGTTTTGTCAAATATATACATTATCTTTCATAATATTTCAAACTAAAAAATGGGATTAAACTTTTGTTGATAATATTTTTTGTATGTAAAATGCACAAGAAAAATTGTGACTGAATAACGGTAATGAAACGTCTCAATTATGATCAATTATAAGAGCAAGTGACTATATAGGGGGGCACGCATTTCAATATGTATTGGGGGGGTTTATTTTTTCATACTGCAACCCTTTAATTTTCTTCCTTTAATAAAATATGTGACAGTTTTTTGCAGAATTTATTTTATATTAATTTATGAGCAAATTAACGCTGCTTTGGTCTTTATAATAAGAAAATATTTTTGACCGTATAAAAACAATAAAACTATAGATATATTCAAAGATGTCAGTAAGAGCCTGTTAAAGATCGAGCTTCATAAAACATGTTAACATGCGTCCCACTGTAGTATGTGGTATTATAATTTGACCACGATGCAGCGCTCGACATGCGTGCTAACCATAGGATGCATACGCGCATACTGAAATTGAACCGAGTTACTCGTTCTATCTCAGTTTGCGAAACACCATATCATTATCTCTCCTACTCTCGCCACTTAACATGCGAGAGAGCGAAAGGGGAAGTATCTCGCCGCTCGCGCTCGAAAGAGCAGCTCCGACTTCGGTCCCTTTGACTCGGAAAAAATGCCGACAATGTTCGGAAGCACTCGAAGCTGGCCAAGTCGACTGAATTACCTCCCGTTCTCGGTAACCTCGGACAACTTCCGAGAGATTTTAGAGCGGGCAGAACCGAACTCGACCGAAGTAACTTGACCAACTTCTAAAGAGTGTAGTGCAGGCATTAGTCTCAATTTAAAATTATTTAAAAGTAATTATAATGCAGCTAAATTTATTTAAGGAATATATTATATATGATATCATAGAAAAAAAAACTATTCTATTATATTCGCCACAACAATGTACAATCTACAAAATGTGGGTAATGTTTACATTTGCCTCTATTGTTGAAAAGGTCGTCATGAATAGACACAGAGAGCGATTTGGTGAAGTCTCAGGTAATGTAATATTTCTTTCCCATAAATCCCACCCAGGTGTCACGTTGCTTGTGTCAGGAAACGTCTATGAATGTAAACACTATCTTTCAATATTTTGATTTGAACTTCCTTGGGTGTGGTCGGGATTAGGACTGAGCGACAAAAGGTCGCGGTTGCGATATTACGACATTGTGCAATTCAATGCATTCGCTTGTCAAAAGAGCAACGGAATAAACCTTTTTCACAGGAGCAGATTATATTAAAAAATCAATAATCATTTTCTTTAATTGTCTTACTTTGCACTGTCACCACACCTCCGTACAATATTTCCTTAACCGTACATAATTGTTTATATCTAGCTACTCAAAAATTTTGTACTGAAACCCATGTGCTTAAATAAATAATATACATTAATTATTATTCTGTTAGTTTATGATTTAATATTACTAATCATTTATATTACAGATACTACCTCTGCAACTTTTATAATTTTATTTTATCTGCTAATTTTTTTTATATAAATTGTTTTATTTTATAACATACAATTCCATACTAAAATGTGCATTTTAGTACACATTCAGTAAAATGCGTTTACCTTTGACTTTATTTTATTCCATAAAGGTTGACAATCCCTCGTCAAGAGACACCGGACAAAGGTGCACACCACGGAAACGCATAATGTTGCGACATATTTTGTCATTTATAAAGTACACGTGCTAAAGACGGATTTAGGTGTCCGATATCGTTTATTCATCGAACACCGCCGATTTTTTCATCTTCCGTTTCTTCTTCATCGTCTGCTAAAGCTGGTTTTGCCGGGAATACAAAGCGAGCTATGTAAGTGCGAAAAGCCATTATTTTATTTATGAATTTTGTCACGTAACGGCCGTATATCGTTTTGTGAGTAAAGCACCAAACAGCTTCGTTCGCATTAAGGCATAACTCTTAAAATATTATGTTAATGTATCTTGGAAATAAGGCCAATTGTATTACGTAACTTTCATATGCGAATTTATATCAAATATTATATAATACTCATGAAAAAATATCATATTAACGTATTCAAAGCAGCTAATGGTATGTCGTATGAATTTGAATATTAGTTTCATGTCATTCCCGTGAGGTTTGATTCGTTTATGTAGGACGTGTCGGATCTCATAATTTGATATAGACCAGTGGTGCGCAAAATACGGTCTTTGATCTCGCTTTCAGGTGGAGTTTTAAAGCTCATGGTAAAAAAATAATACGAGCACCTTTTAATAATGCTATATATCAATGTGATTTACGGTGGATGTGCGTGGTATGTGCTATGTATGTAGATTAAATGTGTTTTTAAAGAATAAAACGCTGCTCTTAAAAATCCTCTCAAACAAATCAAAACCATATATTTTGTGTGATTCATAAGATCATTTTGAGTATTTGCCAAATTAAAATTATTGATTTTTATAAGCATTTTAAGGTTGCTATTAAATATATATTAGTATTAAGAAGTCAGTTCCAAATATTTATAAAGCAAAATAAAGGAATTGTATTGGTTGCTATAAAAAATAATTTTACGCTTCATTAAGAATTTTGCTAGGGGAAGAGTTCAAAATGAGCGGTAAAACATCAAAAACTTGCTTGTAAACTTGAACAAGTTTTTAATGTAAATACGTACGTTGTAAAAAGGGGACGTAAGACTTACGCGTACGCGTCTTTCTTTGATAAATAACGATCAATTGAAGGCGTTAGTCACAATTTTGCAGAAAACTAGGCATTAGTAATTCTAGAGTTCTGAATTACTTAAAATAAAAAAGCTTAGTAAAGTAACGAAAACATAAAAACATCGCTGTTACAAAGTTTGTTCTGCACAGAAACTAATAATTTCTCGAACGTGCAAACTAAACGGCAACAAAAGGATGTCAGCGCAATGGTTGCACAAAAATAGAGCCCCTTAACATAGTGCAAAACCGAAATAACACGGTGGTCTACGCTCAGGTAAATTCATTACATGTTTAAAATCCTGCTAAAAATATTACAGCTAAAAGTCTTTGTAAAGATATTGACAAAATGCACTCAATGGTCAATATATAAGGTGAAGTTCTCACAATCACAATCACAGATCGCAAGATAAAACATTTTTAATGTTTTATTTATATAAATACACACGTAAAGCACAAGAAAATACAAAAAATAAAATATAATTATTTACAAAACAATTTAATAAGTTTGTCACGAAATACCACAATGCGTCCAGCTGTTAGCACCCGGATGAGAATGTTAATGAGATGGTTATAAATTGAGTTAGCTATGCTAATTGGGGAGTTCTCCGATACTTGCATGTGTACATAGAGTACGCTCGGGATAAGGATGCCGGTTTGTTATTGTGTGCGTGTACATGTTTATGAGAGGGAGAAGCGATGTATCGTGTACTTCGTTGTCTCGCTTTTTCTTTTAAGGACAGTCGCTGATTCGTCAACGCTGGTATTCGTCATTAAAGTGCAGTGTGGCACAGAAGTTCGATCTTCTCTAGTGATTTATTTTAAATAATTTTTGGTTGATATTGGTTTAACCCAGATATGCCCACTGTCCCATGGGTAGGTCACTAAACTCGTGTCACTGTTTTTTATTTATAAATGAAATTTTAAGAGAACAAAATTTCTTGGGCATATCTGGGTTAATTGATATCAAGGCTTCAAATATACACTTCAAGTTATTCGTTCTCTTACCCGTGGGTTAAAATATTTTAATTATTTTTTCATTAATCCGTACGTGGTTGGTTTTTTTACACTATTCTCTGTAAGGCTTAAGAAAGTTATTATTCTTATCGTTGCGCCAATGATAATTTTTTAACTTATTCAATGGATTCTAATGATTTAATAGAGTCGTCGAGCCATTAAACAATCTGCGAATAATTTCTTTCTCCATTTTATATCTTTTTGCTTTTGAAGAATAGCTAAAGACTTCATTATTTTTTTGACTAGTGAAAGATTTTGAATTTTGCAAATATTTAATTAATGACATCAATGTCTGGTTTCTTCGATTATATAATATATTTTTAATTGTCCGTTGAAATTTCCAACTTAGCTCAGATGTATGTATGTTAAATAAACATGTATTTTCTTTTAAAATAAAAAAAATAAATATTCTGAGCAAAATTGTTTTGAGCCACACAGTTAACGCACACAATAACAAACCGGAATCCTTATCCCAAGCGTACTCTACAATACCCGAGAATGAAAACGCTGGAATTTAGGGGGCATACAAAAAGAAAGTTCTTCCAGAATCACTGGATTGTGAATATTCCTAATAAGCGCGTAAATATTTTAAAACTAACAAATAGATTTAATTAACATAAAAATATCATAACCATTAACAAAAGTACTACCAACTTGCCTTTAATAAAATAATTTAATGAGAGTAATAATTAAGGGATAATTATTTAAAGAATGCCTCTGATGTGAGACTTTCTCAATGTTATTTTTTTTTCTGGAAAAAAAGGGAAAAAAGGAAATATATATTATAAGGTTACAGATTACATTTTAATACAAATATAATAAAAATATATTTTATTACTTATTAAAAAATTATAATTATAAATATTGGAAATCTGTTTGTATTTATGATTAAGAACTACTATCAAAATAAAATAAATAAGTTAAAAGACTAATAAAATGTTTCATATTTTACTGACAAATATTACGCGCGAAGCTTAGGTTTCTTATATTATGTGTAAAGTTTTACATTTTTTACCCTATGATTTATTTGTAATTTAAATTTTAAAGTTAGTTGTATTTATTCAATATTATCTTGATCTGGGAATCTTTGGCGAAGCACATGTTCTATATACTTTGGCACTTGGTTACCGCTTTAGTAGTTAGCTATGTGTGAGTGTTGAATAATCGGATATCGTTAATGGGTAACCCTGGTTGAAAAGCCGAGACAAGAGACGGTTCTGAAACGGAATACATTTCACACCTAAATAATAGTGTCTCGCCAAATACCAAATATCATTTTGATGAAGGTAATTTCAATCCAACAGCAGTCGCCAAAGGGTTGACAGATTTTCCGCCAGCTTGTCCAATCGTATAACATCAAAACGTAAACTTTGAAAATCCATCGTTTTCCATAATAATAATAATTACGCATATAATAATTTGCCCCGCGGGGGCGGGAAAAGTAAGCAAGGAGATAAGAGAGCGTTCCGGAACGACGCGCACCGTTCCGGAGCGGTGTCCAAACAAAAACCGATGATAAAGCGCGTCTCGTCATTATTTGCCGGCCGTAAACCCGCCGTTAACGGCGAGTTCATCAGCGATAATAAAGTTTAACTGCCCGCCGGCCCCACCTGTTGATTTATCTGGCAAACTTTGCTCTCACATTTGTTTGCGGCAAACAAGAACACCCGGGTCCACGCCACCCGACTCCCCCCAGACTTTGGCGGGCGGACGCTGAATGCGCCCGATTCGGAAGGACACCAAATTTAATGATTATATTTAGTTATAGCTTATGTGAAATATTGGTTATATTTTGATGATAATGTATCAGATACCATATCAGTATAAGAATCATACTAAAAAAATCTGTTATACTCTATAATATTTATATACCAGACTGAATTCTAAGTCTGTAAGTAAGTGACTTATGTATTTTATAAATTATAAACTGTTATTACAGCTTACAATAAATATGTCACTGTTCAAGAATTTTATTTTAATTATTACTGTATGAGATGAATAAAATCTAGAAAACCTTATCCTAAAATATTGTATATTACATGTCCTTATTCTAAATAAATTAGATCAACTTCTTATAATAATGATAATGCAATGAGAAACTAATTCGTAAACTTCGGAAGTAAAATACAATTGTGCGTTCCATAGCCATTAGGCAATCATCATAAATGTTTTACATTTTAATAATTGTAGCCTATACAGATTATTATAGCCAAGTATGATTTATGATCAAATATTTAATTATTAATATTATTAAAATAAGGAGCTTTCTTACAAAATAATGATTGCACTTCCCTGCCCGGAAGGGTCGTAGACTTGTAGCATAACTGACCTCGCGCATTCCTATCGAGAAGGACCCCAACACCCATCTCCCATCCCAATGGGTCCCAGGTCGTCCTTGCTTATTTGCCCCCTTCGCACTTTTACTTGCTCGCACCTGAGCGCCTTTAGCGCCGGACCTCTTCGAGTATTACGTTTGAATATTTGAAACGTCTTCGATCTATTTAGGGAGCTTTGTCAAAGGGGTGGAGAGTTTTTTACATATATTTGTGCCACCCTGTGTAGGGTTAAGCCGCTTATAAATAGGTAAATAAGTATCTAACAGCGTAAATATTATCAATTTTGATTACCGTAAAGATGCTCCTTGGGAATTAAGACGATTGAACAAAATAAATATAATACAAATTTAAGGCGATTGAGGAAAATAAATTTAATACAAATTAAACAGGATGTACAAATAATACTTTTATATTTAAAATAAAAAACATATATATGTACATCAATTTTTTTTAAGACATTCAAGTAGCAAAATGTGTTATTGAAATGCCAATCGTCGCGCTGGCACTTTTCAAAGTAAAAACGTACATTTTCAAAATTGCATCGAGACATATCGTGTGGAATTTACTCATTTCTGCTCAAATACATATATAGTCTTAAGGATCTGCTTTTAAAATTGATTGAAAATATTTCGGATTGATCTGGATTTATCTGGAGTGAAGACTTTTATTTTGCTTACTAGCTTACTTATGACTAGCATAACCTAATAGGTTACCCTAATGGACCACGATAGTAAAAAAGCAATTCATTACCATATATATATATATATATATATATATATATATATATATATATATATATATATATATATATATATATATATATATATATATATATATATATATATATATATATATATATATATATATATATATATATATATATATATATATATATATATATATATAAATCATATCTAGAAAGAGATAAAAAATTAGATAAGATACATACAAGCTCCTAGTTTCTGATATTAAATGTTCAATGCCAGCGTAATAAGGAGCCGGATGGCGACAGCCATAGGCAAGTCTGTTAGTGCGGATGTTTTGGCTCTAACTGTCGGAAGAAGAGGATGTCATTGTCGAAAATAAATTAATTGTCAACAACACCCTTTAGTACTTCAAAAAAAACATTCAGCGGTGTACAAATTTCTGCAAGAATCATATTTCAACGCTATGATACAATAACATATGATAGTGTATCCTCTTATAAAGGTTATGTATCGATTAAAAAAGAATATTTAGTTCTTTTGGAGTTCCAAATTTTATATACCGTTTCAAGAATACTGCTAACTAAAGTGTCAAAGAGAACACAAATAATTGACGGATTAGCAAAGTAAAACGCGTTCCTCAAATCTAAGTTGAGCATCTTGAAAGATTTTTTTGTAGAAAGAACCTTCACTCAAAAGTAACTTTGAGATTTTAAATCGAAGTTCCTCTATCCAAAATGTTTCCACCGGGATCGTAAGATTAATCTGATAGCAAACGATACCAAGAAAATTACAGAATATGGCACTTTCTCCATAAAAATCACCATAGAGAATCTTAATCACTATGTAAATAGGAGTTTACAATTTCAAATCATTTGCATACAGGTTGGACTTTTGAAAAACCCCCGAAGGGGTAAAATATTATATTTTGACAATATGTTTCTAATCGCTCAAATAATTCGAGATTAACCAAAATAAATTATCCGAGAAACAAAGTTCCGACATTTTTTTACTAATAAAATATGACAATCCTTGTCGAAGGCCTTTTCAAAATCCGTATATTTGATATTATTTATGCAAGTCTTTGTTTTCTAGTATTAAGTTGGTTAAAAACAAATGTTTTATAGAAACAGATTTACATATTTTATTTTATAACATGCCAAGCGTAAGCCTAATGCGTTACAACGGTTTAATTTGTACCAACTGAGTAAGTCAATCAGACATAATACTTACAAGTAAGTATTAACCACCAGACTGAAAGTCTGGGAATTCATGACATATATATCATATTACTTATAAATTATTATGTGATATACAATTTATAATCAAAGGATGTCACTGCAGCATTTTTTTTATTAATAGCGCATTTTTATAAATAAAAATTCGAATACCGCTGCCGTGGCTCGAGCTCGCAACCTCAGAGTTACTAGTCTGAGACATTACGGACTACGCTATACCGTCCTTATATGAACATATTGGTAATATTCGCACATAACGCAATCTTTAGATTCAATGTTGTATATTATAATGATGACTACGCCAAGTGCGATAACACCGTTCCTTGGGAGTCAAAGCATTGGCTTATCGAAAACGATTTCGTTGAGTTGTAAATTTTCTTGAAGATTTTGTTTTTGAGAAACCTTTTTCGTCTAACAGGCGCCAGGGATATCAATAGTATTTAGCCACGCCCCTGAACAGTGGATTATGAACCGTCAATCACATTTTCCGTTACATTTTTAGAATAAGAGTCCACGCCTTTTAACTTGATGTTTTTGCCTTTGACTTGTTTTTGTTAATTAAAGCCTAATAAGTCCGGCCAAGACTCCATTCGCAAATGGCCCGACATCGAGCTTTAGACTTTCGTCGGATGAACCTACATTTAAGGCATTCTCCGCGTCTACAGAGAGCCTGCAAATGACGCGTCAACGAGGGTCTGCGCCCCCAGATACCGTTTCTTGTAATCCTGTATTTAAAAAAATTATTTTTGTAAATATATTTAAAATATAAAAAGCTTGATTTTAATCTTGACCGGTACACAAGATCCGGAGATATTGTTTAAGTTAGTTATAAAAAAAGTAATAAGAAACATATTTTATTATATATAAATTTAATATTTCTGTATATGTAATTCTAATCAGTACCATTGCCAAAGGCTCATAAAATATGATGTTTTTGATACGCAGCGTAATGAAAAATATATTATCAGCTTTTATTATTTTTGAAAATTTTTTGCTGCGCAACTAATTATGTTTTTTTATTATTTTTTTTTAATCTAAAAAAAATTGGTCACCTTATTTAAATTGAGAAAATTCTATATGATGTGCTTCTAGTGTTTGACTGGTTGACATTTTAAGGTAATTTTTCCACAATATGCCAATAAAAATAGTTTTAAATGAGAATTACGTATTATTGATTTTTATTATAATATTATATTATATTATATTTACTTAATTTTATGCTAGACTGTTTTTTTATATAGCAAAATATATTTTTGTTTGAATTATACTTATGAACTCAAATATTTGCGGAATTCAATCAGATTAAAGTACACTTGAATACCAAACCCATTAAAAATTCTCGTGTTTTTCATTTATAATTTATTATTAGCTCTTGTAAGCGATTTAAAATATACACAAACTTAATTACGGTTTAACTTTAAAATTTCCTGATTTAATACGTCGATAGTGTTGAAAAGCAAATTTATTCATTTAACGTTAAACAATAGCTTCGTACAAAGAACCGATAGCATCACCTACAGCTAATTTTATTATAAATTTTATAATTCCCTGTTTTTTATCTCTACATTATCACTCTTGTGGGAGCGGTTAATTGCAAAGTTAAATTTAACAATTAAGATTATGTTAAACCGCCAATTGGCGAACCGGTTAGCGCAGAACCGGAGACGCTACAATAATGATTAGATATTTCATAATTGAATCATAAATCAAATTGGGGAGGGACAGTTAAAAACAATATTGGATCAGGCCGTTCTAGTCCAATTTAACGGCTGATATCACTGTATTATTTATAATTTTTGTAGATTTAAATATAAGCAATTAAATTTTCTTTAAAAAAATCTTATAATCATGCATTGCATAATTGAATCGCAAAGAGTAGGGCAGATGGTCATCGCAAAAAAAATCAGCGGCCCCCTGGCTTCTTCGGTGTTCTTATTTACTCAAGCGGGTAATATCAAAATTGGTGCCGATAAAATAATTTGAGTCAACGTAACGAGACGTTGTTTACCTTGTGCTTGTAAGTTATTCGGGAACGTAATGACGGGTTTGTCAGACGAAAATTGTTCAATATGGCCGCGGGGTATAATTCTCGTTAGCGTATCGTGCCTGAGGATCTCCAGTCTTATATAAGTATCTTCGGTTTTTTATTATTTTTAATTTAGGTCCTCGTACGTCGGGTATCTTCTTGCGGACCTCTGCGTAGAAAGCGACTACGCGCCCCAAGGTCGCGGCAAAAAATCTGGTGCCTAGGCGATTTCCAATTACCGGATGCTGGCAATCAATACCTATGATGGATCTGATGATGTTCTGTTTTTTATTTCGTTGTTAGCGGCTGATTGAGCCGTAAAAACCTATGGGATTTTTTTCGCGAGAATGCTTATTACATTAAACCGGATTTTTTATTTTACCAGGCAGTGTGTAAATATTGGTAAATGCGTGGATCACGTTATGCAACATAAAGGTCATGCCGAAAGTTATTGGATATTTTTAATTATTATATTGGGTTGTGAAATATGTATATATTTAGCATATTCTTAAAAAATAGTTCAGGACAATATTTGATGTTGTTCATTGATAGTAAAACATTAATTATTTTTCAAATCATTGTATCGTTCTTTCCGGATATTCATTGAGTAATACGACTTATATTTATATCATCATTTTGGGATCCTCAAATAATATTTGAAAAAGTCGTGGTTACACCTATGTATAATTATTGTGTTATTTTGTTCTAGCGTTAGAAAAAAATAATCCTTTTAGAAAATATGGGGTAATTCCTATGTGATATATTTACCGTTTCTAAATATTTCCTGTGTGATTAATTAAGTATAATTTGATATAGGAATGTGATAAATAAAATAACAAAATATCTCTTTTATAGTGTCATTATGTCGTCATTTTTTCGGGGTTGCCTCAAGCAATTCACACTTGACTTGATGACAAAGGGCCTTGTTTGTTTCTTTAATTCTCATTCACTTATTTTCGTATTAAAACTAGAGGTTCTTGGACCTGCACTTGCCTTTCCAACTCTAGTTCATTTACAAATTAGCGGTCGAGACCGCTTTCCTAGGCAAACCAGACACCGAACGCTTTACAACTGACTGGAGTGGTTGTTTTAAGGTGTTTTAGATTCAAAGTGAGTACACTTAACGAATGGTGCATCCGAGGTAGTGATTTAAAACGCCACAGCATGCAAATGTACAGCTGAGATATTTTAGTGGTTTTCTTGCATTATTATATTCTTATTTATATGATATATATTTATCAAACTCATACAACACCTAATTATTAAATTTTAAGGTAATAATATTGTAAGATGCCAAAACATTCCAAGCAGAAGTAGGTCAGTTTATTTAAGTTTAATTTTATGATACGAAGTATATACAACACAATAGTTTTTTTAATGCAGTGTGTAAAATTAACTAAATAAAATTATTCAAGTCTAGGTTATTGAAGTGGATTTATTAATAAAGTTCAGCAGCGAATTAATTATGTTACACTAACAGTTTAATCTACAGCAAAATTATTTTTACTGTTAAAAATTTCGATGATTATATTATTAAAAGTCTTGATTAAAACAATTATAAAAAGATCAAAAAACATATAAAATAAAAGTAAAAGGTAATATAAAATATTTTAAAGTGATATTTTTGAAAATAATTACAATTTTTAAGATAATATTATTAAGTAAAAAAATAGGTATTTGTTTATTTTTCGCTTTACAATAATTAATAAGTTTAAAATAATATTTTAAATAATAAAATACAATAAGATAATATTATTAATTTATGGGATAAAATCACATTTATAAGATAAAAAAATAAATAATATCATTAGTTCGAATAGCAACTATTTATTCGATAGTGTTTTATGGCGAAAGTATTTATTTTTGTATTTTTTTATATAAATTACTTTTTAATTTGTGTCACGTCACGCAGTCTTTAAGTCGTCTCAAAATTTGTGTTGAACTTTTGAAGGTTCGGACGCTTGCTTTCTCAAGCTTTAAAGGCTACTCTCGGTCGATTAGTCGTAGCTCCGCTTGGTATGAGTTTAGTTGAATATTTGTTTTTTTTCACGTCATTGTCGAACACATATGGATTGTCGAACACATATACGAATACATAGTTTTTTGTGATTTAAAACTGTTAATTGATACCGTTTAATCTTTAATGTATCCATTCACTCAGATATGCGACATCGTCTGCTTATGCCAATGATAATAAACTACATATCTACGCAAGTTCGAGAGATGGTACTTAGTTTTACGAAATAATTGCATTGCAACGATTGTGGGTGGTCCCGACAATGGCCTAATTTAAATAAATTATGAATTTAATATAAAGAAATAATCGTTTAAATTTATAAGAATTAAAACTATATATAAATACATACAGTAAAAAATAAGGCTTATGTCATATTAAATTAAGCCAATATTTGAAAACAAGAAGAGAAAATTTATAATGGTAATTTTAATGTATTGGTGTTTACTGTTTGAACACTAGTGAAGAAAATAATTAGATACATACTATAAGTTAAAATAAATTATTATTTGGAATTGTTACATGATGAAAATACAAAATACTAGTGACAAAATTTCACAAGAAAAAAATTACACTTAAAAATAATTATTCGAAGAAAAAATTACATGTTATAAAACTACATAGCAAAATTTACACAAATATTAAATTGCACATGGAAAGAATTACACACGGCTTAAAAACTTTGCTGTGCTAATAAAATAGCAAAAGCGGAACAAAAATATATATTTTATTTTTTCATATTGTCTATTGGTAATAGAAAATAATTTTTAATAAAAATATATATTGTTTTTAAATTTATTTAATAATTTCACTATTTTTTATTTCTATTGATTATTTATAATTTTTTTTTATATTTAAACTTTATTTATTTTATAAAACTGTTACAAAAATAAGAATATGTAGCAATATTTTTAGATGACTACATTATAAATAAATTTTAAGTTTATTTATTAATGAAACTCCCTTAATATCCTTTATTTATATTATTTATTAAACACTTTAATTTTTCTTTATTTTATAGGGTAAATTTTATCACGGTTATTTTAATTTTTAATTAATATTATTTTTTACATGAAAAAAACTATTTTAATTATTAATATAGTTCTACATAAATAATAAATAAAGCTAAAATTTAATGTTATCACTAATCGTAACCTAAAAGTTATCGTAGAAGCATATCCAAAATCCTTTATAAAGATGATGAATATGAATAGAACGAAGTTTATTTTAGAAATATTCATACCCAAAACAAATTATGTTAATAGGTCACATATTTTTTGAAGCATACGTACTTACATACATCACATCCTGACATTACAATAGTCTCTGTATATCTGAAAAACACGTCACTAAAAGTGTTCTCAGTTTTTTTCTGTATCTCCACCGACGCGTATAGATGTGAATCTCAAGTTATGAGTTCGTTTAGGGCCCCTTTCAGAATAATAGGCGTTTTTTTATAATTGGTAACGTAGCAAGGAGAGCCCACTTACCATACCCTGCCATTGGCCAAAGCCACCATTGTTTCATCACAATTTTCATGGGATGTGATCACACCGGCCGACGCCCACGAAAGAAGCCGGCTAATTAACGAACCTAATTATCATGCAAGATGGAGAAGGGGCCTCCGGGTTTATGGGGTTTTAATTAAAACATCGTAAAATTTGAACGCTCCCGATGATGGTTTATTATGCGTCTTTTTATTTTATTATTATTATAATATAATACAATTCCCGAAAACAAGACCGCTAATTACCGACGCAGTGAAAAATACTACATTATTTACATAAAAAAGCAGCGGCTGCTTGTTGAACTCCCGTTTTCTTCAGAGCACTCGAGAGTGATGATACTAATTAGGCGTTTAATTTATGTGTGTGCTGTGTAATTTTTTTCTTGTCTTCCCTCTTAAAATTTGTTTGAGAGCAATTGTTTGGAAAATGTAGTCGTTATCGACAATCAGCGAACACACGCGTTGGATTTTATTTTTGATATACCATAATTTTGGGGTAAAAAGACTATCAATCGAAAATTTAAATAAGTAAACTACTCGTATTGAAATTCCGACAATAAATTATAGTATATAAGCAAGATATTAAATTTTAAGCGGTAACAGACACAGTTATAAAGTATGTTAGGGGTAGTATTACTTTTAATAAAATACTACTCGGTTACGTTATGAAAATTAATTTATTACAGCGTGTATATATAAAGCGCTTTAGCACACTGAACAGTACGCTAATCTAAAATAATGTTATTATACATTTTTTGCAGAATGTAGTGTTTATCTACAAGAATATTTCATTTAATGAAAAGATTTTTAATAAAACCTTGTATAAAAAGAAGCTTAAAATCGTAAAGGAGATTTTTTGTTATTATTTAATTATTGCGAAATTTTATCAGGACTTTAGATTATAAATCTCATAGATTTTTTATAGATTTTATACACTCAACAATCGTTCAACAGACAACCGCTCTAGTATTATCACTACTGAACTCTTTGTATACCAATCTAAATTGACCAATAGGCTGCGGCTGTAAATGCTTTAAGAAGTCAAGCATAATTTGCTATTTTAATTACACATTTTTATACAATTAATTTCAAATAATAATTAAACGGTATTTTGCGTATTTGGTTCATCATTATGTTTTGATTATATTTTTATAAATAAAACATCATTTAAAATTTAATACAAGGTACTGGTTTAAACTAATTTTAAAAATATTACCCATAAGAAAGGATGTTTTATAATTGAAAAGTATTTTTCCAATAACAAATTTATTTTACATTATTATTTTACAAATTAATTTCCATTGGCAGATACAGCCTTTCCTGAATATTTGAAATCAATGCTAGTAAAAATAAATTTGTTTGTAAAAAAATGCTATTCATTTACAAAACGCGTTTTTTTAGCTACCATATATTATTTTGTGATTATTATTGTCAAGAGACACACCAGACCTGCGTCTGAAGTCCTGCGAACTGTGCCCATGAACCTAGCAGATGTCTAGAAACACGTCACACGTGCATAGTCGGTATACTAGCTTCTTATTTTAGCAATCACTTAAATGAAATGCGCTCAAAAGTTACCAGCGCAACCGAAAATTTACTATGGCAACGACTACATACGACTTGTACATTTTATTTATCGACGCAACCGAAGACCTACTATCGAAGCAACTACGTACGACCTGTACGGTTTACTGCAAATATGTTTAATAAATTTGAGCTTAAAATTTTAGGTGTATCATACCTTAGTATTTAACGTTAGTTATTTATTTATAAAAAAATAATAAAACACATTGATATATACCGTGTCTTTTAATAAAAGTACGACAAGTATGCAAAGTGTCTGGGAGCATTTTTTTCTCATCGATAGTTTTACTTTTCAACTCCTATCTCAAAGAAATGTTAAAGTTGCTAGAGAATTTCACTGCCCAGGTAGGAGGTCAGTCCACCTGATTATTATCGCAATTGTCTCTCAAAGCTCTTAAGTCTAATGCATTTACGGAATTAGAACTGACTATATGAAGTCAAAGCTTCTGTGTATTTCATAATTTTCATATATACTCTGAATGAGCGTGGAAAAAGAGGATGACGTTGAAGTGGAAGCGTGCTATTTTCATAAATTGATTTTTTTCCTAATCCAAATCGCTCGCACGCGTTTCCGTGCAATGCGGTGGAGCCATAGCTTCCGACAGCGAAGAGGTTAAGCCGGCAGGGGCTTCGATAGCGGCCGTGGTAACAAGCCACTTCCGGCGTCCGGCGGTGGTGGGGCCGCGGGCGGGACCAGGGCGAAGCCTCCCTTCGTGCTGAAAATCATACGCGATGCAGATTGATCGCGTTTCCGCGAACGCCATTGTTCGCAACGTGTCCGACATTTCCTTGGAGCAACGCAAACACTCGGAGACGTGTCGTGCTCGATATCTGATCACGTTCGACCCCGCGCACACTATTATGTGTTTAGCGAAATTACTTCATTTATTGCTTTTCATGCGATATCGGCCAACTCGTATTTAGACGTCGCCATCGACCATCGACCATCGACCGTCGACGAAATAATTTAATTTTCTAGCTCGTGTTTCTATTTACTTCACTCTTCCATACGAGTGTGCATTCAATAATATTATAAAATACAAATTTAAATTCTAAAAAGTCTAGGTTACTGAACAATATAAAATGTCGGCCCTGTCTAGAGTATATTATTATACTCATTATTATTAACTAATATTCAAATCAACGCTAATAAACGACATCCTTTGAATACATAAATACCCGTGAGGTGTAAATTTGTACGTTTAGATGTGTTTATGATGTTAATTCGTCTACTGCCCCGTCCCCGGTGTGCGAGCAAAGTCGTAGTAGTTAGATAACTACTCAGAGCCGAGATGGCTACTATCATTGCCTGAACTTTAATGCACTTTGCTTTAATTGAAGTATGAAATGCGTCACGGGGTGTTCGTTATGCGGCCGAGTGTCGTTTCGTAACTCGGAGCCAATTATTAAGCGGCTGCTTTCCGGTCGCAGTTAACCCTCAAGTTACTGAGATGAAAAATCTTGTGAGGTACCGTGGAGTAACGGAGCGTAACCTTATGACATTTATAATTTCTCATTTTTATTTGAGGGATTAAATAATTTATTTATTTAAATTAAATTAAGACCATCGTGACCGAAGAAGGTATTACAATACACAAAAAACACAATAAACAGATGCTACAAATATGTATAAAAAATAAATGATACGAACCTCGTAGCTGATATTAAACAGATCGATGTGCAACACCAGCGTATGGCGCCAGATGGCGACAGCCACAGGCGAATCGGCTATTACGGACGTCCTGACTAACAGGTATCAAAAGAGGACGCGATCGTGATTCTTTAAGACGGCGGTTCTTAAACTGGTGTCAGCGTAGCCATTACCGAGGATCTGCGAAACAATTTTGATATTAGTAAAAATTAAAAAAAGCAATGAATCATAATTTAAAGAGTTTTTTTTTGAGGTATATAACTTTAAAATGAAATAAATCACATAAAAATTGCGGCAAAGGCCATGGTATTGACTTTATTGGAAAGACAATTTTATGCCATTAGTGTTAAAATATGATTTCTGACAAATGAGCGCCGCATCTGGCTCGAATAAAGCGCAATCTTGTAGTCCAATTTTCGACCACTTTTTCGAGCAGCTGGGGTAGTATATTGATAAAATAAAGAGGCGAATGTTGGCTTGCAAGTCGTCCATCGGCTCTGGTTTATCAGCGTTGCGACTTCACATATCCACACAAAAATTAAGCCAAAGATGTTAAATTATACGATCTTGGAGGGCAATTCACAGGTTCATTATGCGAAATTATGCGCTCATCGAATGTTTCCTTTTGAAGAAATATGGACCAATGATTCCACCAGTCCATAAAATACACCAAACAGTGACTTTTGTGGATGTACCGGGGTCTCAATAATGGCTTATGTATTTTATGCACTCCAAATGCGGCATTTTTACTTTCAACCAAAAATGAGCCTCATCGCTGAACAAAACTGAACCATGATTTTCGAAATAAATTTGCACAAAATTTGTAAGCGTTGAAATGGCAAACCAAACTGAGCACAAATTAGCTGTCAGCTGTCAATAAATTGATATATTATTCATGTCACATATGTTTTTTTTGCTATACCAATGGAAATTTATAATACATTTCAAAGAAAAAAATATTTTTTAATAATCAATTTTAATTATTATTTTATGTAATTAAATACATACAATTTGCTATTACTGCAGTGTTAAATTTATTGCGTGTGTACTTCTGTCATTTGTAATGCTTTCTGTGTAATTATTTGTATGTATAATTTCTTTTTTGTGTAATTTTAATGATTGTAACTTTTTTCAAATTATTTTTTGGTTAGGATTAATTTATTCTCAGGCTATTGAATATATTATCATTTTGTTTTATGACTAGCCTAACCGATATTGTAGCAGATGAATTGCTAGCCTGAAGTAAGATATTACGAACAAAAAAAGACAGTGTTACTCAACTTGGTGTAACTGAGAGTTAAGGGTTGAAATCAATTCACTTTTATCGGAGTTGTGTTCGGTCAACGGAGCCAAAGTAGAACTTAATTGGTCTGCGAAGGGCAGACAATGGCTTCGTTCGATCGCTTTGTGGCAGTTGCATTCGAATTTCTAAATGTTGCACAACACTTGATTGGACCTTTGTAGAACCCCCAAAGCCAAATGAAACCACTGTGCCTATTAATTAGTCCAATCTTGGGTTTCGAGTTTGGCACGAAATCGGACGGCACTTCAAACGGAATTCGAACCGAGCCACTCTTCATGTGTTCCAAATACCTTGCTTTCATTTTAGGATTGTCTTTATCTGCTTTGTGTCTGCTTAGTGAGGCAAAGAGATTGATTGATGCACGTGGAAATCAGTTGAGGCCAGTTTTAAAACTATTATACATGCCCCAGTTTCGGCGGCGAAAATAGATCTACATTACAGATCCATTCATGCAACTTTAATTTGAAGGATACGGTAGATATATTGACCTGTGAACGATTTATCTTTAGCCCGTTACGTTTTGAGGAATTGTTATTTTATGCTAATTGATTCGTTGAAAAGGGTTGGGCTCATTGTTTACGTTTTTTTGGTTTGAGCGATCAAGTTTGAGATGTAAATTTAGATTTGATGTATTATGTAACAAAAAACGCACCCGACCTTTGATTAATACACTGGACTGGTTTTTGAGAAGTTTGATTTAAAATCAGTGGTTAGAAAAAAATTGTGTGATTTAACTTAAAACTGATTTATATAATGTATTTTGAAGCTATTTAGAAATTTCTAAAATATTTTTAAATGTAAACTAATATTAACAGCTATTTTTTACAAAAATTCTAATAATAAACATTCTTTTTAGTATTGTGTGTATGCATCTATAAAATAGTTTGCATTAACTTATTTCAAAAACATATGTGATATATTGGTATATATTTGAATACACTAGATGTGAAAATCAGAAAGGATCAATTTAAATATTGAACCGTTAACATGTAATATTTTTTTGTATTATATAAAGAAATCATGAAAAGCCTTTTTTAATTTTTCTGTTGACCTAAAATATAATATTTATAATCCACCACCTTATATATATAATCAAGGAATAAAAGGAGTTCACAACAAATCCTTATTTTTATATTATACACTTATCCCTTGATTTGCACGGTATTCGTTTTACGCAGTTAAGGAAAAAAAATTTAAATCCCGATTTTGCTCGTTTACTATATAATTAATAAAAACGTTAAAAATTACACGTAAATATTTTTAAGGTTTGAGAACCATAGGGGTGTGACTTCGTAGCCAGTGAGACGCTTGGAATCTAGATAGGGTTTTATTAAATTGTGACAGACGATAAATAGCGAGATGTTTTCTCCGAGCAGTGGTGGAGAAGCTGGCGCAGGGATGATATCCGTGGCAAATCCTCAAAGGTCGCAAATAAAGCAAATCGTCTTACTAGCTTTTAAAAATTTCTTGCGAATAATTTTGTTGCAATAATTGCAAGTGGTGCCGACAATTTTATTGATACTGATAATTTAATAATAAACATTATTTTACAAGATAAAAATATATTTTTATGTAACCAGTACCATTATTATAAATAAATATGGTACATGTACACGTATATGTATATTAAAATTTAAAGCTATAAAATTATCACATAAAAGTGAAAAATGTATTGTGAAAATATTATGCTATTTATAATTTAATATACAATAGTTTTATATTATAATTAAATCGACAAATCGTTCGGACAAAACGGTCGTCTACATTCAAACATCATCCATCATGACAATAAAAAATTAAAACGTTTTTTGTTCATCACCTAAAACACCTCACCATTATCCTCGAAAGCTTCAACACATTAACATATTTACTTTGTTGCTACCTTAATATGTTTCGTGTAGCAATTTAATGGATGATCTCTATAGATAACAAAAAATAATAATAAAAAAGACCCTCTTCAAGCTACGAGTGAGATTATTTTTAAATATTAAATTCATCATCTTGCGTTGTGGGTATATGATGTATCTATATGAGAGATCTTCATTTCGGGCACGTCAAAATGGGTGCTTTGGGATTAGTTTGTATTCATTCGCCAATTTTTTATGTTGCTTAATTTTTAAATATTGCATCAAATTGCAAATAATTAAAAAATATAAAAAAATAAAGCTATATTTGTTTGTATATATTGTACTTTCAGACGGCCCTGTATGGAAGTATCGTGTGATGAAGGTGAGTATACAGTTTTGCCTCTCGTTTTTTGTTGTTGTTAATGATGGATGATTTATTTTTTGAAATATAGATGTAGATGTTTTGGTTAAGTGATGGAACGAAAGTCCATTTGCTCGGTGATTGTTAACATTTTATTAAAGATTGTGTTTTTTATTTGATATCTTTTTGAGCCCGTTGAAAGCATGGATAAACAATTATCATAAACGTGATTTCTACCTAATAAGAAATATTATTTAAATATAATAAAATACATTACATAAATAACGACTCATTGTTCTAAAAAACCTTAAAAGTCCATTTTTTTTAAATATTATTAAATAATTGTAAAAAATATTATTAACGTTCAAAACGTATTTCTTAAATGCTAAAAAATATTTTATTTTATTAAATTGTTTATTTTATGGTTTAAAATAGCAATAAATCACAATTCCATAATAAATTGTTCGGACAGCTTGCTCGGATACTTTTGATCGAGTATCCAGTCGTTTGTTAGTGGGTCGCCAACGAAAAAGGTGTAATGATTAATAGTCTATTATAACAGATAACTCTCGTTCGAATCCCGTTTAATTTTTTCGATTATCAACAATGAACAAAAAACAGACACACAAACACATCCAATTACATCAATGTAAATACGTCAGATGAAAAAATGATCGAATAATAATTCACAATTAACGCGCGGACGCTAATGATTTTATAAAAGTAAGACGCGCGTGGGCATAAGTAATACAGTATTTTATTTTTATACCGATACTATAAAGTTAATGTTTACCATAAATCTCAGCTGTGACGTGAATGTCTTTTGTCGCAGAGGAGATAAAAGTAGAAAAAAGTGTATGGTATTACGTTACTAATTTTAACAACGTACGCATTAGAGCAATCAGAAAGATAATATGTGTGTGCGTTCTAAAAATAACTGGACTGTCTCGGACAAAACGAATGGATCTTTTAATAATCGGAAAAATGCCAGCTCATATGTAAGAATGCTGGTAAGATATAATTTTATCAATCGGTGGCTCGTTTACCAAAAACCGTTAAAAACATTAAACACATCAATATGGGTTTAAAATAGTTTGTATATATGGTTTTAAAATATGTTTTACTTAGTCGATATTATTATCTTAATTTATTATACATAAGTTTTTAAATGATTTATTTATCTATGTAGAGAAATGACCTAACTTCTCTTAGCAATTAATTAAATAGAACTGTTAAAAAGTATCTTAAGTATAATAACTAAGTAAATTATTCAGCTTATACATCTCCTATTTAATTATTATAAAATCTTTTATTATTATTTGGTTGCTAGAAAAAAGTTTTGACATTGTGAATTTTATTTTTCTATTGACAATGTGATTTTATCAAGTATGTACATTTTTTGATCTGTATTTAAATTCTCTTCCCCAATCAGACTTAATAACAGTAAATGGGTTAGAGACCATATAGAAAAAGCTTAAGCTTTCGACGATCACTATCAAAATACATTTAAATTATTTCAAAGAAGATATTTGTGAAAATGATCAAAATAGTGACAATAAAATTTACGATTTTTTTGGCATGTATTGCGGTGGAACGGCGTCCGAAACATTTTTACGATATTTTTACTGTTTGAAAAACAATTGTTACTGTGCTTACCTATGTTTTATTTCCTTATTGTTACGTAAATATGACGTAAATTTTCATTTTATTTCTTTTTGAGTATAAAAGCTTAACCCCAAGTTTAAAAATGAAAGAAAATTTCGGCTAATTCTCAACCGCCAATTCCACTAAAAAGAGTCTAAAACAATAACAGAAAAATATGAAGATATTGTTGCTAGTTGATGATTCTAAATCTTCTCAAGCTAATCTTGATGAGCAAGCCGAACTCAAAATAATTGGTCAAATTTTTTTCATCATTAGATAAAAAAAGCAATTTTTGCTTAAAAAATGAATGGTTGAATAAATAAAACTTGGCTGCTGCACATCTTGCAGAAATGTAGGAACTTTTGGAACTGAAACGAAGATAGGAATGAACATTGCTAAAGCATAGACCAACAATGAAATCACGTATCCTAAAAAAAATAAGAAGCTACAATTTAGCTCACTTAAAAAAAATTCGATCCCAGAAAATCTGCCGCACACAATGCGGCGTTGAAAATTATTAGTAGCAAATAAAAATCAAGCATTTTATACTTAAAAGTGAAATTTATCTGCAAGAACTGAATGGGATTGAAATAGCTAGTATTCTTCATTGTGAATAATATAAGTGATGATGAGAAAAATTTCATTAATAACTGATGAATAATCACCATTAGCAAAAAAAAATCAGTTCGTTGCTGTATCGAAAGTGTTAAATTTATTTTATCAACGTAACGCCAAAGTGTCTTTAAACGCATGTCTTTTTATATAGCAAATGCCATTATTGTTTAGAATAAAGCACATCTAAACCAAATTTTGACCAATAGGAGAGCGCAAAAAATAATTATCTCTTCTCAGAAGTAAAAAATCCATGTCAAAAGCAATAAAATCATGACGGCGACGGCACGATTTTATTGCTTTTGACGTGGATTTTTGACTTCTGAGAAGGGATAATTGTTTTTGCGGCCTTCTATTAACCAAAATTCGGTTTGAATACAATTTGATCAATACTCTCATATAAGAAGTCCTTAGTAATATCGGTAAGGATAGCTATCATATTTTTAAAACATAGTGTAATATCGAAGTGCAGACAAACTATGGAGCAATATGCGAGATGCGAAGTCTGTCTGTACTTCTTTTTTCGATTATTTGGCTAAGTTTGTATTTTAGATTTGACCTAATGAAAGTTCTAAAATTGTAATATGTTTTAGAACTATTATTAGGTTTCATTAGGTTAAGTTGGGTTTGGCTAATTCGTGTAGGGTTGGGCTTGAAAATTTACGTTTCGCAACTGTCAAACTGAGTTTCAGAGACATTCTAGAACAGCATATTATTACACTATCAGTTAAATTATATTTTCGATAGTAAATATATTTTTTGTAAATATGTGTTCGGACTTCACTGAAAAATATAAGTATTTATACATCGCATGAAAAACAAATATAGATAAGTATGTAAATATATATTACTACTTATGGAGGAGTTGAAATCATATAATTTTTCTGGCACCTACCAGAAAAATTATATTTTTACTGGTAAAAATATATATCTACTGGTGAAAATGTGTTTCGATATGATTTCATTTAAGTGACATAAAATATTTTCTAAAAATCCTATATTTTCATAATAGTGTTTTTTTAGATTTACCAAGGAGTTTCTGGTTTAGAATTAGGGACGTCATTTCTGATTTTTCAAGGGAGAGGGGGGATTATGGCCAGTAAGTGATCGTTTTAATTTTTTATTTTCATTACATTAAAATTCATAGTATTTCATTAAATGAAATGAATTTTTCTGGCCAAATTAATGTCCCTGATTATAAATGTGTGCAGCTGCTGCACATTTCACAACACAACGATTTTTTTTTAAAAGAATGATCCTCCTATTGATACGAAAGCATTTTATTCATCGTTGAATAAAATGTCAATTTAAAGAGAATGCTAGATAGAAAAAATGTTGAGTTTGCAATTTCAGCTCGCGTACTTAACTAAAAATATAAGCCTGAAGATGTTCTGTTGACATTTGGAGAGATGGAATTTAGAAACATGTCAATCAAACTACCATAAACGAAAGAGAAACGACTCGTGTATTTCACGAACACGTTTGCGAAAAGTCATCCTAAAAAAATATTGCGTTTGATAAATGCTTTGATTTTTATTCCAATTTTTTCATGTGAACGTGAATGTGAGTTTTCGCAAATGAATCTAATTATTACCCCAATAAGAGCTTCATTCAAAACCAATACAGTTCCGGCATTTTTATTCACCAAACTCGTCGGGCTACCTTTACCACTTTTTGATCCTTCAAAATTCATTGATCTGTGATTTTTTTAGATTTTATTCAGCCATAAACACCAACACTAAAAAAGTAACCGAGAAGATTTGTCACACAAGAATTGGACAAAACTTTGGAAATCACTACTTTTATTCAAATATATGATGTTTTACAATTTTATTTTACATTTAGTCTTCAGTTGTATATTTGTATTTGTGTATTTAACTTTAGATTTGACATGAAGTAAGGAAAAAAATATGATGAATTTTATTTAATTTTTTTATAGGAAAAGCTGCTTAAAATTTGATTTAAATGATATATGAATATAATTTTTTTTAGTAAAAAGCTTGATTATGTTTTTTGTTTAAAAAAGCCCTTAATGCACCACTTTAGATGGAAAGACAATTTAAAAATTCTCAAAAAAATAATTAAAATTCTAATAGAAAATATATGAATGCCAATTAGGCACCATAGGACCATATATAATAATAATAACTAGCAAAGTGATGAAAGAAGTCATCAGATTTTTAACTGTCACATTCAACTCAATAGAAGGTCGTTCAAATGATAATTTTATTGAAATCATTGATAGAACCAGACGATATACTCTCCTACAGACTAATAAGTATCTTTCTGTCTAAACTATTCTCAGATATAACCTACATTTTTGACAAAGTGTGCAGCCTCGATTTATTTACAAAAGAGACTGTTCCATATAACATCTTCCTAATAATCTAATCCTACCGGTAAGATAGATATTTCCTATTAAAAACGAAAAAGAAAACACAAAACTGTATCAAATACTATCGGGTATACTTCAGGGCAGTGTTCTTAGACCAAATATTGTGTTTGTTATACACAATAAATCTTCCTTAAGCAAACTCAACCAAAATTGCTACACTTTCGGACGCACTGCAATAATGACGCCTGATACTGACCCAAAAATATCATTATAGATATTGCAAAATCATCTCTCAAAGGTTCGAGCTTGGCTTTTTAAATTGCGAATCACTAATGAAAATCAATCCATGTTACATTTACGCTGAACAAAGATACTTGTTTTCCGGTATCCCTTAACGGGAAATGGATACCACAAGGGAACTCCGCCAAATATCTTGGAATTCATTTCGACAGAAGACTGACATAGAAAACACATATTTGGAATAAATGTAAATATCTGGGACTGGTTCATAGGACCAAATTTAGGCATATCATTGAGAAACAAAATGATAATATATAATTTATGGAGCAGAGATTTGGGGTGTGACCTCTATATTTATTATCAATATTTTGAGAGGTTCCAGAATAAATTTCTCAGGTTGTTGACCGGTGCTCATTGATTTGGGCCTAACCATTATATGTTAAGTAAAAAAACTCACCCCAATATACTGTCAAGTAATCTTATAAAAGTCAATGTTATAACTAAACGTAGATTTAGGCGTGTAAAAACTAACAAATGAATTTATTTAATATAAACAAAATAATGCGGACTAACAAAAGTATTACCAACTAACCTTTATTTGAATTATGTAAGTCTAGTTAAACATAATATAACTTTATGTTAATTATTTAAAGAAAGGCAGCATCCAATGAGAGACTTTCCACATGTTATTTTATTTTTTATTTTTCAATGGAAACGAAGGAAATATAGCATTGCTTATGGTCCAAATACACATATTATAATATGATATTTAAAAAATTAGGTAATATCTAATTTGGCTTTACTTAATTTATTTCAACAGTGCCTTTTAAAAAGCAAGAACAACAAAATAATTCGATAAATAAAGCACGATGAATTGTTTTGTAGAAGTGTAAGAAACTAATTATTTTCTATGGTCAAAAAATAAGCGACCATTAACGTGCCGGTGGCGGAGGGTAACATATTTTTTGGTGGACCACGACGAGAAGACAACGACCAGTGGCGCTTCGTCCGCCGATCTATCGTATTATTTTTGTTAAAAACATGTAACTAATTGTTATATTTATTCAATAAAATGTTACTGCTTCGACCTAATCTGTGTATAATTGGCACCTAGTTTTTAATAATCAGATGATCACCCAAGAACGCTTTCACTTAAAGATTTACTGGAAGTAAAAAAGCTATTGGTTCTAAATTAGCACTCTCTCCTATTTTTTAAAGACGTAAATTGCTCTTGGACATATTTTTCTATTATATTATTCAAGCGCTTCCTTACTTTTTATTAAACATAAAAAAACAGCAATACTCTGTAAACCTAGGAAGCAATAAATATATTTTAATTAGTTTTGTGAGTTTCAAAAATATATTTGAGTTATATATAGACTTTTTTTATATACATTGAAATATGTTATGTATAGAGACTTTAAAATTATTTCGCAGTTATTTGAAGATCAACATCGGCCCGAGGCAAAAATAAATAGACAACGTTTCTCATGAAAAAATTATCAAGCTTTCGAGGCGCTCGTAAAAAAATATTTTGCCTACAAGATGAAATATTGAAGGGCCACGACGAAGGGCGGAGGCCGAAAGACTCAGGAATTTATTTATTCCTAGGAGGCGGGTCGGAGGGACCCAGGCCGAGATTCCCAAGCATTTGCACACATTTTTTAGCCTTTTTTTCCTATACATACCACCTAAAACTCATATTTTATTTTTAAACAGAAGTCGTTACGATATATAGATAGGAGACCCATATTTGAATCGAAAACTTTGAAAGGCGATTCCATTAAAAAATATATAATTTACATGATAAGCGCCCAATTGGCAATAAACAAGGTTTCCTTGGATAAGTTCGTTTACGGGTTGCATAAATTAATATTTTACGAGCGCAACACAAAAATTCGAGCTAAGTTCGTTAATTGAAATAAAATTTTGAGCCAAAGCTCGGCGTCGAGCCCGAGTAACACTAAAATGTGCAAATATGAAATCGGCGCTGAGCTTTCGGAATGCAATTAGGGTTTTATTGTGTTTTTGGTTGTTCGGGGGTGCAAAGTTTATGAGTCGCAGCTCGCCACCACCGTAGCAAGTGGGGGGTAAATCTTTAAACATTTGTTTGCGTTTATCCCGTCGAACTTTGGGCCCGTAAACAAAGTTGGCGCTTTCGGCCCCTTGACGGTCGCGGCGCTTTTAGCAGAGACCTCTTAAATTTTTACGACCAGGGAAAGTCGACACATCAACTTGGGCTATTAGCGATGACGTAAAATTGTAGGGTTACCACATTTTATTCACTCTAAATTTTATTTACATTTTAACTATTATTATTGTTGATCAGCCTTGTTTAGTACAAAATAAAAAATCACTTATCGATTTTTTAAAAATAATTCTGATACCCAATATTATTAATACTTAAGCTACGTATCAAATTAATCATTGTATTGCTGAAATTATAATTAAAATTAAGCTTCTTAAAAACGCAAGGATTTTAAAGAGTGACGAAGTTAACAATGGCAAAGCTTTTAAAAGCCATTATCATTTATCACCGATATACGTTTTATTTACTATTTTATCATCATCGAAAGTGGCCGCAATGATAGCCAATATTGCTTCATCAGAAGGGTTGTACGAAGAAAGTACGGCTATTGGTATAAATAAGCTTTTTTTTCATTCGACATGAGGGGGGTCCGCCAGTTGTCTAGTTTACGTTAAGGTCAACTAAATTAATTGTATTAATTACCTTAAAAGTCTAAAACAACACTTTTGAAGAAAAAAGGAAATAACAACTCGTTTTGACAAAAGGTCTAACCCACAAGAGAATAATATCATATAACACAATTGCGTAACATAATAGACATTTCATTTAGCACTCTCGTTAAACGCTTGTAATGTCTAGAAAAACTACTTTTTATTCTTATTTTAATCTTGTGGCTTTTTTTTAGTTGTATTTTTTTGCTTTAGATACAAATATTTTGAAATAATTATTAGCAAAGACTAATATTTTGTAATTAAAAGAAAATTAAATTTGGTTTTATTTTAAATGTCTCATAGATAACAGGTTTCATATAAATATATATTCATATTTTTATAAATGTTTCTGTAAGCACATTTTGAGTTACCTTAGTGTCTACAAAATTATGAAATGATGACTAAAAAAATGTTTGTGCTCACTGATCGCGTCAACGAAACGAAGTTATGTGCGATAGGTGACCAGAGGTTACCTCTACACAAAAGTCGTATACGTTTAATTTAATACGACTTCATATTAAAAGCAATTTATCTTCTATTCTTGTTATATTATACACTATTTCATTATAAAACACAGCTGAAATGATTTATGAACTCATAAATAAATTTCTTAATTATTTTACCTCTTCTTTAAGCGCGCGTGAATTATTTCAATTCAACATAATTTCGTATGAAAATATTTGCTTTTGGGCGAGCGAAGGCAGAATAAAAATAAGCAAAAACACAACAGCAGCCAGTCTTTAGTTTTTAAATAATTCATTCCCTTTATTTACATGGGCCCTATTGTGTTTGGGTGTAAAAGGAGTTGGTTTTCTGAACACAATAGGCGATCCAATCAATCTAAAAGTCATTTATCTTTTATCGAATGGAAAGAATGGCAGAAACTTCGATATAAAATCGCCCATGTGTATTTTATATTAAATAGGATATACAAACATATATCTATAGCATATGTATAACATACGAGGCATTTAAAACCGAAGGTATTTCTATTATTTTTGTGGTGCAGAAGAAGAATTCTGCTGATTATTTTTTTGCAATGGATTGTGTTTTGCTATTTGGCGATTTGTTTTAATTTATTTTTAATCAACTTTTTGAGGGGGCTAGTGTCAGATATTTCTACGAAAAAGGTAATAAATAAAAACGACGATAACCGGGCGTATTTGAGGATATCATCTGTTTCTCGAGTTGCAGCTAGTAATTATGCCGTCAAGAAGATTTATTTTATGAGCTGTGTCTATTTTCGCTTTCTTTCAGGGTTCCTCTTTGATGCTTTTTTTGACTCCGATACTCCAATCATGAGGCATTTTAATTAACATATAGCACAAGAACTGGAAACGAGACGTTGGCGGTCTGCTATAACTCAAAATATATATTGTCTGACACGCTAGGGGAATTTTGTTAACTGGTTCGAACATAATTATTGCTATGTTTAATTTTAAGTATATGAATATATATTAAAATAATTTTATATCGTTAAAGTTTTATTATACATTTTAATTTGTATCATATGATAATAAAGTATTCGGAATTAGATGTCTTGACATTTATATACATAATCCGGTTATAATATGATGTGTTCCGAGAACTAGTAATATTATATTATAAAAATGTTGTTTTGGATTATCAAATAATATTATAAGCTATTTTTATCTTGCTGTTTGTTTTATGATGTATCATATTTATCGGTATTATTATCGAAAGGTGAAGCTCTTGTAGGGTCTAAGCGCCATAAAGTTGAAACGGAGATAATAAAAAAATTATATGACACCTTCAAAATATTTTTTTCATTATAATATATTATATAATTTTTATATAAAGAATAATAGATTTCTTGAGTCTATATTTCTTTAACACTAGATTTACCAGACCAGTCATTTTGACTGGTCGTGCAATTTCAATTCAAAATTTCTACCACATATAGCAATTGCTTTCCGAAATGATGTTATGACTTTTGTAGCTATAAGTAGAGAATACATTTTATGAACTTAATGTTACTTTATATATATTAGTAACAAATATATTTTTTGTTATTGACATTTATACCAGTACCAGTCAAAATGACTGCGTGCGTCTTTCTATGAAAAAATGTATGATTTCGAAAGAATCATGGAGCCGATGCAGTACATATAGCGCCCATGTGTCATTCGTTCATTTCTTTATCGGCGTTGACCCAATTAGGGCAATTACGTCATTTTTAAAAGATTTTACGAGCACTTTCTTCATAAATGCACGAGGCACAAACAGTCTTGTTTCGAGCTTCGTTCAAAACACACCATAAAATCTTAGTTCCAAGCGATCTCCAATCGTAATCATTTATCTTTACCCGCACAGTTACACAGGTAAGAAACATACAATATTCAAAAATATATTCTTCAGTATGAAGCCTAAATAGGAAGAAAGTGTCTCAGTTTCATCTTATTTTTATAGCGATCGTCAGCCCCTGAAAATGTCAAAACGAATAAAAGTTTCTACATACTTAGAAAATGCAACCAGCATACCTCTGGAATGTTCAGATGTAGAAAGTGAATTATATGATAGCGACGGTGAATTTTTAGATAGACAAATTGATCCACAAGGCAATGGTGATAACAGTGCTATTATCGAGAGTAGTGATGAGGAAATTCCTGATGAAGACAATATAGATCAGTCAAGTGACAGTGATTGCGAAAATATTCCGAACAAACGTACGAGGCGATGCATGCGATTCCCTTCCAGTTCTGAATCTGAAGGTGAAAGTAACGTACCAAATCAGCAAACTGAAATTGCTTCAGACGGAACTATTTGGACAAGAATTGAAGAAGGAGGTGTTGCTGGTAGATTACCAATTCAGTGTGTTTTCAAAGATGTACACGGACCAACAGCACATGCTAAAAGAAACATTATAAGTGGGAATCTAAGTAGTGCGTTCCTATTACTGATTGATAACCATATTTTGGAACATATACGAATTTGTACAGAGTTAGAAGCCTCTCGAGTTTTGGGGAAAAACTGGACAATTACGCAAGCAAAATTGAAGGGATTTCTTGCAATATTGTACGCACGTGGGGCATACGAAGGAAATACTTTGAGGCTTCAATATTTGTGGAACAACAAGTGGGGACCATCATTTTTCTCCAGCGCTATGAGTAGACGTGATTTTACTGAGATTCTGCGATACATTCGTTTCGACAAAAGAAATCAGAGGAGTCAACGTTTGCAAACAGACAAATTCGCTTTAGTCTCAGCAGTTTGGGACAAATTTATTGAAAATAGTCAAAATTGCTTCAAACCGGGAGCTTATATTACCGTGGATGAGCAACTTTTTCCAACGAAGGCCAGATGCAGATTTACCCAGTATATGCCAAACAAACCACATAAATTTGGCATAAAATTTTGGCTGGCGTCTGATTTAGAGACAAAATATGTGGTAAATGGTTTTCCGTATTTAGGAAAAGACGAGGCCCGAAGTGTAACAACCCCCCTAAGCGAATTTGTCGTAATGAAACTTCTTGAACCATATACCATGAAGGGTAGAACTGTAACAACTGACAATTTTTTTACAAGTATTCCTTTAGCGTTAAAATTAAGATCTAAAAATACTTCGTTGCTTGGAACAATACGCGCAAACAAGAGGGAACTGCCGATATCTTGCAAACTGAAAAAAGACAGCATGGCACGTTTCTCAACGTTGTTATACAAATCCAATGGATGCACACTTACCGTTTATAAGAGCAAACCAAATAAAAAAGTGCTTATACTAAGTACAAAACATAAACACATAAAAATTGATAAAGCTGCTAAGAAATTACCTGAAACTGTATCGTTTTATAATAGAACTAAATTTGGTGTAGATATCACAGATCAAATGGCACGAAAATATACGGTGAAATCAGGTTCCAGAAGGTGGCCATTACAAGTGTTTTTCAATATTTTAGATTTAGCCGGAATAAATAGCTGGATAATATACAAAAACATAACAGGAGAAAATATCTCACGAAAAGACTTTCTGTTTCGATTAGCAGAAGAACTTGCTTCAGAGTATCAGACTTCAAGGCTAAAACCACACGAAGTTGATATACCAACTTCAAGTGGCACTGTTTCTGTACGCAAGTGGTGTCAAGTAGGATATTGCAATAACAATAAGACTACAAATATTTGCAATACATGCAAAAAAAGTGTATGCGGAAAGTGTACATACAGCAAAATCTACATATGTAGAAATTGTGATCGCAAACTGTAAACAATTAAGTGTTTTGTTATTTAACAATGTAAAGAAATCAATTTATTTATTACAATTAATATTGTTCAACTTTTTTCTCATTTTTTAATAGTTAATAAAGACTGGAAGCTACAATAAGCATTTTTTCTTTTTTTTTTTATACACCAGTCATTTTGACTGGCTTTGGAAGAAATAGGTGTATTTAAATAGCTGGTAAATCTAGTGTTAACGTTATTTTTGCAACCAAAATGACATCGTTTCTTTGGCAATTATTCTCAGGCTAACAACTCGATCAGGAATTAGCAGAATGAGTGGGTTAAAATAACATTGTATGTTAATTTATTACCTTACACTCGCAAATATATTAACTAATTTATATCGTATTGAAGATGTAGGTCAATCAAAAGGATATTGTTATCTCACGGTCGAATCGTACAATATAGACATTCAGGCCGTATCCTTTTCTTCGATCCCATCCCATGAAATTGGGTAAGTTCCTCGGCGTGAATATACCTTTTCTCACATATAATTGAATTATTACCAACGGTATATATCAATAAAAATATACCCACACAAAAGAAAATATATATATATATATATATATATATATATATATATATATATATATATATATATATATATATATATATATACAAATATTATAAAAAAATACATATATCGTCATGATAGTTCTTCGTGGGTTTATCAAGATTGTTGTGTGTGAGGTATTGTAGTTTTATAATAATTTCTCAATGCTGTTATAAATTGAATTATGTACTTCTTAATATATACAATTGATATTTTCCGACTTATTTATTATTGGGTGATTTAAAAATCTGTATTTTGAAATAAGATACATATATAAAATCTGATTGCTACAAACATGTTAGTATTATTAAATCATGTTGTCAATGTACAATTTTAAAATAATCTTGATAAATAAATATTTTTCTAAAATCCATATTTGTATAATTTATTATTAGATTCACATTTAGTTAATATGCCAAATATTTATAATAATTGTTTATTATAAATGAATTTTTAAATCATGTTTATCTTGAAAATCTATAAAAAAAATCTATTGCAATCGGAAGCTGAATTTGATTAGTTTTAGTAAAATAAGTAAAATGGGGGCAATATGATACTATTGTATTTTTTTTGTGTTTATGTTTAACATAATGTTCAATCTGGATAATATTCCTATTTTTTAAAATGTAATTACAATGTTCCTTAAATTTAATTTTGTATCTACAATTACTTTTAAATATTTTATATTATCAACTATTTTTATAATATATCTATTTTGATATTACTATCTAACATATTTTTATAATAGTTAAATAAATTTAAGTACATAATTTTTTAACTATATTTCTATTACACTTAATTCATTATTTAAATTATCTACAACTTATCACCTATGCAATACATTAATGTGTCGTCCGCAAACAGATGTATTTTACACTTTTTTATATTATTTACTATATCATTAATTATTTAATATAAATAACAATGGTCCCAATTTAGACCTCTGTAGTACACCGTGAGATATAAATTTCTCTTTGGAATATGCATAATTTATTTACCTTTTTGTTTTATTTTATTTAAGTATTTATTAAACCATATTAAAACTATTTCACTTATACAGATATTCTCTAATTTCTTCAACATTATTCTTTTATCTATTGTTTCGAAAGCTCTCTTGAAAGCCAAGAAAACTGCTCCAATGATTTTGTTAGTATCCTTGGCCAACTACCAATCATTTATCACTACTTGTATTGCAGTCTTAGTGCAATGTTTTTCTCTGAATCAAGATATTTTGAGAAATAATAAAATCCTATAATTGTTTAATTACTACTTCTTCCATCACTTATTCTATACAAGGCAACATGTTAATTGGTCTCATTTTCTCAAACTTTTTACTATTTTTTATTTTAGGTATAGGTACAATAATAGCCATTTTCAAATTTTCAGGTATTTCTTCTTCGGAGAGTAGTTTATTTATTATATAATTTAATTTCTTTTCTATTCATTCCCAAGTTTCTTTAATGAGATTTACATCTTATAAATGAGTAATTTTATAAATAAAAAAATTGACTCTTTACCTTGGCGTACCATTAATCGCAAAGCTGTGATGGAACGAAAACGTGAAAAGTAAACGTAAATAACTTAAAAAGTGTCGCTTTGTAAAATTGTACTAGCTTTTTAAAATAAATAATTCGCCAGTAAGTTTTAAAGCTTATATAGATATAAGGTATACAATAATGAAGATGTGTAAGAAGAATACACACTGAGCTTAATTCAAAAAAATCAGAACCTTAAAACACCTGGATTAAAAAATGTATACTGTTAGAGAAGACATTAGGAATAAAGCGGGCATGCATAAACTGCGTCTTTACAAATTTATTTTTTAGTCACTGCCACAGCGGAAGGGCTAAATATATATAAAAAATCAATTCCCATCTATGACGCAGGCAAAAATTCAATTTCGTTAATAGTGTATAATCGCTTTTTATACAGACCGTCTTTCCATATAATATACTTTTTCATTTACGTATTGAAATAAGGTACAAAAAATGGTCCCGAGAACAAACAGAAACACAATGCTCACCTACATCGCCCCTTATCATTTTATTTTTCCCTTCAATCGAGGTCAATTTAATTGTCGAACGGGGTCGACGTGAAATTATCCGAGAAAGGGTGTATCTGCTTTGTGTTTTTACGACGGGGGTGGTCCATGAATTTTATGGGGATACCCCAGAGAAAAATGCACCTTGTTATTTACAATATAATAGGTCGTGTCTGGGTCGTAATTGCTCCGGTCGTCGGTCGTGACTATGCAAATACTTCAATTAGGGTTATAAACTTTGGACAAGCCAGCAGCGACCGGCGTGCTCGGAGGCCGAAATAAAAAATATGGCCGCCCTCCGCCATAATTGGCCAATCTTTAATGGTTTCACTTATTCGCGAGCCCCAGCTTGTCGGCTTCGACAACGACAAGTGCTTAATTGGGGATTCGACAGCATCTTCTATTATATGTGCTACTTTACTTGTCCTTTACTTTGGTCTTCTCTCTCTCTGCCTTTGTGGATATTTATGCGATGGTGAAAATGAATCGATAAAATTAATCTCCAATTATCACGGTTAAAGGGCCGAAGGGTCTTAATTGGCGTGTTCTTAATTGTGATCTATATTATATTTTTAACATAAAATTACTTTTCAAACTTGGAAAAAGTTAATTTACCATATTATTTTGATAAAGAATATCCATTGAAATAAATTTTATATTTTTTATTTAATTAATTTTGGGGTGTGATTGGTATTGTAATAACGAAAGGTACAGAAAATTTATTTCATATGACATCACACATCATCTTCTTTTGTGTATTGTAATAATACTATGTATTATTTTTTATCATCGTGACACATTGTTTTAATTTAATTTAAATAAACAAAGCATAATTTAACAATACTTTTTTCAATTCATATTGGAAGCTTAATTTTTTGCTAGAAATTAAATAAAGAGATTAATATGCGAATAGCACGGCAGTGAAAAAATACCATGAGTAAAAACATATAATATCATTCTAACCAATGACCATGGAATCGGTTACAAATAGAATAACGAAAATACTTAAAATACAATATTCTACGAGTACAATAGACTTCTAACGTAAATCGCTGATGGGCGATTCGCCCACAAGCCATAAATCACCATGAAATTTACTGAACATCATAAAAAGGATAAATTATAAAAGGACAAAGAGAGAATTTTTAATGCTGTTATTCATAAATTAAAATTTAGTTTTTATAGTGCAGCGAAGGCCAATCAATAACTATTACAACTTAAATGGACTGTTGTATTAGTATTTTTATGGTATGTATGTATTTTTTTTAAACAATTTAAAAATACATTTCAAGAGATTGCAAAAACTCATTGTTCCCATCACAATACATCCTGGTTTTAAAGCCAAATATGTGAGACGCTGCTGGAAAAGCTAGTAACCGTTGATTATACAGACATATATTAATAATAGTCATAGATTCTTTGCTGGAGTTGTATTATTTCGAGGAACAGTTTGGATCTATCGTGATGATGTTGACCCATCGCATCGCTTTTTAAACGCACCTACAAAATGTGTTTACGTCTTAAGAGAAAACACGGCGCAGATGGCTTGAATATTATTCGTTACCGAGAACCCTGCCGCAGTCGTCGATCATGATGGCTAATGTCGAGAATGGAGTTAGAGGATTTGGTTGATGCGGAGCCGATTATAGAAAGTCTACAGAATGTTAAAGCTACTGGTTGCTAATGGGCTGGTAGGTAAGGGCTTATGCTTAACCATAAGGATGGGGTAAGAACTTTTGGTTTTCTAAAGGTCCAGATGACTATTTGAGCGACCACTAACTAAGGCGTTCAAAAACAATCGTAATATAATAATATACGCAGGATCAAATGTTTTGCCCGGCACGTATCGTCTCATATAAATAATAGTTTTATTAGCGGTGATAATGGATGATTACCGTCTCGGTAATCTAGGATTTTGTAGAATAATAGTTATATATGCGTGGACAAACGTATTGTCTGGTGCGCTTCTTCTCATATATATGTTTTTCTGGCTACAAAGATTTTTCATTAGCTATGTTATGTGTGAAGTCTTTAAAGTTTCAAAATACGAGTTGTAGGAGATTCCCTTTTCGTTGTTCAAGTGATAATTATGGTGACAAAAGAAATTTTAATCAGATAATAACAAGTAGTCATCGCATTGGGAATAGGACGGGTGGAAGACCTTTTCTAAGAAAACCTGCTTTTTCAGCTTCAACTATTAAGATTTCTGCAGTTTTTGAACTGTTTCTGAATGATTAATAATTTCAAACAAACATAACACATCAACGTCCGTATGAAATATTTCTGTCAGTGCACGGGTTAAAATATTCACAGGTGATGTATGCCGATTTACCGGACCTTGAATATTTTTACCATAAATTTTCCACCCGCAGAGGAAAAGTTAAGTTAAACGGCAAGTGCACAGGGTGAAACATGCAATATTAACGGTGGCAATACGTAACATAGTCGTCGACAACATTTTCCTTCGGCACGAACGAGCGTCGTTTTATGACACACCGGTTGCGATTAGGAGCGGATTGTGTACGTACGATTGTTTTTGTGTTTGCTCGACCATTTCAGCTATAATAATGGCTCTCTCTAAGCTGATATGCTGAAAGGCTAACCTCGTTTCGCTAGTTAGTGTACCTACGTGTTATGCAATCGGTCATTGAACGATTCAGTGTAATTGGATTTTTAATTAAAATAAATAAATGTTCAATAAAATCGCTTTTATAGCACAGGTTTAACTTTTTATTTTATAGCGATTTATGCATCATATACAGGATGGCGTAAAATTATCTAATTAAATAAAATGCTTATATGGCATGGACTGTTAATAACAAAATATAAATAATTATTTAAGTTAACTAAAAACATAATTATTGATGTATTATATTAAGGTTATGTCATAGTTTTAAAAAGTTTAAAAATAAACGTCTCATGCCTGCACTACACTCTTTGGAAGTTATCCGAACCGAAGTTACAACTGAAGTCGGCCGAGACCTACGACTTCGAGTAAGCGACCACACTGCCACAAATTTCATATGCCGTCCGGACGGCGGCCGTGAATGACATCCGTACGGCGGCTGCTGTCACGTACAGCTGGCATATTTGCGTGCGATCGAAAAATGTGCCAAATAATCGCAATTTTTAAATTGTCATATTAATAAAATTACGCTACTGTTTATTATAAAAGTTTGTGTGGGCACTCACCAATACAATATCAGTGAAAACTTTTCGGTCGTAAATATTCAATTTACGCAAAATCTTTGTCGGCTTTTGCAAAATGCCATAAGGCATAAAAATGATACTTCAGAATACGAACACCACATTTCTGACTATCCTAAAATTTGTCGCCGTCGATTCTAAATAAGAATTCGGTATGATGTGACATTTATATAAACCGATCTAGGAAAATACATAAGGATATTCGAAACGATTTTTTTAACAAAATCAAGTACCACTAATTATTTTTTAATTATTTTTTTTATATGAAAAAAATATATTAACGATATCTGTTAGAAGAATATACTATCAAAATATAATTTATCTCTTTTGGTGCCCTAAAATATTCAAAGATGTCAGTAAGAGTCTGTTGATGTCCCCGATAAGCATGTGGTATTATAACTTGACCATGTGACTACGATGCAGCGCTCGACATGCGTGTTGACCATAGGACGCCTACGCGCATATTGAAATTAAACCGAGTTACTCGTTCTATTTCAGTTTGCGGAAAACCATATCATTATCTCTCTCACTGTCGTCATTTAGCACGCGAGAGAGCGAAAGGGGAAGTATCTCACCGCTCGAAAGAGCAGCTCCGACTACGGTCCGTTTGCCGACAATGTTCAGAAGCGCTAGAAGCCGGCCAAGTCGACTGAATTACTCCCACTTTACTTCCCGCTCTCGGTAAAATCGGACAACTTCCGAGAGATTTTAGAGCGGGCAGAACCGAACTCGACTGAGTAACCCCGAAGTAACCCACTATATTCTCTGTCCTTGGCCAACCTTGGCCAACTTCCATAGAGTGTAGTGCAGGCATCAGACTAGTAACTCTGAGGTTGTTACACTCGAATTTTTAATTATATAAAAACTGCGCTTAAATAAAAAAACCGTCTCTAGCTGCTGTGACATCTATTGGTTATAAATTAAATTACACATAATAATTTGTAATTATTAATTTATATGTCAACGATTCAGTCTGATGGTTAATACTTATTTGTAGGAATTCATCATGTCTGATTGACTTACTTAAACCCCGTTGTAACGCATTGGGCTCACGCCTGTCAGGCTACAACGGTAGATTTAATAAAAAAAAATAGAACATAACGTAGCAAACTGATTAGTTAAAAGAGACATGTATTGATTGAATAATATACAATAGGTATTGTCAGTAAAAATTTATTAAATGTAAATTTTCAGGAGAGCAAAATTAATTTTTTGTATTAACAAGAATATTTCATTATTAAAGATTGTTTTAAAAATATCATATAATATTATGTGCACGGTGTGCTTTTGTACGCCACTCTCCGGGCCTTTGTGTTCACAAGGAGCTTTCAAACATTCCTTAGTGGGTTTATCTCGTTATTCGAACTAGTGCATAGTCGGAAGTTGGCATGCATTAAATCTTAACTTTTTCGGGCTCCGACAAACGGCCCGCATTGTTGTTGTCCGGGAAGATGTGCGATTTTCGCTATAATTTTCCAGCTTTTGCCCCAACTTCGATTTCGCTTCTGTGCGATATTACAGCCCGATTTGTTTAAGCTGCGCAAATAGTTTAAAAGTTAAAATTGTGTCTGTGTATATGTAACGCTATGCAATATAAAATTTTTATACTGATATTTACTGGAGAGTTGGTAGAAACTAAGAGATTTTTATTCTTAGTTGGGTGAAATACGCCTAATGAATTAAGTCGCGCCATAAGCTGAATTTATAGGACTGATCTCATGATGTATTCAGATAGTGCTTCTATTTTTAAAGTGTAGCTGTGTTTTATGTACTGATTTTAGAATATATAGAGATGTTTTATAGTTGGAGATGATTAGTATAAAATATGAATGGTTGGCATCATGTGGTGTAGACCCGCAATAGGTTATAGTGACAATACAGCAACTGGTATAATTAAGTCGCCTACTAACTGAAAGGTGCCGCCTCGCTAAAAATAATAATACAAATAATTTTCATGGAACATCTAAAATGACGACATCACAGCAACGGTAATAAACATTTGTAATGTTCAACAGCTCATTATTTTTCGATTCGAACTCGATACTATTCTTAGTGTACCGTTAGAAAAACAAACGATAGATAAAAATGACAAACGATCGTCCATACGTCACGTAGAGAGAAGCTGCGTCATATAGCTTGTCATCTGTATTTGGCGATTGTCTTGTCCAGCTATTTGCAAAGTCCAACCGTTTCGACTATGATAACACAATAAAGTCAGGTGTCCCGCACCGGTGATTTGTCACGTTGAAGCACATGTCATTGTCGGGCAACGCGTCGTTAAATCCTTTAGCGATTGTGCACAGTATCCGTCGAATGGTTGCGGACGAGTGATTAATTATTATGTGAATGTTTAAATGGTATATACCGTGTTATATATTTGTGGCGAGAGTTGCTAATCCAAAATTAAAATAATAAAAGGACATATTATTATGAATTTTTGGTATGCTCTTTACAATCTGCTATATAGAATAATATATATTATATATTGCCATTGCCAGGAATATACTAATGGCGAACAAGAGCAGGTAAATTATATTATTATTAAATATTCCATTTACTGACACTAAAAAAATTATGGTTTGCAAAAATCTAAATCACAGATCGAATCCATCTAATCAATTATAAATCATTAGCATAGAAAAGAAAATTGGATTTGTAACTACCGTATTTATGTCATTGATGGATAACGAGAAGAGCAGAGGGTCCGGTTTGAACCCTTAAGGAACTTCAGAAGGGGTGAAATATTCTTTCGAAAGTCGGTTGCCATAGGTTACGAACTGTCTACGATAAAATAATCAAGTTAAATCATCTGACTAATGGAAGTCCAACATTTTTTGTTTCTAATAACCAATGTCAAACTTTGTCGCAGGCTTTTTCAAAAGTTGCAGGACTATATACTGCACATTTGTGCATATACACGGAATGCTTTATGCAATAAATTCATATTCAATGTTTCAAATTATTTCGTCTGGTGGTTTGTTGTTAAGACAATTTTTTTATTAAATAATAAATATGTTGGACAACAATTGAGAAGTGTTGTCTGTGTGTGCATCTGTAGGCTGCAAGTGTCTCTGAAGTGATTTTTTTATGGAATCTGGACGTCGAGCTGGACTAGTGGATGCGAAGAGAGAAGCGGCGGTTTATACGATCTTCGATGGTTTGAAGTTGAGTAGGCCTTCTCTTAGTTGCAGTCCAAGCTGGAGGGCTCTTTAAATGTGAATGCAGATGTACAAGTGTTGACACCTAAATATTCCCCATTATTTAAATGTATTTTTGGGAGCAACTTCGAAAATAGTTTTTATTTTAAAGTAAAAAGTTATCTTTTAACTTTGATTTTTTTTATTTTAGCGCTGCAGACAATTCTAGAAACCACCCATTCCATCATCAGTACTATTAAAAAAAATACTCTTTGTTTGGAAAGGATGCGCGCTAGAAAATATTTTTATTCTGCGCATAATACCATGTATTCTACCTTTTGTTTGCTACGGAGTCACAGCACTTGATATATTAGCGGATCGTCCAGCATCATTATAAGAACACATCACGACAGATCACAGCCGACATTCCAGCAAATACTTTCTGACTTCTAGCGTCTGATAGCGGCACCTAGATTTCTATATATACATATATGTAGTGATTTAAATGTTTATAAAATAAACTGCTACTAAATGACAGCAAATTTCGGCTTCTAAGCTCATAAAACTATTGGTAAAACTTATTTACATAAATAATTAAAAAATAAATATAAGGGTTTTTTAAAAATATTGTTCTTATACAAAATTCTTACGTAAGAGGTATTGCGACTTTCAATTTTTTATAGTCCAATTAAAAATATGTTTGTAAATTTAATTAACAGATAAAAAAATGAAATAAAAACTTCTTGATATACTCTTATGAAGTTTTTTCAATTACTGTTACAGACTGGAAAACTCTTGAGCGTAACGATTCGCCTATTCATAGTTTTAATTAAATTGTTTGTTTTAAAGACGCCGTTAGCAATTTAGAAGTGAGACTTCGGCGTGATCGTTAGCAGGTATCGAAACTACCATAGTCCACGACGACACACGAATGCTCGTTTTGAGAATATTGCTGCAACTACCAAGCGTCACGCGACGGTCTTCGAAATGTAGCAAACAATAAAAATAACGTAAAGAAGAATCCGCGGAACGATTGCGAAAGCCTTAAAACATATTATGAACCCCCCAGGGGCTTATCCGGTTAAGAGACATAGAGGATAACGTCCGACGGGGCGACTTTAGATCCCAATCTGGACCGCAGCAACTCTCGACATTTAAACGAAAACTGACCAAGTTTCCCTTTGAGGCCACATAGCGCTCCTCCAACTGAGACACATTCCAAAGTTTACATTCATGCTAATTTCCTCAAACATTTACGGAAATAATAGTAAATTTCATCTTATTTTACTTTTATATATATGTTTACTAAATTTGTTAGATGTAAAGATTAGCTATTAAGCTAAATAAATTAATAAAATAAAATAAATAATAATAAAAATAAGCTTTTAAAGAGTCATTTAAAATACTCATAATTTGTATTTAATAGTTATTTAAAAATATATTTAAGTCAATCGCAAATTATTTTAGACTTCAATTATATCGAGCTTAGTATGTACATACAAACATGTCAGTATGTACTCCAAACGTTATAAATTAATACTTTAAACAAAAAACAACTTTCATTACCATGTAGTAGCGCTCAAGGGCCTTAAATAATGTATATGGCTCCCTAACGAAGTCCCCTTCGTTTCTTAGTACCCCGAGACCCAATTCCGTTTCCTTTTCCTCTGGAGATACAATAAAATATTCCATCATACTTCTTTGTCGGGCAATTCCATTAAGATTAGAGCGTCCAGATTGAACAGCGCTGGAGGCTCTCACGGAGTTTACACAGGTAGCCAATTGAATATTTAAAGCACTTAATTGAATGCTTTGACCTGGTCATCCTCGTTACCCTCTTGTGTCCCCAGGACCGATTTGGAATTCATGGGTTTAACTATTTAAACGACACCTCGGGCGGTTGGCGTTCATCATTTAGCAAAAGAAGTGGCTGCTTATCCATTCTCTAAGCCAACGATAATAATTTACTACGGACTTCGTTTTGAAATATTAAGCTATTCGTTAACCTTGTTTATCCAAAGCGTTGGGTTTATAGATTTTAGAGTCACTTTAGAGCTTTGGGAACGAACGACGATGCTTCGGATTGAATAACGAAAGCTCGAGTGGTTCGGAAGTGAAACGAGGTCTGTTAGAAAAATATATTATAATATATTCGGTCGTATTTCGATAATCCGTATTTTCGTCCGAATAAAGAATAACTCAATGACCAAGTTTTTAATTCGACTCAAAGCGTAAACTTCTTACAACGGCGGTGTTGGCTAATTAAATTCCCAACTAAATAAAGCCACGGACAAACTCCTTAAAGATAAATCGAATTTTTGAAGTATTCCCAAGGGACATTTTTCATACAAACTCCGTGATTTAAGCTAATCTAAATTTTTTCGGGTCCCTCTGCATGAAGAACAAATTTCGGCGGCGCCCATTAGTGCTATTGTCGTTAATTTGGGTTCTTTGACCTTTCATCAACGGTTATATTATATGTATAATTCTAAAAGTATGACCTTAATATATTTTATGCAAATATGTATAATTTTTTTTAGGATTTCTAGCAAAAATAATATAATATTAATGCTTTCATATTTAAGAAAATGCAAACAAATATAATTTATTTATTGTTTTTTTTTTGCAAATTTGCTGTTCTAGAATCCAAAATTATTATTTTTGCTTTAATACTCGCTGATAATCTGTATTATTTTAATTGTATAAATTTTCCTCTTTCATGTCTCTTGAGTCGCAATAATAAATTAAAATTGAAACTGATAAAATAAATATAAAAAAATGTAGTTATTTTATTATTATATCTATTTATTTCAAGAGAACCTTTAAAAAATAACAAAAACACATTACATTAATTTATGATATTATTAAAAAACAGAAAAATACAAATTGCTGGTTTTTTATAGTTTAGAAAATGATTAAAATGTTAATATGAGACTAATAGAAATAAAAACATAAAATAAATTAAGGGAAAAATACAAAAACCTTTTACAAAGTAAAATAAACTATTTATGTTAAGATAAAGTCTATTTCTAACTGTTATTTAACAGAAAAGCTGAAGTTACTAAAAAAATAATTTATACCTCTAAATATCCTGTTTAATTATTTTATGTTTATACTTAAAATTATTTGGTCTTAACGTAGTCAACGATTCTAAAGAATATTGTGTTAATATTGTTACGCGTAATATTTTTATATTATTTTTCGCTGTTTTTTAATTGTTAGTATGGTATTAAAATTCTACTATGAATATGTAATATAATATATTATTTTATTGCTTGTTTTAAAATACTCTGCTTATAAAAAAAAATGGTGTAGCTAAATAATTTAACTTATTATATTTCCATGTATATAATATATATGTACATATTTATATTTACTATTAAAAAGATTATAAGGATGTTGAATTATTAACTAGATTTCGATACACGTTAACACTATTAATTTTCCTCATTGAAAATATTGTGAAACTATATTTAAAATTAAAAAAAAAATAAAGTTGCAAAAATGTAAAAAATTTAAATTATGAAAATTTAAAATAAAAATAATTATTCAAAGGTGTTTTTTTTTTGCTTTATTTATTTCTTTCTGGATTATCTATATATATTTAAATTATGTAACTTTGTCAATTGATTGATACACGTATATTTTTATTGGTAAAAAAATTTAAGAAAAATAAGAATATGAATACATTTATCCATACTATTATACAATCTATAGTGTTGAATTTCTTTCAGCGCATTATAACAATACAGATGAATCTTCCTTCTCCGTGTGGGATGCGTAGCAATTTTTCATGATGGCAATCTGCACAAAGGTGAAGTTTCAATTTGATTCAATATTCGGTTTCATTACCAACTCGCGGGTGGTGGGTCTCTTTTCACAGCGATGTCATCTTATGCCATCTTTTGTTGCGGACTTGGTAGCTACAAACTGGTTTGAGGTTTTGTGGCTCCATCGGAAAGCCATGAGCTGACCCGTAAATCCTCTCAATAGTTCACACGAGGGAGAGCAATAAAGAACAAAAGGACTTAGGCGTACGAGATTATTTTCAAAAAAAATATACGAAGACTGCAACGGATAACTGTAAACAAAATGACTATGAAGAACACAGTAAATACAACAAGCGTTCTCCAGCTCTTAACACCTTCAGTACCGAGACAAAAATAATAAATACTTGCATCTTATTGTCAGTTTTATATGTGTAAAGTCTCGTTTTATGCATATTATTTTTATGCCGCTTAATGCAAATTCTCAACAAAAATAAAAACATTTTTTTCTCTTTTATTATCATGAGATTATTATAAAATGTTTATTTTAAAGATTAAGTTTTGATAAATTGTATTTAGCTTTTTTAGCTATTAGCTTTTTATTAGATATATGTAACAGAAAGCTCTCGATTTTAAAGTTTATTGATTGTCGACAATGTACATTTAGAATATCCAAATATACACATTAGAATAAGCATTATTTAGCTATTAGACTAAGGGATAATTGCTAATTTAAAAAAAAATAATATTTAAGAGCATCTACTAATGTATTGTGGATAAGCTAAAAAATAAGTCCGTTTTGTATTTTTTTTTTTGTAAAATTATGAAATCATTTTTTTCGATACTTTTTGGGTAATATATAATATTTTGTTCCTATAATAAATAATTAACACAAAAAAAATTAAATATCAGATATATTTGTTTAAATATATTTATAAAAAAAATCAATATACGCCAAAAATGCTTGGTATTCTTAACATACACCGCCTAATTTCGCTTGGCACTAAAAGGGTTAAAGGGAAAAAATAACACAAAACGATAAAGATTGTGCTTACTTTAAATATGAAAAAGTATTGTCTTTAACATGTGTACCTGATGCGCATACTATCTCTTCTAGTTAAGAAAGTGATTACGAACCAAATAAAAAATCGTGCCTATCAATATTATTATATATAGCGACGAAAATTCTGATAAGATATATAATAATGTTACTATTAATTAAAATTAAACGAAATGAAATTTCGAAAGAATTTTTTAGACCTAATTATTTTTCTGAAATTCTTAATAAACTTCTTTTTATGCAATTCTGTATTTTTTTTCCCTAGTGCCACACAACCCATATAAGTGAATTAAGTAATGCATGATTTTTTAACCGAATGCGGATTTTATTTGTTAGTTAAATTAGCTATTAGATGTTTAATATTACTTTGTGTTAAATTCATAAGATAAAACGCATTATTTTGTCGACTTACTTTAAACATTCGTTATAAAACTCCATAGAAAAAATAATAAATAATTGACAAATTCCTTCGACTTTACTACAGTGTATAAGATCAAATTTTATTTTTTGTTGTATATTTCACCCGAAACGACAATCGATCTACATTGATAACATAACTGAGAATGGATTTTAGAAAGTATTTTTTATTATAAAAATGAATGATTTTTTTGTACATTTAATTCATCATTTAAAATTTATACTATCTGGGAGCGAATGAGTTAAGTACGTGTTATTTTTACTACGAGGAGAGGAGAGCAAACAACGAAACGACTTGTATGAGTGATACAAAAACATTTATGATTCCCCTCCATTGCGACATACTATCTAATATGATACAAATCAAAACTTTATGCGAGTTGGAAAAATATCCCCCTTAATATTTTTATAATACTTTGTCAGGTGAGCACTCTAACGTAATGTGTTTTTAAATGTTATTTCAGTTGACTCAATATACTAGTCAACTATGCCATCGATGATAAGTTCTCAAAACAATAACACTCCAAAAAATATGAGCATACACTCAAGAGTGTAGTTATGCATTCAATTAAAAATACTATTTGAAAAACTGGTTTATATACAAGTATATTATAGGTGATATACTCGTCATTTTAAACGACTTAAAAATATCACGATGACCCAAATCCGACTGACATTGTCGAGTTATTACAGTTAACATGATGGTGAATTGCCCATTGAAAACATGATTGAGATGGCTAAAGAAAATCATACAAAAGGTAAAGTAATATGTGAAATGACACGGATTTGTATGATAAATGGACCGCTAGTTATACGATAACAACCCAAATTAGCAATGATAAATTTAACACCCACATATAGTTTTAAAAAATATTTTTTTTGTTATATATAAATTTTAAATAGATTAAAGACGGTGATTTGTTTGCCAATTAAATAGCAAAGTAGCTAACATATGTATCGTGAAGACGTTACTATTAGCATTTGCATGAACGGATTAACTTTGTTGCATGACTCGTGATTTATTGTATATTGTATTGTTCTATTTAAGTTAGTTATAAAATAGCATTTATAAAGTTGGGAATTTCACACTTTGAGCTTGAATTAATAATGTAAATATAACATTATTAATCGGCAATGCAAATATTTCAAAACGTATTTTGTTGAAGAAATAATATTAGTCGCAGATTTATTAGTTATTTTTTAAATCTGATAATAAATTTGATTTTATTTTCCTCTGTTTCAAACGAGTTGATACTATGGGTTAGTTCACAGTCTTGGTCCAGATCTAGTCTCAGTTTCAGCCCCCATTCGTGAATTATAGATATACATAAAATAAAATATATTAAATGAAATGTAATATTTGTACACACAAATTATGTACAAAATATTATAAAAATGTGACTATTGCGTCTCCGGATTTATTTTCAATTTTTCATGAGTACTTTGTCGTTTTCATGAGTATCTTTAAATTAAATTGTAACACATATTTGTCCCGTTTTGTAGTACTTTTTTAATAATTTGTCTTAAATATATATCTGTTAAAAGATTCCTCTCTTGAAAAATTACATTGTTCACTAATCACCACAAAAAAAATTGAAATAAAATTTTTAAAATAATATTTTTTATGGGTAAAATTAGTAATGGTACAAAACAGCGATGTTTCTCCACCAAGGAAAGAAAACATGACAAACATATGTCACAACTTGTTACATTTATTTATAACTAACTTCAAGTGCAAAACTATGCCCAACTGAGCAAATAAAAACAATGCATTTTAGTAATCAGAGATTCAGGTTATCGTCTAAGTTCATTGAAATACAAATCATTGACTTATGGAAACATATATTTAGTTAATGCAATTATAATACAATAATTTATTAATGGTTGACAATAAATAATTGTCTTTCTAATAAACATTCCAGGGATTTTCTTACTATGTATGTAAGTGTACAGCGATGGCATGAACCATTTGCCACGGTGCGCCGTGCAAATAAATTAACGGTAGGTCGTGAGACACGCCGTGTTAAGAATAGGGCCATTTGTTAACAAAGGAGAAAAGTAGGAGTCCGTGGGTGTAGTGGCAATGAAAGATTCCTCTGAAAGGCTCCCGATAGCGAGTGGTAAATCTGCACAAAACCCGATACCATCTCGGACGGCTTCATCTGCGACCGAGAGCAAAAGGCAACATTATTTATGTTCCAACCCACGAACCAGTGTGGTGGCACACGGTGCTAACTGGATCGCTGGAGATTTATGTCGGATCGAGAGCCAAGTGTAAAAGAGGCAATCTAAGGTGACCGCGATCACCAACGAAGCTGGCTGACATCTCTAGGTCAATCCAGATAAGAGCGACACAACACCTAATAGCGATTCTTGGAAACGTATTAGGTTGTCTGGGAAACACTTTAACTTTATTGTGGCATAACTCTACTGTAGTAGAAGTGAAAATAATTTCTGCCAACGTAGTTAAAATACTATTTTAATATGTAAATTCATTCAAATCAGAGTGGTTATGAAGATCAATAAAAAAGAGTAACGAATTTTTATCGAAAACTAGATTTTGTAATCCGCTTCGTTCGTGTTTTCCTAACAGTTAATTAGTATAGTTTGAAATTTAAGCATATACAATTTAATAAATTATTTTATTCTGGCAAAATATATATCATGAATAAGATGCACTGCTAATTATATGCTAATAGTGACCCTGAAAAATAAATTGGAGAGTCTTTACTGGCGTGTCGAGTTGAATTATTGTCGGCTGTGATTTCACTGGAGCAGCTGGAATTTGTCGTGATGTGTTTTGATGAGACGTGACGAGAAAAACATTTGCACGTGCATATAATCTAGCATATAGGGCCACGAAAAAAATATTTCGTTGGCAATAAGCTAGTGCTGACGCTAAAAAAATATTTTTTGGCAATGTTTCAGATGCTTTCAAAACAAGATTTAATTATTTAAATTTTTCCCTCCTGCACTATAGATGAGTCTCTATCTATTGATCTAATAGACCTGGGTTCAAAACTATCAATACTATTTTTTTAATTTTAAATATAATAAAGCATGTGTTTTGAATTTTCATTTTACTTAAAATACTATTCGTATTGTATCATTTTACTTAAAATACTTTTAAAAGAGGTGAAAGAATAATACTAAGTATTGAGATAATTCACAGCTGCATAATATTATCATGGAAATGTGAATATTTTCTGTAATTTCGGCAATTAAAACATGATTTTATTTATTGTTTTATTGACGACCATAATTGTTATAAATAACATAATTGATAAGAAGATACATTTCGCAAAACAAAAAAGACACAATTGAGCTGAAAATGACTATTTATATAATAGTGTTTCTAGAGAATAAAAAAATTAGAATGTTTTGCTACAAATAATGTATACGAATACTTTACGAATAGTTAGACAAATATTCAAATAACTATCAGTTAAGATACGGGCGCAGATATTAGACGTTTATTGAATTTAGTCTCTAATCTAAAACCTTCGATTTGAGAAAGTAAATTTTTTATAGTACCTATTTTTAATAAGATTTTTTTTGAGGCTTTTTTATACAATATTTTATAATTTTTAGAATCTAACTAATTCATCCTAAGAAAAGTAATTATTTTCGATTTTATTATATTTATTTAAACAGATAATTCTATAAAATTAATTAAGCACATTTATATGTGTTATAGATGATCGATTTTAATCCTTTTATATGCTATTAAAGTCAACGGTCATTAAATTACCGTTATAAGACATTTTTTTATTATGCGTTCGTTTCCGAACGATTGGAATTCTTTAGTGATGCTGTGAGGTCCGTAATGTTTTACCGAGCGTAGGGGATTTAAGAGGTCTTATTGTCTCTAGACATTTATTGGACAATATTTTAAGCATATTCACAAAGCGTCATATTGAATCCGATACCAGTTTTCTATTGAGGCGGCCACGGGCGACGTTTCTCTTCTTTGAAAGTCTGATACTTATACCGTTTCATTAAAATATAATAAATGTATTTGATATTTAAAATACGACTACTGTTTCGGCAATAAAGGTTTTGATATTCAAAACTAGGGACGTAGGTTGATGCGATTGAATGGCAAACGTTAAAACCAATATCGGTGTCTGCAGAGACGATTTAGTTATTTTTTAGTGACAGTAAAGAGACGAGGAGAAAATCATCTGGGTGTTTCTCACGCTGAGATAACTATATTTGCCTTTTTTCGTTCCTTTCAGACTAGGGTGTTTATTTTTAGGGGAAAGTTTAGACTTTTCCCCCAATTTAACATTTAGTTTGCGTTAAGGAAAGACCATTTTGACCTTTAGAATAATTATGTTAGATAAATGTTATGGATACCGAGCACTCAAAAGTACATTTTAGACAAACGTTAAAAAATATCTTTATGCTCATACTTTTTGAACTTTTTAAAGAAGCTATGAAATTCTTTTTGGATTTAATTTATATTAAACTGTTTAAGCAAATTTTGTGTTTAAATCAATTTGATTTGTTTAAATTTATTCATGAATATATTTTTCAGTATTATTTTTTTTTACTATTTTACAGTTAATTACTAAAGCAGTCCATATAAGTTTTAATTTTAATAACGTGAACGTATAATACTCATCAATTACGTTATTCACTTTTCTTTGTTCGTCGTGTGTTTTCTCAGACACTATTGGATTACGCACAGACCATTTTATATTTCCAGTCGGGTGCGTTAACGCTCGGCGCCAAGGGGAGCGATTCTTGTTTTGCCAGGACTTTTCCGGCTCTTTGCTGCTTCTTTAGCCAGAGAGAGACACGATCTATGTGAGGGATCCTCTATGACTTTGGGAGACTTGAAAAATTACTAAATAGATTCGCGATGATAGCTTCAGCGGCCCGATTGACTTTATTGCTGTTTTGGCGACATAGCAGCGTCATGATTCTAGGAAAGGAAACTTCGAAACTTAACAATACACTTATATGTATTTATTTCCTTATGTTTGTGTATTCAATATGGTTTATGAAAAAATGCATCACCTGTCTCTCTTCCTTTTATGATTTTTTTAACGTGATGGGCAATCTATCGATAATTACGGTAGGACATCAGCTTTGTAAACAAATTATGCCTCTCTTAAAAAAAGAGTCTACTATTATGAGTACATTTAAAAAATATTATACATAAAACATAAATTTAACAAATGTAAATTAGTAGCAGTAAATTTAAGTATTTGGTCTGAATTTTCAGATTGAATACCAAAGAAAAAGCAAAGAAATACCGAAAAATCAACAATAGCAACAGCTGAATTATATAAATTTAATGTATTTATAGATTGTATTATCAGTAAATTTACAACTGGATTTAATGGAGCAAAATAAGTAAAAAATACATTCAGTATCATGTGGTTATTCTTAAAAGAAAATCTAAAAATAAAGTCTCGAATCTAATCCGAAAATATTTTTTAAAATATGTTATTTTAGTAAAATCATATCGGAATACATTTTCACCAGTAGATACATATTTTTACCAGTGAAAATAGAAATTATCTGGCAGGTGCTAGTAAAATTATATAATTTCAACTTTTCTATATGTAGTATATATATTCACACAATTATCATTATTTATTTACATCCAATATATAAATGTTGCAGCGAATTTTTATTTTTTGGTAAAGTTATATTTTTATTTGTTAATTTAAAGTACATTTCAACCAATAGATATATATTTCTACTAGTGAAAATATATTTTTAATTGATAGGCGCTAATATGCTGCCCTAAAATGTCTATAAAACTCCATTTGACAGTTGCGAAACGTTCATTTGCTATTCAAATTTAAACTAAATCTAACGAAAGTTCTAAAAGTAATTATGGATTTAGAACTTTCATTGGTCCAAAATACAAATTAAGCCAACTTATCTTTAAGGGGAAAATAAGCGGAAGAATAAGTACAGACAGACATCGCATCTAACATATTGCTCCATAGTTTGTCTTCATTTAAATATTACACTATGTTTTAAAAATATGATAGCTATTCTTACTGATATTACTATAGACTTCTAATATAAGAGGACTGATCAAAGTACATTCAAACCAAATTTTGGTCAATAGGAGAGCGCAAAAGCAATTATCCCTTCTCAGAAGGCAAAAATTCACGTCAAAAGCAATAAAATCGTGTCGGCGTCGTCGCAGTGGGAACGCTCGGTGACGAGCGTTCCCACTGCGACGGCGACGGCACGATTTTATTGCTTTTGACGTGGATTTTTGACTTCTGAGAAGGGATAATTGTTTTTTGCGCTCACCTATTGGTCAAAATTTGGTTTAGATGCACTTTATTCGATTCTCACTATTAAATTGTTACAAAAAATCTTAGTATAAACGCTTGATAATCGAGCGTTTTCATAGCGGTGGTAAATTCACTATATGTAATACTGAGCAGCAAAGAAAATACGACTAATTATATTTTCACATGAAATATGATTTTAGAAAATATATCGCAATGGTCGGCTAATTTTTATATTTATCTGTAGCATAGAAAGGGTTATCTATTATCTATTAATATTTATTCAATAAATTATATTACGATGTTAAAAATATATAAAATGCATTGTTTCATGAGCATCGTTTATAGAACACATCACGACATATCACAGCTGACAATAATTTAACTCAACACTCCAGCAATGACTCTCTGACTTTCAAGACCTGCCTATTTTAACTATACCACATATGTTAAAACTTACGTTAACGACTGTACAAAACATTGTAAATCTCCTAATAATTATATTACATATTTGTATTTATTAAATTATATAAAAATACAAAGAAATGTTTATAAAAATAAACAGCATATAAATCTCTGACAAGTAACCGACCGCTCTAATTATTATCGAAGAAAAAAACATTCTTAACTAATGAGCATCATTACACAAAATATTTTTTATTTACAGCACATGTTTACAATATTGTGCACATGTTTGTAATTGTCATTTATTTTTACCTTTCTACGAACAACAAAGATTTTTTCGGAACGTATGACATCACTCCTTCGGCTATCCAAATTGTTAAGACGGCTTATGTGCGTCGTTAGTACCGAGCATCTTTGTGAAATCCATCATTTGTCATCATATTTGTCAGCATGACATCGGAACGATCGTCGCATACTTTCAACTGAAACTTATATTTCAGTGTCCGTTGCGATAGGCGCTGTTGAGTGTCCGACAAATGGATAGCTTGACAGATCTTTCCTTTGCTTTTGTTTGTATTTTTTAGAACCAAACGACAAGCATGACTCACACGGGAACGTTTATACATTGCCAAGAATTTTTATTCTTAACGAAGCGAGCAATTTTACGAAACACTTCAATGTTTGTTTAAATCCAAAAAAATACAATCATACTAATCTTGAGTTTAACTCTAAACTGGACTTTTCCACAACGCCCTAATGAATTCGGCAAAAAATGACCGAAGAAGCTAGTAAACTTGAATGTAAATTATACTAGCATTTTTGTTGGTCGGCGAACAGACGTCAGCTTATATTTTCAGCTCTGTTGCTTCTACATCCCCTAATGAGTAGGGGCTTTATACGTGAGCTGAATTTCTTGAACCACTTTATATATTATACGCGTGTGCATGTTTGTAATAAGTCAACATTTGCGTCACAGACGCTTTTAAAGTATAACCTTTGAATGATGACGTCAATCTCAGTTCCGAGGATTCGTGCGTTTAATATATTATTAGTGATAAAGGTCAATGTTTAATGAGAATTTATGTTAGTTAAATTGTGCTTAAAAAGGCCCTGCATGGGTAACAAATGAGCGTTTAACAAGTGTGTGACGACAGGATAGTCTGAGAGGGTGTTGTATTATTGTATAGCTAGTGAATCTTCTGTTTCCAAACGAAGGGGACTGAAATACTTTAAACATGTTCTAAAAGTTATACTTATGTTACATTTAAACCTATTAAAATTAGTTAAATATTCATTATAATTACTTTGTTATGCACAATAATTAAAAGTATTATAAAAATATAAACGGAAACACTTATTCAAGAAAAAATGAAGGAAACACAGTTTACACGCCTTTAACGACAGTTCTTGCAAAACTACATGTTTTTTGATTGATGGATAATAATAAAAAGCCATAAAAATTAAATAATTAAAAGCACAAATATCATTAACTTCCGATAACATATGTTTTCATCAAAGGTCGAAAACCCCTATAGAGTGGGATTTGGTTTGTCTATTTTTAAATATCGAATTATTTTAATGCAAGTTAATTTGTATATTTTGAGAATATCTATCTCTAATTCGATTTATTACAATTCATTTTTATTATCTCTCTTTAATTTGATTTGTTTTAAATTATTTTTGATATCTATCTCTAATTCGAATTATTTCATTTTATTTTATTATCTACCTCTTAATTCTATTTATTTTAAAGAGTGACCCGAAGGTTACCATTGTAATAATGTTGACCTACTAAAAATAAAATGATGATGATTTGAAGTTTATTTAAATGAAAATATTATTTAAACCTAATTTATATGTGACAAATATATGAAATATTGAAATGATCTTCTTCCGTCGAGAATAATGAAAAAAAAATATATTTTTATTACATATCGATAATTTGTGTATGTATATTGCCATATCTCGAAGAAACTTGAAAAAAAAACATAACATCATATATATTTTGTTAACGAAATCCCATAAGTCAGAAGACGCAACATTGGCGTCCGCGGTGAATAACGCATGGCACATAGAAGACGACAACATGGCGTATGCGGTGGGTAACATAATGTTTAAAACTATTTGAACTACTTTAATCAGCCTTATATTTGTTTGGTAAAATAATTTATACTTGCAGTGTTAAAGAATTTCTCTTCGAACTATATTTATACACATGCATCCATTGTTTATGTAAGCGTGTTACTGGTAGTCGACATTATTAATATTCTTGTTGAAAAATGGATATTTGCCGACGGTGTGAAGCTGAGAAACAGTAGCGACATCAGCGCCCTTGTTAATATTGCGTTCTTGTCCTCGAGCTGTTCCATTAATTAAAGTCACGTTCAAATCGTCACTTCGTCTTGTTTCACTCCTTCAGCTCCACTTTTTCCCTTTTGATTCATTCTCCAGAGCAACTTTTGCTTCAATATATTTATTAATATTATGTCACGAGAAGCGAATAATTTACATAACTTATATTATAAGATAATCAGTAAAATTGGATAGAAATGTTTAACATTGTGCCGTTGTCTTATAATCTGGCAAAATATGACAATCTGTTGCTGACAGCCATATTAGCCATATTGTATATAATCTCATCGTCCGTGTATCATTTAATAATTAGTAAATTTATATTAATTAATACCACTCTCATGACCACTTCATCGAACATATAAAATATCATAGTATAATGCTTGCACTAGTAGTTGGTCGAGGTCGCCGACTTCCGATTAGCGACCACACTGCCACAAATTTCATATGCCGTCCAGACGGCGGCCGTGAATGACGTCCGCACGGCAGCTGCTGTCACGTACAGCTGGCATATTTGCGCGCGATCGAAAAATGTGCCAAATAATCGCAATTTTTAAATTGTCCTAATAATAAAATTACGCTACTGTTTATTATAAAAGTTTGTGTGGGCACTCACCAATACAATATCAGTGAAAACTTTTCGGTCGTAAATATTCAATTTACGCAAAATCTTTGTCGGCTTTTGCAAAATGCCATAAGGCATAAAAATTATACTTCGGGATACGAACACCACATCTGTGACTATCCTAGAATTTGTCGCCATCGATTCTAAATAAGAATTCGTTATGGTGTGACATTTATATAAACCGATCTAGGAAAATACATAAGGATATTCGAAACGATTTTTTTAAACAAAATCAAGTACCACTAATTATTTTTTAATTATTAAATTTTATATGAAAAAAAAATTAATAACGATATCTGTTAGAAGAATATACTATCAAAAATATAATTAATCCCTTTTGGTGCCCTAAACTATTTTAAGATGTCAGTAAGAGTCTGTTGAAGTCCCCGATAAGCATGTGGTATTATAACGTGACCACGATGCAGCGCTCGTCATGAGTGCTAACCATAGGACGCCTACGCGCATACTGAAATTAAACCGAGTTACTCGTTCTATCTCAGTTTGCGAAACACCATATCATTATCTCTCTCACTCTCGTCACTTAATACGCGAGAGAGCGAAAGGTGAAGTATCTCACCGCTCGCGCTCGAAAGAGCAGCTCCGACTTCGGTGACTTCGGTCCGTTTGCCGACAATGTTCGGAAGCGCTCGAAGCTGGCCAAGTCGACTGAATTACCCTCACTTTACCTCCCGTTCTCGGTAACAGCGGGCAGAACCGAACTCAACCGAAGTAACACACTAATTCTCCGTCCTTTGCCAACCTTGGCCAACTTCCAGAGTGTAGTGCAGGCATAAGAGTTATTTTATTTTTATTTATCCACTGACAAATTAAAGTATCGCCTGATAAAGTTAATTTATGTGTGTTTATTATAAACAATAGTTTTATTTGACTCTCCTTTGGACTATATTATATGGAATTAGCATAAAGAAAAATTTAAATAAAATTTTTAATTCAATTAAAAATATATCTCAGTATACATACGTATTGAATCGGTTCTACACAAAAGTTTAGCATTCAAACGTCTATATTTAACGGCGTTCACGGTCAAGCGATTCCCCACCGTTTAATGAATTCGTATCCTTTATTAGTCAAATTGAACCCACCCCTCGATCTGAATAGGCATAATCGATGTAAATGTATGCAGCAGCGGGACCCGGAACTGTCGAAGTTGGTGATATCAGCCGAGAGAAAAAATCTTGACGCTTATCCCGGATAAAGTTTAGTTGGGAGATAAAATTAAATTTTCAGCCCCGGTTGCGTAAAAAACTTTGACGAAGTAATATCTTCGACGGGGGAGATCCGCCCCAAAAAAAGTGGGCAAACGAGCATAGGCGGCAATTTATTTATGCGTACGAAAACACGCCACATCATGGGAATAACAGAATGCGACGAAAGATTATCATTCACATTAGAGCTACATTTATAGGGCTTTCGATAGCTGTTAAGAATATTATCTGAATTTTAAATTAATATTATTTAATACTAATAAATACCTTACTTCACACACTAGATTTATTTTTTAATAGTTAAGAAAAACACTTCGAAAGGTCGCGATCGCATGATTTTTTATTGTCAACATTTCGCCAACCCGTGCATGCAAATGAGCACACATAGGTGCGATCAAAGACGTACCCGAAAACGTACATATAATTAACATCGTGTTAAAATGTTAATAAGCAGCGTGAATATTTTAAACGTCAAATTTAATCGTTTCAACTCAGTTAATAGGTTTCGTGCCGTAACAATCATCCATAACTGTAAAACTGTAATGTTGTTATTTTTAATCTAACCAAACACAATAACATTATCATATAATGCTCAATGCAATCGTTCTACTTTATTGTGAAACTTATGTTTGTTTGTTGAGTATACCGGTGTTGAGAAAATCATTTGGGCTACGCAAAGTTTAGATTTTATACCTTGCGATGCAGGAAGTCTAGGAAGCTTTGGATTAAATAACCATACTCTGGTACTCTTAAAAGAGGAAATATTTTATGTTAATTAAATATGTTTTGATTCCTTTGATGTTTCCCGTTGATGCTTTAATGCTTAATTAGTCTTTATTTGTATATTATTTCTACATAATAAGGTCTCTCTGAAACTAATTACATTTGTATTTGCGTTAAATATTAATCAAGCCACCCTTTTAAGGTACAAGCGCAATAATATATATGTCACTCAATGTTTGTAAGGCCACGCCTCAAAGAACTGTCAGCGCGCCCCAAGGTGCGTCAAATGCACCGGTAGCCACGCCAAAATTTATTACTCCAAGAAAGACCGCGAGATACTCGAAAAATATACTGGATGCGGCTGAAATACAAAGATTGTCCGCGTCGGAAAGGATATCTGCAAATGAGCACGAAGAGACATCAAGACTCATATTTTGCAGCTTAAGCCAGACTTTACATGAAATAAATAGCTAAAGCCGCTTAACTTAAGACAGGATGGAAGATCCATGGCAGCGACAGTATAGCGAAAGATCCCTCGCTGTTGCAGTGCTCGAATGGTGTAGTCCCTCTCAGGATGTTGTCCGCAGGCGTCTGCTGATCTCTTCGAGTGTCTGCCGGAATCTGTCAGGTAGCTGCAAGTGACTGCCCTTATGTATGGCGTCTGCTAGTCTCTTCGAGTGTGCAAAGATAGTGGTATGCAAATGCAATGCAACTGATTCGCAGGTAGTCAGGAGAGCGTTTTCCAGAACACTCGGGAGAAACACTATTGAGACTCTAACAAATAAAGTAGTACTACGGAGGACGAGTCCCGTTCATCCAGCCTTTAAAAGCTGGATGTCGCCCATTGGGTTGGACTCGTAGGCCCAAGTACTGGTAACGGCAGTAGTTTTTGCAATGGATGCCAAAAAGTAGTCACTCTGTCTTCGAGTGTCTGCCGGAGTTTGCCGGAGTCTGCTATTGACTGCTTGTAACTGATTTCTATTCAGCAGAGTCGACTCAAGTTAAGTATTCAGGGCTGCAAAGCTTGCTGGCCAATCAAAATCATGCAGCGATTTTCCAGCCAAGTATACGCCTTTAGAAAGTGACATTTGCTTGATGAATATCTCCGAGGTAAATTGCGTAACGGGAATATTATGGCCTTACGGTGCTATTTGTCTTCCGGCGATATATTGTTTCCCATGACCATTTCGGAAGAAATAAATATTCATTCAATGCACTGGAGAATTCTTGCGTTTATGATGGAACGCTTATTTTTTTTTCTAGTTGTAACAAAAGCCTTTGTATGATCCCATCCTTTACACTCTTTTACAACATTTATTATATTGTAGCTAATAAAAAATTGCAAACATGAAAATAGTAAAATTTATTTTATTAAAAAAAAACGTTTACTAAAAAAAATAATAATCTGGGATAACGTCGGGTATAATGGGTTGGATTCTATATAAAAAAGAGTCAGGTTTCCTTACTATTGAATTTGCCATCCATTTTGTACTTTTTGTCGTCAAAGAGCATATTAAGTAATGAATAAGCAATGAATCATATACATACATATATTTGTATTTTTTATATAGTTATAAAAGTTAATTCAAAAGAGTTGTTTGGGTATCATAATAAAATGCTCCACCGAAGCATTCGAGAGTTCGCGGTCGAAACTCTCGCGTTTACAAGTAACTCTATTAAACTTCAACATTTTACGAAATGCTCCCCGTGTGAGCAGAGTGTGCACAATCAACGTTTTGCTAAACTTTCACACTTTCGCGTATAATCCGTTTAAGTTATTCATGCAAGTGGCGAAAGAGTTCGTTGACTCTGGATGCACGCCAGTTTCATGAATATAAATAAAAATTAGAGTCAATATTATATTCGAATCTGATAATACTATCACTTTATACGTACATATTGTCCATATGGCGTGAATCATATGAAAGTCATAACCCAGTTGAACGTGTCTCTTAAAACTTCTGTTGTTTCTCAGAGGAAGTCACGAATGTTGCATCCATTGTTGATGGAAAACGCGTGGGCTTTTCACAGACGTTTCATTAAATCCGTGATGTCTCAATTACTCATCGTCACCGTGTGGTAATTTAAAATTTTAATTTTGGAATCGTCAAAACCATCTTTGTGGTGTATGGAGAGAGAGAGAGAAGCATGAATTAACACATAGAGGTCGACGACTGTTATTATGAATTAATTTAATATATGCCATAAAAAATGAGTCATTTGCCAGCGACAAACGTGGATTTCTATTTATGCTACTTCAAGCGAAGTTAACTCTCTCTTCCGTTTGTATATCCATAATTAATTCGACAACGAATTGTTTGCTCTTAATGCAGTTCCATTGTATGTATATTTATTCAGGCAACTGGATTCTAAGTAATAATTGTATAATAAGTGTGATACTAAATTAAATTAAATATGATATTAAAAAAAATATACGGGTATTTATTGATTTATATTATTAACAAATATAATTTGTTATAAATGTCATATGTATGCTATTAATTTATTTTGCATTAATGCGAGTGCTATGAATTATTATTGTTAAAACAAACTAGACAATCATAATTGAGCACGGCAAAACGCTAACCAAATTTCGTGATTGCGTTCTGCATGCAAAACCGTTTTTCAGAAATGATCTAAAAAAGTGTGTTATTAAAACAAAAGTAAATCTACAACGGCACGAAATGCTTCTTGTTTTTCAAAGAATTTAAATAAAATAATCGATACAACCATTTTTTTAAATACACAATTAGAGACATGAGTAGAGACGACAGAGAAAAAGCTGAAGCTTTCGACGATAAAATTATTACCCCAGAAAATTATCAGAATAGTGACAATAAAATTTAAGATTTTTGAATGTATCTCTTTAGATAGATAAGCAATTTTAAAAAATACTAAAATAAAGAAGACACATAATATAAGAAAATATGAATGCCAACAAGACACCAGGATATGACCGAAAAAGTGGCCAAGTGCTGAAAGTCTTTAATAAATAACCATTTTATTAATTATGGTATTAATATTGAACATCTTTCCAATCTAATGGAGGTTTGAAAAATAAAAATCTGATACTTCAACTTTGCAGGTTGTACTAGTTCACATGAACAAATTCAGACACAAAATGATAAAATATAGCTATAAAACTGGCGTGGTGTTAGGAAGCTCATATTTTGGGTGTTACCTCCATATCAAATATCAATATTCTTGATTGATTCCAAAATAAATTCCTCAGGCTAAAGACTGATGTTTCTTTACATATTTATTGACTGCAACTGTGCCAGTTTAAAAATATTTTAACAAATTAGAACATATCAAAAACTTACTGCAAAATACTGGAAAGTCTAATAAAATGCAATGTTATAACTAAACGTTGATTTAAGTGTGTAAATATGTTAAAACTACCAAATAGATTTAATTTATGTACATAAACAATATCATAACCACTAACAAAAGTACTTTCAACTAACCATTATTAAGATAGAGATTAAACTATAATTAACCCTTATTAAATATAGTACTAACATTATATGTTAATTAATTAAAGGATGCTTCCAGTGGGAGACTTACTACATGATATTTTTATTTTTCCTTCCCCAGTTGCCTAGTTATTAGAAGAAAGGAAAAAAGAAAAATGTGTTTAATTAAAGAATCGCTTATTGTCCAAATAGACATTGCTTTTTGATGAAAAAAATCGAATACATAATTGCCAATATATAATATAAGATAAAATTAATAATCTAATTTATTTTGTAGATCAATGTATATTTTTTTTAAGAAACAGTAGTTTCAATACGTTAATTTATTAAACAAACATGTTATTAGTTTATAATTATTTTCATGCTTGCAATTTTGTAATAGCTAAAACATAATATAAATAAGAATATAAAAGTTAGAGATCACAATTTAAGGAAAAAAAACTAAAAAAAAACCTTTCGTAATTTAAGTGTAAGAAAAAAACGATGGATTAAGAACTAATTTATGTATGGTTATCTGAGAATGTAAAACTATTAAAATGTGTTCTATAGCATTTAAAGGAAAATGTACTTTGGCATTTTGTGCTTATATTTGTATTTAATATTTTTTTATCTTGGTCCTTGATAGATGAAATTGCTTGCTTAGTGTAGTAAATAGAAATGTTTCTATAGTATTTTTTGGTTTTAGAAAAAACATTTAATATAGTAACAAAGCAATATAGTCTAAATATATTATATATTATTTTCATAGATTTATTTTTTATGACTTGCAAGTTAGAAAAAATAGTATTACTGGTGTTACTCTATAACGAAGAAGCATATGTTTAGATGTGTCTGATTATTAGTTTGTAAATTACGATATTATTTTTTTGGTATCGGTTTAATGGCCGCAATTACAGCAAGCCATTTAGAGTTAATATGTTTATTCAAGTTAAGCTTGGGGTTCCTGTGTAATTTCAGATATTTAACGCTATATTTATATTCTACGTGACTATTTTTTGAAGCGGAGGTGGCAGAGTTATTTTAGGTTTTCTAAATTATATTGATTTTGTTTTATTTCAGGTGGTATTAATTTTTCATATTATAAATTATTTATTTAATTTTTATAAAGATTTATGTAATTTATTCGCGATTGATTTAAGAATGTACTCGTGTTGTTTTAGAGTACACTGATAAATACGTATTTGTATCATTTTGGAATATCGTTCGTATATAAGATAAAGAGTAATGGCCCGAGAAAACTTTCCTAAAGAACTCCAGTTATTTACATATAGGTGTATAAATATATATATACACACCTACGCTATGTATTGTCTATGTAAATGTCTTTTTTAATTGAACAGTAAAAGCTCACGTCAGATCGTATCGTGAATTTTTCGATCGTTTTCACAGTAGTGTCCAATGCGCTTTCGCCCCCATCGATTCGACTTGTGTACTTAACTTGCGCTTGATTAAATTAAATAATGCACCACCGCCCCGGGTGGATTTTGTACTAAAAGTAAGAGCGGGATAGAGAGAGCCTCGACTGAAAAAAGAAGCTAAAAGAAGCGAATGTTGCATTTACGGCCGGCGCATTCTTTCAGTAATTACCCCTGGGATGGGGCACTTGGGGTGGCCCTTTTCGCAATTTTCCTTGTCCGACCGAATGACACACCGATGCAAATGAAGCGAAAAACGACCCCTAGACGTGTACCAGTGCTAATGCTGAGCGCTGAATGAAATTTTTAATCTTGTCGTTTAATGTATGAGCGAGTTGAAAACGGACGGTGTTGTTATTAGGCTGGGGATACGTTCGACCTAAATTTCAACCCTCATTAATGGACGTTTCAAAGGTTAATCCACGCTCTTGTGAAGTATAAACAATTTTGTTGAACTAATTGACATATTATATGGTTCTAAAACTAAAAAATAACATACTAAATTTTCATTATGATATCGAAATAACAAACTGTAATAATATAAATAGATATTAACAAGCAATATATTGATATAACAACATAGTGTAATTGATTCTTAGTTAGCTTGTTTATTCAAAACAATATGTGCCTTTGCAGATAAATTGTGCGATTCGAAGAATTGCGTTGTAATGCAGGTTCAATATTACTTTACTATGATTTTTATTGGAGTAAAATAATAGTAGTTTTTTAAAATCTCATTGATTTAGCTTTTAATAATTATTTATCATTAAGATAATGATCAAATAAATACCAGGCGCGTACGATGAGATACATTTCCTTTCGCTCGCTCGCATGTTAAGTGACGAGAGTGAGTAAGAAGAATGGGCGTGCGGAACCCGTGTAACGCACGCCCTTATCTCTCATTCACTCTTGTCACTTAACACGCGAGCGAGCGAAAAGTAATGTATCTCACCGTACGCACCTGATAAATACAATGATATCCTATAAAGCTAATATTTTTTAAAATTATATAAAATCTCCCTCTTATTGAATAAATTATTATATACATGATATTATAAAAATAAATAGCTTAAAGGTTTTTTATGGAAAGTTCGTGTCTATCGCTACATAAAAGCTTAAAGCTCCCTATATAAGTATACGTTTACATTAGCGTCAAACAATAGCAATAACGCAAAATAAACATAATTGCTAATCGATTTGCCGTAATGACGTTCATTATATGCAAATTCTATTACGGCGCCTTTAACAACATTTCCGCTCACCTTTTACGGGGGTATATTTGCGTTTGATTCTATCGCCATAGGGAGTGCACCAATAAAGGAAATTTAAAAGCTCTACCAAGCATGCAACTTCTGAAATTGCACGTAACGCGGAATTAATCGGGTCATTATATCGGAAGGAAGCATTTGTGGGGTGCGGTTGATACTTTTTTTTTTAACTCTTGAGAATGAATATTTTGATTGTAATCAAGATCAAATTAATTTTTACTTTTAGTCACATTTCTTATTTATTTTAAATGCACTTTTTAATATCCATTCTTTTTTTAATAATTTGCTACAATGTAATGCAAAAATTAATTTCGGACTACATTGTATTTTTTAGATACATTTTATTCAGTCTGATTAGGGATATATAATATTAACGCGTCGACTTGATTTTACAAATCACTCTTTTGAATATCCCTCTATTTTATTTAAATTTATACAATCTTCTTTGGTAAGTTATACATATATTACAAATATCAAATTTAACTTTATTTTTAGTATTCATGAATACGTTTAACTCAAACAGTATCATAACAAGTAGCAGAGAATTTTTGATGCGGCCATAGTACATCTCGGGCTGTAGCTCTAAGATGTTTTTAAATCTGCATCTTCTGAATATGTATTATCCAAATTACGTATCAATAAATTGTACAGTATAAAGTTCATTAATTCATATTATTGTTTACAAAACAAAATGGAATATTATACCTTGTAAATATATAGTTTTATTTTTCTTATAAAGCTACTAATAATTTCAATGAATTCATAACAAGTAAAAATATCAATAATGAATACATTATTTTACTCTGTATTATATAAAGATTCAAAAAAGGTAATTATTTTTTTCTTTACATCTTGACTCCAAGCTTAAATTTAATAAATACATTTTGAAAGCGTTTGCTTATATTTCGGATTAAACCGATATTGAATAAAAAAGTGTGCTATCATTATAATATTATTTTACTAAATTGCAAGTAATTTAAAACAAGTAATAAGAGTGAAATTTAAACATAACAAACTTCTTATTGGCCTTCAAATACCAACAGTCAAAGAATATAATCATTTTCATAGTGAAAAGTACTGTAAAAATATTTCACGTAACCACACTAACCCATTAAATTCATCTTTCGGAGAATATTATAAAGACAACCTTAAATTTAAATATAAGCATATTAGGTTAACAATATTTACTTGGCGCACCATACCAATTAATTGTCATAATATTAAAGATTATAATAAGATTCGTATTCATTATTTTCATCAAATATTGGCATAATCCATCTTTTTTTAAGTGGTAAGATATCATTCCTACTACTATTACTGTCACAGTAGTAACATTATTATATCATCATTCATAATTATATGGGTAATTTCTAAAAGTAAATTGAAACACAGATTACTAATTCTGTTTTACATAATTTAGTAATTCACTAGCTCAAAAATACACGAAATGTGTAGAGACTAATATTATTATTTGAGTTGTTGTTACCCAGGTTGATGGTTGTCAATCGCTCATTCTAATAGTGCGAGTGAAATAGCGAGCTCTGCTCACATCTAGCTCTTTTTTCCGTCATACTAAAATCTTTTCATTTCATAACAGACACACAATATAAAGTAACAATTAGAGCATATGATCCCGTTTCATCCCATATCATAAAAATATAGATACCCATTGAAAGAAAAAATCAGTTTAATTGATGACGTAAAACTGTCAAGTAAGCGTTATGCGGTCTTAGCACGGCTCGATCTGGCCATGTACCGATGAAAAATTTTACAATAAACTTACACTCGTAAATTTAACATTATTCACTTATTAGCATAAGTTAAATATTGAATATTACTCAAATGTGTTTACCGCAAGCTTTTTTACCATTAATAAATTAAAATTGGCAAAATTAGCTGCAACACAAAGCCAATAAATGCATTTCAAGTTTTAAGAGTGCAACGCTTGGAATACACTCGGATGTCGACACATTGTCGAGTTACGTGCACAAAGGGTTAACTATATTGGAAAGACACAGAAAATTACAAAGACGTTACCTTGCCCTTGGACGTGACGGATTGTGCGGGAGGGCGCATCGCTGTGGCGTCGCCGGCAAGGACGCCAGCGCCACGCCACGCAACGCCGCGCCGGTGGCACTAAGCACTATTATACACACACATACACTAAATTACACTATCACTTTATAATTAAAAGCATCGAAAGGGATATTATTATAAAAAAAAACACTTATTCGAGAGAAATGTAATGAAATTGTTTACGCGACCGATGTCGCGTAGCTACTGATTTTTTTAAAAATATTTCGAGATGCATAAACAAGTTCAAACGAGTTAAAGGTTATGCTTCATGTTATGATCATAAAGGCCATAAGGAGTAAAATGTCGTGCATCTCAGATTACAAAAAAAATATTTTTTATCAAAGGTTGACAATTTGTTTATTTTTAAAATATTTATCTCTAATTCTAATTATTTTAATGCAAGTTGTTTGTTTATTTTAATGCGAGAGTGACACGAATGTCACCTTTGCTGTTATTGTTGTTGACCTTCTAAAAGTATAATGTCGATGATTTAAAGTTTATTTATATGAAAAATATTATTAAAATCTAATTTATATGTACCAAATTTACGATATTTTCAAATGACGTTCTTCCGTTGAAAATAATGAAAAAAATATATTTTTATTATAATATATATTGTATGGAATCAGTGGCGTGCGGTAATGATTTTAATCGTCATTACGCTCTGGCACATTAAATACTAATTTTACCGCCTTTGTAAATTTCTCACAATTTACTTATATTTTGTATACCTAATTCCTAAAATATTCATTACTTGATTTTCACCAAGTATTTTCGCGCTCTTATGACGCGCTCTTTCATGACTAGCGCTCTTATGACTGTTGCGCATTTGACATACGCTATTTTATTACAGCGCTTATAAAGCAGCGCTCTTTTGACGCACGCTTATTTGTCCGCGCTCATTTGTGACGTTGCCCTATTTTATGTATAAATCAAGATAATAACATATAGTAAAAACTTGCGGTAGGTATTAAGTAATATATAGCTAAAGTACCAGGGCAAAAAAAACACGTTTTCGACACAATATATTTTTTAAACTTTTTCAGTATTTCAGTTAATATAAGTAATGCATATTTATTTCATTATAATAATATTACTATATTATGATATTCATTGAATAATTTAAAGTAAAATAAACTATTTTGAGATAAAATTTCTATTATTATAACGGATTAGAAAGATTTTGATTTATTTTGTTGTAATTAACGTTTAGTTGGCACAGACGTGGTTTAAAAAGTGTGCTAATAAATCCAATTAAATTTAATACTCTCAAATTTGGCGGACCAATGGTGATGGGCGGTAATTAGACACAAATTCTGCCACTGCAATAGTATTTTATTATATGGAATTTTATTAATTACATGATTTATATGTAATTTATGTTATGAGATTGACTGACGAGGCGCCGCTGGTCGTAGTTTTCCCGTCGAGGTCCGCCAAATCAGTTGCCCTTAGTTGCCGTCACGTTAATGTTACTAACGTGTCGCTTTTTTGCCATAGTGATTCAATTAGAATGAAAGAGTTTTGGTATGTAGTAAATAAAAAATTAAAGCTAATTATGATTATCAACATCTTATATGGTTCACGTTTTTTTTCCTAAATTAAATGATTTTATACATCGACTGTCAATTTTAATGCAAAATAAATTACTCGATGCATAAACTATATACTTTAAAATGAGAATACAATATAATTAATCGGCTCGTTATTTATAATAGAAAGGAAGCAATTTTAGGGTGCGGTTGATCTTTTTTTTAATCTTCTCGCCAGACGCTTCTCGTAATATGTGTATATATCAAATTTTCCGCAACATTGGCCCCCCAGGATATTTGCGTTTGTTTCCTGCGAGGAATGCACACAGGATAATGTGCAGGAGGACTTTCGACGCCATTTTGGCCTGTACGGTAAAAAAGATCATCGCGCTCGCCAGACCGTTACGCGTGAGGGTCGCGCCGGAAGTTCCGCCACTGTAGAACAACATTAATCCATTGCCGGGCTTCCTGGACGGGTTTCGAAGAGGACAACGGAGGCTCGTTATAAAAATGTGAAATATTACACGCAATATTGTCGTGAAATTGAAATTTATCGCTCATTGTTATGGTGAGTCAGAGTATAAACTATAAATTTAAAAATGTTGTTATACCATATTTATTTATTTTTTTAATTAGTCTATAAAAAACGTTTTCCGGTACTTTTGACATCTTTAAATATTCATTGATATCTCATTAATGCGATTAAGTAGAAAATATATCAAAGCAAATGATTTAAAAAAAAGCGTTATGTATGATTATCACGAAAATTGAAAAATATACCACAAAAGTTATGAGATATCTTCCGCACATTAACGGAATTTTTTTCATATAAAATGGCAAATATTTGTTATTACAATATAAAATATTTATTTATAACACAAAAATGTTTTTACTATAGAAAAGACCCTCACAACCGACGTGCCTCCATCGAGCGCCGTTTTAATATCCAATCAATTTATTATTGCACGTTAACAATAACTAATTTATTATAATGTTAAACGAAGGGCGTAATTCGAATGCTGCCAATTTAAAAAGCTTTAGTCACAACCGCCCATTATCAAGTTATTAATCGTCCCCCTCCTTCATATTACATTATATACTTTTTTCTCTCTCAATATTCGTTTTCAGTGGTTCATGAAACGATGGGCAAGAACAATGGGGGATGCACTCACATCCTTTGACTTACTTCGACGCTTAATGGCTTTATAACTCGCCGTGTCATAAAACTCAATTGGATTGATAGCTTTATAATTGTCGGAGAGAAAAGCAATCGAATATTGAACAGGCTTTTCGGCGGCCGATCAATCAACGTAAACTTATGTGCGGTTATACTATGTTTTTTTTAATGTTTCATTTGTAATTGCATACGTACTACTATGTATGTACGCCTCCGTTTTCGAAATTTATTCCCGTCGATAGGTTGTTGTTGATATTGATGAGAATTGATGGTAAATTGGCGTGTTTGACGATTATGTGTGCTTGATGTTAGCGTTGATGTGTGTATTATTGATATTACCTAGAATTTCTGGATTAAAATTATAATTATAATATTTGAAACATTTCCAAGAATAATAAAATCATAGCTAATAATTGGAATTTAGTATAATTTATTTCCTAACTAAATTAAATTTATTTAAATCAAGATTGAATCATTGCAAATTTGAAGTTCAGAAAGTTGAAAAAGTAATCATACTGAATTTTAATATTATTTTTTGTTGAAATTAAATCAGTTAAACATTTTAAAATGAATTGGTTCTTATGTTAAAGTGATCGTATAAAATACAGATATTTTAATATAGTTATTTTTTAAACAAAAAATATGCTATTTTCGCGGTTAAGAAAAAACATTTTTTTAAATACTCAAAATCAAATATATTTGGTTTCACGCGTATAGCGTGGCGATGTACAAACGCATAGGTTAATAATTAGATTACTTCCACTTCGTGAGCTTGACCTACATCTTGAACATCTCTCACTGGCCATGCACTTTGACTTTAGATGCTTTTTGGAGTGCACGTGTGTCGCTAAATGTGTTGATCGCTTATTTTATAAATTGAAAAAACGTTAAAAAGTATTCGTGAATAATATTTGATCGCTTTATTACAAAATATTCTTATATGCCTCGATTTACGTAATAATTCCTTGAACATATCTACTGCGTAAATCGATGAATGAGTGTAATATCTCTATAGCGACAATATTTTTAAATGGATAGAATTTTATGTAATAAATAAAATATGATTAAGTTGAATTCATTATTAAATATTGTCATGTAACTAAATAAGTAATCATTAAAAGTGAAAGTTGTCAGCGAAAAATAAAAAAGTGAATGATTATGTAAAATCAGTAACGGGAGATCTTCTATGCGAGTAGAAAAACAAAATTATTTGCTATTTAAATCATGTTAGGCCACAACAAATCCCGTAAGTTGCGCTAGAAAGAAAATTTTAGGATCATATCGCAATTTTGTTGTTAAATTTTTGTTCAAGCGACCCGCTCAAATACCGCTGTATTTTAATATAATATACTAAGTACCATTTTTACTTGAAACTTATTGTAATAACTTTCGCTTCAGACATTTCAGAATATATCTAAATCACTTCCGTTGTTGGTAACATGTCGATATTAGAAACTGGACGTTATCATCACTCCTCACGGGCAGAAAATCAATTACGCGCGCAGGTTGGTATAATAATGAATTAAATTTGTGACTATGAACAAAAAATACATTTGAATACCCCATACATTTATTACACGAACGTTATTGCATATTAAAATATTTTATAATTATTCTGTTTTTTTGTTGCATGTATTCTACTGTATGTATAATATGTGCTCGGTATTATAAACTGTTTGCGTTGAAAGCTCGCACAATGAATTTATTAGGTTAATAGCACGATTCTATATAATGTGGTGTTACGTGTAATTTTAATTGAAGTGCGATTTATAATTCCAGCCCATGCACCTTTCAATTGGTAAGCAATGAGTTATTCCACATAAAAATATGTTGCATTTTTTATTTAACAATTGATCATTTGTGAATATATAATATATGCAATCTAACAAAGTAAATTATTAGTAAGATCAACGATAATAATATGTGGTACTGATGTCGATATATATAAAAACATATTTTTTTAATATATTATATAATATTTTTAAATCGATAGTAATTTGGAGTGACATAAAAAAGAAGATTAAGAAGATCAACCCTTCATGAAGGATAAGGAGTAAAAAAAATATTTTTTTTTGCTTCTTCTAAATCTTTGTTAATGTAAGTGTACGCATTAGTAAAAGTTCCAGTAAGCATAATGCTAGTTTAATTAAAATTATTTGCTTGTAATATGAGAAATGTAATTTCCGTGCATTAAATTCCAGGAATGTCACGTCATAGTATACATTGTATTACCATACAAAACACATTTCATACAACACTATCAGTATTCTTTTTGTACGACCAGTTCATTTCAGCGACGTGCATAAGCTGTCTGTGGAAATTACGAAAACAAGAGAGACATTAAACTTAGGTGCATAAGAGCAGATAGAAAGAAGGGTAGCTCTTGCTGGTTGCACAATGAGATGCAACTCCTCGAGACGGTCGCATTGTGACAGTGCAAATGTTCCATTTTATAACGAAAATTACCTGCAAAAATGAGAACAAACGAGAGAAGAAGAGCGAACAGCGGAAATGTCTTTGGAGCAACGCGCAGTTATTACCGCTTGTACCGTTTATGCTGCAATGAAAAGGGCGTAAAACGCAAAATTAAATCTTCACTTTGAATACATCGATCATTTATGCTAATGTTTGCTTGTTTTCATTTATTGTTTGTGTTCTTAAAGCGTGTCAGATAAACTGAAATATTTTAGTAATCGTCTAAATGTAGCAAGATTATTTTCCCGGGGATGATAAACATAATGTTTAAGTTTATCACTCGCATACAGATTTTCTTGAATATTAGATTAAAGTAATCTTTAAAATCGACTATTGATTAAATGTGAATGCTTGGCTGGACCAGATAGGACGATCGAATTGAAAGTGGCTGCTTTTCTCTGGACTTCGAATTTGTCAATTTGCCGTAAGTTCCAATGGATGCAAGTTCAGAGTGAACCTTTCATATATTTCAATGGTAAATGAAGCGGAAAGTTTCAACGAATGTTCTTAATTTAAGTTAAATTATAAGTATATCATGAGGTTCACCCAAGGGAATTTTCTACGACAACGATTCTAGCTAATTAAATGGTTTTGTTCTGGGTTGCGTAAATCCGGCAACAATGGAATATTGGGATCTGCTCGGTAAAACGATAATGCCCGCAATTATTATTTTTTTGTTTTTATCGTAGTTACAGATAAGCGAGATTAGTGGGTTAGTGTGGTTTTGCGAAATATTTTTATAGTATTTTCCGATATGAAGTGTTCTTTAATTGTTGGTACTTGAAGACAAATATGCATTTTTAATATATATTATTTTTGCAGCTTTGTTTTGAATGGCTTGTAATTCAGAAAAAAATCTATTACTGGTCTTTCTCCACACCGGAAGGGCCATTTGTTAAAATCGGTCTAATCAGTTGTCTTTGGATTAAGATTTTATTTAAATAGTTAGCGCGCTCTTTCTGTTAAATATCGGTCTAGTGGCCACAATGGTGGCAAGCCTTTTAGAGCGAAGCTCTAAAATATATATAATATAATTAAGCTTGGAGTACAGGTGTATTTATTAAACCAATTAGTGCAAAAAATCAAACAATTGTTATTAAAAAAGTATGAATTAAAAAGTTATGTTTGGTTAATTATAATTATTTTATTTAATCGTTTTTTTACTTTAAAAATCGTTATTTTTTTTAATTCCATAAAATATGCATAACACAATGTGCGAATTACTGATCAGTAAAGGCGTCAAAGGGAAAATGCTTAATGTATTTTTTTACATACTTTTTGATCATGGACGTATTTCGGAGAATGTCAAATGCAAATTTAATTATAAACTGGTATAGGAGTGAATTTTTTTAAATAAAAAATATGCTGCTTATATTTATTTTTTAGTGTACGATTTTAAACTGTTTGTGGGGCTAGAAATACCAGCAAATAGATAATAAATATAGATAAAATAATGGCGCATGGGCACTATAAATTTTGGAGTGGCACTAGTCACTCTAGTATATTGAGAAAAAAACGACCACTTGTGTTGCTTAGTATTTAAATTATTTCATTCTTAGATTTTTTCTAATTTAATTTGAGATAGTATAAACGAATATTTTAGGAATGTTCGATTTTTTATTCGAATATACTTGAAAATCAGGTAAATAAATCGAATACTTTATCAAGAACTTTAGACGTTGCTTAAACATTTTTTAGGCGGTCGGAAATGAATGACGCTGATTTCACCACATGATTTAGCCGTTTTTTTACGTCATATTTATTACTTAATCTATTCCATAAAGCAAAAAATACATGTGTCTGTCACAAAAACTCTGCATTAATAGTAAAGAATAGCTACGTGACATTTGTACATGGCATTCTCGCTGCCATTTTTAGGTCAATTGTACTATTTTAAACTCTAAAATTTAAGGTTAAAAATTTAGCTGAACAGTGACGTGCTGACGATTGATTATGTGCTACTGCAACACATGCCAATGAAATCGGTGAATAAACTTAGCAATGCCGTGTAACGACTGATGCTACTTATAATATAAAAACAAAATACTAAAAATATTAAATTTGTAATAACATAATGAATAAAATTAATTATAATTAATAAATAATAAGTTTGCATTTATCTCAAGTGAAAGCTAATACTCAATGAAAGATAATAAAAAAATATGGTTCTACCTTTTTAAATAAATATATGTAGTAAGTCTTTACTTCTTTGTTTCTCCTTCTTCTAATTAAATTTTATTCTAAATTTATTTTTATAATATCAGAATTGTATCTTGTTAATATAACGTATAAAATATTAAAAAACCAGTGTCATGTTTTTTATTTAAACAATAGTTTAAGCGAATAATAATTACAACCTAATATTATACATATTTTTAACGATATAATAAAATTGTTATTTAAAAGATTGTATTATTTGTAAAATATTTATATGAAGAAACTACGTATTTAAATTAAAATAATCAATTTTTATTTTTAATTATTAGCTTAACTTTGTTTTTAACGTGTATCCTTTAATTTATTATTCTTAAAATTCTTACATTTATAAAAAAATATTTAGATTAAAAAATATTAATTATATTAAATTGTATATTATTCTATCGTTCAAAAATTTACTATTTATTTACTAATAGTCACTATTTTTTTTAATCTACCTTCTTTTATATATTTATCATATATCTAATACATTTATTAATAAAATATTTGCATAACGTTACTTCGATAATATGTTTAATGATTTTCATATAGTTATTGATTACTAGTTATAGAGTTTTTTGTAGAATACTTCAAATGAATTTAAATATTTACCTTATCACCAGCATTTATTAATTGTAAACAAATACCTTAATTTATCATTTGAATAACATAATAACATGAAGGTAAACACACATGTAAAATTATTTCCAAGAAGAAAAAATATCTCTCAAATATTTATTTAAATTTAACAATATTTGATATTGAATCATTAGAAAATAAAGATGTTTATATACTCAATAGGTTCGAGAGCAAATTAAAAGGTAAATCTAAGACAGTTAACGGTCGTTTTCGGCAATACGAAGGGCGTGGGTTGAAACGGTCACTCGACTGACCCGAATACAGATGTCCCGTAATTAGGCTGCCTCACTTTTCGGTGTTTTTCTTTTTTTTAGGGTTGGTTTTTGGCTATAATTAAAAATGTATATGTTCCGTGACCGTACTCACTTTGCGGCCCCGCAGTGCGTTAATTTCCCAGGCATTCCTGGCTTGTGTGCCAGTCGGCAATCAGAACGTATCTGACCGCGGAAAACCGCGATCGCAAGGGGCTGCCAACACAATTTTATACTTAGATATGTATAGTGGCTTGAAAACAAAGTCACAAAGGCGGCCATTGTGAATTTTACAAATAAGGACTGACCCTTAACCCGTTCACGCCACGCATTGCGCAAGAGTCACGACATGACGTGTCATCGCTGTAATTGGTTTAAAATATATGAAAACGCCAGACCACATTGCTTTATTGCGGTGTGTATATATATAAGATATTCTGAAAGTAAATATACACTGGCTTTCACGCTAGGTGTGTTTGAAATTCCTAGTTTTACTAGGTGCGATGTTCATTCAATGATCTGTTTTTTCTGTGCAAAAAAAATGTTACCAAAACACATCTGAAATTAGTTAATGATAAAGAAAGTATTTAAAAATCAACAGTTGTTACTAATGAACACAACTTTGCAGCTCAATAAATACCGGAAAATCAGGTAACAGTTTATTTTATGAACATATAATAATTACCACATATATAGAGAAATTTAGATGCTGATACCAGATAGTGGAGTTTAAATGGCAGGTCTTGAAATTCAGACAGGCTTTGTTGTTGTGTCTCTGTGTCGTCTCCCCGGCCAAGTACCACATATTTTATAATGGTGATTCGAGACAGCTCTGGCGTATTGTAGATAAAGATGTTTGTGAACCAATTGCATTGCTTCTAGGAAACCCCCGAAATGTGTTAATGGTCCAGATAACCACTTAAGCGATTGTTAGTCAAAAGTTAAAGAACAATAGTAATGTGTGCAGAATAAAATGTATTGTCTAGCGCGAGTTATTTTCAAAGAAAAATTAATTTTTCGGCTGTACTTATATATGATTAACGTCTTTGAACGGATATGCTATTAAGTGGTCTGTGCATTTTATTAAATTATTAACGCAACTATTTGGTCACGAGATCTCTCTCCCATTGGTGTAAATACAATATATGTAGCCCGACTTTCATGATCTATTTTTTGTTTGCTTGAATTTGGCATAAAAATTACTTCTAAATTATAAAAAAAATGTGCAGGTGGTTAAAACCTTCACATCATAAAATTAAGATATAATTTTTGTGCTTTTATGAAACAGCTACCGAAAGATACGACTAGCAAATTTAGCGCACGTTGGATTCTTAGTACATTTAGGCGCTAAATTGATTGGATTCCTTTGTGAATGAAATGGTAAAAAAATAATTAATTACATGAAACATACATACATAACTTTTTTTAATTATTCAATTTATTAATGATGATATCTTTTACAGAATTTATTTTTATCATCAAAATATTTTTGCAAGTGTCGAAAAAAAATCTGATAATGAAAATGATACACTTTCCATTCATGTGAGAAATAACAAATTGTGTCTGGAGTTATATTGGTATAAAGTATTGCTTTTTATATTTTAAATAAGGCATATTTTCTATTATTTTAGTTTTAAATCAAAAGTATTTATATGCCTTCATTGTCTCGAATAATTAAAAAAAATATGACGTGGATATAAAAGTGGATCTTGAAAGTCCTACTAAAAAAACATGCGAGATAACTTTTTTCTGGAGCTTATATACGTTTAGTTGCTATTTCATAATTAAGCAGTTAAAACACAGACTTTATTTATTAGTAACTGTTACATTGAAATCTACACGATTTTGTTTAGTGATAATAAATTTATTAAATTTAAATTATGCGGCACATAAATTTACGTCTCACTGGCTTTAGCAAGCTATTTTAGGTCAGTTGAAGCTTTGTGTACGACACAGCTTTCAGGTGGCATTAACTGCAATATGACTTGCTGGTTCGAGATAGTTTTGGCAAATTGCAAATGAGGATGTTGGCGGGCTGTCGATGTATTACCGCCTTAAAAGTGAAACTGCTGGTGGACCGTTTCGGCGATCGCTAACAAAAGGGGTGAAACACAATAATCATTTGCGTAGGGTAAAAAGCATTCTCTATCGTTCATATTTTCCAAGCAGAGATTAATTTTTAGAACACATGGGTGCTTACGAGTGAATAACATCTTGGAATGGATGTGATAATAGGTTGTCCATGATATATTAAAAAATAATAATGCAATTGCTTAGTTTCGAGATCTCTCTTCAATTGTTAGGCCTTTTATTTTTCCTGACTAATGTTTTTTTTCTCTTTCTTTGCTACAAATGGTCGTGAGAATGAATTTTAAATTAATTATGCAGGTAGTTGAAACGATTTGGATTGATTCAAAAAAAGATTTTTTTATTCAACCCAAAAAAATATGAATTGAAATGTAATTTAAATATTTTTACAAAACTATCATTAGATGTATTTATTTTTTTGTTAGTTTTTAAAATTTTATGGCAGCACGTATTATTTCGCTAATATTAAATTTATTTGGCGTATTATACGCGTTATTAACAAAAATTACTTGTTAGAAAAAACAAAATTTAATCAGATAATTAAATCTTTAGAAAAAAACTCTTTTAAAGTTATGGCTAGAGAAACGATGCGTCATATTTAATCGTTAAATTTTATAAAATAGACCTTAGTAAAAATCCATGCATGTTTTAAAAACTAATTGTATATATTATAATATTAATACAGACATAAAAGCCAGCTAATAAATTATATGAATATAATAAAACATATATTTTATTATTTTATCAAGGAAAAAGTGCTTATAAAATAAGAACTTGGAAGTTCAAAAATGAAACCAAATAACTAATGATTTATATAAAAGCAGTGTCAACTTGGAAATTTAATATTTTAATGACAAAAATAGTACATATGTTTGGTCCACGAAATCCTTACTGGTATCTTAAAAGCTTCAGCTATTTATTTATTTATTATTATTAATTAATTTATTTAGCTTAATAGCTAATCTTTACATCTAACAAATTTAGTAAACATATATAAAATATATAAAAAATACATAACAGAAAGAAAAAATATACAATAATAAAGACTTAATATTATAATATTTTATTTCTATATGTACGAAGGTGTTTTTTTATTCCATTTATAAAACCCGTTATATTTTTGCTGTTTCGGATTTCTCTTGGAAGACTATTATATAAATTAAAACCTCCGTACATAATTCCCCTAGCCGTACTCGTTTTCTTATACTTAATTATCTTTAAATTTTCTCTATTTCTAGTATTATATTTATGTACATCTTTATTTCTTATTAAATACTTATTAAAATAGTGTGGTAACATATTATTTTCTAACTTATATATAAATACTAAAACATTCATACTCAATATTTCTTGAACATTCAACCATTCTAATCTATCAATCATACTTATACAATTAGTTAATCTATTTTTATTTAAGATTACTCTCATTGCCCTATTTTGTAATTTTTGCAACATTTGTTTATCTAATTTATTCAACATATTTAATAGTGTTGCACAATAATTAAAATGGGGCAATATTATACTATTGTAAATTAATTTTTTTGTATTTATACTTAATATATTTCTTAATCTAGATAATAAACCTATTTTTCTACTAATTTTTTTTAATATGTAATTACAATGTTCTTTAAAGTTTAATTTTGTATCAACAATTACTCCTAAATATTTTATATTATCCACTATTTCTATATTAGAGTTATTTATTACTATTTTGGTACTATCATCTAACACATTTTTATAATTAATAAACATACATTTAGTTTTATTCTCATTTAATTTAAGTACATTATTCTTTAACCATATCTCTAACACACCTAATTCATCATTCAAATTACTCACAACTTCTTCAATGTTATCACCCATGCAATAGATCAATGTGTCATCCGCAAATAGATGAACTTTACATTTTATTACGTTATTAACTATATCATTCATATATAAAACAAACAACAATGGTCCCAATTTAGACCCTTGTGGTACTCCATAATACACTAACCTCTCTTCAGAACATACATTATTTATCTTAACTTTTTGTTTTCTTTTATATAAGTAATTATTAAACCATCTCAAAACTATATCACTTATACCTATACTCTCCAATTTCTTCAACATTATTTCTCTGTCTATTGTTTCGAAGGCTCTCTTGAAATCCAAGAAAACTGCTCCAATGATTTTGTTTGTATCCTTAGCCAACAACCAATCATTTATCACTACTTGTAATGCAGTTTCAGTGGAATGCTTTTCTCTGAATCCCGATTGTTGTTCACATATTATGTTTTGAGAAGTAATAAATTCCTTTAATTGTTTGATTACTACTTCTTCTATTATTTTTTCTATACACGGTAGCATGTTGATTGGTCTCATTTCTTCAACTTTTTTACTATTTTTTATTTTAGGTATAGGTACAATAGTAGCAATCTTTAAATTTTCAGGCATTTCTCCTAAGGAGAGTGCTTTATTTATTAAATAATTTAATTTAGTTCCTATTATTTCCCATGTTTCTTTAATTATATTTATATCTAGTTCATCAGTACTAGTTCCTTTTTTAAATTTGAAATATATTATGCTGGCAATATATAAATGTAACAATAATATATTAAAAAAATACATAAATAAAATCCATTCAAGTTAACTGTTCAGCTAATTTTTACTTAATTATTATTCACACCATATAAATTTTATTCCTGAAATATCCTTTTGTGATACGTAAGAGTAATAACTCAAAATGAAATATTTTCATGCGTAAACAGTAATTATAATATTTTCCAGATAAGCAAAAGCTCATAAAATTATAATAAAGCAATAAAATAATTTTACGAGCCATTCCTTTAGGGTTGCCTAGCCGGCTGGGTATCAAAACGAATAGGAATATTTTGCCGCACTATTAAATAATTGCCTACCAAAAGGTTTTATTTATACTTGATCCCTTTCAAACATCGCGCGCATCATCGATCGAATTTCGAAAATATTTATTCTACATGTCGTTAAAATCTAAAGAGGTGAATTTATTCGCGAACACGACCGCCAAAAATACGCTTGGTTAATTTAAACGCGTACAAACACCGTATAATGTGTAATGAGGGTTATATATTTTATTTTATGTGCTTCGAGCGATAAATATTATTTAAAATGTTACAGTAATATTTCACCGTCTAAACGGGCTCATAGACTTGTTTACTTTGTGACGTACGATGTATGTATATTTTACATTTATATAGTATAATATAAATAAAGTAATAGTTACTGTGAGCTTTCCACCTTGGCTAATTGGACAAAACGTTCGTTTGGAAACCGGTCAATCTGGTCGTGATTGTTAAGCCGGGTTGATACTACGTATCGACACGTTCCATCTGAACTTGGCACGGTGGGACCTTATAAATCAAACATAAATAGCAACTTTTCGGGTTCTTGAAATAGGCACGCGAGCCCCATAGAGCTTTGCTCGAATCGAGTATTAAGGTCAATCGTGTGGTAGGAAATTTTCGACCTACAACCTAATTTAGCGGTGTCAACAGCTTCATATAATATTTTAATAATTCATTTACTATTTTTTTGGCTAAGCTACTATTTTTTTATTTGCGTCAGAGTCATGTATAATTATTTGAAGTGAAATTTTATAGTACTAAAACTGTAAATGACTTTAATACATGTAAAATTACACAGCAGTTATAGCTGCAACATTATTTTTTTAAGCATGTTTATGAAATCAATAAAAGCTATGTTTTGAATCTACCTTATTATTACCTTTAATTTGACATGTTAAGCATATACGCTGCAAAATATACATTTTGGTGTTGTACCGATTTATTGTATTTTTTGTAGTGTTCGATTCTAATGCGTGGTATAAGCGTATACATATTAGTTATTATGATCGTATAAATCGTATGAAAAATTTAAATTTATATGTGGATGAATTGTTTATGCTGTGGCTCTGCATTGAAAAATATCCAGGACGTCTCAAAGATCGATTTAACTCCTGGCTGTTCTAAGGTGACGGCAGGGTTTGACTAAAATCAGACGATTGACGTAAAAAGGTCTAAGCTTTTAGGCTCGATGTTTAAGATTAAGCATAGTGTGAATTCAGGTTTTATATTATTATAAAATAACTCGCCGGCCGTTCGTTTTAATTATTAATATTTAATAAATACTTATTCTTAAATCAATTGCAATTAGGCTGCAATAATCTTTACAAAACCTAAATAATTATTTTATAAAATGTAAAATAAAATTAAAGCAATATTTTTTACAACGCGCAAATAACCCTTGCCTCCACTTCTTAGACTTTACAAGAAAACAGCATTAAATGGAGGGCAAGGGTCAAATACTAGGGTATACAACCGGACTTCAAGCTTAAATTCACAAAACATATTGCGAAACTCAGGTAAATATCGGTTTTAGGGTTGCCTTGCAACCTTAAAACCGACATTTCACCTGAAAAGTGCAATTTTTTTATTAAATAAACAGCTGATTAAACCGACAACAATATATGTTTGTACAGTACAGAGTGAGATTAGTAATTTATTATTTATAATACATAAATTCATTCAAGATAAAGCGATAAAAATATTATATTATATAACAACTTTTTATACTAATCTTAAAATACTTACCGAACCGAAAAAAATTATAAAAATATGATCATATTTTTCGATATAATTGTGACAATGGTAATTTAAGATTAGTATAAAATTGTGTGTTATATATTATAATATTTTTATCGCTTTATTTAGATTGATTTTATAATAACTTTAACGAGCAATATTTAAAATAAAATGCGCATTTATTAAACTTATTTGAACCTCCAAAAAAATACAATGTCACCTAAAAAGATAAATAAACTTGTTTTGGTGTGGTTTTCGCTTTTAAAAAACTATAATTATTTTAGAACTTTTATTAGGTCAGGTTTGGGTTTAAACAGCAAATGGATATGTTTCTACTTTAACAGTGAAGTTTTATTTTCAATTGTATGAATATATATTTATTAATAATTTTAATTGAATTATTCATTATTTTTAAATTTTTTAATGGACAAAAAATTCGATTTATTTGATTTAACCACAAATTTCCTGTTAAATCGAATCCTAAAAGCAAAACCCAATAATTTCTAGAATTAGTGACAAGACCAAACTTGTTTTTAACCCTTTGGGCGGTGTCGCCGTACATGTACGGCGGTCGAACTTTTACTCTAGATAGCTATATATTTACATATATAACTTAAGAAATAATGAATGAAAAACTTTATATAATATTTTTTTGTAATTTGATTTAATGTATATGATTTTTATAAATAATAATAGCAAAAAATGATATAGTACGAAATAAATAAATAAACCAAAAAATATTTTATATTAATTTTCTAAGAAACATTTAAGGCATTTGAATTGACAAAAAAATACAAATAAGCCAAATAATATATAAAAAATATTTAAAATAAATAAACAAAATTTAATTATAGAAACGTGTTTAATAAAACAAATAGTACAAAAAAGTAGTAAGATCAAAGCAATTAATCGTATAAATGTGTGTAAATTAACTTACTACTTAAAGGTTAAGTTAAAACATATAATGCTACAAAATACATCTTGCTTTAAAGTATAAATAATTTTTTTTGTAGCTTCAGATCAGCATTTAGAATTTTTCATTTTATTTTGAAAAATATTTTTTTTTTATTTTATCTTATGTTTTTATTACTTTTAATCTATTTTTTTTTAATTACTTTTTTTATTAATAAAATGCTTATAATCCAGCAGATTGTACTTAAATTTTATTGTATATATTCTTTCACCTAAATACGTAACTAATAAAAATTAAATTAAAATAAGCAAATAAGTCATATTTGCTCTAAGAGTTTTTAACTGATCGGCGCGGTGCCGAGAAACGGTTTTCAGCCTCAGGCGGAATTCTTTTGCTATTGGCAAATAATATACAAATATTTAACCTATACAATATTTGCGTTAACACAGTCAGCTCGAGAGCTATCCATTTCATCATTATTCATAATTGAGAAAGAGAGCAAGTTTGAGTATACGCCCTTACTATTAGCTCTAAAGCACACGATACGGATATTATATCTTTCAAAATAAAAAAATATTGTTCAAAAATTATAAATAGACTTTACATAAAAAATAAAATATTATTTGAAAACAACTAATGCTACATATGAAAATTAAAATATTAGAAAAATTATCATATTCATTTGTATTATTATATTAATACTTTTACAGTATATAAGCTAACTATATAGTCTACACTATGCTATAAGATTTTCCCAACAAAACCTTTAACTAACTTAACGTTACACACGCGCATCGGAAAATAAATTCAATTTTGACCACTAACCAAACTCAACGCAATAATAAAAGTTCACTTTAACAGCGCGGAAAACGTTCTCATAACTTTACGGCATAAACACGAAATGAAATATGAAGTGCAAATTTAAACGGTGGTAAATAAATTAAGCGGAAAAGGGCCCGCGACACGAGTTCCCCTCTTGGAAATCAAAAGCTTTTCCTTCCGCGGAAGCTTTTTCCACGAACGTAGCGTGCTTGGAGAACATTTATAACTGCGGCCAACATCGGAATGTTATGGCCTGACGACAGCTAAATGTCACCGCTCTGTGTGTCTCGAATTATTAACTAATATGGCACGCTATCCCTGTATATGGGCAGCACGTACCCGTTTGAAGTTTGAAGAGGGTCCTTATCGCGGACTTGAGGGGGTGACTTTGAGATTTGCGATAAAAATTTATCACTGAACTTAATTTATGTACAAATATTATCATATTTAAATAAAATCGTGTTTAAAAGCACTATTTTAAAACACATGTAAAATTAAATAATTATGATTTTGGAAAATTAAAATATGTCCTCCAAATGGAACAGAAAAAACATTTGCATTTTATTACATAATTATTAAATTTAAATATAAAACATATTGACTTATAAAAAGTAAAAAATATAGTAGGAAAGTGTCAATGGGAATATCAAATTTATAAATCTCTATTTTGCCAGATTATCAAAGCAAATTTAATACTGAGAATAATTTTTGTAAATTCCATCCAATTATAATTTTTAATATATATTTTTCTGTATTGTTTTTAGTCAATTTTCTTGTGCCTATTTTTTTTATGGACCTATGTGCTATTTTAAAATAGTAAATTTTTATAGTATAAGTAATCAAAATGTTTATTGTTTCATTGTGTATAATTCACCATTTATTTATATATGTACATTTATTATTGTCCATTAAAATATAAATATAATAATTCACAATGATATCATCTCTTACGTTTATCTGAAACCTTAAGAAGTGTCAACCTCGCTGAAATTACAATTCGCAGAACTAATTACGCAGCCGGGAAAAAATATAAAAACAAGCAAAACAAATTTGTCATTCAGATTAAAGTAAAGTGGTACGTCAAAAGGCACGGCTGCTGTTCAACGACCATAAGTGGCTGTCGGGGGCACACACATGGAGAATCGACACACAAAAACCCACTTTGCCCAAACCCCAAGAGATAGGTCTTAATTATTGCTACAAATGTGCTAAGTGCTCTCGCCTGACACACTTTTACACACGCCATCCGCATGAGTCTTAATTCCAAAATCGTGACCAAAAACATCCGGTACTGGTGATAAAATTGATTCATCCCGTGGGAATAAACAAACGAGCTTTAAAGGAAGCGATAATTAGAATACGGCTAAATATGCTTTAACCGGGATAATTTCGTGTCTCCGACGTAGTACATAAGCAAAATCTAGTCTACATATATATTAGATATGTATACTCTTGAATATTTGGTAAACACAATATTGTTTTGTTGGGTTAAGGCGATGCCGTGGTTACTAACATTGAAATGTAATCAATTTAATGTATATTTTTGCTTAATAACTTGTACATTTTTTATAAAAAAATGCTTAGTTATATTATTTGCTTACTATTATTTAATGTAATTATGATTTCTATACATATTACTACAGTAATATTTTTTAAGCCAAATTTAATATTAATTAATTTAAGAATATATGTAACACATATTTTTTTTAAATATAAAGCGAAATCCTTGAATTAATATATATATACTATAATATAGAAGTTTAAAAGTAGATGTTTAATGATGTAAATACTATCAGAAACATAGTACAAAGTAAATCAAAGTTCCTAGAAAAATACTGCAGTACTATGATTTTAATAATTTGTTTAAAATGACAATAATATTTTAATCAATAAAACAAATCAGATTTTCCACTTCCCATTAGTAACGTAATCCCTTATGTAAATCTTACATTAATTCATAAATTGGCAATGTCGTGACAAAAAATATTTTTGAAACGTAAAACACGACCCAATAACTTACTTATTGTTGGTACGGACTTGTTTTATGCTAATGTTAAGCTACAAAAACGGATAGCATTAAGGCCGGCATTGAAAAAAACAACACAGCAATAACTAATATAAACATTTCGATATGCAAGATTAAAATTTATTGTTATAAAAAATTAGCGATTACGCATTTAAAAGTTATCGTCGTGCCGTTAATTTAACTGCGCGATCTTAACCGTGATTAGTCTCGTTTATCACACACTCTGCAATAATTTAAAACGTATATATATATATTTGATTAATCTATATTATTTACATTTAAATTAGGTGAGTTATTATGTTTTATACTTCTAACAGTAGCGAGTCGTTATGAAAATATTCCTAGTTTTACTAGGTGCGATGTTCATTCAAAGATCTGTTTCTTCTGTGCAAAAAATGAAATGTTATCAAAATACATTTGATGAAAGTATTTAAAAGTCAACAGTTGTTACTAATTAACACAACTTTGCAGCCCAATAAATGCCGGAAAAGCTGGTAACAGTTTATTTTATCAACATATATTATAATAATTATCACATATATAGAGAAACTAAGATACTGATACCAGGTAGTGGAGTTTAAATGGCAGGTCTTGAAAGTCAGACAGGCTTTATTGTTGTGTCTCTGTGTCGTCTCCCGGGCCAAGTACCACATATTTTATAATGGTGGTTCGAGACAACTCTGGCGTATTGTGGATAAAGATGTTTGTGAACCAATTGTATTGCTTCTAGGAAACACCCCCGAAATGTATTAATGGTCCAGATAACCACTTAAGCGATTGTTAGTCAATAAGTTAAGGAACAATAGTAATGTGTGAAGAATAAAATGTGTTGTCTTGCGCGTTATTTTTAAAGAAAAAGTAGTTTTTCGGCTGCATTTATATGTAATTGACGTCTTTAAACGGATATGCTATTAAGTGATCTGTGCATTTTTTTAAGTTAATAACGCAATTATTTGGTCACGAGATCTCTCTTCCATTGGTTGTAAATATAGTATATGTAGCCCGATTTTCGTGTTCTATTTTTGTTTGCTCGAATTCGGCATAAAAATTACTTCTAAATTATAAAAAAAATGTGCAGGTGGTTATAACCTTCACATCATAAAATTAAGATATAATTTTTGTGCTTTTTATGAAACTGCTACCGAAAAATACGACTAGCAAAAATTTAGCGCACGTTGGATGCACGTGAAACATAATAATCTTTTGCGTAGGATAGAAAGCATTTTCTATCACCCATATTTTCCTAGCAGAGTTTACTTTTTAGAAAATGGGAGCTTACGAGTGAATAACATTTTGAAATGGATGTAACAATAGGTTGTCCATGAGATATTAACAAACAATAATGCAATTGCTTAGTCTCAAGATCTCTCTTTAATTGTTAGGCATTTTATTTTGCGAGACAAATGTTTTTTTCTCTTTCTTTGCTACAAATGGTCGTGAGAATGAGTTTTAAATTAAGTATGCAGGTAGTTGAAACGATTTGGATTGATTCAAAAAAAGTTTTTTTATTAAACCCAAAAATATATGAATTAAAATTTAATTTTAATATTTTTGTAATGATGTATTTATTTTTTTGTTAGTTTTCAACATTATATGACAGTACGTATTATTTCGCTAAGATTAAATTTATTTGGCGTAAAAATGTATTATATGTGTTAAAAACAAAAATTACTTGTGATATAAAAAACAAAATTTAATCAAATAATTAAATCTTTAGAAAAAACTGTTTTAAAAGTTATGGCTAGAGAAACGATGCGTCACATTTAGTCGTTAAATTTTATAAAATAGACCTTAGTAAAAATCCATGCATGTTTTAAAAACCATTGTAAATATTATAATATTAGTACATACATAAAAGCCAGTTAAAAAAATAATAAATTATATGAATATAGTAAAACATATATTTTATTATTTTATCAAGGAAAAAGTGCTTATAAAATAATAGCATGGAAATTCAAAAATTAAATCAAATAACCAATGATTTTATAAAAGCAGTGTCAACTTGGAAATTTAATATTTAAACGGATATGCTATTAAGTGATCTGTGCATTTTTTAAATTAATAACGCAATTATTTGGTCACCAGATCTCTCTCTCATTGGTTGTAAATACACACATGTAGCCCGATTTTCGTTATCTATTTTTTTTTTTTGCTCGAATTTGCCATAAAAATTACTTCTAAATTATAAAAAAATGTGCAGGTGGTTTAAACCTTTACATCATAAAATTAAGATATAATTTTTGTGCTTTTTATGAAATAGCTACCGAAAATATGACTAGCGAAAATTTAGCGCACGATGGATTCTTAGTTATTTGTATCTTTACCATATTAATATTACGAATCTTTTTTTCACTGTTTGATATATAATATATACAATGCAAACTTCTCAATAAAGCCTTTGATTCTTGACAAAACAATATCATTAAACATTGAGTTTGTTTTCTTGATCAGTGCATTAATATCTGGTTTAATAATGGAAGTAGCGATGCAAATATGATACGACAAAAAATAAACGTTTTTCTTTAAAAGAGACCCCATAAATATATTTTTATTAGGCAGTTATAAACTTTGGATAAATACTTCTAAAAATTACATATCTGATTTTAAATAATTTTTTGAAATATTGTTGGTAAAACGTAAGATTCCTAATTTTGTGTATACAGCACATTTTTTTAGTTGAATCTGCCGTTAAAAATACGGTCTTATTGAATTGCTAAAAAAATTTTCATTTCACTAGTTTTATTAGAATATAACGAAAAAGCCATATTATTGCAATTTTGACTAAGAAACATTCCCTATTGATTTTTAACAACCCTTAAAATGTATCATATCAGTCCCGAGGCAAATTTCAAACTTTGATTAGGGTACGTATCGTTCGTCGATGCTGCAAATCTGAGCACATCCACTGGTTCGTCCAAACCGAGGGGGTGGCACCCTGTAAAAACAAAATATCTCACAATACAACAATGTAACATTGTTGTTGATGCACCCCGTGTATTGGTAAGAGAAACAGAGCCATAATTAGTTCACCTGCCCGCCCCCGGGGTTGATGTTTCAGACTAAGCCACTCGTGTAATTTCAGTGCGTACCTAGATATCTATCCACAATGTACCCCTGCAGTGTTGCTTTAAAACGGCGTCCTAAACAAACAGTGCTATGTCTTAATTCGCGGTCTGATCCTCCCCATGGACACCTTTTGGGCCTCGGGCCAAACGAAGAAAAATATAATGTGCGGAAAATTTCGGACAAAGGATGTACGGTTTTATTTTACGACGTGCAGAGATCGACAAACATTGCTTTTTGGGCAAGGGATCTCTTGACACTGAAACATGGAATTACTATTCCTAAACGAGTAGATTTGATACTATCTAAACTGTATAAGAACGAATTTTTCGCTATTTATATTAGCTTACAATATTTACACCTTCAAAAATATTTATTCATTGTTATTATTAACTCTGTTGTAGGTTACAATAATAAAAATCAATGTGAATAACAACAGTGTGTTTTAACTAGTGGAATAAGTCAATGATTAATACTTGAAAGACCTGAGTACGAATTATAAATTTTTCCTAAATATATTTTTTAAAATAAATAATTTTATATACTAAATATAAAAACATTAACAATTTAATTATTTTAGATTTTCGGATTTATAATAATTTTGGATTCAGAATTTTTAATATTCAAAATATTTGGATATGTTAACTAGAAGTATTAAATTTATTAGATTATTATTAAAATTAGTCGTAAATTATATTCTATTTAATTATTTTTATTTATTTATAACATATAATCCAATCCTTTATATAAACTGATTGAAAATATGTCGTATTTTACGAAAATATATATATTATTACTATAAATAGATACTAATATACATTTATTATTTAACTTGCTGAGTAGAATTTTTTTTTTGTTTCGCATTCCAATCATCATTGATATTTCCATCTTAGTTGAAATAAAAAATCTTTTAAGAATCATGTTTATGTACATCATAAATATTTCACATTTAATTGAATTTCTTAGAATAGGATCAAACATGTGTATTTAATGCGGTCGTTAAATCAATTGAAATCTTTAGACAGGAGCTTCGCTTTATATTTAAAAGCTCTTTCGATCCGTCAAAGCTCGGCTGCTATAAAAAAATCAGAATAATTTTTGCGCTTTGTGATTTCATTCGAAGCTTCTTGACTCGAGGGCATCGAGTGCTAGCAAAAAACAGATACTGTAAAATCTATTACGTGTTTTAAAATAAGACTACGTCTGCTCGAGTGAAAACTTGAGAACAGACTTATACACCACTAAAATATTTTTCATGAAAGCTTTTAATTAATTCAACTTATAGATTATTTATAAGCAATTCTAGATGCGTACATAATGTATAACGAATACTACTTGAAGAACGAAATTCCATCACAGAAGCAATGCAATATTTATCTTGAAACTTGATTGTTTCGTGAAACGCAAAATGAGAAAGGGTGTGATGTTTATAAATATTTAACGAGTGCACGTATGTAATGATCTTCACATAGGGGTTCTTGCTTAACAACTACATAGTGTGCGTGTAAAATATCGTACACACAAGAGAGTATATGTGATTTAATAAATTAAGCACACGTTTTAACAAAATGTAATTAATGTATCTGTACGCAATCAAATGTGGAGTATTTTGGAGAAATAATAGCATCCCCGGGCAGAAATTAAAATTAACCCTTCTATTTATGCGAGGGTTAAAAAACCACATGGCTCTTTGTCGGCATTGTGATAGGGTGCATCGGGGGTTGAAATGCATCGGCAAAAGGGTGCTCGTCTTTGCAGACGCCCCGGGCAAGATGCGAGCGTGCATGCTTTCTCTGTAACCAAGTTAAATCTAATTTTGGTGCTTAATTCACATTGGAATAGTGCATCTGCTTTCTAGCGAGATGAACGCTTTTATTTTAATAAGGATATTTTAAAGAAGAGTTCGGAATAAAATCGCGCAGATGTTTTTCCTTTGACAATGAACAGACTAATGTTTTTTATCTTTTTTTTCGCTAAGAGATGACCTCGGAGATGGCAAAAAACGCCATAATTGTTATCGTCGACCACTCTAGATGCTTCCATAAAAATAATTGATTGCAATGGCACCAAAATGGAGAGAAAGATTTCGCTAATAGCGACAACTAATGAAGGAAGTCGTTACGTCGGTGTCTTGATTGAAAATATTCATTTGCAGCGAAAAACTCATCGCAATTCCTTTAATGTGCGCTACCATTATGTATCGTGTGATCGAAAAATTCTTTGAATATCTACTTATAATAAATACAAATACTATTTATATATCACATAAAGTATGTTTTAAATAAATATAAATACAGTGACACACTATTCTGATAAAAAATATTCCCATAAATATGCATAAACATGGATTATCAGTAAACCATAAACAAAGAGTGTCAAAAACCGTGAGCAATTAAATGGTTTTCTGATGAAAATATTGCGCTTATTATTTTTTATATAATATAAATTGTATATTTAAAATATACGAAGAAATTCAGTTGTACGCTTACGTTAACGTTATATATTATATTTATACCAGAACGATAAACGAGTAGTATAAATCGCTGACTATTGACCTGAAAGTCCCATGAGGCCCCTAGTGTTTTTATTTTAATTTGTATCGTGAGTAGGAGATCGAAAAATTATTTTTTAAATAAATAAAACTTGAAAAGAAACAGTTATCAACATAAAATATTTATACTATTAAACATTTAAAAAAGATGTTAAAAAACCATTTAGGCCTTACTCTATAACAAAAATTTAAAACACATTATTTAGGTTTCAATATTATTAGTTAAACATCGTACTGTAATTCAAAGCTATTTAAAATACCTCTCTTGGGACGGAAATTTTCAAGAAATAAAGATTAGCGCAATATTTTATTTTATTTACTGAAATTATACCTGTATTAAAAATGTCTGAATTCATTGTTTAATTATCATTGAATTTTTAATTATTAAAATAGTATACATAAGTAGGTATATACTGCATATTAAACGTTTTTTCTTCACTCACGTAAAATGTTTGAATGAATGCGTTTGTCCATAAAAAATATAAAAATAAAACATAATTGTGCTATAACATTGCAAAACAACCCTTAAATTAGTAAGTGCTTGTTCTTGAGCCAACACAGCGACATGCCGTGATGTGGCATGGGCTGTGATATACAGAATGGCCCAAAAATGCTGATATCACATGAACCAATAACGATATAATTATAATAAAATGTACATACAAGTTAGGTTCATTAAAAATACTTTATATGAAAGCTTGTTTGTCATTGAGTTTGTTTGTCATTTTTAGTTAAAATTTCAAAATTTATGAATTATTACGAAATTACAATAATTAAAATTATAGTAATAAAAAATTGTGTAATAAATGAATTGTATGAAATATAAACAAATCTCAAAAATTAAGTTAAACTCTTGGCGACTCAAAGTTCGACTCGGCTGTACTAGATTTGATAATCGAAGTGGAAACCGCTGCTTTTCTACTGTGGTAATTTATCATAAGCTCATTTAAGATAGGCACTGTAAATTAATACTTTTTAAGTGATTATTATATAATAGCTTTCCAGCTTGTGTATGTTTTGAAAAAAAATTGTTAATAAGGTTAATTTAAGGCTGTAATAATATTTCGAATATTATCATATATTAAATTATATAATTTTTAGTTCTTGATATCATCAGTGTATCTTGGGTTGCTTGAATCCGGCAATAATGAGATTCTTAGGTATCTAATTAGATAAATATATTTGTTTCTAAATTTCTAAATTTTGCAAACCTTGCTTTTTACTTACAAAGTTTGTATGAAAGTTAGTTGCTTATGAAAAGGGTAGAAATAAACAATGTGTCACGCTTGAGTGTTGCCTCTTGCAACTAATTTGTAACACAGTTCACGAGATTGAACCGGAGATCTAATTCTTAAAGGCGATATATTCTGACAATAGATCTAGTTTTTGAGTTAATTGCGCTAAAAGTGAATTACAATACTTGTCTATTGTCTTTAAAATTCCTATTAAACAGCTCGCTAAAACGCCCGTTTTATGTGACAATTCTGGGTGACCGCCATATCATAAACTATTTGTAATGCTACTTGGCTCTATTTATATATCTAAGATTTTTAACCTTCAGCTAATTACTAATTAAAATAATTAAAATTGATATACTTTTATTTAGTTCAGAAGTTGTATTTTGTAAAGAAAATTTACTGACTATATTTATGTATACATTCATATTATATGCATTACTGTGAATGTGTATTACTAGTAAAAATATATTTTTACTGGAATTTTAATGAAATAGTATCAATACATTTTCACTAGTAGATATATATTTCTACTAGTGAAATAATAATACCTGACAGGTACTAGTGAAATTATATGCACGTCTTAACTATCTGGCAACTTGTGAAAAAAACAACGTAAATTACGGTTTCAAACTGACAATGTGAACGCAAATTGCTAAATTCTACAACTAGGGAACTTGCTTTACAAAAATAGTTATTGGGCAAAACATCAACTGTTAAAGCTAAAATATTTCAAATGTTGAATAAATACAGTTTCACTAATATTACCCACAATAATTATTAATGAATTATTCGATACATTTTAACTAAACTTTTTAGTAAAATTATATTAATACTAGTGAAAATATAATTTCACTCAAAAATACATATTCACTGGAACAGTTGCAAAACGTCTATTTGCCGTTGAAACCCTAATCAAATCTAAACGAATTAACCAAGCTAAACTTGACTCAATTAAAGTTCCAAAACTAACTATAGTTTTTGAAATTTTATTAGGTTAGGTTTGAATTTAAACAACCAATGAATATTTATTGAGTTTCATGTATATTTAAAAAAAGTTCAATTTTATTTTTGCTTGTAGAAATATATATAAAACGGTAAAAAATATTTAATACGCTCTCACTGAAACGTTATATTTATACTAGTGAAAATATAACTTATCGCAAAGTTATCTTTAAAATTTAATAATTTTGATTTACCTTATGAATAAACGATGATAAATTAAATTTAAAATAGTCTCTCATATCATCGAATTTAATTATTAAGCACCCATCTCACTTTAAATGTGTTTATTACAAACACTATGAAAAAACTTTTACTATGAATAATAAAATGTTTTTCATCAAAAGTAAAAATGGTTAGTAATATTGCATATGAATATTATATTATATTACATATCAAGCACATATCCAGAATATGGTTATTAATAATATTTTTACTGTAATAAATATAACACAAAAAAAATCCGCGAATAGTTCATGATACAAAAAAACAGCTGATTTTATTCACAATTGAAAATTAAAAATGTACACTACAAAAAATAAAGCATATCATACTTTTTTGGCCATAAAGGTTTCAAGTTAAATTTATTTTATCGTTATCAGCAAAAATATTAAAGTGTGACTTTTGTCAAGTATATAAGTACAAATCACTTACTTTAGCTCACGTCTTTTTTATCTTTAACATATTATTAATGATATCAGAAACGGAATTTCGACATGTTTTTCTTTGGGGCCACTCTGTATATATGTATAATATATAAATGGGTGTCGTTAAAATAAATAATAAATTTCTTACTATCCTATATTCTTTGAAACAAGCTCTTTATAACATTTTAATGGTTGCTTTTAATTTCTATATTAAATTACACTTGCTACATTAACTTCAACATACTATGTCCAGCGATATTTGAATACTATTATCACTATAAGAGAAATGATATTAAACAATGCCATACTAGCGTTTCTAGCTCATCGTTTGGAGAAATACATAGAAATTAGGCAAAACAGATGAAGGGGATGAAGCAGTTAAGTACAATATTTAGGCGGTTTTGTACATTTAAAGAATATTTGTACGGGGAAAAATATTTTTTTATTTGATATACCTACTATAGAATATAATAAATAAGTAATATTATTTTTATATTTAAGAAAAAAAAAGCAATATATATGTGGTTTTCCTATAGAAAAGACAACTGTATTTGGTCTTAATTTTGGTTCTAAATGTTGTGTTTATTGTTTTGATGGACTGAACTACACAAAAATGTTGTTTTTTATGATTGTATTGAAGGAGAAGGAACGTATTTTTTGTTGTAGGTATTGAAAGCTTCTGATATGCAAAATCAATAGCAATATGTCGACTATGTGTCGCGAGTGGCTCGCTAGACAATTGCCAGAGGGGTGTAGGCATTAAAAAAAATCGTCCGGTTATTACTAGCACGCCAGGGCCGGAATTTCTCGGCACGCCCGGAACCGGAATTAGCCCCACACAGCCTCCTAGCAGCGACGACATCTGTATTCATGCGACGGAGGAGACGCCGAGCAGTTTCATTAATACGTACTTTGTAATAATGATTTGAGCCGGCGGCGGGGACGTGCGATGATTGCGACCGGGGGCTTTCGGCGCCTCGTAAAACTTGGCGTCGTTAACGGGGAGAGACTTATTATGGATAGTGGAGCTTTCGAAAGCTGCGGCCGCGACGCCACTTCTACGGCCCCGCCATCTCGACAATGACCGCTTCGTTTTAAGCTCGAGACATTCCGCGCGAAGCGCAATTAATCGAAGTGCGATCTGAAATCTCGCAAATTGTTTCCTCACTATTAACGTTTATGGGATTTGTCCTTCAGAATCGATTACCATTTCTCTTTTACAATTATTAATATTGTGGGTCCTTGTGATCTGAGATATTTTATTTTCTTTAAAATTTTTATTTTATTTTTTATATATATTGAAATTTATTTCGACATAAGACTGACGTGTAAAACTCACATTTGAAATAAAATTAAACAGCAATTTGTACGGGTTCACAAGACAAAATTCAGGTTTCCCATTGGAATACTAAATAATAATGTATAACTCTATCATAAAATCAGAGTGGCCCTATGGGGCTCAGATTTAGGGTATAACCTTATATCTAATATTATCATTCTTAAAAGATTCCGGAATAAATTCACCTTATTTTGTGTCTAATACGTTTATTTCAACTAGCTGTCGGTACCTCACTGTCCCGTTTAAAACGTACCTGGTTTATTTGCAACTTGTCAAATCTAACGAATATGTACTTTTATGTATTGTAAAAAGAAAAACCCACTTTTCGGCCTCGGAGCCCGTCGACGGGAATTCAAAATTTGAAGATTTCTTTACGAAGATTGTTTTATGGTTGATCTAGTTTAATCAATGTATTCTTATAATCCATACACACATTATGTATATATTTAATTTATATAGTTATAACATACCTAGTTAATTTGCAATCCGAATATTTATATTCAGTCAAATCGAACAACGCACATTACGATTATAGTCGCGTAGCAAAATTTTACTAATAAATAATAATTATTTTAAACTGTTGTCATGGCACTGTCGGCCATCTTGTTATATATTTGAATGATTATTTTTCATTGGTCGACAATAAAAAAATACATTAGTTTGAGGTTTGAAAATTATCGTGCCAACTCTATTTTTATTTTTATTAATAATATTTAAATGTATTTCATTTGTTTACGTGTATTATTATTCACCGTTCATATAAGGCGATAAGATTGAGCATATAATGTATAATTTTAAAGTAATATTAATTAATTTATGTTATTAAAATAACTTGATATTGAATACATTGGTATCATCTATGTTTTTTTTTTAATTTAAACTTATTTTATATTAAGCTATGTTAGTAGACCGTCGCCAATAATTTAAAAAGAAGGTCGCCTGTAGTGATAGTGAAAAGTTTGGTCACCCCCGGTATACAAGATAAAGAGGAACGACCTGAGCAAACTTTCTTGAGGAACTTCAGCTGGAATTTTACGCGAATTCGAGTGTTCATTATTTAGTGAAACAACATAGCTTTTACTTTTCAGGTATGGGCGTATAAAGCGTAGCAGATAGTAAGGGGTTTTGTTTTTGTATTGTTTATGAATCAAACCATCATGACATACTGTGTCAAAAGTTTTTTCTATATCTAACATTAAAAATCACGTACTTTTTTCATATTAAAATTAGTGTATATGTGCTCCGTTAAACTATTAAGTTGATATGTTATTGAGCGATTTTCGCGGAAACCAAACTGTGTATTTCCCAAAGATTTTTTAAACGCTTAACGATTTTTTTAAACATTTTTAGAGAAAAATAGAAGTTTTTTTGTATAATTTACGATATCAAACTTTTATATGAAAATAATAAAAACCAATTAAAATTTATAATAAATTCGTGGCTGTGGATTTATGTTGGTTATAGTTTTCTTGTACATCGCAAATAATTGAAAACGGCTCGCACTCATGCATCGCCAAGAAAACAATTATATTTTTACAACCATGGCGAAATTGCGCCCCAAGACAGAGGGAGGAGAGTTTGCAAGGCTCTCGTTTGCTTTTCGTGCTCTTTGTAAATGCAGAAAGAAAATGCGAACGTCGAATAAGTGGGCTCGTAGCGCGGCCAACACTCGTAAAAATATTTCCCTCACGACGCCAGTTCGTAGATTAGTGCTTCGCGAAGGGCTCTTTTTATCCTCTGGCTCCTTTCCCATCTGAAATTCAGATGGGAGAACAGGCTGTAATAACAGCGGCCGGCTTTCCCACCTAATGCTCTAGTGCTAGCACATAATTAGCAGGCCGACTCTTATTAGCCCCTGGATAAACGGTCGTTTCTTGTGAATCTTGAACTAATCATCCGTTAATAATGATGATACCGTCTTGTGATTTAATAATAGTAATCATTGCAGTGAAGTCAAATATTATATTATTAGTTTTTAAATACAAATGCCGTTGTAAAAACTAAAAATTTTATTTTGTACATTTTAAATGATTGTTGTTCTAGCGACCTAATTATTTATAATTAAATATGTTATAACATTAATATGTATTTAATTTGTTGTTATAAAACAATATAACATTAGGTTTAAAAATAAAATTTAAAAAAAAAATGTTTCTTACATAATTTAATGCATTTTATATATGTATGCAACAGTCGCGAATTCCCGTTTGAGTAAATTAGTTGCGACTTTTTTGTGAGTATTCAAACATTATAAAGCTCCTAAATCAACATAACATGTAAATAAATAAAACCGTAAAAGAGTTGGTAAAGGTAAAAGGTGCTGCCATGTGATTTATGTGGGTTAAAGTATTAAATTTTGTATAACAATTTGATCTAATATTACATTAAATGTAAAAAAATTAAATTATTATATTTGCAAATATGTTTAAAATAAAATAAACTACAACTTACATATTCACCTATCACGCTGATATCTGTAACAAAAAGACATACAAAATTATTTCTGACAAAAATTATTATTAAAATTATACAACAAATAAACACACATTAAAATTAAATTACACACCGGCTGACTAAAGTAATTAAAAATCACATATAAAAAAATATTAGAATGCAGGAAGTGACTGCGGATAAATTATTCAACACTCTTTGTAGAGTGCTACTAAATGTATAAAATTTAACAAGACCAGTATTTCAAACGCTTTGACTTTAAAAATAAGATGATATCAGGAACAAACAAAGAAAAGTAAAAACTTGTTGTAATTAGACAGCGTATGTTAATATACTAAGTGCCAAATGAAAGATACAATAAAAATCGGCGCAAAAAGCGCATAAATTTTATGTTATCACTGGATAATTTTTCTAAGAACTTACGCTTTCGTGATTCAAAAACATACATAGGTACAATAACATACAGACATATTAAATACACAAAACTGGTTCATTTCCATTGTTTACAAAAAAAAAATATCATGATACTTAATCATATATTCAATACTGCCTTTAAGCTAAAGATTACTGAACTGACTGATTGACTACAAAGCAAAAGCATAAAAATAAATATACTTCAGGACAAGCAGCTAATTCCATCACATCAATCTGACTTTTGAGAAGAGCACTTCATCATAAAATAAGTAAGTTGCATTACAAGTGATATTAATATAATATTTAAATAAATGTATGCTATGAATAAAAAAATAGGGTGTGGTATAAATACATAGGGCTTGAATTCAGAATGAAAAAACTTAAAAACAAATATGTAATTTATTGTTAAAGTATTATATGACAAAGAGATACTTATATTTTTAACCAGGATCAAGAAGAAACAATTACTTAAAATAAAGCCAATACAACGAAACCATGATAGCTTCATTTATGAACGGCTATTCTCTTTACCAAGAAAACTACAGAATATTTGCCATATTAAGTCGTTTGAGACGCAATCTTAACACTTAATTAGGGATTCTTTGGCAAGATAGCTTTAGAATTCTTATCGGTGTAAGTATTTCTTAATCTTAAGTATTCCGGCTTTTGTGCCATTATATGTCCCAAAACTTAAACATAATTTGAGACTCGATACTCTCTGATTTTTTACTAAAAAAATTTATTGAAATTAACATAAGTTTGTTTAAAAATCCGACTATGTTGCATATAAAAACTATTTTCGTAGTTGCTCCCAAAAATAAATTTTAATAATGGGAAGATTAATTAGAACGACTTTTTTTCCAATTTGAATAGTAAATACTAAAATAATTAATAAATATAGTACAGATGACAGTTTTTGTAATATCCCATTTGCAATAAGAAAATAATTAACTAATCAACTAATAATTCAGCAAATAATTTTTCCGATAAAAAATTAATAAAAAATAGTAGATATTTATTAATTTGCTAAAATACACCTAATAATTTTACGTAGTTTTCCATTTTTTTTATTTATTTATTATTATTTTATATTGCATTTATGGTAAATTATAAAAAAGAGTCAGTGATTCTTAATATTACTATCTGTACGTTTTAAAAAAATATTTGAACACTTTTCTATTATTCATTTTTTAAAAAAATTTTCACATTTTTTTCATATGTTATATTATTTGGCTTTTGTGAAAAAAGTTTATATCAATTCAGAAGCTCACAATATTTTTTGTAATGCTCATTTCTGTCGTACATTTTTATTTATTGGTATTATTTTTTATATACTATATCATTCACATAAAATGAAATGTTTTTTATTTCTTTATTTATATATGTAAGAGTATAACTATCTGGGGTACCTAAAAACAGTGAAAGATCGACCACCGTACATGTACGGCGATACAGCTCAAAAGGTTAAAATCTAAATCCTTTACATAAACATATGCTTAAAATTTAGATAATATTAACGGAAAGCGAGCAAGTATTCTTAACGGTAGAAATATTCACTACGAAAATTTTAAATATATCGGATTCGTTTCCAAATGCCTTGATTTTTTAAAAACTTATTTTTATTATCAAAAATTTAATATTCAATTTAAATTTAGTAAAAATTTACATTATTGTATATATAATTGAAATTTTGTTATTTCTAGTTATAAATATGACAAAACATGTGGCTTTTTTTTAATACAATATTTAAATACTTATGTATGTACATATATTTAATCAAAAATATTTTTTAATATAATTTAATGCAAAAGAAAATATTTTTAAGCTTTATCTAAAATTTATGTGTTTTTATCGCTTCTATAAATAAATGTTAAAATATCTTATTATATTAAAAAAAGCGTTATCCTCGAATAGTGATTGTTAAAGAACATGTACAAAAATGTAATACTTTTAGTACTTAATCTGCCACATCCTGTAGGTTTCTATTGATGCGTACCAAGAAGTTATAGTGTTTACGTTAGAAGCCCTACGCCCGTGGCTAAATCCAGCCCTGACAATCACAATGGGTCTCAGAGAGCAAACTCAAACGTATTCAATTCGAACAATGCCCTTAACCGTGTAACCGTGATCGCTGCCACTTCAAGAATATCCAATATTACTTGCATCATGTATGACTTAACTTTGTTTGGGCTTGGTGAATGGTAGAATTTCGTGAGTTTGGTAACGAATTTTATGCGGTACAATCGAGGAAAACCCAGGAGCAGAGACGGCTCTCTGATAATGTCTACATTGTGTGTGTGCCCGCGGGCTAGCAAGTATCAGGGCGAAAGACCCCGAATTCGTAGACCGGGATGTGTGTAAACACCGAGGGAATTGCTAATTTCGGTCACCGTTTCGCATGATTTATTCAATTTTTGATGATGGGCTATAACCCATGGTTGTGCTTATATACTACAAGCTGTAAAGGAGTATGTTGTTTCTCTCACAACAGCTGTGCTGGATATTTTGAATTTTTTTATTAAAGTAATGTACTTGATTTTTTGTAAGAGAGCCTTATTTTATAAATTTATATTTAGTTCATTTAAACCTTAAAATTTATTCAATTATATTGTATTACAAGCTTTCATTGAAATTAATAGGTAGATTCAAACTCCTCTACAATATCAAAAGACAAACTTTGAGTACTTAGATAATTATAAAACATTTGCTCGGGTCCTTTGTAATTGGAAATTAAAAATGTAAAAACATTACAACGATTTCAAATAGTATCTGTATTATGTATTAGTACATTCCATAAAATACTGTATTAAAGCTTTAGCATGAAAAAGATCATCTTATATTGTTATTAGGGGTAAAAAAATCATTAGAAAGTGTCTACGCTATTACTTGAGTGGCTTACTCATAGTTGACTATGAAAAAAGCAAGTCGACCATATTTACTATAGGAAATTTTAGAGAATATTCCTGAGATTTATTTATGGAAATTATAAAAGTAAGTTTTAAAGTTGAAAAGAGCGTATGTCAGTATAAATGAAATGGGAGTATTGAAATACATAGCTAGCTTAAATCATTGACTCAGATATATTTAAAACTAATTTTTTAGAGTACAATTTAGAGTTCCATTATATAATTTAGATAAGGGTTTGGCAAACTACGACCAGCTGACTATTTTAATCCGGTCCGCAAGAATTAACATTTTTAATTAATTTATAACTTTAAAATATACACTGCAACGAAACGGTCCAACGGAAATACTATAGAGTTGATAAGTACGAGATATGACCGTATGTGGTGCTCCTATTGCTTTGCATCCTACTGTGATGTTACGCAGTTATAATTTCAAAGCGTCTTTAGTACCACGCGTATTTGTTTTTGCGATATTTTGTTTTAATTTTATTACCCGTGTATATTTATGTCACTGTCAAGGCCAGAAAAAAATACTAGTGGACTTTAAATATCGTGCTTTCAATGCAAGTGTAGTGCGAATTATATTTAATAGAATTAGATCTAAAAGCAATATGTTTATTGTGTGATGATATGTACTAAAATAAAACAATATATTTTATATTTAAAACCCATAGAAAAGAAAGTATTAAAATCTTATCACAACACATTTTTTCCCCAAATAAAATAAAACATAAGCTTAAAACTAAAGACAGTTCATAAGTATCTCAGTTATCAAGAATTAATTAGGTCACGTTTGATTGTTGTGGGCGAATAAATATGTCCCGAGAAAATATTTTTAGTTTGGCGAGATCAATTGCTAGAAGTTTTAAGCACATTGTGAGTAACATCAATAGCCAATTAAATAGCAAAATCACATTTAATTGACTGTGAGGAAGCCGCGGCACCTCATGGTGCCACGGCGCACACTGCGACTCATTGGTCACACCAATACTGCTCAGTTGATGTTGCTTATTTGTTTAAAGTGATTGAATGATCGGCTTTCATGAATAGTCTGCATAAAACAAATTGAAATGAAAATATTTTAAATGAAGTTAAGAAAGCGTTATTAAAATGCAATCTGAAGTGAAATCAACTATCACAAAATGTGTTACATCAGGTGGTAGTAAAATATATGCAGAACGGGTTAAGGATTAGTTAGAAAAAATATAAGGCTTATAAAAATGCAATAAATTTAAAGTTTTTGCTTTTTTATTGTATTATTCACCAGCAGATACTTTGTAGGAAATATCTTAATATATGATGTGTCTTTGAACCAGTTATGTTAGCATTGAATTTTATTTTATTTCGCGTGTTTAACCATCAGTTTAGTAAGCTTTTAATTAGAAATTGAAGCTTAATTTCCTAAATTGCTCTGCCATACAAAAATTCACGATATAATTTTATTGAAATTTTCTGAACTCAGAGGAGCGATTGAAATTTTAGAGAAATTACGTTATTTTTGAAGATCACTTTAATTTTAATTCCTGGTTTACCTAGCCTAAAACTATTAAGATTAGGCCATTTAGAAAAAAAATTGTAAAATATAAGACAAAACAAATCTGGGATTGTCGTCGTGTTGACCTGCCTCTGCCACTCTATGGGTTGGCTTGTGCCTGTCCCAGTCTCTCTCAGTTATGTGGTCTTATATCTGGTTACGGAATATATACTTTTGTATTATGAAAGATTTTTCTTTTCGTTGTTTAAGTGGTTGTTAACGTGACCTATTAATTATTGCCTCAATTCCAATTAATTAAAAAACTTAGTATTAGTAACAATTAACACGAAATTGGCTATTATATACACGTACGAAATCAAATATTCACTGTTTTCCCATCCCAAAATGGCCCTACTCGTTCATTTAGACAAGACTCTGACCTTATGAAACATTTCAAGTTCCTAGCTGAAGCAGCGTGACAGTAGTTGACGAACATATGTATTGTATAACTAGATTAAGAATTAAAGTTACAATGAACACATATTATAATATAATATTTAACTTAATTTATTTAACATTAAGCGAGATGATTTAATTTAATAAATTAATATATAATATGTATTTTTTATATACTACAAATGATGTATTTATATTATAATTTAACAATCTACTATCGATTCTGAGATACGACTCGGGAAGGTGTTGGATTGGAATACCAATGTTCGCTTTTTAAAGCTATATTTTGTCTCAATATTGAATAGGATAGACATATTTACCGCGATATATTTTCATCATACGTTCCAGAACCATCTTTACGATGATTCGGAGGCACACATGCACTGAGCCTTTATACAAAGCCAAGTCGGCGAAAGGCAACAATTTTCAGTTGAAACTTACGTCCCTCTCGTCAAACATAAATCGAACGGAAAATCGTATCAAAGGATTCGTCAGCCAGGGTTTTCCTAGCCCCCTTAATAGATAGCATACACACAAATATAAATAAACACACATACACACACGCATCGTCGAGATGATAAGCTGGTAATACTCGGTATGGAGGCAACATATTACATACGTTTGAAGCCTCGCCGACCGCAAATCCTTCCGTCTTCGTCTCGGTCCGTGAAGAGACAAGATCCAATTTTCGCTGAAAGTACACATATGTATATATGTAGATATATAATAGAAGAACAAGGGAAGGATCAAGGCCCCACACGGTGTGCCTTTTTGACTCCCGACATTATGTTATACACTGCCAAACGGATACCGAGAGGCAAAGAGGCAATACGCTGATGGATTTTCTTTCGCGTTTTGTTTCCATTATTGGCACTGATGTTTCCACGCTGGAAACAAAGGAGCCGATATCGAGGAGCGATGAAATAAAGAAAATATATACATAATGCGAAATAACAATATCGGTTTTCTATATTGCAAACAATGAATCGTCTGCCCTTTTTTCATGTTTCTAGTGTACGTTGTGCAATATGATAAGCGCATCTCCATGTATTTGATAGATTCGAAGAGCGTGAGACGAATACTTGTTTGACGGAGCTGCGAGATTCTTGCGCTTTCCGAATGTGAATAATATGGATATGTGTGTACATATACGATGTATTTCAAGCCTCTATTATTGCATTTACATAATAAATTGTCGTTTTTACGTATCGCGAAAAAATACGTGCGAAACGATACGTGCGCTGGAAATGTAGGAGCTCTGAATCCTAATGCGGGTTGTTTGTATGTGGGTATATTTTATAGATATTGTGTAGAATGAAAATTATTTACATTTGCTATATTACTTTCTCACTACGCTAAAGTAATTTACTTTACTTACATTATTATATCACTGTATCGCTTCCATACAACATTGATGTACATGTATTCACTACGCTTCTTTAGCGATGAAAAATGTTTAGTATTAAATACGGTTCACTAAAACAGTCATACTGCTAAAAACAATGCGAATATTCTGAAAATTTAACAGAAGAAATACATAGATCTATACAATCATATGATATTTCATTTTATAATAAGTAAATCTAAAATACCTATTATATGTGTAGATATATTTTAAACCATACATAAAAGCAACAGACCGCAAATAATTTGGACAATTTTATGCTAAAAACGCTTAGCAATGCCTATATGCATATTTTATTAAATCTCTGAAATATTGTGTCAGACATTTATTAAATTACCCTTCTATTTTATCATTTATTAGAGTTTAGTTTTAGATACTGGCAGTAATGTATTTTTTTTGAATTGGGGGTAATTAGTAATTCTGTTGCACACAGCTATAATAGTACTAATTTTGGAACCACTTCCTAAATTGCAACATGAATCATGTGTTAAGAACTTTTATATATTGGTATTGACGTATGGTAGTGATCCTTTGCTTAGAGGGTGATTTTCCTAGGGACTTTATTTCAGATTTATCCAGAGGGATAAATCTGAAAATAGGCAAAAGTTGACCAGTCATTGGTCGATTTTTTAATATTTCGATTTCATTAAGTATCATAGTATTTTATTAAATTAGATGCATTTTTCTGTCTAAATTATTTAGAATCCATGGCAAAAGCAATGAAATCGTGCCGTCACCATCGCAGTGTAATCGCTCATTATTTATATTTAATATTATTTATTTGTTATTTAGATAATATAAATAAGTGTTTATTCACTTAACATATTTCCCAAAACCGCTAAAATTCATCCAATAAAAAAATCCGATTAAGATCCTACTATACTGATTATTTATCCCCTCCATCAGCTTATTACCGTCATTTAGCAAAATATTTGAAAAAATATATAATATATAAGTTATACGCCGTAGGCGAGTACGCCGTATCCCTACAATATGCTAGGTCCACGAGCACCGTTCACTGAACTTCAGATGCGCATATGCCGTATCTCCTAAATCGTATACGCATGAGTTGCTACAAAACTATTATACATTTTTAAGTTAGGTTTACAATAATAAACTTTGTCTCAAAAGTGGCAACCTCATTTTTTGTATCATGATGGGCAATATAAATAAACTCATAAATCAGTCTAAATATTGTAAATATTCATACGACGGTGTACTCTCTACATTGACATGATTGATTGAGCACTATACTAATCTAACCCTTAGAGAAGTGCATTATTTGACAATGACCTTGCACTTGTTTTGCATTTACGACTATAATGTACTCGAATTTTAACTTGAAAAAACCCACCAACTCGAGACACTCTTGCGGAAATGACAATGGGTTGTTAAAGCGCGGCATTACATAACAAATCCACATCGGGGCGCGAGGGGGTTAACGCCTTGGCTGACAGAGTACGAATGTTGGGGATTTAAACCGGGTTATTGTTGGCGAATGATTAATCGAATGTTAGATGAAATTTGTCATGCGAAAAAGACGCGTCTTGTAAAGACAATCGCTGGTAACACAGGTCCCACGGGAGGCTCCTTCTAAGCCGGGGATTAGCCCCCCGACTTGGGGCGCGCGCCCCGCTAATACACTGCGCCCCAAATAATAAACACTCGAGTCATTTACTTGGGTTGGGGTTGGTTCGTTTCTTCGAAAGGACCAAGACCCAAATGTCAGCTCGTGTCGTGGCTCTGGGACTTGCGGCTTAGCGTACTACTGATGGGGACAAGGGTAATTTGGACACTCGGTGATCGCACAGTAGTGTGGGTTCAATTTTTTGATGTGCGAATGTATGAGAGTAAAGATACAAGGCTAGTAAAAATAAAAGCAATTTAATAATTTTATCTTATCCTTGATATTTATAACGCAATTATTGCAATAATGAGCGTTCCCACTGCGACAGCGCCGACACAATTTTATTGCTTTTGACGTGAATTTTTGCCTTCTGAGAAGTGATAATTGTTTTTGCGCTCTCCTGTTGACCAAAATTCGGTTTGAATATACATTTATCAACCTTCTTATATTAGAAGTCCATAGTAATATCAGTAAGGATAGCCATTATATTTTTAAAACATAGTATAATATCGAAACGCAGACAAACTATGGAACAATATGTGAGATGCGATATCTGTCTGTATTTATTCTTCTGCTTATTTTCCCCTGAGAGTTGAGTTGGCTTAGTTTGTATTTTAGACTTACCTAAAAAATGTTCAAAAACTATAATTATTATTAGAGCTTTCATTGGGTTAGGTTTGGGTTTGAACAGCAAATGAACGTTTCGCAACTGTCAAATTGAGTTTCATAGACATTTTATAGCAGCATATCAATTAAATTATATTTTCTTTAGTAGAAATATGTAACTACTTGTGAAAATATATTTCACTAAAAATACACATTCACCATAACATTTATATATCGCATGTAAATAAATAATGATGAACTATGAAGCAATATGTGAGATTTGATGTCTATCAGCATTTATTCTTCTGCTTATTTACTCATAAGAGATGAGTTATCTTGAACTTGACCTAATGAAAGTTCTAAAACTATAATTAGTTTTAGTACTTACAATAGATTAGGTTAGGGTTTGAACAGCAAATTGACGTTTCGCAACTGTCAAATTGAGTTTCATAGACATTTTAAAGCATCATATTAGTACCAATCAGTTAAATTATATTTTTGCTAGTAGAAACATCTACTGGAGAATATTTATTTGGAATTTACTAGTGAAAACATAATTTTAACAAAAATACATATTCACTGTAACATTTATATATCAGAAGTATATAAATAATCATAAGTATGTAAATATATGTAATATATTACTACACATAGAAAAGTTAAAATCATATAATTTCACTGGTAAAAATGTATATCTATTGGAAAAAATATATTCCGATATGATTTCACTGAAATTAAATATTAAAAAAAATATTTTCCAGATAGATTCGAGACTGATTCTTTAGATTTTTCTTTTAGTAATAACCACACGAAATTGTATGTATTATTTATTTATTTTGCTGCAATGCTTAAATAACCGATAATACAATCTATAAAATCATTAAATTTATATAATTTAGATGGTGCTGTTGTTGATTTTTCGTTATTTATTTGCTTCCTTAGGTATTCGATCTGAATTCTTAGATCAAATACCTAAATTTATTTCTACTAATTTATATTCGTTGAATATTTCCTCTCAAGTCAAATATTTTTTAAACGTTTAAAAAGCAATAAAGTCAATAATAATTTGCAAACTAATTTTAACACGAACGGAGCAGCGTCAAAAAACTACAATCTGTCCCTTTGAATAATAATGATTATTGTGAAAGTACTACATAGAGAGTGGGTGCTTTTGAAGGCAATGTTCCGCTTCTTTTATTTCTTGTCTGTATAAAAAGGCCTGAAGGAACTTTTGCCGGAAATACATCAGTACATTCATCTCAAAAATGTCCAAATATTTTGGGATCTCGATACTTATAAAATTATTTAAATAATAAATACCTTATTATTTATAGTTTGTTTTAATATGAACTATTAAGTGGATTGTCTCGTATAGCAAATTTAATGCTTTCAAATATAATTCATTGTTTAACGATACTGGTTTAATATTATTCTGTATATGGAACAAAGTTTGAATAGCAAACACGTGTCTCAGTCCGTGCCTAAATTAATCACTCTCGCGATTGAGTTGTCCAAGTCCATAATTTCGCAACTGATTCGATACCACAAGCAATTGGAACCCTCAGAATCGGTCCAAACTTTATGGTTATTAATCAACGCGCGAGCTTTAATTAAATTCGATTAACACCGACGACATTTCGCGTCGACGAAAATTAAACCCCGAGGATGAAGTTGCTCGAATTTTTTGCACGGGTCTTGTATCGTAACGGTCCTAAGCTCCCTAAGGTCCCGCAAAGCCATAATTTGTCATTCCGCACTCGCGTTTTCCATGGTAACATCGTTTTGGCAACACATGGTGATTATGACCATGGTCTCGTATGTTATTGCACAGGAACGCCTTAAATCATCGGACAGTTACTCATTGTGCCAATACAAGGGTGCGAAATTTGCTACAACATGTATATTTAATATGTAACATTTTTAGTATATATATTTCCATTGAGTCATAGAACTTTTGCGATGCGTCAAATGTCGATGGAAACATTTACACGTGTTTATAATGTGCCATTTGAGTTATATGTTTATGTTTCAAGTTTTGCGAGAAGGGATTAACCCCTTCCATATGCTACGAGCTATATATTACATCCATATTATCCCTATATGCATAAATATGAAATATTTTTAATATAAAATCATATTCATTAAATCAGATTTTCGGCGTAAAAATTCACTGGTAAATTTATAAGATATAAGTAAAAAATCTGAAATCGCTAAGGAGATTTATTTTCTTTACGTGGATAATTTATTAAAGAGGGTAGAATAGATTTACCAGAATGGGATGTCAGATCAGGTAATATCAGGGAAAGCAATTGTTTTAGGGGATGATACGGATTTTCGGCACACATATTTTTTTACCTGTTAAATATAGAACTTTTACATTTGGTATTAGCAACATTTTTTTATATGATACATGTGCAATGTGTGTTTATAAAGTTAATCCCGCTCCAGCTTCGAAATACGTGACGTTTCTTAATCATCCACAAAAAAGTCACACTATATCTAAAGACGTCACGCATTGATCCTAGATAATCTTTGCAGTTGTGTGGTCCAAAAAGAATATTAGGAGGGTACATTCGTAATTTATCACCATCAAAGCGTGCGTAGATTTATCCCTATTTATTTATGTATAAATTCTGAACTAAAGCCATTATCTATATGTGTATATATGAATGATCCAGGAATAGAACACTTGAGAAACGGAAACATGGACACATTAGTGACATAATGCGGAACATAATAAAATTGTGCATTTCCTCTCTCTCTCTCAGTCAAATTTTGCACTGTATGTGCGAATTCTGAGAATTGCAGTAACTCTTAAAAGGTCCAGATGTTAAACGCAGCGGTTAAATTTTGTGGATGTGTGAATTTGCATTTTTATAAAATATAATATATGTGTGTAGTATATATTATATATGCGTATGCATATAAATATAAATTGCCCTCATTACCCCTCTATTTGGGAGAGTGCTTCTATTTTGCATTTTTAAATGGATAGAGAAGACCCTAGTTGGTATTTTTAAATGTGCCCATCTTAAAAGCCAATCAATACACACTTTACAAAGGGCAAGGGATGGTAATGTTCAAAGCTCACAATATGTTTTAACCGGGTGGGCGAAAAGAGTATTTTTATAATGAAAATACTGTTGTAAGTATTAAATTACTTCAAAGCTCTATTTATTTTACAGATAGTTATTGTATGTACCGTAAATTAAAATACAGCACTATTTTATTTATAAGACTAGTCAAGTATTTTTGTAATAATATTAATTAAAGTATAATAATTTATTATAATCAATAAGAATTTGTGGTAATAAAAATATATGTATATTTTGATTAAAAATATATTAAAATAAACATAGAGATCGTCGACCTTATAAGTTGTATTAGATCAGGGGTAGGTAAAGTTTATGGACTTATAGGCTAATTTTTATATGCTATCATACAAAGCAATCAACCCCTCTGTTTCTGTATAGGAATAATATATACATATAAAAGTATAATACTTTTAATTTTGAAAAAATATATAATGTAAATTAAAAAATATTCAGATAAAATTTAAATGTAAATTACATTGTAGCAGTAAATTGCAAAAATAGGATTAATATATAACTAGTTATTTAGTTATATATTAGGAAAAATATTAGCTTAAAAATATTTTACTTACATTACAAAAGCTTTAAAAAAGTCTTTTATGTAAGTATATATGGAATGAAGTTTCTTAAACAATTAAAATTAAATTTTGTAATTAGAATTGCATCATCCAAATAATATAACATATTTATTATGTACGAATACGATATAAAATATTTTTATTTAATTTGCAACTGTGAATCAATATAAGAAGCAATACCTTAATGATAAAAGATGTGCTTTTTTGGTATTCAATTTTTTTGTAGTACTTCTTTAAATGCAATCACTGGGTCAATTGATATTTTCTTGAATTTAATAAAAAAAAATTTAAACCTGTACACATCTCGATTTTTTATTGAAAATACTTATAGGAGCAGAAGTGTCTAACCTTTAAAGAATTTATTTTAAACTACAGTGCAACCCATTAGGTCGATACAACTCAAAAAACAATAACATATTATTCTTAATGTTTTATTTTTAATCTTGAGTTTATTCGTGATATCTAATTTTTTTATGGGTTATTAAGATACATTTTTAGAACTCATTTTAAGTTTTATTAAAACTTAAGGCAACAGTTGTGTATATTTATTTTTAAATAAATATCCTAAGAGAAGCAAAACAGAGATGAGTCACAACTGTCCTCGGCGAAAGCTCGATGGTAATTTAAATATTTATCATACAGTTTTGATAGTAAGCGCCGCCCCACAAAGAGATACACGAGGGGGTGAATAATAATTTTAACGAGGGTACACACACAAAAGGGGTTGGTAAACAATATGCAATAAAACTAATTAGGTTCAATTTTTGACAGTAATTGGCGGCAGCCAGTGCGTGAGCTGCGACGCAGTACATAATATTTACTTTGTTATTAAGCTATCGTGTTGCCCAGAGGCCAGACCTTTGAACGCATATGGATAGATAGATGTGTGGTTCAAAGCTCGGACAGGGCCGGAGAATCCGTGGGGGTCTTTTAGGGGTGCACTCCTTGGCTAATCTCTGCATTCCGCCACGGCTCGGCTTTCGGGGGTCACGTGTTTTGATATCAAAATGCACACACGGAAATTATACCCTTCACGATACTGTATGTTATTATTCGGGGTAGGGTTTCTTGAAATACATGCGAAGAGTCCCGTTTGTGTACTTTCTTTTTATTTTTACTAACTGAATCCACTAAAATTTCAATAGCTCCCTTGGGACGCACCGTGTAACACCAAACGGGAGATCCTTATGTTGGTAATAAATTTCAGTGTAAATATAACGCACACAAAATAATGTTTATTGATGCTTAGTATGTCTGTGTGATGTTTGTTTTTGAAAATGCCAAATGATAAATATTTCATTATATATACATATATAGTATGGTTTACGATTTATGGGTGTCATAATATTCATTCATAAATAATTCAAATGTAGAATATTACATAGAATTATGTGTATTTAAACATTGGATGTAGCTTAGTCTTATTAATAATTTATATCTACAAAAATTATAAATAATATTTAAAAGAAAATAAATGAGTTTTTAAATTAGCTTTCTGGAATTTTTCAAATGACTTCATTCATAAATATTATAATTAGGCAATGGCATTGAAGTTACTTATTTATAGAATTATGATATTATACAACATTAAAAAAATATGAAACATTATTCATCTACAATTTTTATCGGGATTTTATTTCGCTGCAAAAATTGAAAAAATCAGATATACAGTGGAACCTCGAATAACGAGTAACTTGATTTACGAGTGTTTCGTAATACAAGCAAATTTTTAAAATAATTTTTACTTGTCTTGCAATTTGAACAGTATGTATTGCGTCACTTTCCGTTTCGAGCAAATAAATTTTTTGCAGTGAAGAGAAGACGAAGTCAGAATTTGCTATTCAAAGTCTTCTTATTTATAGAGAATGCTTCTGCTTATACACTAGATCTTAAGAACGATTTACTATAGGAATTAAAGTTCATTAGGAGTATGTTTCTTCTTCCTAACACTACTCATTTCGAACTTCAAGAAGTTTTATACCGAATCATTATTGCATTGATGCTTCGAAGTGACTGAAAGAACAAATCTGTTTTTTAAAAAAGCCATTTCCACATCATCAATAAAGCATTGGGTGGGGTTACCAAGAAAATCCTCAATTTTGCTTGGAATAAACCTCGCCTAATTGAGTTGACAGATTTGCTCAAGGGATTAGCACAATCCTGGTTAAAAGTATAGCCAGTATCATTTGTTCGATTGTAGAAAAAGTATTGAATTCTAAAAAAATTGAGGCAAGTGATATATCTGAAATTTGCAGATTATTGGAAAATTTAAAATGCTTTTAAAATGTCGATTGGGAAAACATTGGTTTGATCGTGATACAAATCAGTTTTCAATGCTTGAATGATGCGGATATCATTTCTATTTTCATTGATGAGGAAGAGACTGATAGTGAGAATACAAGTGTTCTTCACTTAACAATAAGAATAGTCAAAAAATGACACCGACTTTTGTTTTGAAACTACATAGACCAAAAAGGATAATGATATTCGAAAATTATTGAGAGATTTTCAAAATCAAACGAGAATTACAGATTTTCTTAATAAAAAAAATTATAATCTATATTGTAAATATATTATACGTATTTTAAAACCGAATTAAAATTGATAGTATGAATTATCAGCATTTTAAATTATCCATGATCTTCCTTTTTAGTAATTCTAAGAAGGAAGAGCATGGATAATCGAGAGTATACTGTATTTATTATATTTATTATATTTAATACATAATTAGGCATTTTATAGTCTCATCTTAATAATTTTTTAAGCTACATAATAAGTCTTAACAATAATATTTTTAATACTACTATAACTATATATTCCCAGACATAGATAAAAATATTACCCCTAAGTTAAAATATAACAAGTACATATTATAGGTTTTATTTTAAAATATGATTTGTATTTATTAAATTTTAAGGAATGCTTTTATTTATACTTTATATTATAATATATATATTTAATGAAACAGGAATAAAATAGCTTTGAAAAATTATAAAAAAAAACATTAAAATTACATAATAAATACCCAATATATTTTTATATAATTTTAAATATACTCGAATAATTTTATAGGTAAATAATTGCGCCCGGAAAGAATTGTTAGCGATTAATGCTGAACAATGTCCAAATTTTAAAATGTTTTAATTTTACGCCTTGACTAGTGATTTCTAATAACTTTCGGAATGCGATCAGTATATAATACAGGTTATATAATAACATTTCATAATATCAATTTTTCTACGAATCTAATCATTGTCTCTAAATAACTAATTAGTATATAAGCATATTCATTAATTTGAGTTTGAAATACAAACAAGTTTGAGAGCCATTGCTTTCCATTTTAGTATCAAATTGTGTTTTTCGTGATATTGAACATCCTCGTGCGAATTATACGCTATTCATCATATTTTTCTTCAAACATTTTTTTCGAGCTCGATTTAACCGCGCCTGATTAACAGCACGACACGTTAGAGATGCGTGAATAATTTATTATCCCGTGTTACGTAAAAATGGCGCCGTTCGAGTGAAATGCACGAAATGTGTACGATTCGAAGCGAGCGTCACGCGTGATTTATCGCGCAAAACAAAATCTGTTCGAAAATAAAACCGCGCAAAGCAAGGGAGATGATGTGAGAGATAAAAAAATCTTTCCTTCTCTCCCTTCCAGAGAGCGGAAACGTCAATTTGTCTTCTGTTAGTTTTTGAACGACTCTCATAATCCTGGTCAGATTTTTGTCCCCCTGTGAAGGAAGAAGGAATTTCGGCTCGTTTGCAACCCCCTTTGTATACAAAAATGTGGGCGGGTTAATTACGCCCTAAATCTTGTCAAAGGATCTACCGAAACTCAATTTTAGATACTGCATCGGCGCCTATAATGAAATTTGAATAAACGAGTAGATATTTAATTACACTGTATATCAAGATTTTTGTCACACATATAATAAAACATGATTTATGAAAATAATATGATGATACAATTTCCCATTATGATGATTTTTTATACATCGTGATTTTATTTTAGCCATACGCGTTTATTTTTAATTAGTGCAATATGTAGTTATTGCCAGGATGCTGCGTCGCGTAATTTTAACCCTCTATGTGCTAGGTGCGGATAAATCTGAATCCCACGCTCAACAAAAAATAATATTTTTTGAAGGACCGAATTATTTTTATAAAAGTCACGTAATTAGTCTAAAAGTAAGAAAATAAATTCAAGATTTGATTAATTAAATTTAACTTTTGAAGATTCAGAACTATTTCATTGGACAAAATCAACGCGAAAGCGGCTGCTTTTTCTGGGCTTCTACCAATCGTTTCAGTAGATTCAGAGTGCTTTGTTTTCGTGCATTTCCAAGTCAAAGGTATAGTGGGGAGTAGAAGTGAAAGTTAGAAATTCAAGATTTAAATGTAAGTGTAGTAGTATGGTAGTGTTCTGGCATACATACCATTGACGAATAAATGCTGAAAAGGAGTCTAACGTCCTTTTTAATCCTCGATTCCTTGAGTAATACAGATGATTTGAATCCGTTTTACTATTAAATTTCCCTTTTTATTAAAACAATGTTTTGGCATATATACCATTGACGACAGTGTTCTGGCATATATACCATTGACGAATAAATGCCGAAAAGGAATCTAACGTCCCTTTCAATCCTCGATTCCTTGAGTAATACAGATGATTTAAATCCGTTTTACTATTAAATTTCACTATTTATTAAAACAAATAATGCGATTCGATTAAGAATGTGTAAATCTGATAACAACGGTAACGCTACCTGCTCGCTTGATGACAATATTAGGGGTATCTAACGGTTATATTTGAAGTAGCGTGTTTTTTTCTTTACTTTGAATAAAACTACTGATTTCTGCATGAAGATGCATATCCTTTTCTATTACCCTGTTTTAAAAACCTTTTTTTATAAATTTGAGAGGCACGAAACTTTTCAATAAATTTTTTTAATGTTAATAAATATATTATTTTCGTGTCAGTTGGTGAATCGGGCGTAGCTCAGAATACTTTAGATTTAAGCACAAAACAGTTTATGTAAATTAAAATTTACCATAATCATATACATATATTGAATACCTACCTATAAGACGGTTTATGGAGTAAATTATCAGTGGGACGCAGCCCCTGAGCCACACGCCATATAGGAAAAGATCGCAATGTAGCAGACTCCTGTTTAACACTTTGAGAAGGGCCTCACTCCATTTAGGTAACTCAAAAAGCTGACGTCTCGTTGGAGAGCGCCGCGAGGGCCCTTTCTAGGGGTCAATGGGCCCGTCCGGCCAAAGACGAAATATTGACAATTGGCGGCCCGCTGCGGTACTGGCTTATATTGGCGGCCTGACAAGTCATAAAAAAAAAGAAGTGCGCTCTTTGTTTCTGTTACTTTTCAGTCCTAGTCTCTGATTTAGTCGAAGACCCAAAATCAACTGACCAAGTGGTTTCAGTTAGTGACTATTACCGAAAAGCTGTCATTTTATATATTTTAAAAATGGAATTTTATATATTTTTTAACATTATAATATAATTTCTTAAATAAATAATAATAGGTACGAGTTAAACCTTTAATACGCTACAAATAAATAAAAAAATTAGCCTCCGTTGCAACAGATTTTCTGAAATCATATTTAATGCGAAATATTTTTATGATTTTATGAGTATTAATTACGTTTTGTTGTTCTTGTATCCGGGTGTTTTTATAAACCATGCCATTTATTATATTATTTTATAAACTTTTTAGAAATAGAGAAAACTCACGGTGGATAATTAAATATCGATGTTGTACACCCACGACTTTTTATTTCACAACTTATTTCGTTCCATCACGGATTAAATCTATTCGTGGAAGATGCGGATTAGACGCGGACAAGTAGTTCGACCAGTAGTCAACTGTATGTATAACTGCCACTCGTTATTAATTTGATGAAATAGTAATCCGAGGAGTGTCAAGACGGTGGCGATGGTTGTTCGCACATTTGACAGCCGGTGGGTGACAGTGGCAGGGACACCAGATCTCATCTCCGACGTGCAACATCTGCCGAAATGCAACATGTGGATAGCAGCATCCCGTGCGTGATGCAAACTGCATCGTAAATTCAACGGAATTAACTGCGTAGAAATTGTGCTTTGACGTTTGCACGCTGCAAATATTTGAAAGGAGATGGATGTCTAATTAGATGTTTGGAATTTCAAGTTTTTTTACGATACAACTAAGAAATTCAACAATTACATATCCTTTATTTTATTACAGAACAATATATAATTAATAGATACTGACCATTTATAAATATAAGTATACGTTTTTATGAGACGTGTTGTATCTTACCAATATATATTACATCCCGTATATTCTCCATATAATACGATTATTGTTTCGCAAAATATATTATGTGGAACAATTAAGCGATAAATCTGACTCATTCGCAATGAAAAAAGTTTCCGTTTATGAAGTGGGCAAAGTTTAGCCATCTACTGTCCGCTTTTCCGCTTCATTTCACTTTATTATATACGGGGTTATCGTAATTGATTGTTTCCTAGGGAAAATTGAATTACTCAACGGAAGACAAAGTGTTTCCACTCACAATATTTTTATTGGAGTCAATACTTTCGCCCGAACCCCTCCATAGCGATATTAACCAATTTTGTGTATGAGTTAACTTTTATTCTGTGCGATAAAACGCGATCGTCATATAAGTCATAACTTCAGTTAATTAAAAATATATTTACGGGGATAAAATATTTTAGTACTATTTAAAAATATATAAATAAAATAAAAAACTTACATGTTGAATTAAATTATTGATTAGCATAATTCTGAGTAATAAATGATTGGCTGTTGGCTAAGGTTACAAACAAAATCATTGGAGCAGTTTTCTTGGATTTCAAGAGAGCCTTCGAAACAATAGACAGAAAAATAATGTTAAAGAAATTGGAGAGTATAGGTATAAGTGATATAGTTTTAAGACGGTTTAATAATTACTTATATAAAAGAAAACAAAAAGTTAAAATAAATAATGTATATTCTGAAGAGAAATTAGTGTCTTATGGAGTACCACAAGGGTCTAAATTGGGACCATTGTTATTTGTTTTGTATATTAATGATATAGTTAATAACGTGAAAAAATGTAAAATTCATCTATTTGCGGATGACACATTAATGTATTGCATAGGTGATAACATTAAAGAAATTGTAAATAATTTAAATAATGAATTAAGTATATTAGAAATATGGTTAAAGAATAATGTACTTAAATTAAATGAGAATAAAACTAAATGTATGTTTATTAATTATAAAAATGTGTTAGATAATAGTACCAAAATAGTAATAAATAACTCTAGTATAGAAATAGTGGATAATATAAAATATTTAGGAGTAATTGTTGATGCAAAATTAAATTTTAAAGAACATTGTAATTACATATTAAAAATAATTAGTAGAAAAATAGGTTTATTATGTAGATTAAGAAATATATTAAGTATAAATACAAAAAAAATAATTTACAATAGTATAATATTGCCCCATTTTAATTATTGTGCAACACTATTAAATATGTTAAATAAATTAGACAAACAAATGTTGCAAAAATTACAAAATAGGGCAATGAGAGTAATCTTAAATAAAAATAGATTAACTAGTTGTAAAAGTATGATTGATAGATTAGAATGGTTGAATGTTCAAGAAATATTGAGTATGAATGTTTTAGTATTTATATATAAGTTAGAAAATTATATGTTACCAGAATATTTTAAAAAGTATTTAATAAGAAATAAAGATGTACATAAATATAATACTAGAAATAGAGAAAATTTAAAGATAATTAAGTATAAGAAAACGAGTACGGCTAGGGGAGTTATGTACGGAGGTTTTGATTTATATAATAGGCTTCCAAGAGAAATCCGAAACAGCAAAAATATAACGGGTTTCATAAATGGAATAAAAAAACACCTTCGTACATATAGAAATAAATTATAATATTAAGACTTTATTATTGTATATTTTTATTTTTTCTTTCTGTTATGTATTTTTTATATATTTTTTATATATGTTTACTAAATTTGTTAGATGTAAAGATTAGCTATTAAGCTAAATAAATTAATAAAATAAATAAATAAATAAAAAAATGCGTTTCATAAATATCTATAGCTTCGTAACAAAGTTTAGCATTTAGTTCACACATAGCCTAATACATTTTTGATTAAATATTAAATAAATTTACTAATTAAATTGCAATCTTTAATACTATATAGATTAAGAATTTGTATAAAAGTATTATATCATTTTTTTATCCTTTAATTTTAATCTTATAAATAACATAAAATCTATAAAAATATACTAAAGTAAAATTTTTTAGTCAACTCGAATGTATTTGAGAAAAAACCGGTTAAATTTTTTTAAATAAGCCATCTAAAAATAATTCATCCGTGTAATCATATTTTATATCCACGAGATATCGATCGATAAAAATAGGTGCTTTGTGATTCAGGTAGTCCAAGTTAATCCCATTGTTAATCTGAATTGGTATTATAACATTTTTTTGTTCATATTACATAAAGTCCGCTGCACATATTTCGAAACTGGCTTTACACTTATTGTTCGTGTATCTCACATTCCACCAAAGAATGAGAGACAATATCCGAGCATTGCACTATTTCAAACAATAAAATAAAATTTCCTACCGTCTTGACTGACATTCATGTCTACGTGTGTTTTCAATGGACAAATTCGAAATTCCTTCTCCGGCAAGGATTAAATCTATTTGTGGACGGTGCTTATCTGAATTAGATGTAGACAAGTAGTCGGACTAGAAACCAACCAAAGCCGCTAGTCAGAGTTTCAAAGCTAGTTACATAATATAAAATAAAATGTTTATTACAGTTGCTTATTAAAATGCTAGTACTACATATATTTATAAAAAATATACTTTTGCTTTAATAATTTTTAATGAAAAGTAATTTTCTAAAAACAAGTTCATGTATTATAAACTACAATTATCTCATTAAAATAAAACATATATAATACATATATTATTTAAAAGCCAGATATTTACAGTTGTAAAATCTGCTGAAGATTTATTTATATTGCATTTTACATTTCACTAAATAATTTGTAAAGAAGTTTAGAGAAGGATAACATAAACCAAAAATATTTATTTTGGTTGTGTTATCAAAGAATAACATTTTTTTATTAGATGTAAAAAAATCTTGAGAACAAAAATAAAAAAAGCAATATCTATAGTAGTATTATAACAACTGTAAATATATTTTTATGGGACACTCCGTTTACCCGTATAAGTTAGAGCTATCGAGAAAATTAATTTTCCACTCGAGTCGAATCGCATATCTGTCATATAAGAATATACGTATGTGATTCACAAAGTTATTGCAAACAATAAAAGTTTATTAGGGTGTAATTGATAAACGTACTTTTGTGTATGAAGCGTTAAAATATTATCGGAAAATATTTACTTTGTATGATAAACATTAATATTTGGAAAACTTCTTTACTAGTTGTGAAACACAAATTAGAGCTTATTTCACTTTTAAAATAATCTTTATAACAGTTTAACTTTCACGAAAATAAATGTAATAGTTTGATGAATTATATAGAAAATATATATAAAAAACTTTCAACGCGGTAAGGCATGACGGATTGGTTTCAAAACCCTATAAATATAAGGCCCTCGACTATTTGCTACACCTAATACGCTCATACATTTGAAGCTATGTTGTATCACTAAATAATGAACACTCGATACCGCGTAAAATTCCAGCTGGAATCTAGTGTTAAATTCTCAGGCTTACACTAAAACTACGAGCTATAATTTTAGAACCCTCTAAAAATGTTTGTAATCATTATGGTCTGTTTTTAATAAAACGTGCTCGTTTACTACAAAAAAAATTTAATATCAAATCCGGTATTGAGCAACTGTGAGTCATATAAATTAAATCTAGCAAAATAATATACAAAATTATTTTTTATACTTATTTTAATGAACTTCTTTATTGTTTAAAAATATAAACAATCAAAGAACATTGTCATTTATGTTTCAGAAAATAATATAAACATATTTCTCGCAAACACACTAACCAACAAATCTCATGCATCGGAGACCACGACAGAAACAACCTTAAATTTAAAAATAAGCACAAAATGTGAAAGTGCATATATTACTTTAAAGGCTGAATGGCACATTTAATTGCTTCATATCTTTGGATAAATATATTAATTTAGCACTAAAACTCTTTTTTTTCCTTTTACTTAAATTGTATTATTTTATTTTTATTTTTAATTTTAAATTTTATCACACAATTGTGAACATAAAAATAGTTTTAAAACAGTAACATGTGTTGTATGATAAATTATATTTTATAATAGTTTGTTAGTAACATTTATATTATTTGGAATAAATATTTTATAATAAAAAGCAAACAAGGATTAAACTAAAATTAAACAAATTGGATTTATTTGTATTTAATTAAATACACAAAATAGAAAAAAGATAAAATAAAACACATTATTTTAAGCGCTACAATAAAATAGTTAATATAGTTTTTGAAAATGACGTATCTAGTACATATAACATAAACATCAGGCGCGTACGATGAGAAACGTACCCTTTCGCTCGCTCACGTGTTAAGGGACAAGAGTGAGTGAGAAGAAATGGGCATGCAAAACGCATGTAATGCGCTCCCTAATCTCTCACTCACTCTCGTCACTTAACACGGAAGCGAGCGAAAGGGAATGTATTTCACCGTACGCGTCTGATAAACATATAATTATGATATATAATTTTCGACTCTCATTGTTTTTAATTTGTATATTTTACTTTTAAGCAAATCAATATAATTTATAGTGACTTTTATTAAGTGTGTAATTTTGTTATTAAAAATGATATATGGGTGTATGTATGATGCATCTATTTTTTAATGTTAATAATATTACTATTTAAAATATAAAAATTTATTCAAATTATTTAATATAATTTATATCTCAAGTCATCTAATTTCATACCGCGGTAAAGTATATCTTAAAATCTGTCGAAACAAATATTTTATATATTATATTTGGGCAAGTTGCATAAATATTTCCTTTTTATTTATGTATAAAACATATGACAAGAATGCTTCACTACTTTACGATAGGATCGATTAAGCTTATTAATCAGATTCTAAGAAATATAAATTTAATCAAGTCTATGACGATTTTCGTCGGAACTAGGAGGGCGTTCCGGTTGCCTTGAATTATAAGGAGTTCTTCTTTTCGTCCAGGAATTCCCAGTGTGTCTAAAACAATAAAAGTGAAGCGCAATAAAAATAACGCTGTGACGACAAAAAACCGTCGTCCTCTTCGTCGGCCGGCCGTAAATTACGTCCATTTGTGAATGCCTCTGCATTTTTGGGATGAGCACCTTTTTGTCGGCGGCGATTCTCTCTTGCTGGCCAGAGACCAGCTCCTGGAAGAAGGTGCTCAATCACCGGCCAGGCGGACACTGCGGTTCCGGAAAGGAATCCAAAGCACACAGCTCGACCGATTCATCAGCCAGGGAAAAGTGGTCGCTGAAATGGCCCTTTGACATTTTTCACGGCCAAAATATCCGCAGTGGTAAAAACATACTATTCAATGGCAACTTATCAACTGAGATTCTTACATTTACTTCTATAGTTGTGCTTCAAATTTGCAACAAACTTGAAAACAGACAGTTAATGCTATTTCTATATGCTTTTATAAATTCTTTATTTTCATAATGTTGTATATTTTCAACATACTGTTTGTACTGAAATAGATATTTATTTTTTTATCATTTTTTATTTGACTTATAATATTTTTTCGACGACAAAAAATATGAAATGTAGGGTTAAAAACATTTAATTAAAGACATGCTCATACTATTTTTACAGAAGTTCATTATTTTTTTATATATATATATATATATATATATATATATATATATATATATATATATATATATATATATATATATATATATATATATATATATATATATATATATATATATATATATATATATATATATATATATATATATATATATATATATATATATATATATATATATATATATATATATATATATATATATATATATATATATATATATATATATATATATATATATATATATATATATATATATATATATATATATATATATATATATATATATATATATATATATATATATATATATATATATATATATATATATATATATATATATATATATATATATATATATATATATATATATATATATATATATATATATATATATATATATATATATATATATATATATATATATATATATATATATATATATATATATATATATATATATATATATATATATATATATATATATATATATATATATATATATATATATATATATATATATATATATATATATATATATATATATATATATATATATATATATATATATATATATATATATATATATATATATATATATATATATATATATATATATATATATATATATATATATATATATATATATATATATATATATATATATATATATATATATATATATATATATATATATATATATATATATATATATATATATATATATATATATATATATATATATATATATATATATATATATATATATATATATATATATATATATATATATATATATATATATATATATATATATATATATATATATATATATATATATATATATATATATATATATATATATATATATATATATATATATATATATATATATATATATATATATATATATATATATATATATATATATATATATATATATATATATATATATATATATATATATATATATATATATATATATATATATATATATATATATATATATATATATATATATATATATATATATATACTACATAATGTACAATATTCACCTACTACAATAATAATATCAGTAAATTAAAATTACAAAATGCAGAATAAAAACTAGAACATTGATTATTTTTTGAATATGTGAAATATACTATTTTCACGACGAAATAATGCATATTTCTTATGTACAAGTTAAGGTTAAATTTTATTAGTATAAATATAATTTCACTAACTGTTTCAGTGAAATCATATTTGAATACATTTTCAACAGCATATATATTTATATTGGCAAAAATATGATTTATCTGAAAGACGCTAGTGAAACTATATGCCGCTTTAAAATTTCTGTAAAATTTAATTTGACAATTGCAAAAGTTTTAACCTAAACCTAAACAAACCAACCAAATTTAAGAATACTTAGTTTTGATCTTTCGTTCAGTCGAGTTGGGTTTGAGTTATTATTATGTTTCAATAAAGGGCTTAAATTTTTGGATGCTAAACAATGATTTATCATTGTTTGTCATTATATAAAATAAATGCTAATAAAGATCACTGTTGACGTCATGATGCTCGAAAAAATAAATGAATTTGTGAACTTGCTACCCCGTTAGTGTGATAATGGCATGAATGAATTTAGATATAATAATGTATAGAAAGAACTGATGAATATGTGAAAAAAATTATTAAAAAACCGTAGCATTCATATGGTTAATATAGAAATAGTTTAAATGGCTACTCCGGCGATCGGTAACCAGAGGGTAAAAAACAATAGTAATATGTGCAGGGATAGACAATACGTTCTTGGTATTTTCTCGAATTATTTTGAAACAAAAAATAGTTTTTTAGTCGTTATTATAGGTAATTAAAGCCTTGTTTTTAAACGAATTTTATTACAATAGTGTATAGAAAGAACAGATGAATATGTTTAAAAAAAGAATTTTTAAAAACACTGTAGCATTCAAAGCGTTAAATTTATTTTTGCTTTTATTAGATATCTTCGTTACCAAAGCTTCAAGTATATTGACAAAAACATTATTTATATAAGATCTAAATGATTGTGAAACTGTATCACTTGAGAGGAAAATGTAACTTCTAATTTGCAAACATGTGAATTAATACCAAACAATATTTTTTATTACAGATCTAGACTAGCATGAAAGACCAGTACCTTAAAACAATGACTTATGCCTAAAAAACCTGAGTTTGAATATTTTTCATATCCGAAAAATCGAAAGTAGTGATTATTATAATATATTATTATAATTCCAATCAATCGTCATAAAATAGATTTTCCAAATCTTGAAGATGAATATATGATGATTAAGTAAAATAAATGTTTGATTTAAGGACTTTAATTTCAATCAAATGTCCCATTCGTAGTTATTGATTATGTTTACCTCATTTCATTCATTGACATGATAATCTAATATGCTAACATGCAATAAGTATAAAATAATGTATAATACATGTAAATATATATAAATGTTTTTAAACAAAATACTTAAACATTTTTGGCATAATAATTATTTCCACATCCAGTGAAAAGTCTGCAATTTGATTATAAAAAAATATTCAAGACATTGCTAAACATATAATAATAATTATTATTATAAAGTAGAAAAATACGATGACACAATTTTTTCAAATCCCTTTATCGCCCCAATTTCCATGTCAATGATTTTTGCTGTATTGCAAAAAGATGATTGACGTTACGATGACCGAGATTGATGTTAAGATATTTATTTATCCAATATATTTATTTTTATATCCCCTCTTAGTTATTTAAAATATCAATCTTTTTTGCTTAAGGAACTTGATTCGAATAAAATATGCATCCTTTTTGAGCTGTCTATGTTATGCGACCAAATTATCCAGAAGCAAAAATCGCGCAACTAATTGCTTAAAAATAAATTCTGAAGCCACAAGAGCCGTCTTAATGAATGGTATGCATATACATTTTCTTATGATACACTTTTTTCCTTAACCAAAAGGGAAGCAGGAGACGAGAGCGGCGGAGGAAAAAGGAACTCGATATTTTATTACGGCCGCAGTGCTACCGCGTATCACTCCCAAGAATTTTAATTTGCCCTAAAGAGTTTTTTGCTCGTCCATTAGGACAGGTGAATAAGAGCGAAGGAGAAATTCTAGCCATTCCTGACCACTTGCCCCACGGGAATTCGTCAGGAATCCGAAATAAAATTTAAATAAAACCACTCCACTAATTCGGAATAACTAACGTTGAGTTATGGTTATTTCATGATCATGACTATTATACGCAGATGTTTAATGACATTGCCACCTAGAACTAAAAAAATAAGCATCAATATAGCTTCAATGGAATATATTTAGAGAAAGATTAAAAATCTTTGAGATCTAATAATTGAAAATAGCTTAAATACATATCAAACTATAAATATAGAAGTGCAGCATAAACAAAGACCAAAAGGGGATCGGCATACACACAAAAGACATTTGGGGATCGTTTCTCTTGATGGTGCATAAAATGAAAACGGTGTTCGAATAAAAAAAATAATATCATAACGTGTGGGGTGCCGAAATGCAATATTCGAAATGCCCTAATAAAAATTGACAAGTTCCAATGCATAATGTTGAATACAAAAATATTGAACGGGGAGCCAATAATGAACCTAATTTCATTCGTCCCTTAACGCATGCTCGAACACATAGTGATAATATAGCGAGATAACGTCTATCAAAATATATTCATTACAAACACAATAATTGTATTGGATATGTGTATGGCTTATTTTATTACTAAGAAAATTGGCTTTCATTCAATACGTTTAAAATATAATAAAATTGGGATCAATATGTGGGTATGAGAAATATATATAAATATATCTTTATAATAATATTTTTATTGTAAAGTAGCTCATTATTAAACATTTTTTAATACCTAATATGTACGACAAAGTTCAATTTTAATTATACATCACAATATTTATCCGTGAGATTATGAAAATCTAGGTAAACCTGATTTGTGATTGGAATTAAAATTATATTATAATTACTAATTCCGATCTCCTAGAAAAAAAGTTCCATATGGGATTCGAACTCAAGTCTGTCAGCTCAATAGTCAACGACTTTCTGATGTTATAAATGAATTAATTTAAGCTTATTATAAAGATTTTAAATCTTTTGTATATAGAGACATTATATTAATTTGTTTATGTTTTAAACTGTTTTTCTAAATTAAAATTACTTTTCATTTATAATATATGAATTATATTATATATAAAGCATAAATGAAAAAACACTGAAGACGTTCTTATTTCGCTCAGAATTATGTAGCTACGAATAAAATTACATATTATTAAATCTTTATTTAATTTGTTTTATTACAAAAAAATTCTCCTAATATTTTTGTAAAATATATGTAATTATGCAGTTTACTTAAAATTTATTTTAAGCATTAAAATTTACAATTTTTTTTTTTTCAATCAGTAATTATATATAAATACTTTCAGCTCAATGGATGGTTGCTCAAATTATAAGTTTATTTAAACTAGAAAAAGAACCAGACGACGCATATTTGTACATTTAAACCTATGAAGAGTATCGCCGTACATGTACGGCGGTTGATCTTTCACTGTTTTGAGGTAGCCCGGATAGTTATATATTTAAAAATAATATGATTGTAAAATATTTACATATATAACTGAATAAATAATAAGAAAAACTTATTTTTATATACTTACTTAAATTTTTTTTTTATTTGTAAATTATTTCTATACAAAATAATATTAATAAAAAAAGTGTACAAAATAAATTTACATAACAAAAAATATTTCATATTAATTTTATAAAATTTTATGTTATGTTAATTTATTTTTTACTCTTTAATTTATTGGTATTATTTTCTATTGAAAGCATTTATAATAATTAAAATTAAAAAAAAATTATAATTATGTTTTTTATTTTATACTATATAAATATAAATATATATCTCTCTGGGGTACCTCAAAACAGTGAAAGATCGATCACCGTACATGTACGGCGATACTCCTCAAAGGGTTAAGACAGGTTAGTAACAGAGGGCGGGACGAAATTTATGCCGCTGGTCCAACAAAACTTGCCGAAAATGATTGAAGACGTATCTATGGATTCTTAATATTATGAAGCACTCATTCTCATTTTTTTACTGCAAGATTAATGACTAAAAACGAAAAGGTATTAAATGATTTTTAACTACAGTTAAAAAAGCTTTATTTAATTTAAATAATATATAACTTCCTACATTAAAAGTATTATTTATATTAATTATCAATTAGGTTAAATGAACAAACATTTTTTTTATTATTAATTAGTATTTTAATATATATTACACAAGAGACCGGTTTATAGTAAGATATCATCTCTGGATGCATGTTTAAAATTGTTCACATTTTTTCATTACGATTCTTGTATAATAATTAACTTGTTACCGACCGCGCTTATTAAGTGCTGAAAAAAATTAGCGCTTCGTGAGCGATCGTTTAAATATGATTGATGATTCGCAATTTCGTTGTAGAGTCATTTTTTTAAGCGGAAAAATTCTTAGTTTTCTAAAAGTAATTTTAAAATATTCCCCGGATGAAAATGAATCAAACAGATTGGTCTCGTTCCTGCTGTCAACATCGAATAGATCAGAGTCTAAGCGGGTCTATTTGTGAACGCCGTGTTGACATGGTGCTAACAAGTTTTCTACCGAACGAATCGAGATATTATATTATTTTTCTTCTACGATTACGTCAAAACTTCCTCCTCTGTGTTGGGAAACACCGGAAATACGAGGTGAAATAAATAAAAAAAAATGGACGCTGATACTCAGAACCGAGCTGGAGTCGATGGATGAAAGAAAATTGTACGAGATCAGAATAAACTGTCGTCGGATTTATAAAACTGTTGGGTGAATAAATTAAAATAAACTTATATATGTATATAAAGGTATTTTGTATTTATTTTAAATTTATTGTGCTTTTTGAAATCTATTATGATGATATGGGTTAAAATAGTTTTCAAAATAATAATATGAAATTAAGATAGATAATTTAAAAAATATGTATCGCAGAGAGAATGTATTTATATGAACTATATATTGCTAATTAAAATATTGATTTATTAAAAATATATTATTATTGTTTTTTAATTAAATGACACCCCACTTGTATTTAAGATGCATATTTATTTTCGTCAGATATTTATGCAAAGTGCACGAATAAAGCAAAATCGAACTTCAAAGTGAATATCAATACGGATTTACATTAAAAATAAATTATGTACCCTTCCCTTAAAGTTATAATATTACTATAGAGCTTCTTAAAATCTTAAAATTTTTTGTCGATTTGTTTACTGATACACCTTTAAAATTTTAAAATCGCCATATGTGCATCGTGAACAAATATACCCAATATCTGTGTGTTTTTTCATCCCCTCCTAAGGGATGCTCCTGAGGGGTTGATTGTGTGTGTTAACAGTGCAATAAAAGCGCGTATAGTAGTTCTATATCGAAACCACGTGGAGGTGTGTGCGTGTAGATTTTAGTGCGACGCATCTTAATAATGCATCATATCGTAATATGATCGCGCGTAGGGTGAGTTTGTATGTGTGTGACGTCACTTTTGGTATCAGATGCTAGGGGGTGGAATAGGTTTTTCCGGCGTCACTTCTATATCGCTGTCCATTTATATGAAAATTTTCCTTTTCCTCGCGCTTATATACACATATTGTGGGATACACATCGAATCGATCGCGAATATTCTAAATATGCGCGCGATAAAAATACAATAGTGAATTTCTGCGCGATAAAGTATAGGGTGGTTAGTTAAATTGTTAAGATAAATGAAAATAATTTTAGTAAAAGAAGAATATCATCCAATAGAACTCTTTCTGATAAGAACTGATACATAATATTTGTGTGTAGCTACCAGAATTTCCAGGAAATTGGATTATAGAATCCATGAAGGTACTTAAATATTGTCTAATGAGAAAAATGGCAAAAGGATTAGAGTCTTAAGAACTTTCTTTATAAAATTGTTACATATCAATTACGCGCTGTTTATGTTTAATAACAATCAAAAAGACAATCACAACAAAGAAAGATGTTTTTTATCAATTATCTTTATTTTTAATACAATAATAAATATTCAATGTATGCAATCCTAAATATGTTTGATTCGTTATTTTATTATTTGATTTTTTTTAAATTAGCAATAATTTGAAATCTGACCAATCGATTAGAATACAAAGTATAGATATATCGTTAATTTTAAATTAACAAGTGGGATATTTTTAAACAATTGTGCCATTAGTCACAAATTAAGAGGTCACCACAACGATCACTTGAACGACGAAAAGAGATATTTCACACTCTAAAAGTTCCATAACCATTACAAAAGATCTTACTCATCACACAACAAAAGAGATCTCTATACCACAAAAAACAGCGTCAACAACGGCATTCGTGCACGGACACCAAATATGACACAATATTACAATCTTTATAAATACGTTAACCATCCACTATCTTCGCTAATAAAAAAACAACGCTTTGTATGAAATGAAGCGCACCAGAGATAATACATTTGTCTAATACAACTAGTTTTAAAATGTTAAAGTGACATTTATCTCACATTCCATAATTGTTTTAAGAAAAGAATCGAAGAGAAGCATACATGTTCTTTTCCAACTGTATTTAATATTTTTAAACAACAGATGCTAAAACTATTTATTTATATAATATATTATAAACTTTTAAGTATGATAAATAAACTCATTTAAATTCAAGATTTATAGGATTTATTTCCATTCGGTGTTTTCTTTATTAAGACAAAGTTTTTAAGACTAGAATGTCGTGAATTAAAGTTGTGGGTTTAAATCTCACAGGAATCCACTTTTTTTTAATTTTTAGTTGTATCTGTTGGATTAGAATAGATGATTATATTTAATTATAATACTTTCTTAATCTCATCTCATCACTTGATCATTATTTATATAATAGTATATAAAGAATTTTATATAAAGCAAATATAGCTCATTGTAAAATAATCATTTTTAAAATTTTGCCAAATGGAAAAGAGATTTTCAAAACAAACAATTTTTAGAAATTGACCATCATAGCTCGTATGGAAATCACTGAAGTACGATGTAAAAATCTGTGCAAGTGTCGCTATTGTATATTATAGTGCAACTCTTTAGTGCTTTTTTAATGCGAATCTTGCGTTTGTGGGGATAAAGTGGAGATAAAGAGATTCAATTGCAGAATTAATATTTTAAAAATCATTAAATAAAGAGCTTTTATAAGTATAGAAAGAGGATTTATGATCTACAAGCAGTCTTGTGAAAATAAATGTTTAGAATTTGAAGCAACGACAGATACTATATTTTATAATAATAATTAATAATTGATAAAAAAAACGATAGTTAACATACTAGTGCTGAATAAAAAATATATAGATAGTACATATAGTGACTTTTACATTTTCATACAGCATAGGATTGGTTGATCTTTTTATTTGCAAATTTAAAAACATATTTTTGCTGTTGTGATAAATTTCTATACAGCTAACAATATGTATATAAATAAATAAACAAATTTAGCACACTTGTGTTTTAGTCCGCCCTGTATATTCAAGCTCTAATTTTTTTATTTGGTCATTAATAAAAATATTCTAAATATTTTAGATGAAATTCGCGTGAAATACTTGATATAGCTTTACCTAAAGTATTATTAAGTTTTAAACGGTCAGTTAGCATGCTATTAAATCATTTTATAATTTTTAATATATTTTTTGATACTTAATTTATATATTATAATATATATAAATATATACAATACATAAACTTACTTTTTAATATCTTCCTGACCTTAACTCAACTTTTCGCATATCTCTGTTACGACACTTGTTTGTTTTTGACTATATTTTTTTCACACACCCAAAGCTAAATTTTTCCTGTAATCTTTAAAAGTCTGCCCAAAGGGCCAGTTCCACCACGTACGTTATCTACCTATGGCATGTGCGCAGATAAATTCGCGACGTAGCGGGAAGGGCTATTTAAATTTAAATTTCCGCGGTAATCCCGGGAGGGAAGGAAGACAGGACTAGGGAAGGTCCGACGACAGATAAGCTCTTTTTTGTCCGCCCGGTGGGGTGACCACCGATCCGGGACCCAGACTTAACCCTATAGCGGCAAAGTGCTGGACCGTAACGTTAATTTTTAAAAAGCACAACCCTTTGTGTGATATTTTGATGTTGATTCGATTATGCACACGATAACGGTGGAAAGTATCGACTATAGATATTATTAAGTAAATTGGCGAGTGTCCCGGGGAATATTAATAAAACGTGTGGATACCGCGATGGGAGAGCTTTCTTGGTTTCTGTGAAAGGTTTTTGTCGGGTACAGGATTATTCGCCTCACAAAGCTTCCGCTATGAGCTTAATTTGTAATGATTGTATCAAATGCAATTAGCATAACGGTTTTAGAGAGAGAAGCAAATATATTAGTAAGTTACTATATGTAATAATAATTTAAAATAAAAATCTATACATTTGTTATAAAAATAATTCACTTCAGAATTAATACAAAATATGTGTTATATAAATAAAAAGTTAATAAAGCAAGCGCTATATAAATTGTTGTGTATTTTTACATATTTTTCTTTGGTAAAAAGACAAGTTTTACTTTCATTTGAAAATGTAAAAAGTACTTCTTACTATAATGGAGCTTTATCCACGAAAGCCACAAGTTTGATACCTGTACTTTAATTTAGTTTTCATGCAATTTATCGAATCGTTTGTTTGTTACTTTTATTAGCAAAAGAGAAGGATTGTTGATATACCATTTTTATCTTCACAACACGAATGTTCGGTTGTGTGACCGTTTCTATTGTGTTTACTTAGCGAAAGCGTGATATTCGAAACCGAAACGTAAGCACGCTGGATAAGTACGTGGAAAATTAAACACGAACGTAAGAAAATAAATATTGCGAGAGAGTAAATCAAAGATGATAAGAACTATTGTTCTCTATGAACATATTTATATCAACCAGCTATAAAAGTAATTTAGCAGTTTATTGTATCATTAGTGCTTGTCTAAAAAATTTTAGAGAAATAAATTATATGTAACAATAGCATACACGAAAAGTCGAGAGTTCAAATCATTATCCATTTTCTAGGAAATTATTATTTTATCTACATACGATTTTTTTTATAAATTAGCATTACTGCTAATTTATTAAATAAATCTAAAAAAGAGCAATTGTAGCAGCCATCAATTGCAAAACCTTATAAAAAGTAAAACCAATGAATTTTTATTTTATATATGTACAAAAACGGCGTTTTAGCGACATTGTTAAAAGGAATATTTGACAATAAATAATACACTGAAACGATCTATCGTAAATGGCGCAAATAACGATACAATGCATGTGATTGAAAAAAATAAATTAAAACAGTTCCATTGTTGCCGGATTTATGCTACCTAAAACGAACGTATTTTTTTTATTCCTAAATTTTAATTATCTAATAATATAAGATCAGAAAAAAACAGGGTCACCCCTCAAATGCTTGGTTAAAGAATCGAGAAAGAGAAGATTGATTTCCCCATTGCCTTAAAGTTGTCATGTAAAAAGCATTTACCATGTATTACCTTAATTCGTACTTTGTTTTCAAGCTATAATACACAAGTGTTTAGCCCTATACTAAAAAGAGCTCGGATGTTCTCACACACTTTGTATGGTGGATCTAAGGGACTTATTTACTGATCCATTAGCAACCAGTAGCCTTAACACCTTGTGCGCTTTGCATATTGCTCCACCTTGATTCATGACCTAAGCCGTCACGATTGACGACTACGGCCAGGTTGACGATTAGTATTGACACACTATCTATGCTGGAGAAATAAGATAATCTAAAAGTAAGTTTAGTACTGTACTCGAATTCAGTGGAGTTTACGTAAAATTAACGCAGATATAATTTCAATTGTCAAATCTGGTCCAGGCAAAAATCACCCTATAACGAAATTTTTAAAGCGATTTTAAGAGTTTGCGATACAGGACCGTAGCACAAAAATATAACACGTATCTAAAAATATTTAGGTGCTTCGGGATTTCGTGAAGATATTTATTTAGAAAACGCTTGTATAAAACACTATTTGTTTCTTTGTGACTTGACTAAAAATTCTGTATCGAAAAAAACCCAGGAAATTTATTCCCGGGAATTCCCGACTTTTGTATTGTTTCTGGTCCAGGAACGTTTAAACTATTAAACACCAAGACTCGATTTTCTAATGAAAAAGATTTTTGCAGCACTAAAATCAGAAATTAACGAAAGAATAAATAAATAGTTTTGGATTTAAAACATTTTTTATGGAAGCCCGACTATGTTATAAATTAAAATTAATTTCATAGTTCATCCCAAAAAATATATTTGATTACTATGCAGATTTATTAAAAATATTTTACGTAGATAGCTTGAAGTTGTATATTGAAATAATTAATAAAAATAATACTGATGACATCTGATCACATTGACAATCGAATAATAATTAAACACACTACCTGTATATTTCTCCGTTAAAAAACATTAAATGTAGGCAATGTAATAAATGTAAGATTTTGCAATCAATTGGGGAACAGAATTAAAGTTGACGTTAAATTAATCTTTGCTCAAAATTATGCCAACATCAACGGAAAGCGAATTATTATTTTTTACGAAATGAATATTCAATAAGAAAATTATATTATTCGTTAATAAATGATTTGGTCTTAAAAAAATATATATATTTTGCATATCAAAAATAATATGTAATTTTTTTTTATAATTTTGTAGATTTTATAAATAATATATAAATATAAAAAATATTTCCTTTTAAATTTATTAAATAAATTATTAAATATTTTTATTTATACAAATATTTAAATACAAATATTTGTCAAAAATATTTTTTTGCTACAATATAATTTTACCGATAAGTAAACAAAAGTCTCGATTCCAGTGAATTTCCGGAACTACAAAAGAGGCGAGACTTTAGAATCACTAGACTTAACCCATTCTGATACATAAAACCATATAGCTAAAATAAAATTTTAGTATAGTTTAAAATTAAATTTGACCACTCAACAGTACTGAAAGTAATACAGATTTTTTTTTAAATAATTTACCAGATTGCTTGTGCAACTATTTGATAAAGGTGTTTGCATGAACTGATTATTTTTCTGACAAAAACCGATAAATTTGTATTATATAAAACTTTTAAATTACAATTATTAAAAAAAAACTTAAGTGTCCATCGATATATTAAATTTTATAAAATTATAAGCAATAATATTGTTGCTAATTATAAATGCACAAGTGCACTGTTTTATTATTTAGGTTATTAAAATTGAAATAATTTAAATTATATTGTATTAATTAATTTTCATTCAGCTTAAGATATTTATTATTTAAAAAAAATATAAACATTTTATCTTTTAAAATTTAGTTTTAACATGTACGTATATTAACATGTATGTATATTAGTATATTAATATATTTTTTTAAATTTAATAATTTTAAATTTAGATTTTTGTAAATGTATATGTATTTTCTAATATTTTTTAAGTGATCCTAAAATAAATAAATAAAATTTATAAATAAATGATATCTTTGACTAGTTTTATATAATTTATATATACAATATTTAAACTACTAAGCATTGCATGTTTAAAATAATATGTACCTAACTCTTTTTCGATGCTTTGTTCTATTTTTCTGCATTTTTTATTTAAAAAAATATTTATATAAAAAATATCCTCATTCAAAAGATAAATGTCACGAAAGGGTATGATATATTAATTAACGTCCAAGTTTAATTTTAAACTCGAACCGTTATAACGAGTGTCGAACACGCCAAAAAATGTTCGGCGCCATTTCACATTCGGGCGCATTCGTCGCGCCGGATGTTGTGAAAAAAAACAAATACATACACAATATGTTATATAAATAAAAATACAAGTCCCCCCCTCTCCCTCGTGAAATACTGCATCGAAGATTTTCCCCGAATGAATTTTTCACGAATCATTTCTTCAGGAGAGACGCTCTTCTTACGTACGTGTGTTTATTGGGGGTGAAGAAGTCCCAGGCTGTTATCGACCTGGTCAATGGGTCGTGAAGTGGGTCCCGCGGGTTCGTGTGTCCCGGCAGATACGACCGGTCACGCGGTGGGTCATCGTGACCCTTCCATATCCAATTTTCGCCTTCTGCTTATCAATTACCCAAGTATACAATCGGGCAAGTGAAAGAATTACAAGTAAGGAAATTGGATTTTCATAACTTTGCTTAATGTTGCGGACCAAACCGTCCGAATAATAAACTTTATTTATTATTATATATTTCAGAATGATAATATTTATCAGTGGTAAAATGAAATACGATACGTTACGATAAAGACAGAGTTACGTTGTATAGTTGAAACAAATATGAAACCAATCAATTACCAGATTTTGAACGAAAACTAATGCTTGGTACAGCATTTAATTGTTATTTTAGCCATACAAATTGGTTCACTTTATTCATATGAACAGATGTGTTGATTCACATATAATCATTGAACATATTTTTTAAACTAAAAATATTTCCATAAAAAATCACATGACACAGATTTTAAATTAAACAGGATTCGATTTGATTTTAAAGAGATGAAACATATAATACAAGCGATTAAAAAGTACACAGCTGCACAATATTAACTGAGTATTTTTTGTAATTACAGCATTAACAAAGTGTTTTTGATTTTTATTTTCTGTCGCCTATTAGCTGTTATAATATAATATAATAATAACAAACAGATAAAAAAAATGAAAAAGGGCACAATTGCGCTGTAGATAAGTGTGAATAGGCGGGAAGGAGGGGGGGATAAACATGTTTTTTAGGGTTCATACGTTTTTGGTGTAATTAAAAATTAAAATAATGGAAAAATATATTTGGTATTCGTTAATTCAAATATTCAGATTAGAATCTTTAGCACCATCTAAATATTTATAGAGCAGATTAAACATTTAGTTGAGTTTGCGTGATTTGTACTTGATTCATTTCAAAACATTTTAGCTTTGTATTGATAAATAAAATTCTCACTATTATTATTCTTTTCTTTGATGTTTTTTTATGTTATTTTTAGCATTCACTAAAGGTCAAACGAATTATGATGTCAAGTTTATATTAAACATTCGATTAAACGGTTATCTTTCAGATCAATAATATTAAGCATTCATAATTAAAAATAAAAAAATACCAAAGAAGTTAGCTCTAAATACGAATTTCCATTAAAATAAATACCAGTTATAACAAGCACTTAAAAATATAATCCTTTTTATTTTACATTTTTTACAGCTTAACGACCGAGGACTCACCCACGAGTCCTGAGAGTACCTTCTGTAGCGGCCGAGGACTCGCCCATGCGTCCTGCATTATGCGTCTTCTTTTATTAAAAATACACTATGATACAATACAGTTTACCCTTATATTATAATGCGAGATGGTAGTATACTATTTCTACCTAATATAAAATATAAAATAAATTATATTTCACTTTAATTTTTCGTAAAAAGAGTCGTTTTATCCCACTGCGTCGCAATGCAACGAGTCGTCGCCTATTTTAGTTTGTTATATTCTAATATTTTTGGGCTAGTGTGTTGTTTGGTAACGGTTCTCCAAGCCGCTCCCACTTACAGTGACCATATTTTTTGCATTATAGAATATTATATTTTTATTTATTGTTGTCATTAATAATAAGTGATAATTTATAGTAAAGGTTAGTTAATAACAATAAAAACAGTGAATTGCGTATTTACAAAAATAGTTAAATAATCATTAAAGAAATTTTTGAAATTTGACAACGTTGATTAGTGCACGATTTTTTTTGAACACTACATTAGCTTAAAAATGTGATAATTAAATTAATAACATGTATATTTAAATGCTTCTAAAATTTTTTGTATAAACGATTTATAAAAAATATCCATTTATAATAAATAATAATTTGCACTCACTAAATTTTTTGGCGTCCATTTTCTGCGTACAACCGTTTCGAACACATTTATTTTCATAATTACACTGAGTGATACGTGTAAAAACATTTGTCATTATGAAGAAAATGAACTAGATGACTTCAAATTTGTCACACATGGTCTACGTTCACGTACACTTGAATTAGAATTACTTTCGCACACATCCCTATGTTCACAATCACTGGGGGCGTTGGACAACGCGTCATAAAAATTTTCCAAAAACGTTTAATTTCTCTCGTCTATTTTGCCGTGATTGAAAATAAAAATTTTAAATCAAAATCACAGTCACAAAAGATCACAGAGAGAAGAGCAATTTTCGCGATACGTTTCGACCGATAGTTTAGAGGAGACTAAATATACTGCATTACTTCGATTATAAAATGCATTTTTTTATCTGTGTGGAATTCCCGAATTTGGGAATTCCACAATAAAAAAAGTGTCATATATTCTAATAGATGAATTCTTAAAAGGTATGCACAAGGTAAGCTGATAAGACGGGACAGGTAGTGGCGATTTACCCTTTTAGAATAACATTGATTGTAATTTATAGTAAATATTTAATATTATATTTGTAAACAAGTTTTTTTTCGTTATATCACTTAATTATGCGGCCCACAGATTTAGAAACACTAGTTAAATGACGTAATTACAATATATTTATGCAAAAAATCATAAGGAAGCTACAAATTAAAATTCGATAAAATATATTATTTGGTTTATAGGGAATTTACTAAAAAGGGTGATTTTTTGCTATTATTCCGCGAAATCTCCCGTCCACCAAGAAAAGTTCGGCAAAAAACACCGGGCGTTAAGCTGGTATAAAATATAGTGCTTAGATCTGTTATAAGATTAAGAATAATAAATTAACAATAACATCAGATAAAATCGTAAACTATTTTTTTTTAATAATAATTTCCTAAATAAAATATTATCATAATAATTTTGTGAACTGCTAAACACCTTGTAGTGTATGCGAATATTGTGGGCTGATCTAACTTGTGTTTCATGTAAATAACCAATACAAAATTAAGTAGAAAATATCTTTCCTAAGATTAGAGCCAATCTATCTATCGCAAGTGCAGGTAGTAAATTGTCAATAATGAACCTTTTAGAAATGGGTGTTGGCCTTCGCTCAAAGCATACAATATAATTAGAAAGAAGCTGTTCTGAGAATTTATGTTTGGTTTTTTGTTTATATCACCTATATAATACTAAATTATTATTATGGAAAGAATGAAAATGATGAATATAAAATATATTGAAAGCATACATGTTACTTTTAATTTATTTAAGTGCAATAAGCAAAATATTTTTAGTGAAGTGTACCGTAAATTCATTTCGTGAGTATGGGCATACAAATGGTCAGACATGGTGGCCCAGAAATAACAAATCAAAATTTTTATTTTTAAATATAAAAAGTGATAAAAAATCAGGTAATTAATACTAATCTATTGAAGAGTCCCACTTACTTTGTATTTGTAAGATGTTTGCCAATGATATAAGTTTGTTTTCGAAACTATTATTTCAAACAAATTGGACCCACAGGTTTAGAAACACTGGTTAAATGACGTACTTGACAGATATTTATGCGAAAAATCATAAGGAAGCTACATATTAAATTTGAATACAATATCTTAATTGGTTTACAAGTTATAGGGAATTTACTGAAAAAGATAATTGTTAGCCATTTTTCCGTGAGATCGCCCGGCCACCAAGCAAAGTTCGGCAAATAAATACCGGTCGATAAGCTGTTAAGCAGAATTATCTTAAAACTTTAACTACCTACATAACTAAAATAACTTATTAAATGTAGAAAATGTATTTGCTGGTGCAAATCCTTTTTTTAGCATTGTTTTAGCAATTATTAAAATTCAAATCCCTACTTAGGGCATATGGTGAATAATGAATAAATTTTATTTTTCCCATTGTTGATGCATGCAAAGTTTAATATAAAATACGTTACTTTAATATGCTATTATTATGTAATAATGTTCTTTTCAACATATTTCTTAGCTTTAAAAGAGATAAAATCTAGAGCTCCGCATCTTATACATTCCCCAATGCACCAATCATCCATAATATATTATTATAGGAAAAGCATCAATCAACCTAATACCTTTTTACTCTAACTATTCACGATACTCCTCAGAAAACATTTCTAAGATGAACCGTGAGCTCAATTGCAATTTTCTTCAAAAAGAGGGGTTGCAATCGCTAAAATTATAAAAAAAATTCTTCGGAACCAACCCACGCTAACTTGTTTCGGAACGTCTTTTGCACATATCAATAGAGCACCGCCAAAGGGATATTCTTTGATTTGTTTACTGCTGGCGCCGATCAAAAGGGATCACATCATGTTTGGAGCTACTGCTGCTGCTGCTGCATAAAGGATTTCGATTTGTGCACTTTTTACATTATGGGAGAGTTCACGTGAACGCAGTTCAGCTCAAAGCAAACACAATTGACCGTGGAATGCTAACGCTGATCTTGCCTAATGGATTGAAAGGGTTTCTATACATACTAAGACTTGTATGCAAAGCGACTCAAAGAGTATGTACAACACAATGGACTTATGACACACGTAAAGGGATAGGATAAATGTTCGATGAGAATGTGACGCTGTTTGAATCCTCTGAATCATTTATATGAAAAATAATCATACACAGTGAAAAGGCGTTGGTGTAGACGCTAGAATAAAAAATACTATATGGGTATTTTGATATGACTATTTATGGAACAGAATCCAATTCTAAAAATAATGCTAGAAAATTCAAGGTTTTTATAGACTGTTTCCTTTTATTACATTCCAAATAAATTTTAGGTAACTAGTTGATACATAAGATATATATAAAAAACATTTACTTAATTTATATTACTTTTACTTATTTTCGTTGATTACAATTCTAGTGAGAATAATATCCAGTATAAGTAAACATACAAATTTAAATTCTGTTTAAACTAAACTTATGATTTTTAAATTATTTTACAGATAAAAAATAAAAATTCTGGTAATATAAATATAATGTTGTGTATCATATTGCATTTTTATTTTGTTCCAAGCTAGTGTTTTTCAAGCCTTTAATTTTTATCTGTATGCTGGAACTAAACTATATAAAATACTTTATTTTGGAACATAAGAACCCAACCATCGTGAATAAGTGCTACCGAGTCAAAAAATAAGTGCTACCGAGATATACGCATTTGTCCAATGTAATGGAGTGGTACTTTTGGACCTCGTCACACGTCTATGTTATTCGATAGTCTGTATTTATCTACAGATGCGTGTATGCTCTCTACGTGTGCTTAATATCAATATAAAGCTATCGAGTGTCGTAATGAAAATGCGACACATCTTGGCACTTTTGCCGCTATTGTTTCTCACGCGAAACCAAAAAAACAAATAAAGCCTATTTCTGTACACAAAAAAGCAATTTGTAAATCGTCGCCGACAATGGCGTCGATATTTGCCATTTGGCCCAATATTTGCGCGGTAGTCCCTCGGCGACGGAGGTCTGAAAGTGTAACTTTTATATTAGAATATATTCCAGGGGTCCCAGGGTGGCCATAAATTCACCGCGCGATTATTATCTCGCGGCTTGATTATATTTGAGCTTGCCCTTATTTGTGTTATCTCAAGCAATGAGGCACGCTTATAATTTCCCTCAGATTGGCCGACAATGGATTTTCCTAATGGGCCCACCCCACAAATTAAATATGCACATATATAATAACAATAAAAGGCCGCCCCCTCATTTTTTAATAACCGCTTATCACTTTCAATACCACCGTGTCACGCTAGCGCCCAGCGATGTTCAAGTTTTTCCCTTGCGGAGTGAAAATGGTCGCGGAAGTCACACGCGTTTCCATTTGCCTTAATTGCCTAATTAATGAGGGAAAACAAAGCAATTTGAGGGGTTGAACTATTGCGTTCGTGCATATCTAGGGTAAATCTGAGGTAATTTTTAATCACGTTGCGACGATCACTTGTCTAAAATATCATCAAAAAATAATATATATATATACAATCCTATGACGTCAAAGACAATCTGATTCTATAGAATGATAACTTTTTGCTTCTAAAATTTTGTGCATATTTTATTAATTATAAAATCACACAATCACCGACTATAGAATAAAGTTTGACTTGACGAATCCTGATTGAAAATTTATTAATATTAAGAGCAATAAAACAAAGACACAATATTTTAATTCATTTCAAGTAAATTTAACTCAAACATACTATAAACAAAATAAATTTTGCTTGTTGAAAATATAAGATCTAATATTTTTAATGCTTAAAAAATATTGTTCAAAAAATAAAAACAATAAAGCAAATCATAGTATCTTATTTATTACGAACGTGAATAAAAGCAAAAGTATTTAAGCTTACTGTCAAAAAATAATAATGAACTAGCGATGTGACGCTAAAATTTCCTTTCCTTTGCAATCAACGCTTTCAAGCAAGTACGTTTTTGGATGTCAAATAATGTAGAAATACGTCTTTTTGAATTAGAAAATCGTTTCGAAAAAACAAAAAGTTATAATTATTTATAGAAAAAGCCGTTCTCTCCATCATGTAGGTAAATCTATGTGGGGAATACTGATTGGACTATTTCGTTTTTGAATTATTATAAGTAGCTTTTAATAATTTCATAGATTGTATTATCGCAGCCGGAAAATAAATAATTGATGACGTATAGCTAGGATTCAGCAGTTTTGTCAGGAATAATAACAATTATTTTGCAAGTTTTTGACTCGAAAAATTGTTTATCTTGAATTTTCATCATCAGGGTGTCAAAATAAAGATGTGTTACTATATAACAAACAACATCAAAAGTCATGGCATAAACAATATCAATATATAAAGCTCATCCAATAATTCATAATCCAACATTAACATTTAACATACGATAGTTTTTCTATGAACCACCACGCCTTGTTGTCTGCCGGCTTATCCAGGGATATTCGGACTTTACTTGTCGACCGACCCAAGAATCAGCTTAAAATACATAAACAACTATATACACAAAATTCAAAGTGAGACATTTGAGCTGATAACGTGTTGCTACGTTGATGCTCATAGACAATTCTGGCTTCGAGGTCGATGCTGAACTAAGAACTGCCTATTTCTGATGTTGACGCAGGCAGTTTAGCGTCAACCTTGTGAGAGGACGTTACAAAATCGTAGATTTACTTCTACAATCTCTCCAATTTGGCTACAACTTTGATATCCACCTGAACAAAGCCAGCGGGAGAAGAAACAACCAACCAAACAAACCATAAAAACAGTAGTTTGAGTTACCAAAAACAGAAAATAAGTTACCAAAAACAGAAAATGTCCAAAGAAATGCAAGGTGTATATAATTCATATTCTGTAAATTTCATTATGAAAAATCAAAAATACATTAGTTTTATTTGTAATATTTTCTGCACACAATAAATATACAATTATAACATTTATTTAAATTATTAAAATAAATCGTATTAAAAAAATATATATTTAAGGCTCCCAAAAAATTGTTGTGCTATTCATACTTGGCTCTTTTGTTCCATGACTTTGCCGACCTCTGTTCTGGAGGAATATGAATAGAGGTAAAAATAGCACACTCAACACACAACGCAAAATCTCCCATACTTCCACCACTTAATAATTCAACCTATGCAAATAATTATGACTCATAAATTGACCGTTAAAATTCTTAAGTCGATTATATTAAAATTATAAACGTACCATATTTTGATGAATTATAATTAGAATTCTAATTATAAATAATAACTAATAATATTCGATTTAGGAAATACATATTAAATTAAGTATTTATTAGAAATGTCTCATGAATAAATACGTGCTTGTAGTTTAGTAGTTCTCACGCAGCATGTAGTCGATGGTTATGATTTCAGAACAAATTATGTCAAACGACTAGTATGTCGAAGACATGGACGAAAATTTTATATAGGGGGAAAATGGGGTAATTGGAAAACATGCCACTATTTTCAAATCTGTTGTCTTGGAACTCTAAGCTGTCGTTAATAACATTCTGAGAAAAACGAATACTTATATATCTATTACTTAGTTCTATATTCATAAATATCCTATTATTTTTTATAAAACATGTGGATATGAACAATATTAATACATAAGTAAAATATTATAATGTTATTTGGATTAAATTTTAATTTATTTATTTGCAGCTTGACAGGTGCACAACACAATCAATAACTATTTTTCAGTAGTGAGACACCAGACTGAAATCAAAGTCTGTATGTCAGTGATATTTATTATTTAATTATATACTATTTTGAAATCAATAGATGTAACTGTGAACGAACTAGATTGTTATTATTTTAGTTATTAATCACGATATTGGGAACAGCATATAAAACTTATTCTGTAACATTCGATCAAAATTTTAATTACATATTATTCAACAATTCCACTCTCCCAGACAAGATAAAAATTGAAAAACTGTAGAGCCATATGGATTCGAACTCATGTTTTTTTTTATGAATTAGTCATTGACATGTTGATATGTACATATTATATTTAATAAAAATAAGTAAAGTGTAATTTGATTTTCTTTATTATATTCATTTTATTGCTGAATTAATCATAATATAAACACACATGTAAATGATGTTGAACTTATTGAGCATATACAAAAAAAAATCATTATCCTATTTATTACCCTTATTGCCTAACTCTCCCCTATTACTAGTATACGCGGTTCGATTCAACTTGGGCCGGATATGGTGCACCCAGTTCAATGGTTCCTAATCGAAACTGTATGACGTTCTTCCGAGTTATTACCAGAATGTTGATATAAACTCTCATCGCTAGGAGCAGTAATGTCCTAGGCAGGGCAGTACTGGGCACACCACTGTAAGCCCAGTCGCCATCTTTACATTGACTAATATAAAATTTTATATCGCTTTTATGTGTGTTATGTTTCCCGCACAAGATTGCATTCTCATATTTATACGGTAATAAAACCGAAAACCCACTTTTCTGGTCAGATGTCGATGAAATTTTTTTTATTGTCGGCGCCCGGGATTATAAATAAGTAATGTCTAAGTACCAATTACTTGTGTGAAATATATGTGTGCGTTGCTCCCTCGTCTCCAATCTCATTTTACTTGTTATATCGACTTTGGATGCGATCAGCCGGATTGAACGAAGATCATGTCCGTTTAATTAACGTTTTAGACCGTGGCGGTGTAATCTGCAGTTGCATGCGACAAACACGTGCCGCCGCTGATTAGTACTGATTCTGTGAAATTCGACATCAACCCTATTATCCGAAAAAAAATAACGACTATTCGTTAGCGATTATTCCCTGCGTCATCATATGCAAGTGTGTGTAATTGGTGTATCACATATACATATGAATGAGCTGATTTCGCAGTAACCGTTATTGGTTGAAATAAGCATTAGTTTTTTATGTTGCTTTTTAGGTTCATAAGATTTAAAATTCTAAAAATTGTTTATAGATAAATAGCGAATAAAAGATTATTTTTTACAGAAATATAATTTTGAAATTCTTTACAAATAAAAAAATCTATTTTTTAAAAGATGCATTTATAAACGAATTTATTGTCTTAATTGTCTTAATATAAATTGCGAAAATAATGCAAATTAGGTATTAGAGCAGCTTGCAAGGAAAAATAAATAAAAATCAGGGACCACCCAGTTGTGCAGTTAATGACAAGGTTATTTAAACGACACTTTCAAGCGTAAGAAAAGGAAGTTACAACTCGTTTGGACAAAAAGTCTAACTAACAAGAAAATATTATTAAATAACACAATTGCGTAACGTAACAGACTCCCTATTAGCATGCTTGTAATGGCCAAAAAGACTTTATAGTTTTTATACATAAAATATGTAATAGACAATGCGTCGCACGAGAGTAAAAACCACTATTGTGATATACCTTTATGCATTAACGACCTTTAGAATGCGTTTGGAAAGTTATTATATAAATTGTTAATGCAACCAATAAATATTCGCTGACGTAACTTTAATATTGGCTATCCTTCAGTGGCGCTCGACCTCATTAAATTATTTATGCTAAAAAATATTTCCACTGTATTAAATTAATGGCTGGTGCAATATGAGCAAAAACTCATTTTAGCAACACATATATGCATTAGCGATCCTCAAAATTTTCTTCCTGCTATTTTTTATCAGAATTTTTTTAACCAGAAAATTAGTATCGCCTCTTGAATTATGTATGCACGTGCTGCAGCAGACCTAGATAGTAAAATGCGTTAATAGGCGCCTATGTACTTTGCCAGGACGAACGTAGGGGCCCACGCCCTTCGCCCCAGGAGTACAATGGCTCTGCAAACAAGATGCGTTCATTATCCTTTAAAGAGACCAAAGGCACCAAAGTCGTGGTGCGGTTAATAAGAAGCGCGCCGCCAATTACGCACTCGATGGCAACATAAACTTGCCACTCTTGTTTACTATACCGCCTCCCGTTTAATATTTGATGGCCAAGAAACCGACGCGCTTTTTCTCCCGAGTCCCGAACATAATTCACGAGAGGTAGCAGCATCCGAGAGGTCGTGATTAAGACACACGGTCCGGATTTATCTTATCGTGCGTAAAACCGAAATTTTAAATTAATCATTTTAATTATTCAAGAAGCAATTGGGTCGGCTATCCATCGAAGTAGCTAATCTCAAAGATATCGTTTATCTGGAAGATGGAGATTTATTTTGGGTGATTATATTTATTTTTAGGAAGTGGAAGATTGGTGTTAATGTGACGTTTATTGTTATTAGCAACTTAACGGTATTAACAGATACATTATTATTTAAAATGTGTTTTTGAATGGACTACAAGGATATAAAATAATAATGAAAAATTTAATTTTTTTTCAAGAGATGTCTCTTAATAAAAATATATTTATCCTTTAGAAATTTCTTTCTAAATACAAAACAAAAGTAAAAACCGACTTAAAAAATCTGAACTGAACTACAGTTGTTTAGGATGTATGTATTAATATATTTCAGGTATAAGTTTCTTCAACCTTTTTTAAACATACTAGAAATAAAAGGATCGGAACATTGCCTTCAAAAGGCAATTAAAAGGCTTCTTTCTAAATAAACATTATTATTCAAAGGGACAGATTGCACGATTTTATTGCTTTTGACCTGGGCTGGAAATTCACTATATGGCAACACCAAAGGAAACATGACTAATAAGTACGACATAATTTTTAATGCCCAATTAAAATATTTCGTATAAAATATGATTGTGGTCAGGTGGTCAAGTTATAATACCACATGTTTATCGGGGACTTCAACAGACTCTTACTGACATCTTTGAATATTTTAGGGCACCAAAAGGAATTAATTATATTTTTGATAGTACATTATTTTAACAGACATCGTTATTATATTTTTTTTCATATAAAATTAAATAATTAAAAAATAATTAGTGGTACTTGATTTTGGTAAAAAAATCGTTTCGAATATCATTATGTATTTTCCTAAATCGGTGTATATAAATGTCACACTATAACGAATTATTATTTAGAATCGATGGCGACAAATTGTAGGATAGTCACAGATGTAGTGTTCGTATTCTGAAGTATAATTTTTATGCCTTATGGCATTTTGCAAAAGCCGACAAAGATATTGCGTAAATTGAATATTTACGACCAAAAAGTTTTCACTGATATTGTATTGGTGAGTGCCCACACAAACTTTTATAATTATCAGTAGCGTAATTTTAATAATATGACAATTTAAAAATTGCGATTATTTGGCACATTTTTCGATCGCGCGCAAATGTACGTGACAGAAGCCGCCGTCCGGACGGCATATGAAATTTGCGACAGTGTGGTCGCTTACTCGAAGTCGTAGGTCTCGGCCGACTTCAGTTGTAACTTCGGTTCGGACAACTTCCAGAGAGTATAACATCAGTTATTTTAATGGCACATTTGACTTGATTAAGAATTAATATAGCCATTTTAAACATACACAATGGAAACAGAACGTTACTACGACTGATTCTTAGTAAATCGGTCCTTGCATTTTTTTACGAATATCCATTAATTAAGTAATTTAAATAAATGCAAACAGTTTAATATAAATTTAAAGTGCCTTGGCATGAGCTTAACAACAGCTTTACACTTCATAAGCAAAACAGTTTAATATGCGAATCATAACAAGATCATTCATACTTCGCCGCGTTGCAAAGTTGTTAGCGAAACTTTCCATTATGGTAAGCGATACAAAAAACCGTCGCTAATTCGCGTGAAAACTTCCAAACGGAACCCGCTCAAACGACCGTTACTCTTATCGGCAAAATCCTTCGCACCTTATTTTTCGTAATCAAATAAAGAAACGAAATGTGGCGTGGCTTGGCGTGTATATGTGTGTGCAAATGTTTGTGTATTTGGCGGCGAGATAAGCGCCCTGCGAGTATGACCTGCGACCGAAAATATAATAAATTCGATACAAACGACACTGCCCTCGAGCATGCAAAGCATATTAACCCCTTAACTACCAGCACGACAAAGACAAAACGGCCACGCTGAGGTATATCGAGCCTATCGTGTGACGTATACGTTGGTCAAGTCGAATATTGCGACACGTAATTAGCGATAGTATCGCAGTGACATCGTAGACTATTGCTACATAGCTATACAATCATCCGTTCTAGAAACAATCGCAATATACGAATACAAGAGAAGCCTATTTTTATTATTTAATATGTATATTTTAGGTGAATGAATATTACCAGTGATTTTATTTTCACAAGTATAAATATAATTAATCATTAACTCAGCTAATTAAATTTATAAAATCTCTTATTCTTTGGTGGACCACAACGTGAGCGCGACGCCGACGGCCGGCGGGACCTCGTCCGCTGATCATTCATATTTTTCAAATAATTTTGTAACCAGTGTAACAATTTTAATAAACTACACTACAACGTCATAGTTTGTGTATAATTGCCACCTATCACTATCCATCCGGCAAAAATATAGCAAAAGTAGAACTAAAAATTATATTCTATTGCTGATAAGTACAAGTATAAAATCGAATTTATAAATTATATAAGACCTTGACTTGAAATATATGTCTCTATCAATAAATTTGTGCCACAAATAAAAGTATTTATAAACTTTCATTACAAAACCTAATATTTTTTTTCATATATTAAAAGTGAAAGCTCAGCGTCAGTGAAGTCATTAATGGGATAGGCCAGCCAAATTTTTAATATAATTGGCCCCACTGTTTCAGAATTTCTTGTATGTGTATATTATTTATTATTGTACATCTCATGTCATTTACTTTGATTTATTTGATATGCCTGTTATATCTGTTTTATAATTAGATTTGGTTAAATTGTCTCAAGCGTAAGTTCCACCCCCCATATACCAACATCTGACACGCTTAAGGACGCCTATCAAAGGTATTTTAGCGAATTAAATTAATTACGACCATTAAACGAATTAATCCAAATCTAGACAAGTACACAACAATCCAAGTACACATTCTTGATGAGCATCCATCATTTGATTCGAGCAAAGACGCCGGAGAACAAAACATAAATTAGCGTTTAACACTCGAACGGCTCCCGTCTTCTATGGCATTCATCCCGCGGGATCTCCCGCAGGGGGAAAGGAAGCAATTAACATTGAGTGTACCTGCGACCAGGTATGTGCTGATTAATTCCGAATCAAAGCTGAATTCCTGAGGTGGTCTAAGGACTGCCGAATCCCAGGGATCTCTCGCCTAGCCGCAAGACAGATGCTCCAATATTCCATTTGAACCGACAATGAATATTTAACGCCATAAAGCCGAGCTGAAAGGGAAAAGATTTTTTCTCGATACACTGTATAGAGATGAAAAGACTACGAGATAATTGGAGGTAGCGATATTATGTGACACGTGTAATAAGGACTTAATTTCGACGCCTGAAAGCTCAAACGACTCCTTAAGTATTCGACTGCTCCTCATAGAGAATTTGCGAGTCGGTATGCCTGTGACGCAATCACGGCGAAGATTCTTAAATGAAATGCTTCTCAAGTTTGTATTATTTTAATATATCAAGATGAATTAATTTTAATATTTAATTTATGACCCATTTGTAATCTTAGGTTTCTCGTAACCGAATTTATACACATCTTTCTGGAATCAATTAACCGCGTTATTGTTACTGAGAGTAATAGAGAGGGGTGTGCAAATTTAATTGATAACTAGTTTATAGATATTGTAATTGAGGGGCGTTTTATTGTGTGGTGGTTTCTATTAACTATTATATCCAATATACTGTTTATTTTCAGAAATCACAGATGTGTAAACGAAAATATCACAAATAATATTATATCATTGCTACAAGGCGTCAATAACACACTGCTTATTTTTTTATAACTTTTTCCATTAATACTAATTATTCTAATTAGATTAATATTTTCTAATAGGTACAGCAAGTTTTTAAATTTTCTTTACATTTTTCTGGGATTAATAAATTTAAAAAAATATTTAAAGTTAATAGATGTGGTATAATAGTGGTAGCAAAGTAGCATTATGAAGTAATTTTCACTTGTGAAATCAGCTAATTTTAATTTATCAACATTTATCTTCAAAAATCTTTCTCTATGAAATGTAAATAATTACACCGTTCAATTATAACTTGCCACAAAGATAAAATAACTAGGTTTACATGTAAACTAAAAATCTAGATTATCTGATATCTCTTATCAATTCTGGTCAACCCCTTTTCTAGTATTAAATTTTAAAAAAATTAAAAAATAAAAATATTACAATTAATTGGTCAATAGTATATATTAAATAGCCAATTAATTTTTTAGAAACGGTTCAGATTTTTTTAACTGATCAGAAACTAGCAAGATAGACCAGTGGTAAAACACAGAATAATACCTACAGAATATCTAGCGTGCCTGGGAGATATAAATTAGTTATTATTATTAATTTATAATCCCGATCGATCACCATAGATTGAGTATTTTAAATTAAGTTAATCTCGTGGATAAATATTTTTATAAATAATTAAAATAAAAATAGAAATGAGAAATTTTTTCATAATAAGCTGTATTATATTTTATATTTAATTACATAGGTATCACTGATTTATAGACTTAAGTCTGTTTTGCTATTACTAATTTAATAGTTCTTGATTGTGCTAACTCGGTTGTAATGAATTGAGCTAACGCCTGTTAATTTGCAATAAAAAATTACAATATATACATAAAAATATACAAATAAAGATCCGGTTGCTACTATTAACGTCATTGCAATATTACAAAAACTAATCACTTGCTAATATTAGAGAAAAATTGAAGATGCTGCATCGAAACAGCCCGGGAATATTCAGATTTTGTGCCGTTTTGAAAATTTTGATAATGAAATTATCAAAATTAAAAAAAAAGCCAATTACTTTAATGTACATATGTTTCACAAAAATCTGATAATGTTGCCAAAAAATATATAAATAAAGGGAAAGATATATTAGAACGACTTTAATAATAATTTAAATAGTTAGGAATTGGACCATGAAATAATTAATCATTTTAATACCAATTTCATTAATATCACATAACAAATCAAATAAAAATTAAACAAACAACAAATAAACCACCAAACTATTTCTCCGGTAAAAAAAATAATGTAGTCGATAAAATCCAATTAGCCGGAGAATGGACTTAATTTTTTTTATAAATTACTCACAATTAGGCCAAGGAAATCAAGCGGGTATTTTCAAAGACAGGAATTTTTACGACGAAAAATATAAATAAACTGATTTATCTCTAAAAACATATTTTTCCGAATCAAAATAAAATATGTATCGTTTAAAAAATGTACATACAAATACTTAACAGAAATATTTATTTTCTATGATTTTACCGATAAGCAAACAAAAATCTCGAACCTCGAGAATTATTTTCGATAACCCATTTTTAATCGACAATACCTAGAATTCTAGAATTAAACAATTTAATTTACACTTTTATTAGAATTTGACTACATGTAACATATATATTTTTAACAATCAGTGCACAAAACCAACGTTTAATTCGCGATAATCACCTGCTCTTAAATTTCTGCCCTGTGATTGGTCGGTCGCTATCGGTACGCGAGGGACAATTGTTGAGATTATATTCTTATCGCCCCTTTCACAATTTGTAAAATTTTTAAATTGTGTTGCTTAAAACATTTAAAACTATACAGTTTTATATATTTAAAAAAATGTTTTTGACGGTCAAGTTTTTTTGGGGTTTTTTTGGGGTTTTTTTAAATTAAAAAATAAGAAAAAATAGTGTTTTAATTAAATTAGTTTTTTATCTAATAAATAAAACATATTTTTTATATACAATATAATAAATAATAATTACAAAAAAATAAAATAAAATATATATGTTTATAAATTGTAAGTTATTATAATATATTAAAACATCTGACAACTTTCATGAATATATTACTGGCAAAAGATAATAAAAGCAAACTATTCTTATAGTTCATGCGATTAATATTATATATTTTTGAAAGCACTCTCACAGTTGCAGAAGCGCTTTTGTAGCCAGGATTATTACATAGCGAGCGCACACGCTAGCTTATTAGCGCAAATGAATAATGAGATCTGACAGTGCCTAACGAAGAAACACAAAAGCAATTTATCTTTAGCAATTATTGTTGCAGACGAAAAAAATGGTTATCGATTCGTAAACGTTGATTCCGACCAACTATATACATTGGGCTATAAATCACGAACGCGGCAGGACTCGAATAATTTTAATCGTCTAAATATTTTACGAAGCAAAATTTTAAATTAGGCAATCACGTGCATGGTGTACCAAAAAATATGCATGAGTTAAAATTAAATAATACTGATATATAAATATTTTAAGTAAATAATGAGATTTTGTCTGCGGCCCATAAACATCACGGAGCAGGCCCGTTGGCCATTATCCGTTGAATTAGCGACGCCATAAATTGATAATCGATAAATTTTGGAAATAAAATGAACAATTATGTAACAGCGTGTATTTTACGTGCGCGAAAATTGCCGTTGATATAACTGCAGCATTTGCAAATGACTAACTACAGTCCGGAGAAAAAATCAATAGCTATATTATAATATATGCACACTGACTAACAATAATCGTTAATATATTTAACTAATGTTTTACATATCATTGTTATAATAATATGCATATTAAAACATCTAAACAATCAGTGCATAAAACCATCGTTTAACTCCCGATAACCACCTGCTCTTAAATATCTGCCATGTGATTGGTCTATTGCCCCGAGGAGCGATATCGGTATGTGAGGGACAGTTGTCGAGAATATTATCTTATCATACCTTTTACTATTAGTAAAATTAAAAAAAAATATTTTTAAGTCCTTGCCTTTATTTAAATATTTTTTTTTAATAATATTTATTTCCAAAATTTTATATATTAAAAAAATATTTATTATTCAGCTCTGTTCTAGGCGATCACGTTAATCCTGCGTGTATATGTTTTTTCACTGATTAATAAGAAAAAATATAATGTTAAAAATAAAAAATTATTTTGTCGAAAACAAGTTAACTGAATATTATTTTTATTAAATATAAATTCGCATAGCAACAACGAATTTATTTTTTAATAGACACATGTTACAAATTAATTAAATTGTATGTAATTAATTATTTTACACGTGTTGCTCATTAATACACGTGTATTGTATTAAATATTTAGTATAAATATAGAGCGATTAAAATAAATAAAGGTCATTAACCAGTCGTCACAACGACACACCATCGTATTATTGCTGGAGCATCCGCGCCTCACTTATTCCTGGTTTCCACTATGACAACGTCCCCCCTGAAGGGTGGGCGATAAAATTTATTTAATATAAGTTGTCTATCTACTAAATATTTTTTGTAATAATAATAATAACCAATTATTTTATGCCATTTTATGCATATTAAAAATAAAAATATTTAATTGAAAGCCTTTAAAATAAATATATAGTATATATATATATTATATTATAGTTGTACTGTTATTTTACTATTTATCAAATTATTTATTAGAGATAAAATTTGTGTTTTTTGTTGACCACTTTGCATATTTCTATACATTAAAATCTCTTTAAATAGTTACACATATTAAATTTAAATTTATAATCATCAGGGAATTACTAACCGGTGTTCATAATCAGCTGTTTTCAATGTTAAAAGTTTGATCTACCCTGAGATAACAGCTGCCCATCGAGACCTGATTTAAATAGCCTCACCTAATTGATGCGTATCGACAGGGGTGGCGAATAATTAATTTATTACAATGACCCGACGCAAGAGACCCTTCTATATTCACGAGGACAAGAGATTGACCGTTCCTGGCCCCAAATATGACATATGGCGATCGTTTCGGACCGATAACTCTTTTGGGATAGCTCACACTAATTAAATGTATTAAAAATGTTACACAAACCTGTTTAGGGTATTGAGTCTAATGCGTCACATGCAAATACATAAAAGAGATTATAATGTGCCCTAAGCCTTTATTACAAATAATTTTATACAATTTTCAACGGTTCTCAAACATTTTCGAGTCTGTTTTATTTTTTGTACATTTCTATATTTTTCATTATTTAAGATATGATAGTTTGCCACGATATATAAATCTCTATCCAAAATACAATTACTCAACAATATTTTATTTACTTTTAATAATAATAATAAAAAAAATTTAAATCTATGAAAGAAGGCAATACTCCAAAAGATAAGTTTTTCACCATAAAACTTTAAAAAATCAGTGATGCGATTAATTTAATAAATTAACTAATGTATATATACACATAATTATGCGAATTAAATATGTTCTATATAAACATTGCTACTTTATAAGATATTTAGATCGACAGCTGCTTAAAAAAAATTCATTATCTAATGCATTATATTTACCAGAAGTATCCAACCCGTAATCCACAACACTTATTCAAAATTAAATTAATAATAAAATTTCACAATTTTTTATTATTTTTTAGCATGGCTTCTAAATATATCTTAATAAAAATTTTGAAATAGAAAGGAAAAATATACGGCAACATAAAGATCATTTAATTAAAAAAGACTGATTTTTGTATAAAATATAAAACATTTTTACGATGCGAAAAAATATTAAAATGTAATAGATTGCAAGGGATGTCCCGTATACCAAATTAAAAGATCTAAAAAAATCTTACATTTTAACATCTACTTTGAAAAATTACTTCTCATTCATTAGCAAAGGCAAGCTATGTGGTAGCAAATTCAATTTCTGAACAAGATAAAACCACTTGATTAAAGTATGTTAAGAAAGCGTAGCAGAAATAATCTGTCCTAAAAACATACACATATTTCCAAGCATTATTCCATAGTTTTGGGTGAAAGCACTGATGCGATAGATATTACTCATTTTTTTTTGAGGAATTGGCAATGAATTTATTATTACTAAAGAATTGATTTCTTTAGTTTATCTCAAAGGAATTTTTCTCAAAGATTTGTATAAAGCAGAAAAAGCAAAATATCAAGATTTCGCTTAAGCATCACATGTTTGATATATATTACCCTTTGAGGATTATCGCCGTACATGTACGATGGTCGATCTTTCACTGTTTGAAGTACCCTAGATAGTTATATATGCATATAACTAAAGAAATAATAAACGGAAAACATTATAATTATATGATTTTAATGTAAATGATTTTTTTAGAAAATAATACCAAATAAACTACGAAATAAATTAACACAACAAAAAATTGTTTTTTAATAATTATATAAAAAATATTTAAAGCCTATGGATATAGAAAATCTACCAAAACCAAATGATAAATTATAAATACGTAAAATAAATTAAGCAATTTTAATAGTACAAGAAATGTTAAAATAAATTATTAAAACATATTAATAAAAAAAAGTAGTAAAAAAAACACTGTTTTTTTTAAACAATTTACTATAAATATAATATAAAATAATAATGAATAAATGATATACAAGAAAAAATAAATCTTAGATTGAAAAATACGCAAAATTAACTCACTCCCAGGTGTATACTATAAAATTTACAAATGTGTAATAAAGTCACTACTCAAAGGGTCAATTGATGGTTGTATAAATAAAAGTTAACGAAGATCCAAGAAAACAATAATTTCCATGTCATGAAGTATCGCTGCTTTCTAGATCAATAATTATTATTAAAATAAATTTAATACAAATTAAACGGATTAAATCACTATTAATTTCAAGTTTATGAATCCTCTTTTAACTGCAGTAAACTAAGGTCATAAACTGAAATAGAAGATCCGAACTTAAGTTTGAAAATGATTTATTTAAAAATTATAGTGCTTATCACAGCTCATTTAAATAACTGAACATACATCTCCAAGATGAAAATCAGATAATGAATCCAATGTTTTAAACAGCATCGTAATTTAAAATTAAACTGAAATTGTGACTATCTGAGAAAAGGAACCATAACGAAATTCACTTTAAAACATGACTAAGAGTAGATGTTTAAATTTCACAAAATAGCAACTGTATTTCAGACTACTATATAACGACACGTTGCCTGCAAACTTGCAGGTATAATGTATAGATTTTAGAAAAAAGCAACTATATTCAATTATTCAGATATGTAATTATGATAATTATTTATTTAAGTGTACATAATTGATAACTGCATAATGAAAATACATTAAACTTTAAGAATATGCCCTGTCTATGACATCTCTTTTGGAGAGAAGATTTATTTTTTCTTGTATATCAATTTTTTTTAGGCAATGCGACCTAGAATATCAAAATAGCTAGACAGTTCTGCATTATACAAAGACTAACTAGCAGGCAAATACTGTAAGTATATACAAAGAAAAGCAACGCCTAAATACGGACACGATATCTAAAGAAATGGATATTATAGCTATACTTTTCGTTGTATGATGAGGAATTTTAGTAAAATAAAATAAAAACCCTCTTAGATTGGATAACGTACTCTCATGTCGAGTATCTTAATAATTCGGTTATATCGATGAGGGCGAAATCCTTTGAAATCCGGACTGTGGCCCCAATAAGGAAATATTCCTATCGGACGGAATTCCGCGAACGGCTAATATAATTTGGAATTCTTTGCAAACTTCCGGTTTTCCTTCTCGTTCCGTTTCCTTATTCCCCTTTCCGGTGATTGCAAATTTCTTTTTCGCACTTATTCATCTTGGCGTCCAAGATAATATTGTTTTTGCTTGTGCAATGGTTTATTTTCGCTACCTATATTTATACGGGTACTTATTTCGACAGAATTCGCATAATGAAAGTGGATTTAAATAAATTTTGATAAATAAAGAACCCTTTCAATTGATTTTTTTGAAAGTGAAACTAAATTCGTTATTGGATATGCACAACATAATCAAGTTAATTTTTATGATTGCTTAATGATATAACAATCGACTTGAATTATTCACGTTGAAACTTTTTATTTATATAATATATATATATATACAAATATATTACATGTGAAACGTATTTTCGAGCGTGCGCAATGCTAACAAAAATAAAATTAATTTCTCGAAAAGGGATTTTGCTCAACAAACGGGATTTCCCTAAAGCAAATTCATACGAAATAATAAAAATAATAAAAATGATTCGAAGCAGCTTAGTCCATATATTATTCAGAGCGTGTCTTGTTTTTAAAACGTAAATTATCCCTCAAAGGAAAATGGAAAAATCTGGCAGGAAGCTTTTTGTTGGAGTAATTCTTTTAAATGTTGCACTCGCGTTCGTTTGCTTCTTTGTAAAAACGGCGAAATATCCCAGCAGCGTTATGGAAAAAATATTCTTCCCGAATCGGCATTGTGTTCCTTTGTGGTACTTTTTAAAAAATATTTGACCATAAACTCACAGAGCGTAACGAAATTTTCAGAATGAAACAATAACGCGATTCATAATTTGCAATAATAGTTAAGTAAGTTGCATTCAATAAAGTCTGGAGTAAGAAATTCGAAACATACAAATAAAAATTCATTATTTTAATATTGATTAAAAAATATTCTTTTAAATTAAATCTATTCGTCCACACAAAAAAAAAGATGTATTAACCCAAAATAAAATCATTTCAATAAAGTAAATGTGAAGCAAAAGCGCAACAGTTAATATATATCACAAAAAAAACATTAAAAGTCTGACAATAAAAACATTTTGCAGAGCGACCCACCTCGTTATATTAAGAATAGCTGTTTCACAAGGTAATTATATTATGCAATTAAAATAAATATACAACGTCCTTTAGCCATTTATATTATAGTATCACATTGTAAGATTCTTTCAATCTACTTATTATTTATTTTAAATTAATAATATTTACAAATAAAACTGTGATCTTTATATAGCTACAATACAATCAGACAAATCTACAAAGTATTGTAGGAAGTCCACCCAATGGTATTTAAATGACAATTTTATTCTTATAAAAAGCAAATAGCAACGCGTTTTGACAAAATGCCTAATACCAATAAGAGAATTAGCACGACCGTTAACTGCTTATAATTACCGAAAATACTATCATTTTCACGTAAAGGATGCAATGGACAATCCTTGCATTAACTTTTCTTGCAGTTTTACTTATTCAAAACGTGAACGTATATTGTTGGTCGAATATGCAAGTGATGCAATTGGCCAACCACCATCTGATCCGTGATTCGCTAGAGACGCATCAAATCAAGAGTAAAGAACTGACACTTTAGAGGGTCAGAGACAATCACATGCATCGAAAGCAGACGATCACACGATTTGAAACGGCAGAAAATCAGATTGAGACCGAGAAAAACAACAATAACAAACACGAGAAACCTTAGCGGATCTTCTCCACCAATGATCCAAAACTATCTTTTAACTGTAAATCCGATTGATCATCGCGAATAATATTTACCTAAATTTTCCTAATCTTTCGTATAAATATCATATAAAAATCGAGATAGATCGTATATTTTAGATAATTTTTTAAATAATGAGCCACTAGTGCATAGAGAATATCTTAGTTTTATTTTATGCGATTTCGTCACTAAATCGACTTTTAAAAACCATAAGAATGCACTAAACGTTTCTTAACAGTATCTATGTTTAAGTAAATGTGTATTTTTCAGTGAAAGTGCTAGGGAAATTATATGTTCTTACGTGTCTATTTAACTCAATTTAACAGTTCCAAAATTATATTTTCTGTGTAAATCCGAACCTAACCTAAATAAGCCAACCAAAAAAACTATAATTAATTTTAGAACTTTTATTTGGATTTTGTAAGTTTTGAGAACAGTAAATGAACGTTTCTAAAATGTTACAAACAATTGATTTATAATTAAACTATATTTATTCAGCATTTAATTTTATTAGCACATGTCAGATTAATTATATTTTTACTAGTAGAAATATATATACCGGTAAAAATGTATTTTGATACGCTTTCTATGAAATTCCAGTAAAAATATATTTTCACTAATCATACACATTCACTGTAACATCCACCCCAAAATTATAGTTTACTTAACGAGCAGTTTCTTGCTTAAGCATCCTCATTTTAAACTCACGAAATAAATTGCTCTTATTTGATTATTTTCCATATTTAATACAATAGATTAATTTGAAGCAAATTCTATGTTACTAAAATACAGACTACATAGTTTAAAAAATAAATTGTAAAAAACATCAACATAGTTTAATCAAAAATTAACTATAATAATAACTTTCTTATATTTGCTCTTGAGAAATGATTTTTAAACAAGAACATATTTAATGTCAATGAAATTTGTTCACATAGATAAATTATTGCAAAGGCATTGGTTTTTTCTATCGCTTCCTAGTGAAGTTTTAAAACCTTTTCAGTTCTTGCCATTCAAAAAGTTAACAGATTAGCATGGTTCACAAGCTCAAGTTTAAGAAGTGCCTTTTTCGATCCTTCAGGCTTTTCTGGTACATCGATTTTAATGATCGAAATTAAATATTGAATAAAATACAAACTATGTCTGAATAGATTAAATAAAAAAATATATTTATATGGGAATTTCTTATCTTAATTATTTTTGTTTCATTATTTACAAAAAAATACAGTATGTGTTTTTATAATGTACAACAATGATATATTATACAACCTTTAATGTATTTTTTAGCTAGTACAATATTTGTCATTTGGGCTGAAATTCGCGTTAAATGCTATTTTATTCAATAACAAATTTTCTACGATTATTTTTCCTTTTAAATATTATATATAAAAGCATAATGCTAAATATTTGAAAGGGTACATATTGGATATGAATTCCAAAATAGCAAAAAATACACAATCGAGGGTCGTCTACATTGTCTGGCCCTCTTAATAGTCTCAATTCGGAGGGCTCAGACGAAATTTAAAAGGCTTGAAAGAATTTCATAGTTTAATACTACGGTTAATATAAATGTATGGAGGATATTTTTGCTTTCATGCCGCGGCCGGCGCATAACTGAATTTATAACCGCACGGTTAACCGAGCAATTGGTTTAAATTAAAATTTTATATTAGAAAATTCATAAAGCTTATACGGTGCAATTATGACCTATTTTCATATAGATGAGGTTCGTATATTGAAAAACATTGTAGTTTTTAAAGATTTTTTAGGAAAATATATTAATAAATTTATGAGCACGATGCAATTTGAAAGTAAATATGAAACCATAAAAAAACAATATATGCTGCGATAAATTATAGGATTTAAGTAAATATTTGTGAAAGCCATAAAATTTTTTAACAATGTATTTGTACTTATATGTACATACATAAAAATAAATCTATGTATATACAGCATGATTTTATAAAATACAGATTTTAATGCATATATTATATAGATACTACAAATATTAAAATTTATTTTATGTACAATACCATTAGGAATATATTCCTAGCATTTTTTCTGTCTGTCTATTGGATAAAAAAATGCGATACGAATCAATACGTTGTCTGCGCTTAAAGGATCTGTTCGGAAAATAACATTTTAAGTCTTTTGTCATGTCAACACACAACAAGGGGTTGCGTTTTCATCCCCGCTGATGTATGAATCAAATGCCACTAAACCCGGCGAATGTACACAGAAAGTGGTTAAAGGGGATGACTGCGAATAAGTTTTCGAGGGCGAGATACACTTTTCTTCCCATTGTGTATTGACGCTGCATATTCTTATTTATAGCTTTACAAATCCGGCGGGATTTCCATGAAAATTCTTCAACATCCACCATTTCGTAAACGGGCAACACGCTAAACCCGACGTAATGCTTTTGCAACCATAGATAAAAGCATTTTCTGGTTTTTCTGGCGCTTTCGTGACGCTAAGCTTCACAGTTGCATATTAAAAAAATATTTAGAATTAAATGTATAAAACATTATATTCTATAATTAATATTATTCATCCCGGTCAGATTATCCTAATCGATCTATTCACGCATTCTATAGCGTTAACGCTGTCGGCTGTATTTTCTTGTTACCAACTTAATAGCATATTCGCGTATATTATAATAGAAGTTTCTTCAGACCTCAAGACCCCGGACAACCACCCAAGTATGTGTGTGCCAACCCTATAATAGAGAGATATAGCCGTTTTATTACGTCTTCACGTGCACACTAATGGCGACTCACATACGCCCTGTAAATAATTTCATTTAAGTTCACACTAATATGACCTACGGGTTATCCTAGATCCCTCCGGGGTGGAGCCGAGATGTGACCTGGACTTGGGAGTCTGGAAAAGAGGTTTGTAAAACTTTTGCAAGGAAAATTTTTACGTGCATGATTACATTATTACGTAATTTCAAACATCGTAAGTAAATCGTGAATTTATTTTTTTGTAGTACGGCTACAAATAAACAGAGTAATCTGTTTTGATATAAAATAATTAACATATTTTTTTTGTGAGTATTGAATTATTTATTCATCTACGACATATTAATATTGTAAACTATAATATTTGTTCATATTCAAAAATATATTGCACCAACTCCTAGACTTTCATTTTAGTCTAGTATCGTAATACTGACTTGTAAGTATTTTGTAAGTGATTTACCCCTTTATAACGCATTGGGCACACACCTGTCATGTTACAAATAAAGCGTAAAAAATACGATTCACTTTAATAAAGATCTGACTATTATGACTTTATAGCTTTCTCCAATACATCTAATTTAAAAACCTTCCGTTGATTAACTTGTAACCATAATCTATTTATATATACATAGTACTGATTCTAGATGTTAATCTTGGGATTGAAATATGAACCCTAATAAATTAAAAATTAAACGAATATTTGTACGTTACTTAAAATATTTTATTTCTGTAAGTTAATTCAGAATTTAATATTACTATATTTATGAATTAAAATATGTTTATGAACCTTTTTACGTATGTTCAGGTAATGTAATGTAAAGTTTTTTTGAGTCCCTACACTCGTGTCGAGATAATTAGTATTTGGTTACTCAGGGTGAAAATAAAATTAGTGAGCTACTAAGCTACTTTCAAATATATACTAAATTATTAAAAACACAAAATTCAGTCTTAGGTATAATAAGTATGGGTAAATTGCATTTATGCCGTTTTTAGGTATGAACACAAATGCCGAAGTCGAGTTGTTAACCAAAAGCTTTAACGTTTAAAAAAATAATAAAGTTTATGAGTTATTTATATTAAAGTTTAAAATGTACGATACACAAATAGCGCAATTAAGTGAAATGAAGAAACGAAGATTTTTCAGAATCTCCGGATTGTGCATTTTCAAATTTACACGTCGACCCGACGCGAGAGAATCATATTTAAGCATACATTGTAAACATTTTGTGGAAAATAAAAATAAATAATAATATATTTATATTTTTACAAGTTATTCATGTCTTAGAAACTATTTTTGGACCATTTCGATTGTGAGAAAATTAGTTGCATTATTTACCAACCATGACAGAGATACGTACTCGAGGATAATTCACACTAGGTGATTATACAAGGCACACGATGCCCTCTAGACACCCATATGCAATGAAGCATATTGTCATATATTTCATAATATAAACAAAGTAGTGTTCTTGCATATTTTTAAGCTAAATCGAAATCTAATAGCAGATTGATTTTCATTAATAAATTTTCACAATCCTCAAAGGAATTATTAATGAAATACGAATATTAATAAAAAACTGAAATTGAGGAAATGTATTCAGACAAATTGTGTTGCCAATATTGAACATATTTACGACAATTTGAAATGTATGATTAAGGTACAAGTTTATTGAAAAGCGACGAATATGCGTGGTCACTACATGTTTATTATTTTAATTTTTTTAATATTTCGTTTATAGTGTAAAATACTCAATCGAAATAGTTACAAAAAATATCGAATCGATGGATCGGTGATACAGAAATTCCGCATAGGATTATCCGAAATATAGCTCACCGCAAAGAAACTGGATATTTTGTGTAGTAAACTAAGCGTAAAGAATAAAAGCGTGTTTTTCTGACGCGTCTATCTGCGTTAAGAAAGTTGTATTCGACGAATACTAATGCGGCTTCGTGTTTCCGGTTCCGGTTTGCACTGACTAGTGCGAGGAAGAAGGAAGTGCGAGAGATGCGAAAATGTATTTCCATTACGGCCGCGGGTTACAGTTTCACGATTTGCGCTAAGAATACGTAAAACGAGACGCAACGATAGCACGACTTTGCCATCGACTACCTAATTACTGCGAAAGACAATGAAAATACCATTTTTTTACATAAGTTGGGAAATTATTAAACTAATAATCAAAGAATGAGCACCAAGATCTAAGGAATATGTCATCTTCCAGTACGATTTAATCGTTTAATTAAATTTGTTAGAATCGAACGACTTCAGTCTCGGATAAGAGCATCCGTGATACATGCCCACTACTAGAATCAGGATCTCTTTGCATATTCATGGAGAAACTTAGACGATCAAGACAGTAATAATAGAGTAGATTTAATAGCAAAATCGCATGACTGGGCTTGGGTGTGTCGAAGGAGAGAGCTAAAACCAGACTTATTTTATTTAGACGGACACATATTTTCAGAATAATTTATTTAGAATATTTTGTGTTTAGAACATGCGTTTTTAGATGTTAGAACTAGCATATAATAACTAGTAAAACCAAGACTTGCTTGTTGTTGGATCTGATAATGTTTTATATTATATATGTATAAAAATCCATCGTAAAGATTTTAATTAATTTGAAGACGTAAAATCAAGTTTTAAGCCCTCGTCATTTATATTGCAAATTAACCGATAATAACTGTAAAATTTAACGATTTGTGAAATTAAGCAATTTCGCCGAGAGACATTGTTGCGATGAAAATATGAAAGCTACATAAAATAATACCCCTCCCCACGTTCCAATTTTCTCCTCTCGGGCATCCGAGGCGGGGGCGCTTAATCACATCTCGACTCGGATAAATATCTTGAGATGATGATGATTAAAATAGCTGCCGAAGAAGATGCCGTCTGTATCCACTTCAAAGCGACGAACCCGTTGATGGGTTTTAAAACTGGGGTGAGATGATTGATCGGACACCTCTCCGAGGGATTAATAATTTCACGCTTATTTATGTTAAAAGGGAATTATTCAATTTTACGCCAGGCGACATCTGTCGTTTGTGCTACTAAGCAAATGTTTTATTACAATACCGCTTCATTTAATTTTAAAGCAAAACAGTTATTTTTTAATATTGTTTCGATTAAGAAAGAATTGAAAGGCAAAATATTGGTGAATCAAATATCTTGGTATATGTATATAATAATATATACACATGTTAAAGTGAATGTGTGTTAACAATGAAGATATATATTTTTACTAGTGTTTCAGTGAAATCATATTAAAATACATTTTCAACATTTCATATATATTTCTATTTTAGAGCATTTTAGAGCAGAAAATAATTTTAATTGCGCTTATATGTTATATTATATATTTGCTAGTAAAATTATATATCTACATACAAAAATATATTAGTATATAATTTATTTGAAACATTTGGTAAAATTATATTTTTATTTGTTAAAATATAACTGCGGCCAAATAAAAATTCATATATACTTTATGAAAATTCAATAACTATAATGAGTTTGAGAACTTTTATTATGTATAGTTGGACTTTGTAAACATGTTTAGGTAAGGTTTGATTTTTAATAGCAAATGGACGTTTTTCGACTGTCAAATTGAGTTTCATAGACATTTTAGACAGCTAATACTTTCACTAACCTTTATCAATCATATTTTATTTTTGCTAGTAGAAAATGTATTCACATATGATTTCGCTGAAACAGTCGGTGAAGTTATATTTATATTAGTAAAAATATGACTTTACTGAAAAATACACATTCACAGTAACAAATATATTTCGTATTTTAATCATAAATTTTGACGGACTTTCTCGTTAAGCAGTCAAATAAAAATTAATTCCCGAGTATGATATTAATTTATGTTTTCACCTGAAAACTTAAATATAGGCTTAAGTGCTCACTTAACTGCAAATAGTCGTCAAATATATGAACTAGAATTAAAATAAGCATACATTGGAATTAGAACATAGGCTTACTCAAATAAGAAAAGAAAGATTTTTCTACTCTAGTATATCTTCTTTAAGATCGACTTTCTATATGGTTTAAAAAGCGGCTAAAGTTTTAAAGTTGCTACTGTTATATATTTTTAATACCACTATTAATTCGTTTTAAGCGATGTCAATTACTGATCTAAAATAAATAGATCGTTTTCCATAGCTAGCGAATTAAGGAGCTGGATGGCGACAGTCATAAGCGAATCGATTAATGCAGAAGAGGACGCGATCGTTTTCTCGATAATAGTTGTATTATCAATAGTACTATTTGATGATTTTATAAAATGCTTAGCGACACAAAACTTTTTTCAATAACTTGATAAATCGTATTCTAACGTTTTTGATGTGATAAATCATTGACTGTAAAATTATTTTTCGAGAATTTCTCGAGAAAATTGGCAAATCACAAAAAAATTGCTTAGAAAAAAATTTTTTTGTTATAACCTAAATTTGTACGAATATTTCTAAATGTTTTTTAACCGATGCATTTTTTTATAATACTGCATAAAAATATGCATGCTTTCTTGGAAGCTTTAAATAAAAGTCGGAAGTATTTGATTTTTTTCTATTACAATCTAATTGTCAACGTAGCTAATAAGTATTAGAATGACAACATTTTTTTTATGATTTTTAAGCTCTTCTAATCGGAATAATCTTTGCTTTGATTATCTAAGAACTACATTTTTAATCAGATAAGAAGAACCCGCTTCGTGTGGGAATCGCCAGATTGAAAAAATGTATGGGGACTCTACTGAGTTACGCCATAAAATTTGCCTGTCGGAGAACATTAATTTCGTTTTTAATTATCCAAAAATATTTTTAATTTTTATCTTGTTCCAAATATGAAAATTGTAAGTAGCAATAGCTACTATGAACATTTTTTCTACGATTCAGGCATACATTAAAATATCCTTTGTAACTCCACGCTCTGTAATCAATTGAAGTAGATAAAGAGTTGTCCCAAACGATCATCCAGTTCTCTGGATATAATATTATTTAATGATATCTATAATAATATACTGTAGTAATATTATCACGTATTATTATTTTTTATTTACCAAAAGTGAAAATGAGAATTTTTATCTCTCGAGAAATAAAAAACATGTACTAAATACACATAAATATATCATAAATAAATTAAAAATATTTAAACAATTATACTAAAAAACATTTAAAAATACCCACACTTGTTAATTAATAAAAATAAATATTATAAGTATAATATATTAATAAGCCAAGAATAAACATAACATGTCAAAACGATATAAACTGTAATGTAATTTCGTTATTGTCCGAGGGGAAAACGGAGTTATCTTAATTTTCATGATAGGCGAAACGCTATGAAAATATTTGAACTAACTAAGATAGCTAACGTTCGAACAACCCCACCTTTTATTCGCTCAATATAATTTTATACACATATTAGACAGATATATATGCTTATAATATCCATTATAACTAGCTATACGCGTTGGCCCAAAAAATTTTGTTTTTTTAATGCTAATATTACAATACAAATGTTTTTTTGATGCATATATTAAAAAAGTTTATAATTTTGTTTGGTTTGACTTTTTTAAGCACACATTATATTTATAAAATAAAGTACGTTTAATCTTCAGTTGTCAACCGTTCGGTGATTATATACATAGAATGGATCCTAACACAGGAGCATCTTTTGTTAGACGATATAAAGTCAATAATAATCAATCACTGTTAGGAAACAATTGCGATGGGAAACGATAAGAGACGCGTTGGCTCTATACTACAAATATAGATGGACGTAGATAAAGTCACATGGTTAGGCTCAAAGTGTGCATAGAAGATTATGTACGTTTATATAATACATAAAATACACATAAATATTCATATAGAAAATAAAAATTTAGTAGTGTATTTAAAAATAATATGTTTAACTTTATTTGTTATATGAATGGCTGATAATAATAATTAAAGTGAATTATAGAAATAAAATAAAAGTCGTGAAGTTTAGTATAATGTTATATATAAAAATATACTACTATAATTAAGCCAATCGCATAAAAATAACAATAAAAATAAATTAAAGATATAAATATTAAAATAAAAAATAGTTTATATTAATGTTTTATGAATAACATTTAAGATATAAAAATATCAAGCAATAAATAATAATAATAATACTGTTATTAGGAAATCTAGCGTGTTGAATAAATCAAGATAATATTCTAGGAGACTCAGTTTTATACATTCGATCTTGTGTTTTGATATTTGTCGTATGTTTGTTGTTTTTTTTAAATAAATTTATTGCTTTCCCTATATTTTTTTTAATTGGGTTTTTAATTTTTCTTAAGGTTTTTTATATCAATATTGATTTGGTGAATATCTACCAAAACTATAAGCAAAATTGAATTACATTGCTTAACTAAAAAAAACATTTAAATGTACTAAACGAAGTATAAAAAAAAGTGAAATATTTTTAGAGTTACTTTTAAATGCACAACTCATTACTTTAACAAAAATCAATCTCTTTATTTTCGATCCATGTGCTCAGATAAAACACGTATAAAGGAATGGTCAAAAGCTGTATCTTGTTGAATATTCAATCGAAAGTCAATCCGATCGCATTATTTCGATTGGACGCTGGGGGAGAGGGTGCGCCACCCCTGACCCGTCAGTCGTGTGTCCATTTACAGATGGGATTTATCATTGTTAACGCGAGATTTACATCGGCGGTCGTCAACCTTTTGCGCTCGCGTACAGAATTAATCGGATTTTATCCATCGCATAATTATACGATGTGTTATACATTTGCTATACATAAAATATTTTTTTTCGTGAACGGATATTTTAACCTTACATATACATTTGTATTGTGCATATTTTTTCAATTATCGGTTATTACAGAGTTTTATGAAACAATCTCTATTAAAGGTAAAATGCTTAGGATATATGTCAGGCGATACCTCGGACACCCCTGTCGAGATGGAGTTATCTGATTAGAGAGGTGAAAAATCTACGGATCGTAATTGATTACCTCCGAGATCTGGGGACACCGTCTCTCAAACGACTTAAATTTATTCATTGATACTTGTGACCGAGGAATTTGTTCGAATTCGAACCGGGCGTGAGGAAAAAAACATTAATATATTACCGGGCAATTTGTCTTCGGCAAGTCGACAAAATAATATATATGGACACAGAAGGATAGAGGCAATAAAATAAGCGTAGGCCAATAATTGTTTCAATTGTTGAAATGAGTCTCACATTTCCTGGAAAACGTCGATTAAACAAAGTGCGCTTACTAAGAATATTATGTGATTGGGCTATTGTAGATTATATAAGAGCAATTTCTATTTATATTTATGTTCAGTGCTATAAAAATAATAACCACGTAATATGAAACTTTTGATGAAGTTATAGAAAATTAATTAAAATAATATTATTAAATATATATCAAAAATGTGAATTTTTATGTTAAAAAATAAGTTTTTATCAACTTAGTTTCTGAAATCGATCTATTTTTGCATTTAAATTTATTTAATATAGAAATACTACATAGTAAACTTTGCTTAGAGATAATAAGATATTTAAAAGTTTACTAATATTTTATGTAATTAAAAATAATTAATTGTTATTAAATTATTTTTTTGATAATTTAGAAACTACATCGAAATAATATTGTATTTTCTACAATAATAAACATTTTCTTAAAATAAAAATCCTATATTTTATTATAAATGGCTTACGTGACATATTCTTATTTCTCTAATTTTTTTCGTTTAAATAAGATATAATATAAATAAATTCATGTCTCATCTAATTCCACAGAATCATTAAAGAGAACGACATTTTTTCTCATCCTAAAGTAAATTTTAATAAATAAAACACACGCGATCACAGCAAAATATCATAACACATTTATTACAATCATGTTAACAATGTAATTTATTATTTATATTGTTTACGAACACTGTGCTTATTTTAAATATTACGATAACATAACAAAAAAAATTATCTGTTATCATGTTATTTTTTTGAGTCAGTTCTAATGCTGAAAATACGCGAATTTAAAAATATATAATGGATTATACAAAAATTGTTATAATTTAAATCTTAAACTTTAATAAAATACAATAACAAATAAATATATACATTTATAAACCTATAAATAAAAAAAATATACATTGAACCTCATAATATCTGTGGAAACCGACATGTGTCACACGGAAAAAATAACATAACTCTAATGTGCCTGTGGGATACGAATTAAAAATATAACTACGTACTTCATATTTGTTTTAATTTTTCTATTTCAAGCAGTCTACATATTTTACGGCATCAATTCAGAGCACGGGAGCAATGTATGTTTGTATATTCATCTAGTACCATTGAGCATGCTTCTTTGGTATTGTTGCCAAATAATGCAACCGACTCTCTTTTAATAAAAAAGGTCAAAAAAAGTTTCTCAGATTCCTGTACATAAGGATATATAAATAAAGTCCATTTTCATTTCCCACATAATTCCTTTATTGTATTTAAGAATATGATTCCCTTGAATCGCGTCATGTATGTGAGTACGCGTTACTTTAAACTAAAGAACTTTTTGTGCTTTCTAATTACCCCGCGCTAGCAATACTGTATATTGTTATATAGACTATTAACCAACTGTCGAATAGTATTCATTTGTTCTCATCCAGGCACTCGCAGTTGGTGGAAACATGGTCCAATCATTATCATATATAATATAATCTAATTATTTCTAAAAATATTTTTGATGTATTTTGTTATTAGGTATTGTTTTTTTTTATCTGTAGGATGTTAAGATTTAGACCTATTAGGCCATGCTCATATATTTAAAAAAATATGTGAGTCAGAAAAAAATCATTTCCATACCCATCCACAGAAAAGATAAAGAAGAACGGGAATTTCGAGCCAGCACAGTTGCAGTTGTTCTCTTAAAGACTAAATTCTACCATCTGACTCTGTTCATATTTTGTTAGATTGACATCGGGCGTCCGCAGAGACCACAACTATGGAAATGCCTTGCCGCTTGGGCTCCGCCCTTAGCTGGTCATGCTAACCCTTCCCCTTTTCTTTCCAAGGCTTTAGAGCTGCATTAAAAGACTATGGTTCCAAGAGGCTTACGCCATCTAAAAACACGATGCCACTAGAGTGCCTCATAGTAGCAGCAACGGTTCCATTATAAAACAGAACATTTTTTAAAATAACATGTCGAATCATAACTGTTACAACACAACAGCGAAAATAAGAAATATGACAATGTAGAATAGGTTGAAAAATAGATTTTTAGTTGATTTTATGTTGGCAACTGATAATTTGAAAAGTAAAAAAAATAAAATAGTAACCAGTTATTAAAATACATATAGTATATACAATATATTTATACTATTAATATAATTAATTAATATAAAAGTTATATTATGTAATAAATATGTAACATTATTTATATATATATTATTGCAATTTTTAACCATATATTCATAAAAAGAACTTTAATAAATATATTTGTTGAATTAAATGCTTGGAAAAATTGTCTAAAAATTAGGAACCATTAAATTCGATTATCATTCGGTAAACCGATATTGTTATCGTCCAAGTGGAAAAATGTCCAATACATATGTATAAATTGTATACTAGAAAAAACCCTTAGCGATACAAATTCAAGCATGATCAGTCAAAAATATTACGACGCCCTTTGTTCGCGCGTCCCACAACAAACTATCAATCGCTTTCTCTTTCCATAGGACGGTGAAGGGAAAATAGGGTTTTTCTTTTATATACGATCACTTTAATTTCGTAGTCTCTCTTTCCTTTTCTCCGTATATTTTATTAGCATTGTTATTTTTCCGCTTTCATTCAAAAAAGATGTAAGATGCTCCGGGACGGGCCTGGGATAATGTCCAATGCCAAGTTATCGGAACAAAGGACCTTTTCGGGACGGCCCGCGTTTTGGACAAAGGGTGAAACTAATGAAATTTATTTACGACGCGCATTTTTATTAGGCACCCACAAAGGCCTCGTGCCATGGACGAGTTCCCATAGAAAACGGGCGTGATGATAATTCTTCGAGACGGTGACAATTATTGAGGCGGTCTACCCGCATTTGCATACTGTTAACGCATGTATGGGTTGCTTTGGTATAGTTAAAAAAAATACTGTTGTAGCTAACATTTTATATAAAGATTTTTAGATAGAAGAGTTATTTGAAAGTAACTGAGAACACCTATGTATAATATATATATTTTATAAATAATCTTATATTTTATTTTTATAGACCACAAAATTATTGATATTATTAATTATTAACTGTTTTAGAATTATGTACAATTTGTGCAATAGTTTTATAATAGTAATATTTATGTGCTTTAGTTTTTTTTTAATTAAAACTGCAGTGAGTCCAAACTATTTTCATCAGGCTCCTACTTCTGATATTCTATATTCATCGGCAATGTGTGATGTTTGAAACGCGAATTCGGGAACCGTTAATACACAATTATCATCATCAAACGTCGAGATTAAACGTGATTTCTAGACGCTTCTCAAACGGTAGCTGGCTTAGTTTAGACGTTCGGTTGTTTGCTTATGAGCTTTGGAAATCAAAGAGTAATCCCACATAAGCACTGAACTTCTATGTATATGTTGTATATGTACACAGTATCGTCTTTCGGTAGACATTTGTCATTTTTTCTATAATTTTGCCATTCGGCTCCCCTTTCTAAATATTTTTTTCAACCTTCCTGCCCCTAAGAAATACAATCTGTTTTGAATATGTTCATGATTGGATACAAGAGGAAATAAAAAAAACGTGTTGCTGTTTACATGAAAAAATGGTAATGTATGGTACATACATCACCGCCTGTCGTCGGATGACTAATGACTCAAAAATCATTTTCCTTTGGTGTCTCGCTTAATTATACTTTATTAAAAGATGCGTCTATATTTACGTGTACCATATTAAATTATTCCTTTTTGTACGATGTGGATATTCGAGCATGGTGTCATTGGCAAGATATGTTCTTATGGTATATTTTAAGAACTGAATGTATCTCTTTATGAATGGACCAATTCATTAAATTCGTTCTCTGTGAAATAAAATACAGCGAAATAAAACATTTTTATCTTGATTACTAATTAGATATGGTAAAATATAAAAATTGAAGCTTAGCTTAGAACCTTATTCAAATATGAAACAAGTTCAAGTTTAGGGGGTCAAAGCGGTCAGTTTAGATACCAAGTCTGTTTTCTATTTCAAAGATTCGACAATTTCGGATGCCGTTTGTGTAAACGCCATACGGAGCTTGTAAAGCGCCAGATACAGACTATTCATCATTCCATAGAAATGTAATTTCGTATTCAGAATAAAGTTACTATCTGCCGAAACTTTGGACACGGTCCACATTTGCTCACTCTAAACAACGCGAAAACACGATCGTGCTCGGAGATACAGCGTATTGTGATTAATGTTGGTAAAACGGGCGAAAATATATTTTTACAACTTTTAATAAGCACTGGTATTTAATAAGATTTGAGTACAAACTTAGTTTACCATATTATACAATACTCATTCGACAATATTGTCATACGAAATATTTTTTTTTGATCTGACGTTATTGTTTAAAAATATGTTTAGATCAACCACAAATAAGCATCCTATAGTGTGTTCCTAAATTTTGGCAATTTGTCTGCTATCTTTACCGATTTAAGATAATTTTTATTCAGGAGTATTTTATTTCCTCATATTCTTAAATACAGTAAAAAAACTATACGAATTTTCGTTAATAATGTGATATTCTGGTATCACTATGTTTTCAATAGCTCAGAACAGGGTTAGGGATACTACGGCCCATTGTCTATTTTAATCCGGCCCGCGAGCAGGAAATAAATTTTACATTCACAAACTCTTTAACATTACAAAATATGTGCTATAACGAAACCGCCAACCATTAGGTTGAGGAGTTGCGAGATATGACTGTATATGGTACTCCTATTGCTTTGCATTCCGCTGTGACGTTACGCAGTTTTAATTTGACAGAATCTTCAGTGCCTCGTGTAACGCTTTTTGCGATATATCTGTGGTGACCCCTCACAGATGACCACGTTTGAAATGGTCTTTGTCTCAAAATTTGTGGTAATTCACTGTGACCAAAATGATCATACATTAAAAAATAAACAAGGCCATAGCGTAAAGGATAGACCACATATAAGCCCTCGTTACGACCAGAAAAAATGCATAGATAACACGAGTTTTGTTTTTACAGTAAATATTCTCCGTAATTGAAAGAATATTTTTTTATTGCGAAACGGTCACGGATATAATATATCACCAGATCCCGTTGCAATGCAATACGACTTTGGAAAGTGCCCATTATGTGAATATCGCTTTCTAAAGGCGTATACCTTTTTCGCCGTTCTAAAAAGCGACTGCAGTGACTGGCTGGATGATTGCTTTGGAGCCCTGGATACTTAAGCCTGAAAGAAGGCAGTCACCAGCAGCCACCTCGCCAGGCAGAAATTTGAAGAGACCAGTAGATGCCCGCCGCCCGCGGACAACATACGATCATCGACCACTAGCTTCTCTACTACCGCTAGGAGAATATACTGTCGCTGGCACATCAATCAGAACTCTGAGGATCGTCCACTGACATCATCCCTTCGACAGCTTTTCCACCACCGCTCGGAAAAAAAATCTGTCGCAACATATGTAAATAAAATGTAATAATACTCGAGCTACATTTCACCCTGAGTCTTACTGGCTACAAAGTACACACCCCTAGGGTTCCCAAACCTTGAATTTCAATCTCAATTTATAACCTTATTAGATTTGATATTCGTCTTGTTATTGTCAAAGGCAGAAAAAAATAAACTAGTAGACTTTTTTTGTCGTGATTTTAAAGCAGAGGAGGATGTTAATTATTTTGTTTTCGTATTAGATGATAAAGCATTATGTTTGTTGTGCGATGACATTATGTCTGTAATATAATATTAGTCATTACAATACTAAGACCTTTATATGATATATACAACTTGCAAAAAAGCAACGACTAGAACAGTTTTTTTATCCAACCCATTTTTTAACGAAAATAAAAAGAGAAACGTGAGAATGTTCAGTTTACGAGTAGCTCATTTATTGAATAATGTAACAAATTTAATTAGTGATGGTAAATTAATAAAGTAGTGTATGACTGCTAGAAGTTTTGAGCACATTGTGAGTAACATCAATAGCCAATTTAATAAAAAAGCAAATGATTTGAAATAAAATTGATTTGGTTTCACTCCGTTGTTCCCATTTTTTTGACTCATCGCCTTTGCGTTAAAAGGCAAATAACGCTATGTCAAATTATAACAAGTGTACTTTGCAAAATAGTAAATATGTTGTGTAATTAAAGGGTTAACAATAAATAAATTTTTTTAGAAACTTATGCAAACATTGAGTAACCAAGTGAGTTACTGGTTAGCACCACATTAAATTGAAAAACTACACACGAAAATATTCTTAATGCAGTTAGTAAGAAAACATTAAAAATGTATAATCTAAAATAAAATCGATTAAAATGTGTTACATCCGATGGTACTAAAGATATTTGCAGAAGTAGTGAAGATTTAGTTTAAAAAATATATAGGTAAGCAAAGCCATGATTTATTTATTATATTATTCGCTAGCAGGTAAGAAATATATCATATGTTATTGAACCAGTTGTCAATAATCTATGTACTGCAGATGTTCCCATCCCCTTTTTATGGTCGAGCATAGACCCTTACCCACCAATGTATCAACGAATTGCTCCACCTCCGTTCTCGACCTAAGCCGTCATGATCGAATTGCACAATTGTGTCATTGGTGGAAGTATCAGAAATGAATGGTTCTGCCATACAGCAATTCGACACTTAATCATGGTAATATTTAATTGAGATTTTTTGATTTTTTTCTCAATTAAAAAACCTTCCCTTAGCTACTATTATTTAATAATAAATGACTTTGAAAATAAGATTTAGCCGCAAGTATCATAAGATTTCGTAACGAATTTAATTTAAAACTAAAATGAACCTAAATTTTGCTTTCTTGCCCGCCGAGCCTAAAATATTTCCGCATGGAATATAATTTATCCCAAACAGAAACCGATAGAATAAACAATAAACATTTTTCCTTTCTTATAAAAATTAATAAAAAAAATACCATACATTTATAAGTTGGGGAGGAAATATAGTTATACATACAATATTTTATCTAAAAACAAATAGAATATCCTGCATTGTCAATTGTAGCAATGTACCTCTCGTTACAAAATAAATGTGTATTTTTATACAGCACCTGGTAGTTATAAAATAATGAAGAAAAATGAAACAGAATGTTCCAATTATTATAAACTAAATAAAAATAATATGATAGCAAATTCTGAGAATTGTCAATCTAACTCAATATTAATTCTCGCACTAATAATCTCGACAAGGAATATTATTTCTGAGTCTCATTATCAGAATGACGTAATATGTACTGGTGGATAGAAGCGAAAGACCTATCCCTATGTACCAGTATATAGAAACAAGCTACCCATTATCAATGAAATATATAATAATATAACTCTATGTGCAAATAGTAACTTCATTAACAGGCAATGTGTAAATAGGGACATACGATCATGCTAATTTTTAATATTTGTATGATCGATAATCTATAAGCACCCATGAGTACTGTGTATCGTCGTCGTCGAACGAAATTTTTAAAACTAAGATATTAAAATTATATTTATCTTTAATCATATTATTGTATAATAGGAAACATTAGTATTTAAATTATTTAAAATCCTTACATGTTATAACTTTCATATGCTATCATTAATCAATTTGTTTTACTATGCTCATATTCAAAAGTCATCAAAATAATAAACTAGGACTATATACATATATATGCTACATATACTATTTGTACTATATAATAGCAAGTAAATTACGTGTATTATTAGCATAATTTTTTCAAGGGTATTAAAAAAACTGCAAGCATAAGATTGCTGCAAATTTGGCAGGGTTAACTTTTCTACGTCAAGCGAACCCTAGTGAAAACGGCAATGTAATTTTAAATCTGTACTTTATAAATATGTAGTCTTTTTTCACACAGTCAAGAGTTGTTTTGTGAAATAATGCGTCTAATGAATTTGGAACTTGGTTTTTATCAATAAGTTTACTTATGTAAATTACCGTTGTTCAAGATTGACAATCTTGATCAGATACTACCTATTAAACAATTATGAGTGAATTCAACAGAAAGTAATGCCATTTTCATATTCAATTTAAAATAAAAGCATGCAGTAACTATAAAATATTAAAAAATTCATTCCATTCATAAAATAGTACAATATGCACATTGTGACGATCCAACCGTGATTCGAAACTCTCCCCAGAGTTATTACACAACGGCAGCGTTATCCAAAAACGTTCACGAAAACGCCTGAATAATAAATTTTATGCTTTCAGATTAAAAATGATGCATTCGGCCAACTGCACTCGTAACCCACATACAGCTGAAGTGCACCAGACGCTCGGCAATTATGTATACACACACATATGCACCAGAGATAACCAGGAGTCGTTCCAAAATGGAAATAGTGCTTAAATCGTTGGACCCGTGCCAAAGGGTAGGCACAAAAATACAAAGTACTGACCGCGCGATAATTGAATGTAAAACGAATTAAAACGATCGGGCCGCAAAATTGAAATAATAAAAAATAGCTTAACGCTATATGTATATGGAGGGTATATTGGAAAATGCCCAGAGTTCCTGGCGATCTGGGAAAAAGTTATTGAAGAGTAATTAATTTTTAGCTCGAGCTTCGCCTCGGGCCAGTCGGACTTTTTATTTAATAAAAAATATTTATTAAATGCTGTAAATGTATATGTATAATAATATTATGTTATGAACATAAGCACAGATTCATTATTCATTTTTGATAATATACGATTATGAACCGCTTGGCATTTAACCAAAAAAGTTATATATTATCTCGAATATTACTGGGTCACTATTAAAACACTGAAAAATAATTAGTAGGTGAAACATAATAAACTATATTTAAATAAAGATTGATGTGCTTTTACATATTTTTTTTACTAAGCAAATATTTTAATTAGGAAATGTTCAAAGCCTAGTTTTTGATTCATTAATGCATTATTCTCTCTTTTATATTTATTAAAACATATTTTTTAATCAGTTTGAAGAATAAACTTGTAAAATTAAATCTAATCGATTTATATTAAACATTTTTAAATTGTCTAGTTGTTTTTGCTTTACCTATTATCTAGCCAAATTGAACGCACTGTGACAAATAAAAATTGAAGATTGCACAGTCATCAATTTTTTTGACGCAGTGGTAGTGCTAATAACAATTTGAAATTGGTTTTACAACTACGTAATTTTGTAATTATTGATATTCAATAAAATGTACACTTATTTACAAAATAATTAAAATAACTATGCTAGAAATTCGCCTAAATTACGTTTGACCATTCAGATAGTATTATTTAAATAATATTTTCTATTCCTTCATTAGCGGTCTGCAAACCGTTTCTCTTATTTTCAATGGTTCGCAAACGTATAAAGATTGGGAAGCACTTGTCTAATACATATATAATCAGAGCATTTGCGTAAAGTGGATTCAAAATCAAAATCAACAATGCGGTGGGTATTTTTTTATTGGCAACGTCCTCATTCTATGGGTTGCATAATTTTGGTGCTTTGCTACCTGCTCGCATTGTACCTCTTGGCTTTTGCTACTGATGCTTATTTTTTTATGTGAAGTTCGCGATTATAAGTTATCTGGGACTATTAATGTACCGCGAATAAAAGTCATATTGTTTATATGCTACGCAAACGAAAATCAATTGATTATGGGCGAAACATTGTTATATTGATAAGAAATTAATAATATATGTATAAATAAAATAAAAAAAATATATCTTATACATACATAATTTTCATTGGAGAATAAACGTTTATATACTCTTTATTTAGTTTTTAGTACCGTACTAGAATTTATAAAATCTGGTTTCACAGATTAATACATAAAACAATCTATATAATTTATTGATTGAGGTATTGCTATACTCAGCAATGTTTCAGAGTTTATTTTACATTAACTATGTATTATTAAAATAAGAAAAATACACATCATATAATATAAGATGCTTGAAAATTTAAATATTTTTTTTTTTATAATTTGAATTGTAAAGGTTCTAACCACCTGCATATTCTAATGACCGTTTCAAAAAAAATAAAAGAGAAACCAACTCGTCTTAAATGTAAGACCTAACAATGGAGAAGAGATCTCGGCACTAAGCAATTATTAACACTTCACTGATTATTATTAGCACATCCGTAGTACAAGTACCGGAAAAAAACACCTTTTATGTGAAAAAAATGCGTTTTGCGAAAAATATGTTTGTTCTCTACTAATTTTTTAACGATCGCCGAAGTGGCCATCTGGCTTGCACTTTTTGTGTGTTCAAGAAACGATGCAATTGCCGCGCTAACATCCTCATCTGCGATTAACCAGAGTTGTTTCGAACCATTAATATAAGAAATTTGACATTTGGTCACAGAAAAGCAAACTGCAGTGAATTTTATGACGTGATTAAAAATAAAGAATTTTTGTGATTTTATAACTTTTTATTAACAAGCCATGTTCGCTTATGAGTAATTAATAATTATTATTAGGTATTTTTTGTTTACTGTTAATTACTCTATTATTCAGGTATTTTAATCATAAGTAATTAAACTAATAATATGTATTGCTTTCCATTTTGAGAAAACTCTCAAAATTGTCACGGTTTAATAAAAAAGTATTATGGTATTTCCATCTATTATATATGTATAATAACAGTGTCTGTTATTTTTAAAAAACAAAATTTTTTACAGAATTGTTTATAATGAATAAATTATTAACACAAAAATTGTATACATAATTGCAAAATTTAACAATATTTATACAATTCAGAGCAATTTTAAGTTTGACAATATAGTACAGGGACGTATTTCTATTTATAATTAAAACCAGATTTTTAGTAGTGTAATATTTTTTGTGATAAATTCGTTTTTTGAATACAGTTGAAATCAATTCTAAAAATTACAACCACACCATGCATCTAAAAATCACAGATGGAGCAATAACAAACATGCTTGAATATAATACGTTCACATCCGATGTTTGCGCAGTAATCCGAAACGCGACTGAATACTACACATTTTTTTAAAGTAACGAATCGAAACATAATTGTTTCTAGTTGTCGGCTCGTCTTTTGACAGATGTTTTCAATCTCGGCCGAAATAGCGGCGAAAGAAAAAATCGCGTCCCATAGAGAAAAAGTGTGATGGTTCAGATTAAGCGCACATGTCTCTCGGATGACGTGAAATATGTTTCCACTTTGTCGCCCATCGAAAAAAGACATCTACAGCAGATTCTGTCGCACCACAACCCATCCAGGGATGATTGAAGACGGGGAAGACACGGGAGCTGCTTCAATTAGTGAACATTAAGACCGTATTGAAGTGTGCCGGCAGCCAAAATAAATAATATTTATTTTAAAAAGTACCGCTGTACCTATGCATGTATGTATGTACATATCTACCGCCCTTAAAGAATTATTTTCATAAGCCACCCCCGGCTCGTAAACGATAATACTTGAATTTTATTTAAAATAACAGAAGAAAGAGTGTGAAAATGAATAGAATAAAAAAGTAAAAACGTAAAAAGGGAAGCGCTGATTTTTTTCTCCTAAGTGCGCCCCTTATTTGTTTCTTTGCAAATAAAAATATACGGGACGTAAGAAAGACGCTTTTAGTGACTTTTTCTTACGAGTCATAGACGGTAAACGTTCGGTTTACGATCTAAAAATGTGTACGTAATGTTAAGTTGCTTGGAAAATTATAGCCGAATTTTCTCTGTATTTAGTTTATTATAGAATATTGACAAAAAAATGTTGATGTTTTTGTAGTGCATGCATTCGTTATCTTACCGCAAACTTGAAATGAAAACAAACATTTTTTGTGCGATGCGCTTGAGATATTTATCAAGTGTTTGGTCTATTCTGGTTTGCATGCGCGGTAGTAGGGTCTTCGCAAAAAGGTTTCCCGCGACTGCGAATAGGTTTTTCGAGTTGAAATTTGACAAAGGCCGTGTTAGCAAACATCCATTAACTTCCGATTCAACACAGAAATTTGTTTCGTAGGCTCAAATGTTCCACAAATATTTGATAAACAGCGTAAGTGCTCTTTACAGTGTTTTGTTTCCAAAAGATGGAGGCGGGTGGCGCCAACGCCGCAGACAATGAATGTCAAACCTGCCAAAGACAGGGTAAACACCTGAGTATCCAAAAAATGCTACCGATTTATAGGCATATAATCCAGATATAATCTATACAATATATTTTCTATACATCAGCAAGTGCATTAATAAAAACACAATTCTTTTATATACCTTCTTTTAAGATATACTATTTTTTTAATACATCTTATTTAATTTAATATATTATTTTTAATATACTTGCATATAAAAGGATTCCAAATTTCAACGTCAATCCAAACAAATAATTAATTGATATTCCGAACAAATCCTGACAGTGACAGACAGCGGTTTTCGTTGAAGAAAAATTATCTCTTTTGCGTACTTTATAAGCACATGACATTTCTTTCCTTTTGTATAAAAACTGTGTTCTAAAATATACTTAGTTAAATTTAAACTTGAGAAATAGCACCCGAACTGACGTCATAATTATACAATTTTAAAATGATTGATTAAATAAAAATTTCGCTTCGCTTTTTTGATGAATTAGTTGCTTGATAAGGCTAAATAAATATTCAACTTAATTATTTTTTTAATCAAAGTTACCTGAGTCTGTATAAAATGTTCAGTTTAAATTATGATAAAGTTATACACTTAAGGGTGAACAAGGTTAATTTATGATAAAATATTATTATTATGCATAATATCAAATATATTTATTAAATTTAGACTTTTGAATAATATTTTTTTATAATATGTGGTATATTCGATTAGGTACCCGTAGTGTAGCTTTATTACCGGAAAGGATTTTTACTACTTCTACTGCATCAATGCCAGTATTTATATGTATAGTACGAAAATATATAAAGTGTACTGTCTTAGTTATCAGTGAGTTTATTTTTATAGAACGCAAAGTTGTGTAGTTGAAAATTATTATTAATGTGCAAAAATTTTTGAGTCAATTACAGCTTGTATAGTTTCTATAAATATGTAATATTATTGTCTGTAGAATCCAATCGTCTCCGAAGATTGGGTTAAACTATGGATTTCGGACGTCATGAATAACCAAGGTGACGTGAAGAGGGAAGCGGCTGATTTTTTGGTCTAGACTTCGCTTGGTGCGAGTTAAATAAATAATATATGTACATCTCACAATATGTATCCAATAAGAATTATTATTGTAAGTTTCTCTTCAAGTCTGTTGACGTTTTCAAAATTAAAATTTTTTTGTTTGAACAAACCTTTAAAACGTACACTATTCGAATAATTACATATATTGATAATACATTTGCTTGTGCTACTAAAGTAAGAAAATAATTTCGCCACTCAGTATATTTTATACAATTTTTTTTATAATCTTTAGTTGTTACAACGGGGTAAATCTCTAGCACCTGGGTGAATTAATCACACATAATGAATACCTACAAGTATTAACCAACATATTTTTCAGTCTGGGAATTGGTGACAACTATATAATTATTTATAAATTATAATGTGTATTATCATTTATAATCAATACATGTCTGCTGTCGTGGCTCGAACCTGCAGCCTCTGGGTTAACAGTTTGAGACCTTACAACTACGTTATTCCTACTTTATATCTTGTTTTTATTGTTGTGTTGTGCTAGCAATAAATCTTGTACGACAACATGAAGTTGTTGTTAACAAAAATTAATTATGAAAAATACGGGTGGAAAATATGTGGCGACCTGAAAGTAATAGGGTATGCAAACGGGATACATGAAGTATTGTTGTTTATTGTGTGAGTGGAATAGTAGGGACAGAAAAAATCATTACAGCAGGAAGGAGTATCCTGCCAGATTATCCCTGGCGCAAAGAATATTTACTATTTTTCTCTAGTCAATTTTAGGGATATCCTCCTTTTACCCTTGCACATTAAGTTGGACTTAATAAAAAACTTTGTCAAAGGCTTGTCTAAATATGGAGATAAGTTACTCGAAGAAAAAGTTTCCCAGGATCAGCGATGCAAAAATAAAAGAAGGAATCTTTGTGGGACCACAAATAAGAGAGGCTTTGACTGACCTGAATTTCAATTTAGAACGTAGTCAAAAATTTTCTCGGAAACCAAAAAGCAAAGACTGCATCAGTATTGCGTCTGAAATGCTAATGGCCTACAAATATATTGGATGTAATATGTCTTTCCACTTTGAAAATCCACTTTCTACACTCTCATCTTGATTTCTTCCCCAAAAATTTGGGGGATGTCAGCGACAAGCACGGAGAGCGCTTTCATTAGGATATTGCAGCTATGGAGAAGCGGTACCAAGGAAAATGGAGCCCATCTATGCTAGCCGACTATTGCTGGACGATGCAGAGAGTTACATACAAGCGCAAATCAGCAGCAAAACGGATAAAATGTAGTTGATTTGTATAGTTTTACCATCGAGTACTTGCCATTCTATGAAATAATTATGCTATAGAACTTTGTGAAATGAAAAAAAAACTAACCTCTAGCGCAAAAAATCTTTCATTCCGTAGATAAGCATACTAAATACTTTCCAAAAAATGCATTTAAAATAGATGATGCATTTAAATTTGATGCTCGAGCAGCTCCAAATGTGGGCTCCGGAAGATGATCATAGTCATGTCCAACATTAAAAACATGTTTCCTGATCAAATACCAAACCACAGTTTAGCGTTCTTATTGAACAATAGCAACATTTAAATTAACATTTCTTAAAAAAACACTAAGATAATCCATTTTTAGATACGTTTTTTTTTGTAATTTTTAAAAAACTTTCTGTTGTCTTTATCTGGCTGACTATAGAAAAAAATAGTAGCAAATCAGCACTGAAAAAAATTCAATTCAAGCCTGATGAAAGTGTCCTCATTGTTAATGTTGAATTTTCGAATACTTGTTTAAGAAAAAAATAGATTAACCTTTTAAATCTCGCAAAAATATGCATCAATCCTCGTATAGTATTTCCACATAATAGGCAGTTTAAAAAAAATGAGCACACAACCCATCAACACCGCTCTTCCTTTGAACACGGATTACATAGAAAAATTCGTCGAGAGCACATTGTTCCAAGCGTGAAACGAATTCGATTTTTAACGAGTGCGCCAAAGAGCAGGCGGAATTCGTTCATAGTCGATTTTTACAATTTGCCAGCTTCCGGCGCACACGCTCACACACTAACAATAATTCATCCAGAGCTTTTTCCAATAAGCGAACAGCACTTAAAAAATGTAAGTCATCCATTAAGCAGACACACACGTCGGGTGCATTGTGCACAGAGAGTGGGACTTTATTAATTCCCTTCGGTATGGACACGTTCGGATTTATCGCCCGGCCATTGTTGGCCAGAAGATGTTATCGGTCCGGCAGCATTCTACCTCACCTGGGTTAAGAGAGAGCTAAGGTCTTTATTTTGCTCGCTGACTAATTTGAATTATTAAATTTACGAGCGTCATAAGTCACAATTTGTCTTTGATCTCGGCTCGCGAGCTCGATTTATTATGCGCACCTTGCGACGTTTCACTCGGCGCTAATGAATCAACGACATAGGAACCGAATTCCAATCTTGACGATCAATCTGTCTGCTTAATGTGTGAAAGCTTGGCTAAAAAGGTCATATTTTACTATGTATTTTAAAAAAACAACATATTTAAAATAATAGATAAACGACTTCTAACGTAGAAACATACATTAACGGTGTCAGTGCCAATTAACGAAAATATTTTCTATAAAACCGTTTGACCATATTTTAAATTAAAAACAACCAGCCCCTGATATCCTTATTGAGCAGGTATCAAGCACAATTTACATTATTTTTTCATCTCAGAATCTAACCATTGTTGCTAGATTTTTATAATCGTAAAAAAATCCCATCTGCTTTTTTAAAAAGTAAAAAAATGTATATAAGACAAAAACAATGATTCTACTTTTGCACGAATCATCTGCAATGGAATTGATGTTGGACTCCTTTCATCCTTTGATGATATACATTGTATTGTATAAGCCAAAACGCTTTCATACTTCATTAATTTGCTTTCGAATTGGAACATAATATAGTGTAGACAAAATCACATTAAGCGGACCTATGCCAATTTAATGAAGACGAGCTTTTGAAGTCTGATAAAATTTGTCGCTTTTACTTCAATCGATCAATGTCCACCCAAGCAGTCACATTAAATCTCCAAGAGTTCAATCTGATATTTGGAATGACTATGAGACTACGCCGAGTCAACATACTACGTATACGGCCATATTACAAACTGCTTGGATTTATTTAAATATTGTTAATTAAAAAATACATATTTAAAAACCAGTTTTTTAAAAGAAAATTAATTTTTTTAAAGATTTTCTTCTGACTAAAAATATTAAACTTAATTTTCAATCTCCACATTTACCAGAACACAAAAGATTTTAAATAACTATTTGTCACTTTTCCAGGTTCTAATGTTTTCATAAAATCAATATTTATTAATTTTAACTCATTTATTACAACATGATTGACGTCAGACCAATGCGTTACAACGGGGTAATTAGTGAGACATTAGTCTATATTGTTTATTAATATTTTCAGATTGTCACTAACCACGGCCTAGCTCAATTTTATTTTTTAATATTAATTGCGAAATTTATCCGTGAGATTAGTGAAATTAAAGAAAACCTAATCTATGATGATCGATTGCAACTATATTTATATAATTATCACTAATTTAGATTTCCCAGACACGGTAGAAATTGAAAAGCACTAGGGTTCATATGGTACCTCAGGTATATCTTGCTGGTTTACAACTTTACGTGAAAGGCAGAAACTAAATGATTAACTTTATTTCATTGTAAGAAGTAATAGTAAGATCTTCTAGACATATCTAGTTATTTTCTACCAGGCAAGAATTTCATCCACGTATTTTTTCTTAAATGCAAGCGTAAAACGTAAAACCATTTTTATATTTTTCAGTGCTCTTTTAATACTTGCTTTCAGACATGCTGGTATTTAAAAACACTAGGGCCAACGTGAGATTCGAACCTAAATCTTTAAGGCATTTTTCAATAATTTATAATAATTGTCTATCGTGCTGGTAAAACATCCATAGTTTGTATTAATTAAGTTATTTTATGTTTTCTATTTAGCCTTTTTAGTGAAAGGATGGAAAAAAAATATTTTATTTTTTCTAATTAGCCTTTTTAGTGAAAGGATAGAAAAAAAATTATACTATATTTGCATTAGCACAGTCAGTTCGAGAACTATCCATTTCATCATTATTCATAATTAAAAAAAAGATAGCAAGCTTGGGTTTACGCCACTACTCCTGTTTATATTTTGAACAAATTTATAGATATTAAAATTATTACTATAATTTTTATATTTATCAATCAATCGGAGTAATGATAAGTATATCAAGCGTATATCCGTATCGTTTGCTTTAGAGCTAATAGTAGGGGCGTAAACCCAAACTTGCCATCTCTTTCTCAATTATGAATAATGATAAACGCAACGTGTTAACGCAAAAATTATTATATTTAGTAAAAAAAGTTCTATAAAAAATCCATAACTCAAAATTAATATTTAATGCATTGTAGTAATTTATAATATATTTTACGGCAAAATAGTATACGAAAAGTAAAAAATATCTTAGTTTTATTTGAAAAAAATTATAAAAAATAAATTTGTATTGCAAATTTAAACATATCTTAATGAATCATAAGCAGTAGTACTTATTTCTTAAATATTGTATATATATATGATATTATCAACAAAAAAAAATGGATGAAGGTAGGTACATATATATAATTTCTTTGCAGAAAAAAGTTTAAAGGATATCTAATGTATTTTTCATTATAAACTTTATATAGTAGCTAATAAGGATGCCTAATGTGACTTAAAAAAGTAAACAAAATGTTCTTAACTTGTGTTAACTTGGCACACAATTACTGCTATATGTAAATTTATGCTTTTAGATAATATTGATGTGATGTAACATTTTTTTACTAAGTATATTATAATAATAATATATTTTATTTTATTTTAAATTATTAATAGACAAACTTACATTTTAAACACATATTATATATGTATTAATAATAGCTAAATGCTAAAATAATTTTAGAATGTTATATTTATTTAAACATTAGTAATATTTTTTACAGTAATTATTATGAAATGTATTGAATTAACAATAATACTATAAAAACAACATTGAAGTATTTTTTCAATATATCTATGAATACAATATTAGGCATATATTGCAACCACAAATCACTGAAGTATACTTTTTTAATATATTTTTGCCAGAAAAAATTATTTGAATTTAAAAAAAAAAGTTGTATAAGAATTTACTTGTACATTGACAACTAAACCAGCAAGAATTAATAAAAATCGATTTACTTAATTAGGCAATACGTTTAGAAATATTTTTTTTCTAAAAGAAGCACATTGTTTTAATACTAGAAATAGAGACAATTTAATGATAGATAGGTATAAGACAACGAGTACGGCCATGGGAATTATGTACGAAGGTGTGAATTTTGTATAATAATATTCCTAGGACAATTCGCAAAAATAAAACTGTAGCGGGCTTTCTAAATGGAATAAAGAAACACCTTCGTGCATAAAGAAATAAATTATAATATTAATTATTGTTTATGTTTATATTATGTATTATATGTATGTTTAGTGTAATAATTAGCTATATTAGCTACATAAATCAATAATATAATAAATAAATAAATGTTGGCAATATTACTTTTAGTAAGCAATGTTGTCTCTTTATACCGTGTCTATTTACGACAACGTTTTCCAAATTCTTTTCTAATTCAATACGCCACTTCCAAATAAGAAACGACATCTCAGGTGATCGTCATGTTTGTTCGCATTAACCGAAATTCGATACATTACGAATGTTGTTCCAGTAGCTTATTTGCAAAGGCTGTGTGTTTAATCGAAAAAAATACACGAAACAACGGCGTGTCTTTTCGCCACTGTGTGCGCTGTTCCACTAAATCAAAATGGCGTTCTTATCGAAAATTCAAAGGGAACACGTATGCCTTAAAAGTTTCTGAACTTTAAAAAAAAACGCGTCTGGCAGCAATAAACTGTCAACCCTCATTTTTGTTAATAAACAAGTATTTATGACTTTTATTTTTAACTGTCAACCCTAATTTTTTTTGATAAATAAGTATTCATGACTTTTATTAAGTAATAATGACTATTTATTTTTATAAATCTAGTAAAAATAGTCTCGAATCTATACCGAAAATATTTTTTTAAATGTGTCATTTCAGTAAAATCATATCAGAATTCATTTTCACCAGTGAAAATATAAATTATCTGGCGGCAGGTGCTAGTATAAATCTGATGTATAAATATTAAAGTGAATGTGTATTTTTTGGTGAAGTTATATATTTACTAGTAATGTCCAAATACATTTTTACTAGTATATATATATTCCTACTAGCGAAAATATAATTTAATAGATATGCTGCTCTAAAATGTGTATGAAGCTCAATTTGACAGTTGCGAAACGTCCATTTGCTGTTCAAACACAAGCCTAACTATGTATAGTTTTAGAACTTTTATTAGGTCAATTCCAAAACACAAACTAAACCAACTCATCTCAGGGAAAAATAAACGTTAGAATAAGTACAAACTTACATCGCAATTCACATATTGCTCCATAGTATGTCTGCATTTCGATATTGCACTATGTTTTAAAAATATGATAGCTATCCTTACCGATATTACTATGCCCTTCTGATATAAAATGGCTAATCAAAGTATTTTTAAACCAAATTTTGATCAATAAGAGTCGGCGCTCGTTACCGAGCGTTCCCACTGCGACGACGACGGCGCGATTTTATTGCTTTTGACGTGGATTTTTGACTTCTGAGAAGGAATAATTGTTTTTTGCGCTCTTTAATGGTCAAAATTCGGTTTAGATGTGATTTAATTGATTTTCACTCGTAATATTGTTATAAAAAATCTTAATATGAATGCTTAATAATCTAGCGGTTTTACCGCGATGGCATGATTTTATTGCTTTTGACCTGGACTGGAAAATTACTATATGACAACACTGAGCAGGAATTAAAACACGACTAATTATCAGCTAAATATTATAAGTAGATATTTTTAATAATATTTAGTGCCTAATTAAATTATTTCGCATAAAATATGATTTCAAAAAAATATATCACAACGGTGGGTAATTCTATATTTATTTGTGGCATAGAAAGGGTTAACTCGTACCCATTATTATTTATTTAAAAAACTATATTACGATATTAAAAAATATATAAAATACCATTTTTGTGATGAGACCTGGAATCATTGTTTTCCAAGGGCCTGGGTTTGCTTTCGGCGGCCATGGGTGTCGGCATGATAACCAACATTAAAATGTCCTTAGAATAAATGTTGAATTACTGGAAATGTAATCATTTTTTTCAGAAGTGCTTCGTTAACAAACATTAGTGTTGTCATTACTAAAATAGTATTTAATAAAGATAAAAATACTACACAATTTATTTCGTCACCAAATCGAGTACAAAAAAATGGTTTCTCTGCAATATTTAAATTTACAGTTGCCGCTTTGGATCCTGGCGGAATTCACTATAACTCCAAATTATGGTAAAATAAGAGTTCTGAAACTTTTTGAGCCGCCCTCGTATGTATGTATGCGATCAAATGATTGAAACTCGCTGACGATATAGAATAAATACTCTAACCGAGTTTACTTTGCAAATGGGTAAGGTGGGGATGGTGTTTTGCTTCAATTTGTTTTACGGACGTTTTTCGAACGGCCTGAATAATACATACGCGAGAGATCATCGCCTTAGTCTTCTGTTGAATTTTAAATCAACAGCCCACTCGCGATGAAGATGAAAGGGGCGAAGAACAAAGCGATTCGACTGAGAGAGAGCCTCTCTAGCCAGGTTCAACCACCACTCGAGCGATGTACAATTTGACAGCGGCATAGAAAAGCGAACACAGCGCTTAAAACACACTCGAAAACACGTATCGAGTTACTGTCGAAATTCGGAAAAATAAAGGACTCTGATGATATTAAACATATGTGTGTAGCAAAGGAATAGTTTGGAAAAAAAATAACATTTGGTAGATCCACTTATAATCAACATTTTAATGGGAATGGGAATGAATAAAATGTTTTCTATACTTTGTATATATACATTCTGAATATAACTTATAAATTATTTTCCATATAGATTATACTTTCACAAGACATTTTCTTTCATTAATCATATAATACTTTTTCCTGAAAGTACTCTATGATTTTCAAGTCGGATAAACTGCTTAAACTATTTTTGCATTTATCATTACAATTTACGTAGATCATATTTGCTGTACCAAGAAAATTCAAGGTCAAAGGCTTTAAACTATATCATTGCAACCATATGTTGTAAATATCTATATAGTCATTTTAACATATTAACGCCCGTGGACTCGTGTACGAGTCTTGAAAGGTCCTGCGTCATGCATTTTCTTTCACAAAAAAAACTAGGATATTATCAAGTTAGTCTCTACACGATAATAAAAGTTCGTGGTATACCATTTTTACATAATATTAAATAAAAATTAAATTGTATTTTTCAAAAAAAAAAAAAAAATTGTAAAAAGAGTCGTCTTATCCCATTGCGCCGCAATACAATGAGTTGTCGCCTTTTTCGGATATGTGACTTTTTTATGAAATGTATGAATCAAAATTATTTCTTTCATCAAAAAAATAATATTTTATGTTACACTGCTTAAACAGAAATAAACTTTAGAGTCAAAACTGTTTGGCTAGGTAAACATAAGAACAAAATTAAAAACGTAACGGTATATGTAGATAAATTAGATAATACAGTAATTAAAGAAATTTCAAGAAATTGCATCCATTAACTTACGAACATTTTTACCGGGTGTTGGCTATTTTAATATTTCCTCACCATTTGGAAAACTGCAATGATTCACAGATTAAGAAAGTAGGGGGAAAAGCAACAATTTGGATAAATTATCGCTGAATTAGTTGCTTACCGTCATTAAGTAAACTATTAAAAAAATATATTATTGCGCTTAAAATAATCTCTGAGGAAGCAAATCATGAACGAATAAATATATTTTTTTCATTCCTAATTTTTTGTGTAAATTGAAAATGGTTGCCATGGTTACAAACCAGTTATTTGTAATTTAATAATATGTATGTTCAAATGCTTCTATAAATTTTTATATAAACGATTTATATCTATTTATAATATAATATAATTTGCACTTACAAATTTTTCTGCGCCCATCTTCTGCATACAACTGTCACGGACACATTCATTTTTATAATTACACACACTACACTATATCCTTATTCACATACATTTATTTTTATTATTTACACTTTTTTATCTATTACGATATTTCTTTTTTTTTGATATGTATAAAAACACTAAGAAATATGAATAGGAATTTCACAAATTCTGCACATGTATGCTGCATCATTCCATGTGCAGAACAAACACTACACTCTTTATTTTTATTCACTGATGATTTTTCAGCTTATCCGAAAGCCTTTCTAGTAAATCGACAACACGGACACAGCAATATATAGTAGAAACCGGTAAAATGTCTTCAGAATTGATAGATTTCACTGAATTATGCAACCATACTTTTGCCTTACTCAAAAGAAAATCTTTGAATTTAATTCTGCTGTTACGATTCAAATTTCGATCAATACTGAACGAATAAAACAATGCGCATTAAAATAAATAAAAAAACAACCTCTTTTGTTTATTTCATTGTTTTTTGAAATATTACATGCTATGTATTGATTATGTAACTTTAATTTATTTATTAGCTGTCATGAAAAGAATATATTATTTTGAAATTTTGTTTTCCAAATTTAAATGAGCATTTCACCTTTTCTGGCAAGTTTCATCTGTAGGTGCCTTAATTTAATATTTTTGAGAGATTCTGGCATACCCCTTTTTATCACTATGTTCAAAATCAATGCGTCTTCAAAATTTTATAAAAAGCTTTCATCTCTTTCGTCCAATTTGGGGTGATTGAAAATATTTTTTTAATTAAAATCACAATCACGAGCAATTTTCGCGATACGTTTTGATCGATAGTTTAGATTATAAAATGCATTTTTTACCTGTGTTGAATTACTGAATTCGGGGTTCGTCATATACCATAATAGATCAATTCTCAAAAGGTATGCATAAGGTAAGCTGATAAGACGGGATCAGTAGTGGCGATTTTTTTCTGTTAGAACAATATTGATTGTAATATATAATATATATAATAATATATAATATATAATATATATAATAATATATTTATATATGTACATGTTATTTTTCTTCATTATATCACCTAATTATGCGATTTACAGATTTAGGAACACTGGTTAAATGACATTATTGACAATATACTTATGCGAAAAATCATAAGAAAGTTACAAATTAAATTTTATTGAAATATTTTAGTTGATTTACAAGTTATAGGAAATTTACTAAAAAAGTTCGGCAAAAAAACCACGGGCGTTAAGCTGTTAATTCTCGACATTATATTTTTAAAGTGTAAGAAGTGATTTTATTCTCTAATAAATTTATTTGAAATGTTTGTCATTATATAATGCATTGTTTATAAATGTTAACTAAAAATAATAAAAACCGTAATAATATGCATTTATTGTTAAAAATCTATAACTATTCTTGCTCTTTTACTGGTTTAAAATACTTATAAAACTATAATTAGTTTATTTTTATTGCTCTCGTATTATATTTTACTACGTTCCTATATGTATCATTAGTCTATTGGCATTAAGCTAAGTTTATTGTCATTACATTACATCCGTACACTGCAATTACACGTACAGTGACCGATTTATTGCGTTGGCGAGCAACGGAAGGTTGTAAATTGTTACGTTTCACGGTGAACTTTACGACTGTACATCGAATGCCGCAATTTTTGCACGCATCCTGAATATCGCAAATAAAATTTATTTTATAGTACTTCAATGATGTACCTACCACTGTGTTGTTATTGCGAATCTTTAGGTTCTTTCAATCGATACTCTCTACCGAGACACATTCCCATTCAGCACACGGGTCATTTCCTATCGGAACTATTTTTTTCCAGACTTCGGTTATAACCGTAATAATTAATGCCGCATGTGGGCTGAGCGAAATACTCGAGAGATTATTCGGAAAACGACTATATTCGGAAATTGCTCCGTAACGTATGGGGGCCGCAATTTAGCTTTATTTTCTTCAATATTTAATTAAAACGTAGGGTGAATCCATTGTAACTGCTACTGTCTATTTTTTGTATCGTTGAGAATCGCACGCGTATCCTTTTTAAACTAAATTCGTACAATGTCAAATACATTAGCTTGTGTACATACGAACGGATGTGTACACGGTAACTTGCGAGGAAATACGAAACTGGGAATGTTTAAAAGCAAATTAGTAGACGCTGATGTTTGACAAATAAGGAGTAATATTTCCTGTGGATCGATGACTATTCCTAAGAAGAATCACCTGCGCCTTTACAAGATGTTCTTAATTAGGATGCGTCGAGAACAAATTGTATTTATGTCACACAAGTGTTTCTATTAGTCTAGTGAAATTTTAGAGACGCAGCTGCCGTTCATAAAGATAGACAAAATTATCCACAAGATAATTGTTAGCTTCTAAGAATTTGTCTAGAGTGAAAATAGACATGAATGATAATGAATGCATAGCTGATTTAAATTATTATAATGATTACCCTGTGATTTAAATTATGTACATATAATCCATTTTTATTTATTATTTATTAAGCTGCGAATATGAGATACAATTAGCTTGATTTACAAGAGACAGACGTTTGTAACAACCGTTCTAAATATTTGCATTTTGTACTAAACTACATATCAAGTGAGAGAAACCACCTCCTTCAAAAAGATAGAGCAACGCAAACAAATATAATTATCGTTTGTGATTTCAACTTGTCGTCGTCAGACTGCACACGGAATGTCAACTTGATGTCGGATTTATTCGATCTAAAGAGAATAAATATCATGTGCAATTATCACAGCAGCTGGTTTGGATTTATTATTTACAAACATAATTAATTGTGAAGTAATTTGAAGCAATTACTTAATTCATCATTCAAGTCTAAATTGGCATTAAACGATAATTATCGAAGCGCCGAATTTTAATACAAAATATATGCACAAATAGATCTGAAGCGGTCAAGTTAGCGAAATGGAATTTGGCGTGAGTAAATAAATGCAACACTTACCGCTCTTCATACCAAAATTAATGGTGTGTTCGAAGAATGTTTCTATAGGAAACGAAATGTATACACAACATATTTTTAATGACAATATTGCAATTCTCAGAAAGAAACATCTTTCGAAAAATTTGAAAGATATAGTGTTTTCAAGCTTTGAAATTCTTAAATCTTGGAGGTGTGCGAAAGACACTGCTATCCACGAAAATTATGATAAATCGAGTTAAAAAATAGATTGGTCACCGTTACTTAAGCACCTACTAGATTGTTTGATATAATTCTTCACGAATACATTCACAATGACTCACGCTAGTGGACCAACAACAAGGTATTCGTCAACATCGTTCCATGGTCATTAACCTCTTGGTGGTAAACAAGTCCCTGTGCACTTCCGTCATTTCCTTGCTGTTTCCTTATTACTTTTATCCTTCTGGCAGTTCTGTAACCAAAATTTGGCAGATTGTTTTTGCTTGTAAATATTCTCTATTTGTTTGTAAAAAATCCTGAAGTGACCTATACAAACTTGTACAAGTATTTAATATCAGATCTGATTTCTGAATAACTTTATTGATCTTGTGAAAACTAACTATTTCAATCAAAATAAAAATAAAATTAAAATTAAAGGAAATAAAAATAGAAATAAAATAAAAATAAACATTAACTTTTACAAGAAAATAAAAAAAACAGCATAAACACAAATTCTTTTGCAAAAGATTGTTAGCTTAAAGCCTAGTATCACCTCAAGTAATATTACCTCCTGCCTGCTTAGCTTTCCAAGTTTATTTAACTTTTATAATGAAAATACACTCGTTACAATCGTCGCGCGTAAATCGGTGTAAATTTCATTACAAAAAAAATAATTTCGCCCTAAAAACACCCAACGGGAATAATTCTTTGCGCGCCTTTGGAGAGTAATTTTCCACGTTTTTCCCCTTCATATAAATAAATTCCAGCTTGCACTCAAGAAGGGCGTAAAAAACTTTCGGCTGCAGGTGATACAGCTTGGCTACATAAAGAATGACCGCATTTTGGCAAAAAAAAAACAATTTTGACGGCAATCTCACCGCGCCAGAATTCATACCCCAGCCTAATGTGTGTTGGTTAATTTTTCGTAGTTAAAAATTAATTTAAAAATTCATACGTAATAAGGGTGCGTTTTACGGCGCATCGTTATGTTCCATCTCTTTTTTTAACGATAAACATAAAAAGAGTTGAACGACCCAGTAATGCTAGGTTGTGCAAAAAAAAAGACATGGAATTAAATTAGGAATAATCAAGCTTAGTAAGAAATATTAAGAAACCCTTCAAATTCAGTCGAAAAATATATTTGTTATTATAGAATAATTTTTCTATTGATTATTTTTTAAAAAATAAAAAAATTACTAAACATTTTTTATACTGTATGAACAATTAAAAACATTAAAGTATTTTTTAAATACAGAATATATTTCTTGCCGTCCTGTAATGTTTGTGTGGTGACAAGTCGGTTCTTAAAAGTCTACAATTTCGACAAAACCAGGAAAATAAATGGCTTGTTTAGGAAATGTTTACGTGACCCTAGTAAGCCTAGTTAGGCTTAAGAGTTAAGGTGATAAAAACCTTATCCGGCTTATGTAATATAAAATATAAGCAAATTTATCCTGTTACAAATATAAAAAATGTATTCTATATTTATTTGCACGTAAAAAATTCAGATATTTTTATATTACGAATTTGTAATGATGTTAATGCATCCCTGACTATGACAGGTCGCACGTCAAGCAAACAGAAAACATCAATATATTATTGCTCTTTTAAAATGTATACATAATATACACAATAGGGTAAAAATACAATTAGACAACCTGAAAATAAACTATATAAAATAAGTTTTAATTAATATATTTTTTGTTAAAAAACTGCATTCTAGGCTAAGGAACCCCTGGAGATCTATCGATCTCAGGTTGAAAATTAAAGTTTCTGGTTTTCGTTCCATTTAATAGCCAGAGGATACACATTTAATACAGGTATATTTGTATTTTTCCCACAGACGCTCATAAAAAGTGTGTATCATAAAAATACATAGACAATTACGTTTAATTAAGTATGCAAATGTTGCGCAGACTCGCTACTTCTCTAAGATCAGAACGTTAATTTTCAATCGTTAAAAAATGCAAAAAATGAATGTTTAATTTAAATAGATTCTATTTACTTTGGCGGTGTTTTGGAAGTGTCTAGTATTTTTTTTATAAAGATCTGTGACCGCATCCCAGGTGTAAAAAGGTATCGTTCGATATCGGACAGCGAGCGGTCTGACATTCCTCGCCAGACATAAGTCTGTCAAAACAGGACATTAACACTGATACAATCACGTCTCATTTACATTTAAACTGTGTGTATATTTTCTTTGAACAAATTTCGAAGGACCAACCTGGGGACGATTAAAAACGAGAGGCATAAAAAAAACACTTTTGCTCTTTGTGTCGGCCGACGAGTTCGGAAAGAGAACAACTTTAATTATCGTATTTTATGTGAATTATTTGAAACTAGAAACTTTGAAATGTCAACAATAACGTTGATGTTTATTTACATAGATACATTTTTTGTTTATAAATACTTTAGTTATTTAAGTATAGTTTTTTTAGTTCAAAGCTAAGTTTTACCACTTAGTAATCTATAGATCAGTATATTTGATTTACAGCTTTAATTTAGGCTATTCATTAAAATAAAACGCTGCATTTTCGTTGATAAACGTTATTTTATATATTTTAAAATTAGTATTTTATCATATTAACAATTACCTTAACGAACTAAATAAAATATATCTATTCATTTATCAAATTTTGCAGCCGAAGCTGCGAGTTTAATATGAATATCCATAGGTGAATAAGAACTCATGTATTTCTTCAATTTATTTATTTAGAACGCTATCCATAACTCTTTTTCTGCAGCGATTTTTTTATGTGTAATCGTTCTAATTATAAATTTTATTACAATTTAAAAAGATTTGATCAATGGTAGGAAAAGTCACAACACCAGTTCTTCGACAAATAAAATTAATTTAATATTTGAGATTCCAGAAAAATATAATTTTCAGTGTTAAAATAAAGATTGTTTAAGAAAGAGACTCTTTCTTTACGTTACTAATTTATTAATTTAAACTTTCTTAATGTTTCTACGACAAAGAGTTTATAATGAGTATTTTTAATTAAAAAATTAATAAATACTTCATAGCCGTATAGCCTTTTTCATTTTAAAATATTTATCTTTCTTAAAATACATCTTTACTATATGATAAAAAATAAAAGCATAAGTTTAACGCCCAATCAAATATTTTTAAGTGCATCTATACATAAATTATTATTTTAGGTTTTTCAATCAATTAAAATGACAATGAAGAATTTATATAAATTGGGTTTTTTATTATTAAGGTTATAATACCTTCTTCGTAGATCAACATTTCATCGACTATTTAGTAATACAATAGCAATAAATTTCACTGAAGTAAGAACTTGTGAAATGTTTCTTAGAATATCAATATTAGTTTAATTCTCTTTCCGGTAAATCACGATGAAGAAATCCTGAAATAGAATCCTTATTACATACATAAAATACAAATAATGTATGTAGATGCGTGTTTTAAAAACTGCTCGATGTTTGAATTGTACCTGTGACGAAACAGTTTTATATAATAATCAATCAATAAAATCAATTAAAAATAGTTGTTTTTTAAGGTTTAATTCATATCTTTTAAAATATGTTCAATATTTCATATTAATTTATTTAAATTAAATTAAATTAAAAAATGAAAAAAAAAAAACAGTTTATAGTATTATTACGCTACAGAAAAAAAATATAAAACAACAACACACAAGTGATTAAGGACGGAAACGTCTTAGACTAGTAATTCTGAGGTTGCGGGTTCGAGCCCCGGCAGTGACCCTCTAATTTTTATTTATAAAAATGCGCTATTATTAATAAAAAATCGACCCTAGCTACAGTTACATCTATTGATTGTAAATTTTATAGCATAGATTAATTTATAATTAATAATATAGATGTCACCAATTCCCAGACTTTCGGTCTGGCGTTAGATATTTATTATGTTCGATTGACTTACTTAGTTAGTGCAGATTTTCCCGTTGTACCGCATTGGGATTACCCCTGTCAGGTTACAACGGAAGATTTAGTAAAAAATAAAATAATATCTTAATGGATTATTATTTTTAATAATTTAGCAAAACATGACAACACTGCGACTGGTCCATAATTATTTATGTACAATTTGTTATATTTTTTATAAATAGGGGTGATTTTTGTACATTTTTAAAAATCATAATGTCAGATTAAAAATATGTTTTAGAAAACAGCGACACTTTGCAACCCTTCAAAATTAAATCGATATGCAAATCAGGCCCAGAATCAAGCACAGACCTTTTTAAAGTCGTATTTAAAATCTAAAATAAAAATAACAAAACTTAATATAATTGTAAACAACGATAACTTAACAACAAAATAATTATCAAAAACTTTAGCAACTTAAAAAAATATATTTTAATTCTGTTGATACAGTATTTTTTTGGGAAACTATTATAAATTTACATTTATTTTGCTTTAATTTTGTTTTGATATTTTTTTAAGCAATCGCATATATTTTAGAAATACAATAAAAAATTAAGGTGTGAGAAAATTATTTTTATTTTTGATATTAATAAATCTAATCGTGATCACAGGTGGTCGTTAAGCCCACCGAGTGTCAAAAACTAAAAATGCTATTTATCACTGCCTCCGAGTTATTGCATTGTATTCACGATGAAAATGTGAGAGTCCCACAAACGAGAATGCGCTTATCTGCATCTTAATTTGATCAATTGAGCGCTTATTCACTCAATTGGTATGCCGAGACTGTGTCCTGCCAAATTGATTAGTTGTTGTCGGCGACTCAGCTATTGCCTCACTACATACTACGAAAAAATATAATAAATAAATAATAATAAAAAAACCGCAACCAGTCAAAAAGTATTTACATACATCAGTGGCATTGCTCTCTGGTCATTTTCATCCATCATCCGAGCGACAGACTTATGGTAGCCGCCGGCACTACATGACCAAAAGTGCTTATGAATAAAAAATGTAAAATGTATAAATAAGCTAATTGTGCGTACGTGAAATGATAATAAAATGCAATTATCTTATATTCGGATCTTATTATACAATATAAGTATGAGGTAAGAAAAAAATCGGTAGCCATCGTCGGAGCCGAATTGGAACAGTCGTTCTCTTTAATTAATATTTATTTAAATATAAGTAAGACCATCGTGACCTAACAGAATACCAAAATGCATCACGATAAACAAAGAACAGTACATAGTAATACTACAATATACAGTAACATATACAACTAAGATAAAACATAATTCATAGAAAAAAAACATAAAATAATAAAATAAAATCATTCGTACAAGACCAGCTCTCCGTTTCTGACATTAAATAGATCGATATACAACCCCAGCGTATTAAATATTAGTTGACGGTAATCCATATCTATAGAGAATTAAAATCACTCTGTAGAGAGAAGAAATTCACGACAGATCAAATGCATACAGAAGAAGACTCAAATTTGTAACTTAGCTATAGCCTGGCAGTCGACTTTAAAGTTATTAAAGGTCGCCCGTATTTTTATGATATAAATCGTACCTCGCCTTAAATCATTTACCTCAACAAAATAAGTTTAAATTTGAAAAAATAATGAAAAAAATATAGATTGAACCATCACATAAATATCTGGAGATTCAAGTCGTCCGCAGGGAGTAAAAATCTAACCACCTAGGTTATAGACTCTTAAATTTAATATTAATATACTATATATTTATATAGTGTATGCTGAGATACAAATCTTTAAAGTCACATTGATGTTTGTATATGGGAAAGCGCTTTTGCTAGAAGTTGTACACAACCAGCTTTTGAATGCCATAGATCTTATGCTTGAAATCTTATATATTATTATGAATAACGTTGTAGTATGAAGAGGATAAATATAGAAATTTAAAATTAACTATATTTAATCCAGATACTTATATTTTATTGACTTAATATTTCACTAATGAAAATATAATTTATAGATATATTTTTAATGACTAATTCGTTTCTGGCTGCCACTGTTGAGTGCCTCTAACGAGGTTTTGCCCTTCTGTCTGTCAAATCACCAACAGGTTTCTCAAATGTTTGTCGATCGTAAATTCCACCAGATATTGCACGTGGGAAGAGCCGATTATATCATTATGGAAAAATCGTCAATAATTCAAAATTTATCTAAGCGTGGGCAGATCGTACGTTTTAATATTACTATTATATTTTTTTGGTAACCGGGACACACTTGCCGATAACGATTGTTTATGAGCAGAAAATTTAAGGTTTCGTTCATGACGCAACAATGTTGTTTATCGATGAAAATTGATCGTTAAAATGTTTTATTACAATGTGATGATGGCCTATTAAAACGCGCTCGTGAAAGCTACTAACTTGATCTGATTAATGGCGTCGGTTTATTTTGTTAATTTAACGTTTTAATTTATTATTATGTGTTTATAATAAGTTGGTTAGTGAAATAAAACACTGATAGTATAAATATATAGCACGGGTGTTTTTTTATACAGAAATAATAGTAGCAAAGTATGGTTATTAAATGAATAACTAATCCAACTGACTGAAGGCAGGAACATATTAAATTACATACACGTAGTTTAAAAATTGCTAATTAGGTTTTTAAATGGTATCTATGTTTGTAAATTACATGCAAAAAATAAAAACATATATATATATATATATATATATATATATATATATATATATATATATATATATATATATATATATATATATATATATATATATATATATCTAAGATCTGAACAACCACATGCTGGGCTTTGCCCACACCGGATGTTCATATTCTCAATTTTCCCCTGAGGATGGCTGGGCGAATCTGGCCGAAACGTAGGGACCATGATTCCACACGGAATCAAAAAAGTACGCGGAGTAATCCGACTCCTAGAAATATTAACCATATATATATATAGATATATATATATATATATATATATATATATATATATATATATATATATATATCCATATATATATATATATATATATATATATATATATATATATATATATATATATATATATATATATATATATATTAAAAACAAAATAAATTTACAAATTTGATTATATTTTTAAAGTCAATTACAATATTGATTTTTCTCTGATTGATCTCTATTATAAACAATTGTTATATGTATATAATATCAGCTAAGAACCTAGATAATTTATTTTTAAAATACCTTGCAATATAATACATTAAAATTTAAAAAATAATTGCATTGAAAATATTTTCAATCCTTTTTCATGTTATTGTATAAAATTGCAAAGCTACATCATCTTCTTACGCATTGTAATATTCCTTATATGTTTGTGACACAAACAATAAAATTGCACATTACATATTTTAGTCCATATTTAGAGTTAATTACAAAAATAATTGTAATTTATATAGATGATAATAAAAAATGTTAGTATGGAGAAGTTAATTAAGATCTTTTTTTAAATGTCTGTTGTGAACTTATTTAAGAAAAAAAAAACATCCTGTCATAAAATGTACAAGACCATTTCTCAACTTTAAAATTTTATTTCAAGATAACAAACATCCTTTGTGTATTCTCGTTACTGAAAAATATTAATAATTAATGATGCTATTCAAAGATTCGTGCTGAACTAATTTGGTGCATTTCTGTTGTATGCTAGCTATTTTTTTTAAATATAGATAATTTCAACTATTAATTTATTTTTATTATTAACTATGAATAATTCTTTAACCATGGATTAAGCAAAATCAGAAAGTTATATAATAACGGTTTTAAATCTGCGGTTTTCAAACTTCTCCTGACTCGCACTGCGTCGTAATTAATCCGCTTTGTACTTCACGCTCGGGGAATGTTAGTTTTCCATATAATTGGGTCGAAAGTGGATCGTTTACGTGTCGGTGGGCGAAAGCTCGTTTGCCGACAAATCGGAACAGTTTGCAGCTGAAGTTTTGCCGGTGGATAGTGGTAGTAGTAAATAAGTGGTCGCTTTCGGCCAGACACGGAAACTATGCACAAATGACTAAATCCTATCTAAAGCGTCATGCTAGGTTTGATATAAATTAATTTTTTGGTATAAAATAAAAGCTAATTAAATTATAATTTTAACTTATTAAGATACAGCTTCTTAAATATTTTTAAAATATATTTTACAAATTAATATAGTATCCAATAAGTTAACTAGATTGGGGCTATATTGTTTTTTTCATAGTCGAAAAACATAAATCACGCTTTTTATCTCATGTACAATACTTATTACTTCCTTAACCCATCACGACATTGCTATATCGATGTATTTTGCTCTCCGTGTGGAAACGTGACAATAATAGCAAGTGCTTCGGAAAAGTTCTTCTATGAGCTCTTATCCGGACTTTCGCTAATCCGTCGAATGCAATAAATCCGATAAATATGAAGTAAAACGTGTATTTCATCACGATCCACCGATATTTTGTGGCACACAGTTCCAAGCATTGGCTCCATTAATCATAACTAATGGTCCCAACCGAAGGTTAACTAATTTAAATCAATATCGCGAACGTGGCAACCAACCACCACTTCACTTCTGGAGCCATTCGTTTCAGTTATCGTAATGGAAGTCCAGTATGGACCATCTGGTGGCGTATGTAAAGGTCTATGAATACGAGAGAGTTAATTTGGACGTAGCAAAAAATTGAATATTAAATTTGAGCTGGAAAAAAACACCCAGTGAACGTCCAGCAGAAATTTAATTATGAGTGAAAAATATTATTTTAAACATACTAAAAATATACTATAAGCAAACCAAAGTGAAAATGTAAAGATTTAAAGATACTCAAATGCAAGAGACGAATTACATAAATTAATAAATAACACATTTACATGATAATTATTTCAAATAAATTTAAGGAAGCAGACAACACTGCGACTGGTCTATAGTTCTTGCACAATAGGCCATATGTGACTTTTATGCATTTCCAAAGAACTTAATACGATTATGTCTTATTATTCAGAATAAAAATATGCTTTAGAGACTAATTTTATCAGAACAATAAAAGAGTGATAGAAGTCGCTGACTATTGACCTTAAAAACCTGGATTCGAATATCATTTGGACCTTAATATTTTTCTATTTCAATCATGTCTGGTAAATCGGAATTAGTAATTAATTTAATTTCGATTCTTCATCATAGATTTTATAATCTCACAGATCGGAGCCGCCGTGAGCGAAGCCGGGCCCTGGGAAAACAATGATTCCGGGCCTCATGACAAAAATGGTATTTTATATATTTTGATTAGCTCGTATATATTTGGTATTAAAAAATCTAATTACTTCAGCTTATAAAGGACATCTTATTATGTTTTAAATTATGTATTTTATTTGGTATTTAACAAAAAAGTCACAAATTTTGAAAAATAAATCGGGAACCAAATCAGGCACAGAAAAACTTCTTAATCTTATCAAATATTTAAGGTCTGTGTTCTCACGTTCCTTAATGTCAATACTGAAGACCAAATATTTGGCTATTTTGTAACAAGCAAAAACTATATATATGTTTCTTTTCTGGAAGGTAAGCGAAAAATATTGCAATACATTTTTAGACACTTTGGAGTGTTGCTCTGTCATTTCTTGCTATTTAAGATTATTAATTATTAAAACCATTTTTTTAAATTGGATGGTCCATTACAAATCAACAAAGAAGACTCTTGGAATATTTAAGAAAAAATCGAAATTAGTAAACAATGTAGATTTTTTCTGAAAGAATTCTTACCAATATACTGATTTTATAATATAAAACATTGCTTAATCGTTATCTGTATTTTTTACCATAAATTAATTACGATTTTTTACCACAAATTAATCACATAGTTTCAATATGACATTGACATATAGCACACGGCTTACGATATGATCCAAATTATGTGCGTTGCACTTCCTGGCCGCATAATGTCAAAATTTGATAACAATAATAAGCTACTTAGTTATCCTGATTTTACTAAACGTAATGTATTTATTTAAGGCACCTCAAAGAAACGCTACGGTTAGAGGCTTATTTCTGTTAAATAAATGATCAATGTGACAATTCTATACATATATGATTTAAAAATCTTTTTGAAAAAAACACACTGTATTAATAATTACTTATTTGTGACTTTACAATGTAACAAATAATTTATACGCCTTTTTATGATTAACCAAAGATATAATAGATTAGATTGAACATAAATTTTATAAATCATAATACCATAAAAATAAATTCACGTATAATATACTATTACGCGTAATAATTTATATATTTTAATATCGAATTTTAATTAGACATGTTTATTATACGTCATAAATAAAACGTGAGCTTATAATATTATGTATGCATGTAGAAAACCAGAAGCCTCTGCCCACGCCATAATTATAATTATTGTCCATGTTATGCGCGGCATAATTAATTTCTAAAGTCCGCAGGTGGAGACCCGAACAAAGATGCATCACTTTAATACTCGTCCGAATCTGTCGTGTTTTGAGGTCCAGAGGTGGGCGAAGTGATCGATCAAATCCCTCTGACCCCTGCGCAGGGACTTTCAACTTTATGATATTATATACATATTTAGACAACTAACTCTTGGGTTATTTGTCAAATAGTTATAGAGCGTCGTCGGTGGAGATTTTATCGTCGATTATAGATTGTGAGTAGTGGAAATATGCTGGCTGAATTACGGCTAAACATAATGTGGTCAGATAAGTATATACAATGTATATTGTTGTATATACTTGTATATACAAAGTATATACAAGTATATACAATAATATAAAATGACGTTATGCATCCGTAATAGATTTGTGTTGAATGTATTGCTATTAAGTCATTTATAATTGTTATTATTTTGATAATATATATTAAAACCCACAAATAAATAAAAAAAATTACGAAAAAATATTTTTTAATATAAATAATATATTTAAAATAATAAATTTTCCTGATCTCAAAATTATTGCATAAATAATTGTATAGATCTATAAATATTTATGAGACGCAAAAAAAGATAAAATTGTCATAAAATTAATTATAAAAATAAAAATAGGATATTTATTTTAATAATTAAATTTCTAAATGTCAAATTATTTTATGTTATATACAATATTTTATATATTTAAATACAAAATATTAATTATATTTTAAAGTTATTGATACTTTCTATAACGTAATGTCACGATCGTATTTAAAATATGTGCATGTTCAAAACTTGTTTATTTATCTTTTATGTGTGCTTTTATATTTAAATAACGAATCGAAAATTTTCACAAAATAAAATAAAAATTTAATGGAAATTTTTTCGTCACACTCTGACGATTTATATTATATGACATATATATTTCTATATTGGCAGAATCACGATGCGCTTCGAATCAAATATTTTTATTAAAACCTTTCTATGAGAACATGTCATTCATTGGAGCAAAGATAGTGTAATATTCGAGTTTATTTAAATTGATGACACTTTATAAGTAGCGAGATGAAGTCTAAAAATGGTCTAGAAGTAACGAGCAATGATTGACAAAATAAATTGTATATATTAGATTTTAAACTATAAAATTAATCACATTTTATAGTTTCTTTGAACCACTCGACGAGGCGATGGGAGAAAAGATTTCTCAGGTCCGCTGCACCACAACATTGTAAGCAATATATTAAACTTTGTACACATTGGAGACTGCTTAAAAAATGATACAATATTCTACCACCTTATCTAATTAAATTATAGTTTCAATTTGAAATTATATATTAGATACATATTTAAAAAAATTAAGTACCTGAAGTTTTCGTTCCGATCTAGCCAGACAAGAAAACGCAAAAGCAACGGTCGCCATCGTTCGGTGTTCGATTAATAAATTCCGCGCTCACCGCATTCAGCACGAGAATAGAATATGTAAATATTTTATATGTCGCTTTGAGGTTGATGGTGGTAGATGGGAGATGTGTATCTTTGATTATGCCTAACATATACCCAAGAAAGGCGATGCACGATGCTTTCCGAGAAGCTAATTTGGAAAATGTATCGACGCCCGATTTGTAATTCATGCCGGGACTCGTTCTTCTGAATCGTTGAATAAAGATTTCGCTATTACAGAATCGGTTGGTTAAATTCGAATTTTTAACATAAAATTAAATGGGTGATCAATAAGCGTTTTTATAATTTAATTTGCTTAATATTATAAAATATTTTGGTATGATGTTTTATACAATAATAGTATTTTTATGTAAATAAAACATTTAAAACTCATTATTAGATGTAATTTAAAATAAAACGCTTGTATAGATATAAACTTAATGATTTATTTTTCATAAAAAAATGCAATATTAAGTTTTATCAAACATCAAAGTTTAAAATCTAACTTTAAATAATATAAAAGTGTTTTCTTCTGGATATATTTAGCTAGGTTGTATACTTATTTTCAAATGAATTGAAAATGTTTTGTAGTTTTTTATAGATTGAACCATTTTAACTATCATTAAACATACATATTTGACTATGTAGTGCGCAAATTTACGCAGTAACGCGGTAACAGTAAAAAATGCACTAGGATCAATTGCATATCTTTCGGACGCGCACGTGCGATCTCTTCCCATTTATATTGTAAATCGCACAAATACGCAATTGTTTTATTGTCTAATTCTATTCAATTAAATAAAAAAAATCAGAACGAAGCAAAAATAATCTTTAAAACCAAAAAAGTTAAGGGTCCGGTATTCGCACACTCACTAGCTTCGGTACCTCACGACAGTGAGGTACTGATAGCTGATTGACTATAATTGTCATTAACTGACAATAATTTTAATTTTAATATATTGAAAATAAAAACCAATAACTTTTAATAACTGACATTAATGCCATTATTATTTATATTGATTTTTTGGATGTTCAATTTATTACGCATGGAAAATATTTTTGTATTTTTTATTATAAATAAAAATTTATAAATGTAAGCAAAAGTACCTTATGGAATGCCTCAATCATTCTAATTATTTATTTATTATTTAATATAATAAATATTTAAATATGATTGTATATTCACTAGAAATCTAGCTTATTATTCTCATTATATCTAACATGGCAAATCATCAAAATTTCATCGCTATAATTTTATTCTAATATTTTACTTTCCCGCTATCTCTAAAGCTTATAATAATATTTATACCCTATTCTAATAATACTTTTATATATGTATAATTGTTTTAAGCCTTTTAATAATCCTAATATCTGCTGCTTTTTTTTAGGTTATATCTAAAAATCTCAACCAGATTTTCTGTTATTCTTATAATTGGATCGACGCCTTTGTCAAAAGCTGTTTTCAGATAAATTATTATTAGTTTACAGAGTTTTAGTTTAAAACAAATATATATACAGATTTGGTCAAAATAATGGGGCACCTCAATAAATGTGTTATATCCTAAAAAATAGTGAAAATATAAATAAGAAACTGATCAACTGACTTGCAGGTGGACAGAGATACTTTTCTCCATTCCATCTACAGTTTTTCTCGCAGCTCAATTTCGGATTTGTAATTTTGTTGGGCAACCTTTTCTTTCACTTTTGCCCATAAATGCTCTATTTAGGTTTGGTGACTTTGTAGGGCATTCTAAAAGCGTCAAACTATGCACTTGTAAAGAGTTCCACGCCATTTTAAGAGGGTGTACCACTATTATTGCAACTCCTGTATATATGTATATGTTTAAATAAATTGTAAATATGCATTTGCATTTAAAAATCAGTCCCTGTCATATACAATTTTATATCTATAATACACCACCAAAACTTTTTGATTCTCCCCGGACAGATCCGGAGACAAGCTGAGTCTTTAGACTATATAATATATTATGTGTATACACGTAAAATGGTAATCAAAAGGATTTCGGCGACTGAACCGATGAATAATTTAAGAATCGTCCGTGCTTCATACATATTTAACGGGCGATGCAGCAAATGTTGAGAGCCGCTGGCGCGGCCCGAAAGCGTTAGCGGTAATGAAGTGATCATTTTTAATGAAAACAAACGCGCTAGACCGCGCACTATTTATCTCAAACAAGAAAAACAAAAAGGGACAATGGTAGAGGGTAAGGATTACAAGGATATAGTAAAGGGATTATTTATCGAAGGCAATGATGAACGGACAAATGATACCTATACACCACGGGGAACGCATCACTGTGATCAGATTTAACCCTTAAGTGGCTTTATATTTTTATAAGTTTGAAATAAAAGTAGGTTCTAGTATTTCTACATCTCATATCCGAAGAACTGTAAAAACTTATTGGATTAGTAAAAAAATTACGTATTTAATGTTTCGTGAAATTTGTAGTAGAGCTAAGATAAAAACTGTTTTAAATATTAAAAAAAAATTTTATATATAATATTTATTATTTATTTTGTTAAGAGAGGCAATGTTTGTAACAAAAATATTATGTTCGATGCAAATGCCTTGAGAGGCCATAATTTTTCTAAGATGTCTTTTAAAATTATTGCCTCCTTTGTGCCGTAACGTTATCTCGTCCTTTTGCGCAACATTTAATAGATAAGAATACGTTTAAGATTTGCATTTTTATATAGTAAAACTTTCGTGTGTAATTTTAGTGAATTTATAGTTGTCGCGTTATGACGTTTACGGCCTTATTATAATTCATTTTTGCTAAACAATATAATTTTACTCAAGCATGAATTTACATATTTATTTAATACTGCTGAATACAGTTAATAAAATCTTTATTTTATTTTTAATAATAAATAAACAAAATAAAATTCATATCAATATAAAATATAGCTGGAAATCTTTACATATAAAATTTTTATTATAATTTAATAAAATGTGAACTAAAACTATTTTTGGAAACTCTGGATACATTCAAAAGCGCTTTGGCTACTCAAATTGGAAAAATATTATTTTTATTATTACAACTTTCCATACATTCGGACAGTCGAGAAAGGGTTAAACGGTTATTATTCGACCCATTGTGTAGGAGCGAAAACAAAAAGCATTTTCCATTATGATGTGGGCAAGACAATCAGACACTTATCTCTGACAGACAATCGTCTCTATTTGCCTTCGAGTCGCGGACCACTCCGGGCCTGTGCTAATGCACTTTTAGGCCGCATTCGAACCTTGTTTATTCAGTGGTGCAGGAGGATCATTCATATTTGAGAGCAGATCGGTCCGCTTGTTGCAGTTTCGCTTTTTCCAAAACAGTAACCATAATGGTTGACAGGGCCGGCCCTAGGTTATTTGGCACCCAGGAAAAACCTAAATTTGCACCCCCCCCCCTATTAATACTTTAATAACTCATTACATGAGCTCAGAATATAATTTAAAAAAAGTCTAAAATTATTTTTGCGATTGTGAGTATTTAAGAATTTGTAGTTTTTCGTAGCTATTTAGGGCTTACCAAAAAAACTAATCTCCTTGGTAAAACACACAATAAGAAACGTCAAATGCTAAGTGAGAGTACAAAATGATCTAGCAAAACCTTTGCGAACACTCAACAGCCTACGACAGGGCGATGCTCTAGCGTGCAATCTGTTCAATATTGCCCTAGAAAAAGTAATCTGTAATGATATGTTAATTTTGTCATGTTTTATACTATTTTATATATTGCATTTTTTAATGTATTTTAAAACACCTTGTTTATATAAGAAAACAAATATTACATACAAAAATAAATAATATGGATATATAATATAATAATATGTCAAGGGTATGTAGCGTAATTGGGAAGCGAGGCAAAATAGGCCGTCTGTTCTGGATTTTTAGGTTATAGATTTTTAGGAAGGTCAGATTTTCTTTTAAAAAATGTATGGGGGGGGCGGCAATTTTAAGGTTAAAGGTTTTAAGGTTAAAAAGATACAACACGTTGTCTGATCAAGTCGAAAACGGTGTCAAACTTTGAGCGCTGCGAAAGGTAAAAATCACAACATGGTAATGAATCAATAAATTTATTTAATTTATTATTTAATTTTAATTAATTTATTAATTCATTTAATTTTTTTATAAAATTTCTTTATTAATTAATTTATATTAATTTAAATTATTTGAATAGTGAATTAATTAATTTAATTAAATAAATAATATATTTTAATTAATACATTTATTTTAATAAATTATTTAAATAATTAATTTAATTCAATAATTAATTTGATATAATAATTTAAAAATTTAATTGAAATAATTATTTAAATTTAATAATCAATTTAAATAATTAATTTAATTTCATAAATAATTTAGATAATTTATTTATTTAATATTTTTTTAAATAAAAGGTTTAATAATTATTTTAAATATTAAATTTAAATGATTAATTTACATAATTAATTTAATTCAATAATTAACATAAATAATTAATTTAATCAAATATTAAACAAAGAAGTTTGCTACCAGTTTGCTGTTGCCGTGTGACGCGCCCCCCGAACATCTGCCCGGCCCGGGCGGTTCAGATAGGAAAGCCCGCAGACTCACGATCGCAGTTTTGAAAATTTCGCGTGAGTCGGTCGGTTGCGGCGTTCGCGGGTCACCGTTGTAGCCGTGTCACGCGCGCGCCGAATACTCAAATATAATTCAAATAATTTATTTAATTTAATAATAAATTTAAATAACTAATTCAATTTTTTTTTTTTTAATAATTTATTTAATTAAATAAATAAATAATTGAATATTAAATTCAATAAAGTAATTTAAATTGAATAAAAAATTAAATCATTAATTTCAATAAATTATTTAATTCAATAATTAAATAATTAAATATTAAATTCAAAAAAATAGTTTAAATTTATTTAAAATTTAACTATTCGATTAAATTTATTAATTAAGTAACTAAATGATTTTTACTAAAAAATTGTAATTTACTAGTAAATTATTTAAATATTTTAATTTTATATAAATTTAAATTCGTTTTTTGAATTCAATATTCAATTATTTAATTATTAAATTAAATAAATGATTTAAATCATATATTAAATTAAATTATTTATTTAAATTTATTATTAAATTAAATAAATTATTTGATTTATATATTAAATTAATTATTAATTTATTTATGATTTATCATTACATTTAATTTATTATTTATTTAAGTCAGTGCATTAGCGCGGCAAATAATATCATATTATATTGTTCAACAATATTGTTTATTAATTTTAGGTTAATATTCGCCTTTATTGTATCGATCCAGTTAATACCTCTTAGGCGAAAGTTAACGTCTCAAATAACTTCCGAAATATTAAATTGGGACAAACACTTTTTTTAATTTTTTTATAGAACTCAATCTAATACACAACTTTGCATTCAAACATTTGCCATTTTTTACAAATTGCGAATTTTATCGATCCAGTTAAAACGTCCTAGGCAAAAGTTAACGTCTCAAATAACTTCCAAAATATTGAATTGAGATAAACAATTTCTTTAAACTTTTTATAGATCTCAATCTAATACACGACTTTGCATTCAAACATTTGTCATTTTTTACAAATTGCGAATTTTATCGATCCAGTTAAAACCTCCTAGGCAAAAGTTAACGTCTTAAATAACTTCCGAAATATTAAATTGAGATAAACACTTTATTCAAACTTTTTATAGAACTCAATCTAATACACAACTTTGCATTCAAACATCTGCCATTTTTTACAAATTGCGAATTTTATCGATCCAGTTAAAACCTCCTAGGCAAAAGTTAACGTCTCAAATAACTTCCGAAATATTAAATTGAGATAAACACTTTATTTCAACTTTTTATAGAACTCAATCAAATACACAACTTTGCATTCAAACATTTGTCATTTTTTACAAATTGCGAATATTATCGATCCAGTTAAATCCTCCTAGGCAAAAGTTAACGTCTCAAATAACTTCCGAAATATTGAATTGAGATAAACCCTTTTTTTAAACTTTTTATAGAACTCAATCTAATACACAACTTTGCTTTCAAACATTTGTCAATTTTTACAAATTGCGAATTTTATCGATCCAGTTAAAACCTCCTAGGCAAAAGTTAACGTCTCAAATAACTTCCGAAATATTGAATTGAGATAAACACTTTCATTAAACTTTTTAGAAAACTCAATCTAATACACAACTTTGCATTCAAACATTTGTCATTTTTTACAAATTGCGAATTTTATCGATCCAGTTAAAACCTCCTAGGCAAAAGTTAACGTCTCAAATAACTTCCGAAATATTGAATTGAGATAAACAATTTCAAATAACTTTTTATAGAACTCAATCTAATACATAACTTTGCATTCAAACATTTGTCATTTTTTACAATTTTCGAATTTTATCGATTCAGTTAAAACCTTCTAGGCAAAAGTTAACGTCTCAAATAACTTCCGAAATATTAAATTGAGATAAACACTTTTTTTCAACTTTTTATAGAACTCAATCTTATACACAACTTTGCATTCAAACATTTGCCATTTTTTACAAATTGCGAATTTTATCGATCCAGTTAAAACCTCCTAGGCAAAAGTTAACGTCTCAAATAACTTCCGAAATATTGAATTGAGATTAACACTTTTATTCAACTTTTTATAGAACTCAATCTAATACACAACTTTGCATTTAAACATATGCCATTTTTTACAAATTGCGAATTGTATCGATCCAGTTAAAACCTCCTAAGCAAAAGTTAACGTCTCAAATAACTTCCGAAATATTGAATTGAGATAAACAATTTCTATTAACTTTTTATAGAACTCAATCTAATACACAACTTTGCATTCAAACATTTGTCATTTTTTACAAATTGCGAATTTTATCAATCCAGTTAAAACCTCCTAGGCAAAAGTTAACGTCTCAAATAACTTCCGAAATATTGAATTGAGATTAACACTTTTATTCAACTTTTTATAGAACTCAATCTAATACACAACTTTGCATTTAAACATATGCCATTTTTTACAAATTGCGAATTGTATCGATCCAGTTAAAACCTCCTAAGCAAAAGTTAACGTCTCAAATAACTTCCGAAATATTGAATTGAGATAAACAATTTCTATTAACTTTTTATAGAACTCAATCTAATACACAACTTTGCATTCAAACATTTGTCATTTTTTACAAATTGCGAATTTTATCGATCCAGTTAAAACCTCCTAGGCAAAAGTTAACGTCTCAAATAACTTCCGAAATATTGAATTGAGATAAACAATTTCTAATAACTTTTTATAGATCTCAATCTAATACACGACTTTGCATTCAAACATTTGTCATTTTTTACAAATTGCGAATTTTATCGATCCAGTTAAAACCTCCTAGGCAAAAGTTAACGTCTTAAATAACTTCCGAAATATTAAATTGAGATAAACACTTTATTCAAACTTTTTATAGAACTCAATCTAATACACAACTTTGCATTCAAACATCTGCCATTTTTTACAAATTGCGAATTTTATCGATCCAGTTAAAACCTCCTAGGCAAAAGTTAACGTCTCAAATAACTTCCGAAATATTAAATTGAGATAAACACTTTATTTCAACTTTTTATAGAACTCAATCAAATACACAACTTTGCATTCAAACATTTGTCATTTTTTACAAATTGCGAATATTATCGATCCAGTTAAATCCTCCTAGGCAAAAGTTAACGTCTCAAATAACTTCCGAAATATTGAATTGAGATAAACCCTTTTTTTAAACTTTTTATAGAACTCAATCTAATACACAACTTTGCTTTCAAACATTTGTCAATTTTTACAAATTGCGAATTTTATCGACCCAGTTAAAACCTCCTAGGCAAAAGTTAACGTCTCAAATAACTTCCGAAATATTGAATTGAGATAAACACTTTCATTAAACTTTTTAGAAAACTCAATCTAATACACAACTTTGCATTCAAACATTTGTCATTTTTTACAAATTGCGAATTTTATCGATCCAGTTAAAACCTCCTAGGCAAAAGTTAACGTCTCAAATAACTTCCGAAATATTGAATTGAGATAAACAATTTCAAATAACTTTTTATAGAACTCAATCTAATACATAACTTTGCATTCAAACATTTGTCATTTTTTACAATTTTCGAATTTTATCGATTCAGTTAAAACCTTCTAGGCAAAAGTTAACGTCTCAAATAACTTCCGAAATATTAAATTGAGATAAACACTTTTTTTCAACTTTTTATAGAACTCAATCTTATACACAACTTTGCATTCAAACATTTGCCATTTTTTACAAATTGCGAATTTTATCGATCCAGTTAAAACCTCCTAGGCAAAAGTTAACGTCTCAAATAACTTCCGAAATATTGAATTGAGATTAACACTTTTATTCAACTTTTTATAGAACTCAATCTAATACACAACTTTGCATTTAAACATATGCCATTTTTTACAAATTGCGAATTGTATCGATCCAGTTAAAACCTCCTAAGCAAAAGTTAACGTCTCAAATAACTTCCGAAATATTGAATTGAGATAAACAATTTCTATTAACTTTTTATAGAACTCAATCTAATACACAACTTTGCATTCAAACATTTGTCATTTTTTACAAATTGCGAATTTTATCAATCCAGTTAAAACCTCCTAGGCAAAAGTTAACGTCTCAAATAACTTCCGAAATATTGAATTGAGATTAACACTTTTATTCAACTTTTTATAGAACTCAATCTAATACACAACTTTGCATTTAAACATATGCCATTTTTTACAAATTGCGAATTGTATCGATCCAGTTAAAACCTCCTAAGCAAAAGTTAACGTCTCAAATAACTTCCGAAATATTGAATTGAGATAAACAATTTCTATTAACTTTTTATAGAACTCAATCTAATACACAACTTTGCATTCAAACATTTGTCATTTTTTACAAATTGCGAATTTTATCGATCCAGTTAAAACCTCCTAGGCAAAAGTTAACGTCTCAAATAACTTCCGAAATATTGAATTGAGATAAACAATTTCTAATAACTTTTTATAGATCTCAATCTAATACACGACTTTGCATTCAAACATTTGTCATTTTTTACAAATTGCGAATTTTATCGATCCAGTTAAAACCTCCTAGGCAAAAGTTAACGTCTTAAATAACTTCCGAAATATTAAATTGAGATAAACACTTTATTCAAACTTTTTATAGAACTCAATCTAATACACAACTTTGCATTCAAACATCTGCCATTTTTTACAAATTGCGAATTTTATCGATCCAGTTAAAACCTCCTAGGCAAAAGTTAACGTCTCAAATAACTTCCGAAATATTAAATTGAGATAAACACTTTATTTCAACTTTTTATAGAACTCAATCAAATACACAACTTTGCATTCAAACATTTGTCATTTTTTACAAATTGCGAATATTATCGATCCAGTTAAATCCTCCTAGGCAAAAGTTAACGTCTCAAATAACTTCCGAAATATTGAATTGAGATAAACCCTTTTTTTAAACTTTTTATAGAACTCAATCTAATACACAACTTTGCTTTCAAACATTTGTCAATTTTTACAAATTGCGAATTTTATCGACCCAGTTAAAACCTCCTAGGCAAAAGTTAACGTCTCAAATAACTTCCGAAATATTGAATTGAGATAAACACTTTCATTAAACTTTTTAGAAAACTCAATCTAATACACAACTTTGCATTCAAACATTTGTCATTTTTTACAAATTGCGAATTTTATCGATCCAGTTAAAACCTCCTAGGCAAAAGTTAACGTCTCAAATAACTTCCGAAATATTGAATTGAGATAAACAATTTCTAATAACTTTTTATAGAACTCAATCTAATACATAACTTTGCATTCAAACATTTGTCATTTTTTACAATTTTCGAATTTTATCGATTCAGTTAAAACCTTCTAGGCAAAAGTTAACGTCTCAAATAACTTCCGAAATATTGAATTGAGATAAACACTTTCATTAAACTTTTTAGAAAACTCAATCTAATACACAACTTTGCATTCAAACATTTGTCATTTTTTACAAATTGCGAATTTTATCGATCCAGTTAAAACCTCCTAGGCAAAAGTTAACGTCTCAAATAACTTCCGAAATATTGAATTGAGATAAACAATTTCTAATAACTTTTTATAGAACTCAATCTAATACATAACTTTGCATTCAAACATTTGTCATTTTTTACAATTTTCGAATTTTATCGATTCAGTTAAAACCTTCTAGGCAAAAGTTAACGTCTCAAATAACTTCCGAAATATTAAATTGAGATAAACACTTTTTTTCAACTTTTTATAGAACTCAATCTTATACACAACTTTGCATTCAAACATTTGCCATTTTTTACAAATTGCGAATTTTATCGATCCAGTTAAAACCTCCTAGGCAAAAGTTAACGTCTCAAATAACTTCCGAAATATTGAATTGAGATTAACACTTTTATTCAACTTTTTATAGAACTCAATCTAATACACAACTTTGCATTTAAACATATGCCATTTTTTACAAATTGCGAATTGTATCGATCCAGTTAAAACCTCCTAAGCAAAAGTTAACGTCTCAAATAACTTCCGAAATATTGAATTGAGATAAACAATTTCTATTAACTTTTTATAGAACTCAATCTAATACACAACTTTGCATTCAAACATTTGTCATTTTTTACAAATTGCGAATTTTATCGATCCAGTTAAAACCTCCTAGGCAAAAGTTAACGTCTTAAATAACTTCCGAAATATTGAATTGAGATAAACACTTTTTTTAAACTTTTTATAGAACTCAATCTAATACACAACTTAGCATTCAAACATTTGCCATTTTTTACAAATTGCGAATTTTATCGATCCAGTTAAAACCTCCTAGGCAAAAGTTAACGTCTCAAATAACTTCCGAAATATTGAATTGAGATAAACACTTTTATTCAACTTTTTATAAAACTCAATCTAATACACAACTTTGCATTCAAACATTTGTCATTTTTTACAAATTGCGAATTTTATCGATCCAGTTAAAACCTCCTTAGCAAAAGTTAACGTCTCAAATAACTTCCGAAATATTGAATTGAGATAAACACTTTTTTTCACCTTTTTTAGAACTCAATCTAATACACAACTTTGCATTCAAACATTTGTCATTTTTTACAAATTGCGAATATTATCGATCCAGTTAAAACCTCCTAGGCAAAAGTTAACGTCTCACATAACTTCCAAAATATTGAATTGAGATAAACACTTTTATTCAACTTTTTATAAAACTCAATCTAATACACAACTTTGCATTCAAACATTTGCCATTTTATTAAAATTGCGAATTGTATCGATCCATTTAAAACCTCCTAGGCCAAAGTTAACGTGTCAAATAACTTCCGAAATATTAAATTGAGATAAACACTTTCTTTAAACTTTTTATAGAATTCAATCTAATACACAACTTTGCATTTAAACATTTGCCATTTTATTAAAATTGCGAATTTTATCGATCCAGTTAAAACCTCCTAGGCAAAAGTTAACGTCTCAAATAACTTCCAAAATAATTAATTGAGATAAACACTTTCTTCTAACTTTTTATAGAATTCAATCTAATACACATTTTTGCATTTAAACATTTGCTATTTTATACAAATTACAAATTTTATCGATCGAGTTAAAACCTCCTATGTCAAAGTTAACGTCTCAAAGATCCGCCGCAGTAATATTTGATTGTTGTTGTTTAAGTTGTTGACATGGTTACGGGAGCGGGGCGAGGGATGCCAGGCGAAATAAAAACAATCACGCAAGTGTTACCTAAGTACTACTAAATATTTGGCCATAACAATGCTGAGCTCCTATAAAATTTTAAATAAATAAATTGTAATATATAAAGAACATAAAATTTTAAATGAATTTTTATCAAATGAATTTTACATACATAAATTAAATAAAACAATAATAATATGAAATTTAATTTTAAATTTTTATTAAATAAATTTTGAATGAATAAATTTTAAATAATAAAATTTTAAACAAATGCGTTTTTAATAAATAAATTTGAATTTTTTTTTTTTTAATAATTTTTTTTATACAAATTAATTTTAAAATGAATTTTTTTCAAATGAATTTTAAATACATAAATTAAATTAAATAATAATAAATAAAATTCTAAGTTTTAATAAATAAGTTTTGAATGAATAAATTTTAAATAATAAAATTTAAAACAAATGAATTTTTAATAAATAAATTTGAATTTTTTTTTCAAATTTTTTTTTTTTTTTAAATAAATTCTTTTTAAAATGAATTTTTTTTAAATGAATTTAAAATACATCAATCAAATTAAATAATGGTAAATTAAATTCTAATTTCTAATTTTTATTAAATAAAGTTTGAATGCATAAAATTGAAATAATAAAATTTTAAACAAATGAATTTTTAATAAATAAATTTGAATTCTTATTCAAACAATTTTTTTTAAATAAATGAATTTTAAATTTCTAAATTTTAAATAAATAACTATTAGCGACGTTGTGGTAACGGTTGCAATTACACAAAGATTGAGACTCTGCAGTAATATTTTATTGAATTACAAAGTTGTTTACGTGGTTACGGGAGCCCGCGACGCGCGCGAACAGGGCGAGCGTTGCCAGGCGAAATAAAAACAGTCACGCAAGTGTTACCCCAAGTACCACTTTATTTTGGCCATAACAAATCTAGGCTCCTATAACATTTTTAATAAATTAATTTCAAATAAATGAATTATTAATAAACAAATTTAAATTTTTTTTTCAAATAATTTTTTTTTAAATAAATTAATTTTAAAATGAATTTTAAATACATAAATAAAATTAAATAATAATAAATTAAATTCTAATTTCTAATTTTTATTAAATAAATTTTGAATGCATAAATTTTAAATAATAAAATTTCAAACAAATGTATGTTTAATAAATAAATTTGAATTTTTTTTTCAAACAATTTTTTTTAATAAATTAATTTTAAATAAGTAAATTTTAAATAATAAATATTAGCGCGTGAAAGCTGACGGGTGAAAATTACATACAGATTGAGACGCTGCAGTAATATTTAGTTAAATTACAAAATTGTTTACATGGTTACGGGAACCCGCGACGCGCGCGAACGCGGCGAAGGATGCCAGGCAATCCAGTTAAAACCTCCAAGGCAAAAAAAAGTTAACGTCTCAAATAACTTCCGAAATATTGAATTGAGATAAACACTTTCTTTCAACTTTTTATAGAACTCAATCTAATACACAACTTTGCAACTCTGATTATATTCTTTAACAATATTGTTTAATAATTTTAAGTGAATATTATTTGGTATCACGGCGCCCCACAATAACTAGAGCCCCAGGCGATTGCCTGTACTGCTTGCCCTTCAGGCCGGCCCTGATGGTTGACACTGAAATACGCAGATTAGCACGAATATTTTATATCAAGAAGTGATGAAATATGTAAGATTTTTAATTATAAATTATATATAAATATAGTTTATAGAGTATGTATTTTAACATGTGGTTACTGTAGCTTCTAGTATATTATTAAAAGTATTGTCAGATGGAACAGGTGGTGCAGCTGCGGCGATTCACAGTTCAGCAGACAACGAAAATATTTTGTTTAATCGTACGGAGAATTAAAGTCTAACCATTGAGAATATTATTTCAACATGACATAAATGATGGATTAAATTTTATTGTTGCAAATAATTGCTGTTTAATTAACTACACAGTAAAAAATAATAATAATGTAAATAGTAATAAAAAAATTGCTGGGTAATAATATTTTAAAAAATGGAAGCGATATTTTTATCGTTTCATAAGTGTATTTTAAGTAAATTAATTACTGTGGAACTAAAATTTAACTAGATACATATATATCATGCCATACATAGCTATTATAATTGAATAAGACTAAGCATATTTTTTCATCTAAAATTCGCGAATAATCCAATTGCCAACCTCTAGGCGTTAGAATTCCATTTAAGAAAGACAAAATTGTGTGTTTAGATTTGTGAAGTAAATAATTTAAAAATTATATTTATAGAGCAAAAAATAGTTTGTATAATTATTTAAAAATTCGTACCTCAATTGAATACACTTATTTATAATAGAAAATAAAAATTTATACTAAATATATCCTGGAAAAGGAGTATAATCAAAAATATTTTTATTTTTACTTATCCATGTACCGATTTTAGTTACAATTAAGTTTAATAAAATCTATTTCTCGTAAAATTGTCAGTACAATAAAAATATTTCACTAATCGCTGAAGATTAAAAATGGTCGCTTACTATATATTATTATTTTTTTTAGCAAATTTACTCCTTTATAATATGTTGTACTACAGCTGCGAAAGATCGCCAAGTGCAGAATAGCGTGGTACGTAAGGTCTAGACTTGTAATACAGAAGCGTGAGGTTCAAGACACGGTAACAAACTCGAATTTTATTTATAAAAATGCGCTATAATTAAATCGGTACATACAGTGGGTGTCCACAATAATATGGTCACATACAAAAATTTCTTTTCGCTTTTACTATATTCATAAAAAATATATCTATGATTTTAGGCACAGTAATTATTACTTATTAATAAGAACATTTTAACGCCATATTTTTTATTCATCTACATTAATTTTTGATGAGCTGCTGCTTGTTTATAATCACTTCCTTTTCCTCCCCCCTCTTCGTGAGCTCTCACAGGCTTTCGATATAGTTCATGTCAGGAGAACTCTTTGACCATAGTAACACCTGCACGTTTTTTCAGACAGGAATGCAGTGACACTCCTGGCTTTATGGCAGGGTGCGGATTCGTGCATGAGCATATATTCCTGGCCACCAGGAACTATTCTCCGATTAGAGGCAGGAACCAATTTTCCAGTACATGTCTTGCCTCATAGTCCTTTGCACGATGTGGAGGCGCCCCATCCTCTTGGGGAAGATGATTGAACACACCATGATACTGACAGGATGTTTGACCGTCTCCACAAGGCAATCCAAGTAGAATTTCTCCACTGGGTGTCGTTTGACGAAAGATGATTTTATCGCCAAAATTTGGAAAGTGGACTTGAAAAAATATCATATTAACAAAATTTGAATTTTAAAAGCTTAAAAACCAATAAAATAATAGTTAGCCGTTTCCAGTCCTGTTTGTGTATTTTGGCCCATTCTAATGTTCTTTTGGAGACTTTGATGACTTTTTCGTTGACATCAAGATAACTCTTTTTGAAATTTTGGAGACAGACATCTCTGATTTTGTAGTTAGTACGAGGTGTGATGATCCGCTTTATGCTACATAATTTTGATTTAGGACCGAGAGACGTTGAAAAACAATTTATATATTGTTCCGAGAAACGTTGTTATCTCGTTGGGCGTAGCAATGGTCGCCACATTTTCAATTTGTCAAATATTTGATTTCACTAATTGTTATAGTTTTCAACTCGATATTGAGTCATTATTTTAGTGAGCAATGAATGTACCAAGCGCTAATGTAAAAACTACAAACATGTTTTGTAGATTAAAATTAACAATTTAGATATTTTGGTCATAAATATGTAAGTGCAATAAACGATCTTGTTTTATATAAGCCACTAGTGTTGCAGTCATCTAAAATGTAACGTTTTTGTGTTACACACCCCACAACATATAAAAATGGAACAGTAGCAAATTTTATTGCAATTATATTTGGTTCACGTCAGACCAACCGGATATTGATTTTCGGAGATCTCGGGAGAAAAAAGGTTCAATTTCGGTTTGTTGATCGTTATTTTATGATCGCTGGGCAATTTGCTGTTGTACACACAATATTAGATCACAATATGTGCGCTGTATGTACATAACCGGATCCCGAATTAGAAATCAAAACGTGCCCGCTGACCCCAATCCAAAAACCGAGCCTGATGGACATTTCGTTCTCGAGAGAGTTATGGCGTTTTCATCGCGATAATGCAATCGCCTGTTTAATCGGACGGTACACTTCATGAGTTCACAAACTATGAAAATTATATGTGTGAGGTCAAAACACGATTGCTCATTATCGCATTCACGATCCTTGCCCCTTATCGTATTGAAGATCCTTGTCGTGCTAAATATAGAACAATGAACTAGATAAATTATTTAAAAATAATTACAGTTTATGCCCTTAAAATACAAACACATTTTTACAGTTAATAATCAACCAAGTACCGTTTGTATATTTTTTCCAATGGTGTAAATTTTTGAGAATTGATACAATTTTAAAATACACTTTCAGCAGTTGCTTGTTGAAGACCTAACCCTATAAGACATTTTCAAAATGCTTCACGGATTTTAATTTGTTCGCGAGAAGTGTAGTGGGTATTGTAGAAAAGGCAATATTTCATACCCCAACTCGTTTACTTTTGGAGGGTCAATCATGCGATGTGTGGTCGATTATTGTGTAAGAGAATTGGACCTTTTCAATTGACCAGTGCGGAACCAGACGTTGCAGTTATTGGTGCATTTTGTCGAATCCTTGACAATAACTCTCAGTTGTAATGGTTTCGCCATGATGAAAAAGTTGTAGTGGGTTATAACGAGCGCAGACCACTAGACAGTTACCATAATTTTATTTTAATATAACTTCGGTTTTGCGAAATTCATTTTATCCTTACCGTTGAACAGACCATTTTCTGTTGTTCAAAAGTATTTTCGACAATAGAAAGAAGGCAATGTTCTTCAATCAGTTCTTGCGGTACCCGTTTGTCAAGCTTTTTTTAGTTTTCATTGCTGTCTAGAATAATTAACGGTTACCTTTTGTGCGATCTATAATTTTTTGTGTGTGGTTCTGATACAATCAACGTTTTTAGAGTGTCATTATGAATTATAGATGGACGCTAACGATCTACTGTTAATTTTTATTTTTATAATTAGCTCTTTCTAGATTTTAAAAATATATCAAATGTATGTTATAACATCATCAAAAGTCTTGGAAATTCTCCAAAGTTATTATAAGTATCAGCAATATTCAAGTAACTATTCTACTAACATAATTGTATTTTAATATTAGTATTATCAATATACAGGCATCTCGAATTTCGTATACAACTTTAATGAAATCTGGGTGAATGAATTACATTATTTAATCAAACCTTGTTGCTATACTTTTACAATTATTTTTGTACTAAATAATAATTATAAGGCAATTCAAAATAGACGTTTGACGTCTACTGTAATAAATTTACATTTATACATAGGTTAAATCTCCAGAGAAATTGAATCGATAAAACCTAGGACATAATTTCTAGTATATATTGCTACCTTACTAATACATTCATGACACATTTGCAGTTAAATATATATGTACATTAATTTATTAAGTAAGATACATAAAATATATACTAAACTTCTAAAAGTTATTTATTAAATTATATTATGCACACCATAAAATACTTAAATTAAAAACAAACACAATGAAATAATAATATTTTTCTGTGTAAATTTATTCATTTTCCTAAATTTACGTTACGCCCCCAGATAAACGCTGCAACATACACACAAAAATCATATTACAAAAATCTTTCGGCTTAAACGTAATATTTTTTGCGACGTTAAATACGCAAAATCGCGTTTCAAAGGTCGGGCGGATGAAAAAAATATAATTTCACTAACTTTCCCTTTCAATTTTGTGTACTTTTGCCCTTAATAATACACTCCCCTATTATTGCAGGTATCTCGCTAGGGACTGAATGGCTCGCGACTCATTTCGTTTTTGTTTATATAACTAATGGTCACAATTCTCGGTGGAATAATGGATGAAAGCATTACGTATATAATACATTCAATATATGTGAGTTTCACAACATGTAATATTGTTTATTTTTAAAACATATTTAATTTTTAGAGTATCATATCAAAAAACTGGGAATTTATTGGGAGTTAAAAATTATAAAAAATAAGTCATACATAGCGAAGTATGTCTTTAAGCTCCTTCTAGAGATTGTTCCCAACAAGAAAAAAGGAAAACCTCCGTTTTTGGAAGCTACAGAATAACTAGAGTTATCGATTAAACTTCACTGATAAAATATACGGCATGAATATGGATAATATATTTTATAGTAGCACAAAAACATTTAAATGTTACTCGTTTTTGTGCCACCTATACATTAATCTGAAGAATATTAATCCATTATGGTCAGCGTGTATTTATCGATACTTTTACCAGTAATGAAGCATCTTCATGGGCCAATTAGTGGTCACACAGTAGGAAAAGTGGCCAGGCATAATACCTGTCACATTGCAATTTTCCACTGGTCTACCAACCATTTCCGCTTTTCTGTACATTTTCCGGAAGTCACACATTTCGTCATGAACGGCGCTCGGCTGAAAAACTGCTATTGCACTGACAGTCAATTTACTGTGACGCAACTCGGATGACTGTTTTTTTACGTTACGTATGTACATATGTGCATCGGTATAGTAATTGCACTTTAATAATGCTCGCGTGATGGAAAGGCTTATGTAAAAGAGATAACATTTTAGAGCTTGCATACATTGTGATATTAAAAATATAAATAGAATTGATTTTTAATAAAAAATATAACTACTTTAAAAATATTTATTAACTTTAAAGATCAGTATATATTATGTGCAATATTTTACGTCGATATTAAATTTTATAACTAACAACGTACCCGTCATAAATGACGGATGCTCCGTTTATATTGCTAGGAAAACAGCTTCGTTATTTAATTTGTAACACGAAGTAATCCTATACCTAGATTTTTACTAAAAAGGATATTCGAAAAATAAATATGTAAAATACTTATATATCTATAGAACACCTCTGTTTTTATTTTGCAAGGAGAACATTAATGCATTTGATGATTCTGCGAACAATTTTCTTCATCATAAACATAATATTTTCCTGTTCTTAGTTCACAGTTTAAGCTAATTGAAATCTCTTAATAAAGTGACTTTTGCGATATTATACAATAGTGTGGTGTTCATAAATGAATATATACAGCCAAAACATATAATATCGACACGGATTTAGCTGTAAGAAGTTACTATTGTCAGGATTAAGAGCGGCGGCAGAAACTAAGCCAAACATGACATTATATTATTGTGTATTACGTGGCTTCTGCCTGCTAGGACCCCTATAACTGATCGCCATGCCAAGACTTAAAAGCTTAACCAAACAACAAGAAAAAATGGTTAACTTGACTCGACTACCGTTTACGGCATTACGCCGTATCTGTTCGCATTAGATCTAATTCATTCGGCTCGTACAAAACCGTCTTTATGTTTGACAGCAGCGTTTGGATAGACACTTCATTAAAGTGAATTTATAAGATTATATGATGAACCATGCAATGTTCATTAGGAAAAAAATCAGGCTTAAGATAACGCAGCTTATTGTTTAACGACAAAAAATTGAATGAGAGGGTGATTCGAAAATATTTTTAAGACGTTAATCCTCTTCATCGTTAAAGCACCTGTTCAACCTGATAAGCTATAATCTACTTAGGGAAGCACTGAAGGCACTTTTATCTTGTAAATTTTATCTCTAAGGAAAAAATTAAATCATTAAGTAATACTGAAAATTGTAAACACTTTTCATTTAGAAAATGTGCATTTATTATAGTTTTATTTAATAATCATATATTATAGAAAAAATTCAGTTTAAAAATTGATGCATTGTTTTTTTAGTTAATTGCAACTATATCAACACATGTAAATAAGGTCGGACTAGCGTAGTTCAAAAAGGCTAAACTAAACCCAGATGCCGTGGGTTCGAGTCACGGCAGCAGACTATTGATAAAAACCGGCCCCAGCAGCAAAGTGACATATATGGATTATAAATTATAATACACATAATAATTTATAATTAATTAAATAGATATCATTGATTTCTCGCGGTTAATACTAACTTGGAAATATTCATTATGTCTGAATGACTCACCTAATTGACACAGATTTACCCCCATTGTAACGTATTGGGCTTATCGCACTTTTATTTATGTTATATTTTTAATGTATTTAATTTAAATATAATTAACAATAAAAATAATTTAATTAATTGTTCATTATATGCAGTATATAAGAATATGTGTTTTTAACTAATATTTTTAAATAGTGAACTACGTTATCATTTCTACTATTTAGTGTGATTACTAAAGTGCACACATATTTTAAATCTCGCCTGTGAAATTCGTATGATATCTATGAGTAAGAAATCTGTTGTCATAGATTAGTGTAGAAAATAACATATTAATATACTAATACATTATAATTGATAAAATTGTATTAATAAAAATAAAATTTATTTTGTAATATTATATATTTTTTCTATAGGTTCTATTTTCACCATCCGCGCAGTAAATAAATACAGTTTCACTGATATTGACTAGTATAATTAAATAGCATTTATTTGCTACATTTTAACTGACCTAATTAGTAAAATTTTATTCATACTATTGCAAATATAACTTCACTGTAACAGTTTCGAAACGTCCATTTCCTGTTCAAACCCAAGCCTAACCTGATGAAACTTTCATTAGATTAATTCGTTTAAGTTAGGGTTGGGTTTGAACAGCAAATGAACGTTTCGCAACTGGCAAATTGAGTTTTATAACAGCATATAATTTAAAATACGTCTTGATTTAAAATAATATATTTACCACACCGTCAATTATTCAATGAATAATTGACGGAGTTTGTGTAAACACATCTCATTGCTTTTATTCGGTAAAATATGCTAGCGATCATTTATAGGCTATACATATAAATTGCTGGCAGTGAATTGCGAGCATTACCGAAACTTCTCAAAATAAAAAAAAAATCGTACCGACTAATAATTATATTTTTATTAACAATTTTCAAAAAATAGTCTTGGAACGCCTTACTGTGGATAATAGATATGGAGACTTTTTGGTTGATACTTATATCCATTTTTATATATTTTTTTCATAATCAACATGCAGTAATGGTAAGCTATAGATGATTTTAAAAGAAACATTTTCGTCCTGAACTTCTCTTACTACACAACGACTGGTATCATTTTATGTTGTGACTAATTGATTTTAAAATACGAATATGTTAATTACTTTTATTTTTATATTTTTTCACACATTTCTAGGCAAGTTTTTGTTCATTTTCTAATGTTACACAACACACGTTTACCTATTCAAATGATTAATGTACGCAATAAATTTTGGTAGAAGTGCATATTTATGTTTCTGTGGTTATTATTTATTATTCTTGTGGTTTTAAGAATAGTGTTTAATTTCACTACCATTATAGACGTGCACATAACAATTGTGTCAATAAACATCCTCATCCATTAAAATTTCCCCTAACGATTATTTTACATAGAATCAAAATGACGCATTACTGCTATTGTCTTACATGTGATTCAAGCAAACATATCACGTAAAAATACTAACTTTCCTGTTAATCATTGCAAATTTAGAACAATTGATTTAACCGACGACATTGTGTGACTGCTCAAGAGGCATTTAGCCACCAGGTGAGTCATGTTTTTAAAAGTGCGCCATAATAATGCCGTTCACCTGTAAGACTTCATGTGCAAGAGTCAGTTGCATGTGGATCAGCAGACCAGCTGACAACCCCACATGGTCAGTGGTTCACAACTTGTACGCATGACCTTAAAAAACGATATGATCCGGGTGCCTTACTGACCGATTAGAACCGTCCTCAAAATAACTCCATTAACGAATAAATAATTACAACTTTCGAGGTATTTTAATACTAATACCATTACCCTTGACCGATTTCTTTATCTGCATAAATTACATCAACGTTTGAAAACCACTGACCACTATAACGCACGAATGCTCGGCCACGCCACCATACTGTCCTGATCATTTTTTATGGCTTATGTGGTGTCAGGTGTTGTTTTTCGATCAAGTTCAGATTTTGTACAATATGAAGCTCACGGTAACAAGATTTAATCGATTAATCACGATCTATCAATCAATCCTACCACGAATAACATAATAAATTATTTTTAAGACTGAAATATACAAAATGAATTTTAATTTCTATCAATAGGAACATCACATGCAAGTAATTGCTTATGTATGTAATGGCTATGTACACACAAATGTCACGATATGTAAATTAACATTTTTATGTTAAACTGTGCATCCATTTAATTCGCAAAATATCAAATATAATTGTGTTGAACTTTTTAAATATCATTTTTTTAATTAATAGGTAAAATATTATTCCTAAATAATTGACTCCTGTACATTAATTAATAATATTGCAGCTTATTGTACTATTAATTGTATTTTCATTATTGGTTTCCATAACTGTTAAGAATCGCAGAAGAATATCTAAAAACAAGTATGAAAAATATAATTTATTCATAATACATATTTATGAACTGTAGGAAAATAAAGATTTAATTTATAGGAATATATTACATATGTTATGAAATGTAAATGTTCTATTGTGAATAATATATTAAATTATGGAGCATATTTAAAAATGGAGTCCAAGAAACGCTTCTAAAATATTATGGATACTTTAATTCACTTTTAAAAATAATAACCATAGAACTTGTGAGATTATTTTATTAATTTCAACTGCATTGCGTCTGCAGTATTTTTGCCACTCCAATAAATCAATCTTCTTCTAAATGTTTTACAGATAACATTTTTTATTAGCCTGCAAAAATTTCTTTCGATATACTGAATCAAAATTCCTGTCATTATTAGTATTCTAGATATTTATTTTTAAAATATCTCTTGTATAATTTATTCCTAATAAAAAAATATATAAATATTTATGAACTATTGATATATTGTTGTACTTAATAAAATCAAGCGGTTTAAACCCGCCCAATAATATTATTGTATTTTATAAAATCAGACAATATGTTAATATATGTATGTAAATCTACTATAAATATAAAATATGTAAATTTTTATAAATATAAAATTTACATATTTTAATACGTATAGATTGATAAAAAATATCAAAATAACTTAAGACTATTGTCATTGATTTGTTTTAACTAATCCTATTGCTTCTCTTTATATTATGATTTGAGCTCAAAATTATATTATTTTATCTTAATGTAATTTATTTTGCTTATACAAGAGCATTGTTTAATATTTTTTTTTAAATATATTACTTTTACAGCAATGGTTATTATTTAAAATAGATTTTATAATATTGTATATACTACGACCATTGTTCTTATAAATCAATGAAATTTAATCGCTCAACGGCAGACATTTTGAAAAAATATATCAAATATTTAGTTTCCTCTAGTCGTTAATTATAATATAAAGATGATAATAGCACAGTGTTCTAAGATAGATTGTCAGTTTGGTAATCTTTCAAAATGCTCGGTTTTGTAATGATGAACGCTTTTTACTTTGATGATCCGTAAATATGACACTGTAGTTCGTAGCATTCTTGGATTAGGATCTATAATTTGGAATTTCCGAATAACCAAGTACTACATATGTATCAAAAATTTTAAACAATGTTCTTAAGATATCTTTATTAGAGGATTTTTTTGTTCATATCCGTTCTTGTTTCCCTGGCCAATTTTTGTAGGAGAGTTAGGATACGATTTGCTTAGTTTTCGCAGGAAGTTTTATATTACTAAGCATTTCTTAAAAATACTGAAGAATATATTCTATTCTCGAGGTTTCGGTACGTCTTCGAAAATCACGATCACGTCATTTTTTGATGACCGTTAGAGCCACTACGTCCGAACTAACCGACTCGCCTATCCGTTTGTTTTTATATTTTTTGTGTTTATTATAATAATACAATGCATTCTTTATTTTTATTTACCATCGTGACGCATTGGGATAACATGTTATAAGATAATATAATTGAATACAATTTATATTATTAAATAAATAAGTTTTATATCTTCTATTCCTAGTTTAATTTATATTGATAAATAAATAAAATAAAAATAGTAATATTAATTATAAAAATGTATTCGATTATACAACATATTGCAACATACTATAATGGGCGAGATGTTTTCTCCGAACAGTGGTTGAGAAGCTGGCGGAGGGATGATGTCGGTGAAAGATTCTCAGAGGTCCTGTAGGTGGTGTGACAACTACAGTATAGCGGAGGTTGATCCCTCTGCCGGGTGATTGCTTGTGACTGGCATTTCCTCATTGGTGTTCAGGCTTAAGTATCCAGTATCAATCGCTGCACTCGCTTCTTAGAGCAACGAAATATGTATACGCCTTTAGAAAGTGACATTTGCTTGATGGATATCTCCATGGTTGAATTGCGTAACGGGCATACTGTCGCCTTACGGTGCTATTTGTTTTCCGGTGATATATTGTTTCCCTTGACCGTTTATTAACAAAGAAATATTCATTCAATGCACTTGCGTGTTATTTATGAGAAAATTCTTTAGTTTTAGTCGTAACGAGAGCCTTTGTGTAATCGCACTGTTGTTAAATAATCACTTTTGGTCACAGTAATTACGTGAGTTTTAAGAATAAGGTCCCCAACAAACGAGAGCCCGTGTGATCCCCACAATATATTAAATAAATTATATTTTCTCATATCCTGGCAATAAATTAAATATTCAAGTAAATAAGAAATCACTATACCTCAATAGTTTCCCGTGTACATGATTATGTGGTATTATTCATATATTAATATTTTGATAGACTTGAAGTGTATATTTATTTATACATATATAGATCAGAATGATCGAATTTAAACGATTGTAAGGTATAATGAAGAAAATTGTATTAAATAAATATTTGTATTCCTTTGAGAGTAAATAAAAATATCTGCATATTTTAATTAATAATTTTTTTCTTAAATGTGAAAAAACGTTACGTCTACAAATTATCTTAATCAAAAAAGTACTTAGCATATTCTTATACAGTTATTTACGTTTAATTGAACATACCAATTAATTACATTACATTATTTAAAATAAATCTTTTTGTTTACTTTTACCGATCAAAATACACTTTTAATTAGAATACTAAACGGAATTATTATCGCTCAACACAATGGAACAAAGCTCCCCCGTATCCTATTTATATATCGACTGAGGAAGATATTATGGTGGTAATTAGTTAATTGGCTCTCGCTATCAGCACAGCCAGTGCTATTACCAGTTGACAACATCACAAATCATCTCCGACTGGTGTTATTAAACGTGACGCAGTTCGTAACGAGATGACTTTTGTTATTAGTTATTATTATAGTAACAGAGTTTTTGGGTGGCAAATTGAGTACCGTATTATTGATCTTTTCGTGGGTCACACGGTACCGTCATGGAAGAGTTTATCACATGACTTAATTGTTTGTGCGGTCATGACCTTAGTTACATTGAATAATTGCCATATCAAGAATCAAGAATGATGCGTTTCTTTTTGAGTTAATTTGTCAGTCATACTTTATTTTTATTAAATATGAAGTAATTATGATGGGAAATTTTGAAGCAACGTTCTGTACTTTGAGAGCGAAAGGCGATAACGGTGCATATTTGTAATATGAGTGTACCAGAATGCAATTAGATGTGTATATAGAGAGACGCTCTAGTAGTAATTAAGAAGAACAGGGTCGGATTGGACGTGGAGCTTCGAGGGCTCAGTTGATAAATGCCTTGGTGTGAATATGCTGAATTGTAGCTCAATATTATTTAATCAAAGAGAGCTATGTATAATAATAAAATTTAATAAAAAGATATATTAAATATAATAACATTTCGTAATATATATAAATATACAAAAGTAACATAATCAATTGTTTGAGTGTCTAAAAAAATGTACGAAGGTTTGATTCTTGAATTACAAGTCAATACGTAACTAACAACTAGGGCAAACTTAAATTAAAAATATTAAAAAAATACGAAAAAGCAAAAAAATAAATATTTTACATTTCTTTATGTTTAGACATAGGAGAAAATATAAGAAGAGCCTAAAAATGAAAATGATAAAATTCACGAAAAATATTAATCATTATGGCTTGATACACTTTCACTGTTGTTTTTGGGCATTACTTCCTTAAAAATTTTCATAAAAAAAATATTTGAAGGATTCGAGGGTTAAAGTAAATGTTTGAATTGTATACAATAACTGTTGTAGTTTTTATTAAATTTCAATATAACTTTGTAAAAAATTGATCTTGTTTTAAAATAACATATATTACAAAAAAAATCATATCCCACAAAAAAAATTTAAAATTACAATTGCATATTTTTTATATATGAATATAACTAATTATTTTGGCCTACGGCCCACAGCAGGGGAATCCAATATTTTGCATCTTCTGGGCCGCATTGCCCGACACAAAAATGTAAAGGGCCGCATTTAGAATTTGGTATTGGCGGGCCACCCCGGGCGGCACTTGCTTGGGGGCGGCATATTCGCGATGGGATCGTCTAGTGTGGTTCTTAACCCTGAATGCACTAAAACATATGTAAATCCACGAATAACAAGAGCTTAATAATAACTAATTTATTATTTTAAGAAATGCTGATTTTATGACCCTGCAAAAATTGTACGGTGGGGCAATTTTAAGGATCGCCCTGGGCGGCACATACTCTAGCTACGCCACTGGACACAGCATTAAAAAGATAAAGTTATCATTTACAAATTATTATTCTGATTTTGTTGATAAAATATTAAAGTAAAAGCTTGCCATTAAGCAAAATAATATTTCGTTGAACAATGTAGTTTTTTTTATAATAAATGTGTTTTTAGTTTTAAAATAAATTCATTTCAACCCCCCTAGAATCCATTTCAGAATTTTTCTATGTAGCTCGTGACTCGATGTAAAAAGTCGATCCCGATAATAAACATGTTGGCAACCCCCGGCATATTGCATCATATAGTTCTGTCACTGCCAGTGATATATTAATATTAATATATCTGTTTCTGCTTACAAATTATTTGATAGCAACCAAATGGCCAAAAATATTATCTGAACAATTTAAAATGAAAGATCTTTATGACCTGAAAGCAGTGGCGTAGCTAGGGTATGTGCCGCCCAGGGCGATCCTTACAATTGCCCCCCCCCTCCCATATATTTTTTGCAGAATCATAAAATCAGCATTTCTTAAAATAATAAATTGGTTATTATTAAGCTATTGTTATTTGTGGATTTATATATGTTTTAGTGCATTCAGGGTTAAGAACCACACTGGACGACCCCATCGCGAATATGCAGCCCCCAAGCAAGTGCCGCCCGGGGCGGCCCGCCCCCTCCGCCCCACCATAGCTACGCCACTGCCTGAAAGTGCAATTTATCCATATGTACACTCTATATTATCTACAACACCTAACACCCATAAACCGACAGTTATATAATTTTGTTTACACAACTTTCTAACGTCCACCTTTCGGGACTTCGGGCCCATTATCGTTACGGGTCGATCGGACCCCAAATATGAATTTAGACCACGAAATAATGAAATTTTCGTCGAACTCCAGTTAATTGACGCAGGCACAACACAATTTCGCAATACAAACACCGAGTAAAAGCTTTTAGAACAATTTCGATGGAAAGTCGCACGTTTGTAAATTTATAATTCTTGGTCAAAAACCAATTGACAATTTCACCTTGTATAACAAAAAGAGAATTATTTATATTTAATTAATGTTCAGCGTTCAATATACAACTGGTGTATTTAATACATACATAAAAATACTCACATATATAATCAATGATCGTTTTCGACCGAATCCCACGAGGGTTTGGCTTTGTTTTTTTCATTAGAAATAAGGGTCTCATCCAACCCTATATTTATGTTAAAAATATTGGAATTCTTTCGAAATTAATGTATTAAAAACATTCCTGCCGAGTGCATTAATTATTTTTTGAATTATTTTAACATTAAAATAAGTAATATAAAATAAATCCTAGTAGGTATATTTTAATACAGCTTTATATAGATGATTTCGTGAACTCTTACGGCGAAAAAAAGAATTTAAAAGGTATTATTTTTTATAATTAATCTATACTGCTTATTTATATTTTTGTATTATAATATATTTAAATTGTTCTAGAGTCTCAAAATATTATGTATCATTCGTATTAGCATAATTATATGCATGTATTTTTATATGCCTAAATATGTTTGCTATAAAGATGTGATTTATACGTAAAATTATACCGTGGTTTCATTATTTATTTTTTGAAAACTTTTACTAAAATTAACGTTTTCTATTTTTATAATTTATTTTATAGTAGTTTTTCTAAGCATGTAATTTTTTATAGTTCATAAGTTTGGTTGTTATTACTTATATTTTGGTATTGAATTAAATCGTTGTTAACAAATATAACTACACTTATTAGAATAAAACTAATAACATATTCAAAATCTGAGAATAGATATTTTTGTATAAGAAACCCTTTTTCTTTTCAAAAAATATAAAATATAATAGCACAAAGCTTTAATTGAATTTGATATTATCTACAATATATCTTCTTTTATACTCAGGTACAAAAGTATATATTTATTTGTAAAAGTAAAAGTATAACTAAAAGTTGAATAAAATATGATAATATTAAAAAAAATCAAAAAGCTTCTTTGGAAGAAGAATTGAGATAAATAACATAAATATAACTGATTTATATATTTATTTGTCATGAAAAGATAATTTTAAGTGTTATAAAAATATAATAGAATACAATATTTAAATTGATAAATAAATATTTTAAATCAGCTTACAAATGTAAATATTTTTAAAGATAAGTGTATAATAATATACAACTTTACAAAGAAATCGATTTTATGCGTAATATCAGCTTTTTTCATGCCTCCCCAATTTTTATGCAAAATATTTGTTGTTTTTATAAGTTACTGTAATTTGCAATTGGTTAGTTTCATTAGGGATATTTTTTAATTGAAATTTGAGTTACCTGTCATATAAAAAACTACGACGGAATATCCTATGTGATTAAAATAATAAAAATCAGTAACAAATAAAGCTTTGAAATGTAAGAGACAATAAGTTTAAGCTAGTGTCTCTTTAGTTAAGATTAAATTAGAATATAATTTATTTGTCTATATATTTATAGTAATGGCATCGAAAAAAAAATAATTTGTGCCATATGTGAATCTCAAATTTTAAAATATGAACTATTTAAGCACGTTAATAAGCATGGTTTTTACTAGCGTCCAGCACAGAAGTATGATTGTGCCATTGTGGGTGCCGTTTTCCAGCAGTTTGCTACAGAAAAAAACTCGTATGCGCCATCGGTCACTTTTATGATGGTTATTGTATTGTAAAATATATACTAAGTGAGAAATACGATTATATTTAAATAAAAAAAATTCTAACGCAATACATAATTGTCGATTTAATTTTATTTGTAAAAAAAAACAAAAAACAATGATTCAGATACTCAGAGAGCTCGTTAACTAAGGCAGTCGATTGTAAAAGGAATATTTCACTTTTTCAGAGGTTGTTCAAGGGTACAACTTGGTCTCTATGCTAGTAGAGTAAAATAGCTTCAATCTTTGAATAACAAATATATATTAAAACTGTAAATGTAGCTTGCAAACCAATAAAAAATATTTATACGTAAGGTCTAGATTGGTAGCACAGAGGCCGTTGGTTCGAGACATGGCAGCAGACTCAATTTTTTTTATAAAAATGTGCTATTATTAAAAACGAACCTCAGCTGTAAAATTATGTATATTGATTATAAATTATAATACATTATTATTTTAATTTATAATATATCTGCTAGCCTCACAGCATCAGTTACACGACCAGATAAAGTAAAAGAACATAGATCATTATTTTTAACGGGAGTAAACAAATGGATCCTTCAATAAATGTGACGTTTCGCAACTGTCACAAATGACATTTGGCTTAGTTCCAAAAATACAATACAGGAGTGTTACTATCTCATTGGCTTAATCCTTAATACATGCGTTCAGCAGATAATTTGCCTAATATATGAATAAGGCAACGTGGCTTTCACAGATCTATCGATGGTTTATACATCCCTCAAGCATTTTATGTGAAGTTTGGCACAAATTCTTTAAAATATATTGCATTTAAAACTTTTAATGATTTATCAAAACTAACTATAAATAATTGCAAAGAAATTAAACGATATTTTTTAATGTATATGTATTTCCTACTCATGCGGATTTATACATATAATTTTTTTTAATAATACAAAAATAGGGATTTTTTACCAATTTCACACAATAAACGATTTCTTTTCTGTACATTATGTTATTTTATTTAAATTTGTATATATATTCCTTAATGTTTTATATGTATAGTTGTATCTTTTGTAATTACATATACTTTATTTTATTATTTAATATGTTTAATATTATTATGACTGTTTATTGATTATGTACATAAATAAATAAATTATTATTTGATTAAAAAATATATATTTTATTGTATTATTTATAGTGAGCTTTACTCTTTAGTTATACGACATGTAAATATTTCTTTGACTGAAAAAGTTATTCAAGTTTGCTACCTATAAAATATATAACTAAAACATGAATTTATTTGAGCAAAAATGTAAGTTAAAACGAACATAAAAGCGATTGAACCGAAAGCAATCCCAAAGACCAGCTGACACACGCGCGTATCATTTTTTGTCGCGACGCATCGCCGCAAGGAAGGCGTAGTGGGGGCAAGAAGGCGAAGGTGGGGGCAACCGAGCCCCTTCCCCTGCGCGCTGCCTTACGGGAGGTCAGTTATCGCCGCGCGCCGGAGGGGGTAGCGCGCGTCGTTCGCTCTCCACTTTGTACTCTCGCGCCGAGCGATCTCCGTTTGTTTACAAAGTTACGACTGGACTATGTAATAGACTCTTAGTGCGCCAAGTTCATAACATCGTATCGACATGTGTTCGTTTTGGTGGTGGTGGTTGACCGTCGCATCTGCGTGGTGGGCTGGGGGCGCCGGCGCTGCGGCCGGACTGGGCGCTGCGCCCCGCGGCTGCCGATGGCTCAAAGCTCTCAGTTCCGAAGCCGAAGTCTCCGTCCGCTTAGACTGCAGCGTCCCGACGGCAGCTGGACTCGGAATCGCGCTGGCGGAACTGGCGCCCACTCAAGTAGGCAAGATAGACGCCCTAGGCTTCGTCTGTACGGACGCTCTCTTCGAAAGCTCTCTGAGAGTCGACACCGGCGATCTCCTCGGAAGGCTGCGCCGCCTCAAAACGCTGACGGTGGACAACTGCAAGATTCGGTACGTTCCGGCCGCTTTCCTATCTCCGCTCAGAGATCTATCGGAGCTTGCGCTCAGATCCGACGGCGGTGAGCGCTCGCAAATCTCTGTAGAATTCCACGCCGAGAGTTTTAGAGGTCTATCTGAATTGCGCAGTCTCGACTTAGGCGGCAACGATATACGCGCCCTACCATCGGGCGTCTTCTGTCCGCTCTTTAGCCTCGAGAGCCTCAACTTAACCTCAAATCGACTCCAAGACATCTCCGAAATCGGATTCTCCGATTGGGGCGAAGGTCCCGCAGCTCCCGGAAGATCGTGCAACACCGGTCTCAAGACCCTAGATTTATCGAAAAATGGTATCGCTGTTCTACCAGACAACGGCTTCTCAGCTTTACGCTCTCTTGAAACGCTCACACTGCGATCGAATATAATCTCAAAACTCGGAGATCGCGCTTTCGTGGGTCTCGCAGCCCTCGATGAACTAGACGCATCAGACAACAAACTCGAAGATCTACCTCCTGATCTATTCACTCCTACGAGACAGATCCGCCGCATCGTTTTATCTAATAACTCGCTCAACAGCATGGCTCCAGGAGTTCTTCAAGGACTCGATCGTCTTCAAATCTTAGATCTATCCCGCAACGAGCTTACGCATTCTTATATCAACAGAGATACTTTCGCCGGATTAGTGCGCCTTGAAATTCTGGATCTATCCACTAACAAAATAACGCGCCTCGATCCGAAGCTCTTCCAAGACCTACGGAGTCTGCGCGAACTCTATTTAGACGGAAACTCCATCGAAACGCTTATTGGTGGCGCTTTTTCCGATCTTGCAGAACTACGCGTTTTATCGATGACTCGCAACAGGCTGCGCGTTATAGATGAATTCCATTTTTCGTCACTCTTTGCCCTCAAAGAGCTATATTTGGACGAGAATTACATCGATTATGTACACGTAAGAGCGTTTGAAAACATGACTAATTTACAAACGCTGATTCTTAATGGAAATGCTCTTAGAATCGTCCCAGAATCGATCAAAAAGCTCAGATCTTTAAAATATTTAGATTTGGGAAAGAACGATATCGATAGAATCGACGGCGAAGCTTTCGACGGATTACAAGAGCTGTACGGCTTGAGAGTTGTAGACAACAATATTGTTAATATAACCAAAGACGCTTTCGCTTCTCTGCCGTCTTTGAGAATATTGAATCTCGCGTCGAACAAAATAGAGAGGATAGAATCCGGGGCGTTCGAGTCGAACATCGTGCTCAAAGTAATCAAACTGGACGAGAATCGATTGACCGACGTTACCGGAGCGTTTGATAAGTTACCGACTCTCGGGTGGCTCAATTTGTCCAACAATCGTTTGACGCAATTAGACTACGGCCACTTTCCCGATAGCCTGGAATGGCTCGACGCTCACAAGAATGCCATTACGAAAATCGAAAACGCGCACGGAGTCTCGTCATCCAATCTGAGGACGCTCAACTTCAGTTTCAACCTGCTGACGAAGATCGACGACCTAGCGGTGCCGGACGACGCCGAAGAAGTCTACTTGGACAACAACAACATAAACGCAATCGAACCCAGGACGTTTTCAGCGAATACCAATTTGAAAAAGGTAGTTCTAGTCGGAAACCGACTGAAGTCCGTCGATGTGAGCGCTTTCGCCCTGCCTCCCATTCCACAAGACAGGGATCTGCCGGAATTCTACATCGCCGAAAATCCATTTTTATGCGATTGCACAATGGAGTGGATACAAAAAATAAGTCAATGGAACCACGTCAGACAATATCCCCGTTTTGCGGATTTGGAATCGGTGACCTGTCGTCCTGTTCGCGGAAACGGAGGAACTAAACCGCTAGCCGATCTACCCGGATCTCAGTTCCTATGTCCGTATGAGAGCCATTGTTCGTCTAAATGTAACTGCTGCGATTTTGAAGCTTGCGACTGCGAGATGACCTGCCCCGATCGATGCTCGTGCTATCACGACAACGGCTGGAGCTCAAACGTAATCGACTGCTCCAACGCCGGATATAAAACCGTACCGACTAAGATTCCAATGGACGCCACTGAAATATACCTGGACGGAAACGATTTCGGCTCGCTCGGTAACCACATATTTATCGGGAAGAAAAAAGTTAGGGTTTTATATCTCAACAATAGCAACATCGAATCTATTGAGAGCGACGCGTTCAACGGGCTCTCCTCCCTCGAAATTCTGCATCTGGACAACAATCGCATCTCCGAACTCAAAGGACAGGAGTTGAATCAAACTAAACTTTTGAAGCAATTGTATCTGGATCGCAACGTTATAAATCGCATCGACGAAGACGCTTTCGCTTATGCGACGTCGCTAAAGACCCTGCATCTGGAATACAACAAAATGGTCGATCTGAATCCGAAAGTTTTTGCCGCTCGAGTGCCGAGCTTAGTTAGTTTATTCGTAGAAGGAAATTCGTGGTCATGCGATTGCGACAGTCTGTTTAAATTAGAGAAATGGTTCAAGATGACTAAAGAAAACGTTAAAAAGATGTATTGCGCAAATTTTGCAAACGTCACCGTTTCTGAAGCGATAGCGAAATGCGACAGACAGATGCGAGACAACGTAGTGTCGCCGGAGAATCAACCGTCAGCTTTCAAAGAGAGCGAAGTCGCCCAAGTCAATTACGTGCCTTTTCTCGCCATAGTTTTAATAGCAGTGATATTCGTTTTGCTACTGGGCGCGTTAGTCTTCGCTTTTCGGCAGGATGTCAGACTCTGGGCGCATTCAAAATACGGTGTGAGAATCTTCAAAAACAATTCGATCGGTGATTGTGAATTAGATAAAGACAGAATGTACGACGGTTATATGGTGTATAGTGTTTTGGACGATGATTTCGTTTCTAGAGTCGTGTCTCCCGAGTTAGAACAATCCGGTTATTCGATGTGTCTTCACTATAGAGATCTTCAAATTTCGTCCGATGAGTATCTCTCGGACGCGCTGATCAACGCGACTGAAGCTTCGAAACGCTTGATTTTGGTCGTTTCGTTTAGCTTCTTGCAGAACGAATGGTCCAAGCCAAACTTCAAGAGATGCATGAAGACTACTATAGAGTCCATACCTGCCTCGCTGCGCAGACATAAAGTAGTCTTTATTCTCACGACGGACGTGAGCGCTCTGAACTTGGACGCCGATCTGCAGTCGTTCTTCAAGATCTGCACGGTCATCTTCTGGGGTGAGAAGAGGTTTTGGGAGAAGATTCGGTACTCCATGCCGGACATTGCCAATCTGCAATGGAACAAGACTCCTTCGAAATCCGGCAACCAGATAATGCCGAACGGACGCAGGAGCGTCTCTAGATACACAGCATCTCCTACGTCTTTAGATCAGTGGTATAAATATGCCGCTCTGCCGCCGCAGCCAGTTCCTGCTACAATTCCCACGCCAGGGGATGACGCTTCCTTACTGACCAGCACTACGATGGCCAGTCAGTCCTACGACGTCGATCCTCTCAATCATAGCTACGTGTCAATAGACACACATTATTATGAAAGGTCTAGGAGAGAAATGAAACCTCCGCTGGACGAACAAGGTTATCTCAGACCTCGCCCAGCTCCTCCTATTTGTTGATAGATGCAATATCTCAATTTTCTCCATTAATTTAAATTTCATATCAATTCTACATCATCAATAGAATACGATACATTTATTATTGTACATTTATTTATTATTCATTTAATTGCCAAATACACAATTATTTTTATAAGTATTTTACGTTGTATATATTAGATTTATTTTAAATTAAATTGTATCACGTAAGCTCCATTGCGCCAAAAAATGTTTCTAAGTACGTTTTCCATTAAAACAATAATAATAATCCAGATTACTTTGTATAATATTTTATACATCATATGACTGTTTTATCATTCCAGTGTTATTAAATTAGTATGATATTGTATCGTCGCATATGTGTGTTATATTTACTGTTAATATTATGTAAAATTATACAAATTTGCAAGCCATATTTTTTGACAATAATTTAATAATCTGTTCCATGTATTGTTGAGCGATATTGTGGAAATATTATATCAAAACTATATTATATATGTAAAATATCAAATATTTTAATGTTAAGTGGTTACTTCTGATTATGCGTGTGTACGTTACAGTTACCAGATAAATGCTACTATTAATTTGGACGTTTTGTATTATATTAAAATCATATATATGTATAAGCATGTACGAATTTCTTATATTATATAATATTTTTCAAAAGAATATATTTTTCCTCAGTATGCGTCGTACTGAGTTATGAGACTGTTAGAGGAAAGACTTATCGGAGAGTAAACGTATTTATACTAAGCAAACATTCTGCCGACGAGGCACAGATTTGTTTACTTGACGATGTTGTTATTACTAAAATGATATTATTGTAATATTACATTTAATTCGATCGAAAATTGTATTAGTACGCGTTGTAACATAACCGGTGCTGTTACCAAAAAGTATTGTGTGTATGTAAATATATTAATATATAGATAAATTTTAAAGACTAGTCAAATACAAAATGTATATGAATTTACCTTTTGTGTAATCGAACCTGTATATATTAATCATGTAAGCAATTTGTTACGATTAAAAACCATTTAAATAATCAATTTCTTTCATTGAAATATGTTTATAATAATTATGCAATAATCAGAACGTGAAATAATAATAAAATTATGCAAACATAGTTTTATATTATAAGCCAAAAATGATGCAAAACAAGATGAGCAAGTATATTATTTAAAAACAATATTTAACATTATCTGATCGTGGGTTTACATGCCGGAATGTGAAATTGTTCGTAGGCGGTAGAAACGTTGAAAAAGTAACTGGCTTTATATATTACAATAATAAATGTTTAAACAAAAAGACGAGTATGTACCTGTAGGAGCATTCTTCCGCTTCTTATACTCGGTTTTTTGTTCTTCTACCTCTCTTTTCTTTCATTCTGAGCTACCCGGAGGGAGGCAATAAATAATGCAGCACATCGTCGACAGGGAGACAATGTTTGATTCTTGTATGTTATCTGAGCGAGTTTCACCGTGAAGGATTTTGTTTGAAAAGACCGGGGGCAAACGGACGGTTTTATGGTTTTTCCTATTGCAATTACGCCAAAATAATTGGTCATAGTTAAAATAGTTTTAGCATGCGGTTAACGAAAGGGACCGTGGATAATACGCGGTTAAAGCATCCGATGGTTCAAATTTTTGCTGTCGTAAAACAATAAAACGATCTTTCTTTACAGAATGTGCTTTCTTGTGAATGGGTGCAATAAAAGAATAATAGTTTCCAAAAGTGCGGCGTAGGCATAAATCAAGTAAAAATTCAATAGGAAAGAATTTCAAAGAGCCATTACCCAAGTTGTTTTTAGAAAGAAACAAAGTAGTGAAATGTGTAACGTACACAAAGAAATCTTAAAATAAACATATGATCAATAACAAATAGATCTGTAGCTCCACAATTATTTGAAGAGCACATTATTTTAGTTTTATATATGTAATATATTCTATTGGAATGCTGAGTAATTAAGAGTATTTAAAATATTGCGATATCGATGTATTTTTAATACAAAAATCGTTTAACAAAACATGATTATATTCCAATTTCTTATAAAAAATATCATTAGTGTAAGTTATTAGGACTAAACTATTAGCTCGCGTATTTCACTAAAACTAAAATGTGTATTTCGATTTATATGTAATTTATTTAAACGAATATTAGGCCTCACAGACACAGCAAATAATCTATGAATTACTTTTTATTTACTCCTACGTAAGTATTTTTATAATATTTATATAAAAAAAAAAAAACAGTACATTGTACAATATCGTAAGGATTTTTATATTTTCGTAAGATCCGCTTACTTCTTCGAATGAAATGCCGCAAATTAGGCACAGGGGAATTTTTACTAATTTTTATTAAAATATATATTATTAGAAAATTAATTATGTTTTTATCCAGTAGCCAAAATATAATAATATATTTGGAAAGGTAAAAATAAAAGACAAACATTTATTTTGATATTGTACAGTGATTATATTTCTATGTAAAATTACACTCTAATTATAGTTTTTTCAATGAATTTTCTCGTAATTTAGATATTATTTTTAATTTTGCAGATAACTAATATTATCTGCAAAATAAAAAAAAGCTTTTTAAAAACAATAGTAAGAAGTAGATTTTTATGTTCTCTTTATTAAAATTATACAAATTGTTTTTTAGTATATAAATTATACAATATTTTTTAAAAGTTATTTTCAAGCATATTGTAAGAGTAAAATCTATAAATTTTACTCAAGCATTACAAAAATAAAATCGGCATCTATATAATGAGGCTTAAATGAAAAAACTCATAAATGTTTTCTTTAGTAGTTTCTTCAATAGATAATTTTTAATTTTGCAGATATATATAATTATTTTCAAAATTGAAAAAAAATACTTTGGTAAAACTACGTTTTATTGAAAAATGTTGAATATCATGGGACGTAAATTTTTATTAAATTAAAAATAAATTTTGCTTTATCTTTATTGAAATTATACAAATCGTTTTTTAGTATCTCAAATAGTTTTTTTTATGATTCGGTGCTTATTGCGTAAACGAAAATTGCGCACAGCGAGTAATTTAAAACAGCAGAAATTCTGATCATATATTTAAAATTACGTAAATATATATAAAAAGATAATACATGCTAATATGATTTTAATTTAAAAATATTTTACAATTATATAATATTAGTAATATAAATTGACAAAATAAATCCACAATTTTATATTTAAAAATAGTGAAAAATATAAAGCAGCTGAAATTAAAAGCAAAATATATTTGAGAATCACAGTTCAGAATTTTCGTGTGTGCAATTTTCATTTGCGCAATAATCCCGTCACTATCGTGCAATAATCCCGTCACTATCCATACTACACTATATCTTATTATTACAAAGATAGCGCATAAAATTAATATGCCTCATTTAACTACATAATTTATTTATGTAGCACATAAAAAAATATTTTCTGTTTGTAAATCTTTTTTTTCCAATTTTTTTCCTCGACTATTTTTATTATATAAATATCAAAATACTTTTTTTCAAACTTAAAACGGATAAATTTATAATTTATATTTGTTTCTTATCAGTGTTTATATACTTATTTAATCATACGTTTCAACACAATCAACAACTACTAAGTGAGAAGTGATACACCAGACGAAAATCAAAGTCTATAAATTCATGATATCTACATTTTTTAAATTAAAAATCATTAGTGTAGCTTAAAATTAAAATATGTCACTATTTACGAATTATTCTAATTTTGAATTATTCATTCGTAGGATAAGAAAAATCTAAAAAATCAAAAATTGTGATGATCAACATAAATTGAGCAAACAAAGATAGTTGTGATTTAGATTATCTATGAAGATGGACTTCCGTTAACCTTTAATGTCGGAAAGTGGCATTTTGGATAATTTTCTCGACTGTCGCCATATGGCGGTGCATGTCGATCTATTTAATGTCAGCTATGAGGAGCTGGTCCGGTTCGTTTAATTAATTTAAATATTATATTATGTATAATTTTGTTTATTTTACTTGTATTATATTTGTTTTTTAGCATCTTCACGATGGTTTGAATTTAATTTAAATTTATAAATATCTACTGTTTTCGCCATCATATTATTTACCATTTGAGAATATTAATTTATCATCATAAAAGTACCCCATCAGCAGGTACAGAATTAGTTGCACTTCAATACACAACACGGGAAGGTCTATTATCATTTCGTTTTTATCATGCAAATTGAAATCCGTCGCTATGTAAAGAGTTTTGAAAGTTTTTTCCATCTCGCATCTCTCATCGTCCGACATGTCGTGTGCGTATCCAGACTTCTCACAACTCGCAAAGATCAAAATCGGAGCCTACATAAATAGAGTTTTTTTGATGAATAATACATGGGGGGAACCATTGTTGTCAACTTTTCGGCGTGCGTATATCTCCATGACTATCCAAACCGCGTCCCTGGGTATTGTGTCTAAGGAACAATCGGCTGTCGGCCATCGATGGACCGAATAGACCGCATCTCAGAAGTGAAGCAGGTAGCCAAAAAGTCATAAATCATCATCTTTTCAGTAGTCGCCCAAAAACCGAATCCATTTCTGGAGCAAAACGACCGATTTTCGAACAAAAGGCTTAGTCATTTTTCATCATCATCACTGCCATATATCACATTGGTTCTAAATTTAAATTTACGACTCGAAGCAGCAGCAATTCGTTTATTATTTCGACCAATTTCATGTTGTAATTCAATCAATGCAGTCCCTGAGCGATGGAAGCAGTACAAAACCATATAAAAGGCTTCTTTGCATGTTGCGGAAATTATATTCGAAGAAATTAAACTGCGATCAATACGTACAAACACTGAAGCAAATTTAAGCGAAAAACAACACACGTGTATGTTGAGATATTTTTTTTTGCCTTATATATAATCTCTTGGAATATCCTGATAAGTTGACAGTTAGGAAGAGCACGAAAAAACATACATAGGGTAAGTTTTTATAACTTCCTAGATAACTTTATATATATATAATACATCGCGTGTGTTTCTCGGAAGTGTTTGGCATTCGTTTCGAGTGTTTTTTGTATACATTTAAAGAAATTCTAGATGTTTTGCGAAAGTTGTAATATGATAAAAAGAAATATATGATAGTGCGATAAGAAAAATATTTTTTTACGATCGTGTAACGCAATATTCCAATTAGCTGCTGAATAATTAAAATTGATTTTGAGTATCATAAAACCTCCATACAATTTTTAAAAAATCAGTTTTTTATAATATTAAAATAATTATAATTAATATCATAAGCAGTTGTTTTATTAAAATCATTTTAATAATTTAAATCTACATAAAATAAGTAACACAAAAGAAGAAAACCATCAATATTATATGTTAATATAATACTGAATACAATATTATTATAAATAATAATTAACATAATTTCCTACACCTATATATTTTGAACGGGAAAATACGGAAGGTAAGGTTAAATTATTTTAGAATTATTTGATAAGCCAATTTTAGAGTGGATTCAATATTAACGACCTCTCTTAGTATCAATTACCAACCAATAAATAGGATACACTTTGGATAAATTAAATTTTGATTAGGCGATACCATAGCTTGAATATAATAAATTATTGTGGCGGTTTACAATATTCGTTTACTTTTATGCTTAAATCTCTTTTTTTAAATACTATCTTAAAAAAAACTAATACTAATGTGTACAATTATTATTTTGAATTGTTGTTGTCAAATAATTAGGACATTCTTAAAATTATATAAAAGTATTAATTAAATTATTAAATGAGTATAATTTTATTTATATATATTTGTTTAAAGCTACTTAGTAAAAAACAACTACAACAATAATATAACGGAATAAATAAAAATGTATAATATAATTAATATTTGGGTATTAAAGCACAAAGGTGTTTCTTTATTCTCATAAAAAAAACTTTAAATTTTTACTGCTGCGGATTATCCTAGGGATTATATTATTAGCTCTCATATTTAATGAATTACCTACCACTTTACAAATATTTTTAGTGGTCGTAATTAGCGTTTTATTTTTGAGGAAATTCGTATAACATACAATTTTGTATGAAATGTCCAATTATTTTTTAAATATCGGAATTTGGAGTCCATATTCCACATTAGATAACAAAATACGTACTCAGGTTTTGACGGCCAAAGTATGATTGATTGTTAAAACTTAAATTAAAAAAAATGACATTCATTCTGGGATTACCTAATATAATACTACAACTTTTACTACTGTTCAAAAATGCCGTTTAAAATTAACCAGGGGATTGTATTTTTTCCAATATATTTGTAAATCAAATCAGTGAGTTGCCTTTTTTGTATGAACGTATTCGAATTACTCAGAATCTAGACAATCGATTTAAAATATGTATAAAAAACTGATTGAGTAATGATCAACCATAATCTTTTTTGTATTAGAATTTTTTACATAAGATATCAAATTGCAAATTTACGAGTGCCTGATTTTCAGCCGTTTATACAATATAACGAATCATCACTTTGCGGATATCGGATTAATGGGTTAATCCAGACTATATGTGCCGCATTAGATAGGCTTCGAAGCAAATGGTGATAGGTCGTGACGCTATAAATTTTTGTACGGCGTTAAATAAGATTATTGCGCAATACTGGAGCGTGTGAATCAATTTCCGTTTCCTTCCTAGCAATTTCGAAAGAATGGAGCCACGGCACTTATTGGAAACGAATCGTGAATCGCATCAAATTTCTAAGCTTGCGCTCGATTGTCTCGCAGAGAAACTGCAAAGTCATACACACGATCCGATGAACGAATCGTTTTTATTAGATATATAAAAAAATATTTTAAATATCTTTAAATGTAATTTGAGCCTGCAATAAATATTGCTTATTCGCATTTATATTATACATAGTATATGTAATATATGAATATTATTTTATATAGTTCATTGGTAAAATATAAACAAAAAAGATGTAATTTAAGACAACACGAACAAGGACTGTAAAAACTAAACTGAATACCAAAATATATTTTTTGTATGAAATACAAAATTTGAGAGACTAAAATAATGACGGTTCATATAGTTTTAGTAATACCTAAATTTTAAATACTATATACCAGTCAGGGCCGCCGAGAGCAAACCCGACTCTGCGAAAACAATGATTTCGGGCCTCTTGACAAAAATCATAATATAATTTCTTGAATAAATAATAATACGGTACGAGTTAACTCTTTCAATGCCACAAATTAATATAAACATTAGACACCGTTGCGACATATTTTCTGGAATCATATTTTATGCAAAATATTCTAATTAAGCATTAAAAATTAATAAAAAAAATCTACTCATACTATTTACTTAATAATTATCGTGTTCTTTTTCGCTGCTCAGTGTTGCCATATAGTGAATTACTAGTCCAAGGCAAAAGCAATAAAATCGTGCTATCGCGGTGAGCAAGCTTAATTATCAAGCGTTTATATTAAGACTAATTATATCAATATTAGGAATAAGAGTCGAATAAGGCACATCTAAACCGAATTTTGTCCAATAGGAGAACGCAAAAAACAATTATCATTTCTCAGAAGGAAAAAATCCACGACAAAAGCAATAAAATCGTGCTGTCGCCGTCGCAGTGGGAACGCTCGGTAACGAGCGTTCCCACTGCGACGACGCCGACATGATTTTATTGCTTTTGACGTGAATTTTTGCCTTCTGAGAATTGATAATTGTTTTTGCGCTCTCCTATTAAACAAAATTCGGTTTGAATATACTTTGATTAGCCCTCTTATATTAAAATTCGATAGTAATATCGGTAAAGAAAGCTATCATATTTTTAAAACATAGTGTTGTATCGAAATGCAGACATACTATGGAGCACTATGTGAGATGCGATGTTTCTTTGTACTTATTCTTCCGCTTATAGTTAGATTAGTTAGCTAAGTTTGTATTTTGAACTTGACCTAATAAAAGTTCAAAAACTATAATTTCATTAGGTTAGGTTTAGGTTTGAACGGCAAATGATGCATTAGCTCTATTTCATGATATGAAAAATAAGAAGCTATACCAAAGCATATTTAAAGGTTACCAGTCAGTAGAAATTTCATCAAAGATTGGATAATTAGATTGAACAAAAAAATACAGCATCGATTAATTGGAAACTAAAATAATTGTAAATATTTTTCAATTCTCTTTATAAAATTACTAATGTCTCCTCAATTACTTGGTTAGACAGTATTGCTATATATTCTGATGGTCTTTAAATGGCAGAAGAGTTGATCAAGTTAAAATCAGTGCCAATAAGTACATCCGGGAACGAAAGTTGTAAGGTTGTTATAAAAACATTAAATTTGTCTCGGTGATGACAGATGCTGTGATTTAAAGTGGACGAAATATCAACCTTCAATTTAAGATTTAGCCAATTTATTTTTTGCTTTTTTAATAAATAAATATCTTTTTTTACTAGTGCTGTAAATAATACACAATTATGAAGTTTATATATTTTTAACAACAACGCCAGATATATATTTTTTAATATGGTTCTTAATGTATTTAGTAAACATAGGAATGAGTTTATAGATACTAATAGATCATAGAGATCCTGCGACTTATATTTTTTTGGCACCCAACCCGCGAAGTTTTTGGTAGTCTATTATTTATGTAATTGTTTTATAACAATAGTCAATCAAAACTAATATTTTCTGAATAGATTTGAATGAGTTTCTTAGAAACATCGTATTGCCATTTATTTACTTATTTTTTCACCATAACGTCACTTTTATTATACTATAACATTATTTTTTATCAATTTTGGCTGTTTACAGCACTATTGCTATAAACATAAATAAGATGTAGAGGAATTTCAGCAGCAGTTTTGCCTATTGCACAGAAGAAACGGATCACACTGTAAACACTAGTGTTTTAAACATTTCTCATGAATTTTCTTACTTGCAGTAGTTAAGATTTGAAACGATAATTTGATTCAAGCATACGAGTATACTACTTAAAGATTATATCAAATATACATAATTTTATGATATATTTGAAAGCTTTGGGAAACCCTTTTAAAATTTATTTACGTATCCTTCTCGAATTATCATATGATAATTAGTGTTGCCCTTGTTTGCTTATTGCGCGGAAAATTGCCCTATTACGTAAGATGGAAATACTCCAGCTAATTCGAATAAAGGTATGTGTGTTAATAACATTATGTGAGTGGTAGAGTATGTTTAAAAATTACACTATAGCAAACATCTATACTCGTTTTAACGTTTATAATTACGGTCGAGTGGTTCGAGCTCGTTTGGCAGGAGTTTATTTATTAAATTATTTTTTTATTATAAAATTAAATTGCGTTTAACGTTGCTACATAAATAAATTAATTTGTCCGCCAGCTGCAAGACAAGACGAAACAAATTAATTACACAATTTAACCTTATGTTATGTCAAAATACTGTTTACTTTATTGCTACTGCTTTTGATTTGATTTTTATTATTTAAACGCATTTCTTAAAATAATATTAAAATGGTTTAATAAAACAATATACATATGAATTAATTTATAATGGTTATATAGTGCTTGATAAGTTTATTCAACCTATTGTACGCAGCAATCTAATTACTAAATTAGATCAGGGCATTCAAAAGCAGATATTGATATTTGCATCGTACACAATCGTTGTGTACCGATCCAAATATCAATACATCGAGTTGTCTATACAAATTATAAACATATTCAAGATGTTTATAATTTGTTTAATTGAAAATTGAATAAACAATGAAATAAACCCTTTCTATTTATTTAATTATATTTTATTATTTAATTCAGAAATTAAATAATACCACTAGCTATGCGAGAGGTAAAAATGTTAATCGCCGACGAACGAAACGTGATCCGGCAAATTTTCTCGAATTAAACTCGAATTTTTGCACTAATTCTCCCCTGTCAGAATTCTCGGATCAGCGAAACAAAGAACGAAGAGATAACGAAGGCCACATTTTTTTATAATATAAATAAACCTTTGCGGTTTTGTTAAACAAACGTAGGTGCAGTCAGTCACAAAGGCGCGCTCGGTCTTTGCCCAAAATTTATTATCGTGAGCGATACGCTTTACGATTAGACTGAAATGGATAAAAAAAATAACCTACCTCCCCCCCACAACCATCGCAACTGTTGACATAATACTCATAACGAAATTCATACATACATGCATAGCGGAATTATGAAAAATATAGGTAAATGTGATTATTACAAATTAAACATACATATACTAATCCTGGCTTAAATGATAAGATGCACAACTCGCTGTATCGCGAAAACAATTTGATATTGATTTATGGCGCTTTTAACACATAAAAATTTTTTCACGGTCTATTTCGCTTTGGTGGACACATACTAGTGGTCTCCACTATACTTTTTAGAAACAACCATAAAATTATTTCTTTTTAAAAAAAAATTATACTTTTTTTTAAATATGTTGGATTTGAAAAAAAAATACAGCAAAAAAAATGATTGAACTTCATTTTTTAAACCAATGTTCAACTATTCTAAATAGCAGAGAGCTCACGAGTTAATGTCTTTATAATAGGCGCTCGCTCATAGCTTGTAGAGGGCATAGTATCAGTGGCGAACGACCTCTCTGTCGGGGCAGGCCTTCTCTGTTGGAGGCAGGCTTTTGTGGCGCAGCTTTATGAGCATCAATGAGGCTCCTCTACGAAGCATTGAGGCTCGTAATCTCTCTTTGTAATATAAGATTTTTAGCAACACTCAATAATACCAGCTCTCTAACTTTATTTTTTAAAAATAATCAATTATCAAAAGAAATGGAGATCACAATACCACATACATATATATCTACATTCATACTTTCCAAAATTCATAAGACTACATTGAACAAATTATTATGTACCTTTTAGGTTTTAATTTTCGATATTCCGCAGTTAAAAGTAGCCCCATGATAGATTTAACAGATCAAATATTTTTTTCGTCTATCACATAGTACCAGCAGTAACCTTAACGCTTACTTTATAATATTAAAAGTATTGGTTGAAGGTTAAAAATACTATAGGTATAATACATTTAGCAAATTAGCATTATATACATGTGTAATGCGTTAATCGAATTATATGTAATTTTAAATTTACACACGTGTAACGCATAAATCACGTCATAAAATTTTAATTAATATTACAAAATAATATAGCATCAATCGCTAGAACTAAAGGATCATACAGTCGTATTATTCATGGAGCATCCTTACTACCCTTGGTATTTCATAAGATTCATCCATCAGCGCTACAGCATAATATGCAGGGCAAAACCTAACATTTAAAACCAGGAAATAATAAAAAAAATTCATAGCTTAATTATTTTTAAGTTCTAAAATAAAATATTAAGGATTGAAACTGGTTTATATTTTTTTTGTATATAATTGGTTTCAGTGTTGGTAATTATTGCGGAAATAACAATTGCGAACACGAAAACTGGGACTAAAAAATTAAATGATTGTGGACACAAAAATACTACACATTAATTTTGAATTAAAATTCACACCTTTATGTTTATTTAAAAAAGCTTGAACGATAAGATAATAAGCAATAAAATTTAATAGCACAATATAAAACAATTAATTTTAATTTGAAGAAAATTATATATGCCAGCGTATACATTTATAATCAGAAAGACCTTAACAAATATAATAAAAATACTATAAATCCGTCGATGTTTAAATTTATCAGAAATATGTAATCTTTTATAATTCTTATTTTTTAATTCTGGTCGGCCTAGTTCTACATTTGTTTGTATTAATATTAAACTATTTTTTTGTGGTATTGCATTGACATTTTGAATACCAACCTTATTCGTTCCTATTAATATTGATATTATATTTACATGGTAATTGTCTTTATTTGAGATAAAGGGCAATCAAACACCGATTCGGAACAAATACAATTTAAATGCTTGATTATTGGTCAAAACTATTAATCCTAATGAAACGAAATGACACGAAAAACTATTTTCAAAATTAATTATGCATTATAATTTTTTAAATATTTCTTAGAAAAAATCATTTTGAGCTGATATTTCTTGGCCAATTATAACTTTTTTGTTAATAAAATCGTCACATTTCAATTCAATCTACGGAAGCAGTAGAGTCGGTTTGAAGCCAAAACTTCGATTGGACACTGGTTAAATGGGCTTAAATTGACAGCCGATGGTGCGCGGTGTTAATTTCACCGACAAAGGGCCACACATGTGCGGCCGGCTCATGTGTCCGACGATGATGTTCGTTGCAGCCACCGCATGTAGATTCTTCGCCCAATCAATTCCGTCTGATTGACCAGAAGTCAATTGGCTGCAATCAGAGGACGTAGCTCAGTTGCGACGAGAGTCTGATGCGAACGTCTCGTAAAGAGATGTGAAACTATAAAAGGGAATTATGCTTCGTTACACTGTTGATTATAAGTGACAATATATGTGTATGTTGATACAATAAAACATTCCTCGTTGATTTGTGGCAGTTTCAACTATAAAATTATGATGAACAACTATTTATAAATCACGATTTGGGTCTGTCATTAAAATGAATTTAAAATATTAAATAACATCTTGATAATGTTTAATGAAGACACGAATACATTCAATTAATATCTATATATGTATTTTGTGATGACCAAACATTAGTCACTCAACGCTAGATTTATTTTCATAATTGGCTAGACGTATTGATATATCGTAAATTGTATAAAAAAAAAATTATTAAATAATACAAAACGTTTTTTTAAATGTAGGGAATATTAGAGATAAATCGACAGGGATTATTTTTTATTTCATTGATATATTTATTACGTATTTAAGAGTAACATAGTAAAAAAAAACCAATGTCACAATAAATTTCTTAAATATTTTAAAATAAAAAAATATTATTGCATTTCGGTTCAATATACATAAATTTAAAATTTATTTAATTTTAAAAGGTAAGAGAATGTCAATTTCTACACGCAACGCGTAATCTCCCATACTTCCACTACTCAATATGATAAGATGAGCTTAGTTAACACATAAATAACTTTGATGTCGATTATCTTGAAACATGCGTTTCTTGAATAGACAATTAATATTCTCAACGCTTCTAATTATATATGAGAAAACCATAACAATAATATACAGTACATTATTTTATAAACATTTATTACTACAGGACTCGTATGTATTAGTAATAAAGTAATTATTATTATCTTTGAATTATTTAAAAGAGTAGAACTAGATTATTTTTAAAGAATGCGAAAAACCAGAGAAAATCGGTTTGACAGAAAATGAAATGGAATGCCTCATGTATTCACCTATTGGTTGCAAATCGGAAGAAAAGTGTCAAGAAGATCTGGGTCAGAATAAGAGAATGAAAAAATTTGCATAGGAAGTACAGGACTAAATAACACCATAAGTATTACTCTAAAATAATTTAAAATATAATTTTGGCATTAATAAACAAAATGATTGTATATCTTAAAATAAATTTCATTGACTTTCTTTCATACGGCAATTTTAGAAAACTGATAGTTATATTAGTACGATCAGTTCTGTCAACATTTCTAGTTGGTGAAAAGATTTTATCTACATTTATAAAAATAGGAAACAAAATATTATATTTTTTTAATTGTACGTTATTTCATATAAACATATATATTTTTTTATATCAACTTAAAATATGTATATAAATATACAAAAGCTTATTAAGTTTTTGTGTAAAACTGACAAAATTTTGTGACAAATATAAGCATGATATTTGACAGAACTTTTTCAAAAATTGCTGGCCCTATTTCAGTTTTTGATAATTCTTTTTTTTAAATGTTTAGGATATTATTATTATTTTATTTTATTATTTTTATTTTATTATTTATAACTTTAAGGTTTGCGAACCCTAGACATTGTAGCCAATGAGACTCAGGGTGGAATCTAGTTTGAGTTTTATTACATTATATATACATATGTTGCGACAGACGATAAATGGCGAGATGTTTTCTCCGAGCGGTGGATGAGAAGCTGGCCGAGGGATGATGTCAGTGGACAATCTTCAGATTTCTGATTGATGTGCCAGCGACAGTACCGTAGAAGTTGATGCTCGGTATTAAAGAATTCCTCTCTGGATGTGAGCGCCCATGAAAGTATACCATCAGGTGGCTGCTGGTGACTGCCTTCTCCTCATCAATCATCCAGCCAATCGCTGCAGTCGCTTGTTAGAACAGCGAAATATGTATAACAACCACCTTCACAGTAACTCAAGATCTTTCTATAAAGCAAATGAATCCGATTTATTCAAATACTATATATTACAGTAATTAATTGTCGCATGTATATCGTTAATAAAAAGCAAAAATAGCAAAGGACTCAGATTTGATCCCTGTGGTGCTCGAGAATGGGCAAAATACAATTGCCATAGCTCAAGTATTTCTCTTATATAATATTAATAAATTACAAATTATATTACTAATCTTGTATTGTTTCTGATAAATAGTTTTACTTTACTGTAGTATTTTGTATAAATAAATTAAAAAGTAGCAGTTGATACTTTACAAATACGTTTACTTATTGTGTTTATATCTTATTGTACATATTGTATATCCATAACGGGTACTTATATTTATTTTGCTAAGTGCACCACAGACAATTTAAACAGTTAAAAGTTTACACAAACAATTATGTTAATTAAATAACATTTAAAAGCCTTAACGAACACTACGCTACAATCTAAATAAAATTATAAACTCTACCTACATTTCCTAGAAAAGCTTATAATTTTAACTGGGTCAAAATCTAACCGACTTTTTAGATCTAATTTGTAACAACCAACTTTTCGAACAGTTCATTATGAGAGTGATATTTTTTTAGCCTTTTTTAATCGAACGTCACATTCAAGGCACGATTGCAACAAAGACATTCTGCAGCTAAAAGCGTACGTAGTTTAAATCGAATAAAAAGTGCGGTTCCCGATTCAATTGTAGACCCGTAAAATCAACGTATTCTTTTTTTCCACATCTGTGAAATTAAATTCCGGCTAGAATCACGTCCGACGATCGTGAAATCTTCTCACCTTGTTAAAAATCTGTGAGAAATCGCTGCCCGGTTAAATCGGGTTAACTGCATTTTTTACTACTCGCATATAAATATAAAGTTCATATGTATATAGAGAGCTCGACATTTTTTTCAAAATAGATTTAATTATTAAATGGTGTTAAATGGATTTCACATAAGATTTTTTCAGATATGTTAACCCTCACGATGACAAGTGGTTGCCACAATGTGCCAGTGGAAAATATTTCCCCTTTGTTTAGTGTCCATCTTCGTGTGTCGGGACTCGTGTACCTTTGTCAATATATTCAAGATCAGAATGGAGATGTTGAGTGCTGAATGTCGGAGATAAAACGAAAATAAAACGTCGAGCACAACATTAAGTGCTGTATGAGTTTTTTTCTTATTTCTTAAATATTATTGAAATTTTGACATGTATTGTTTAGATTTAGTGATTGAATGTAACAATGTGCGGGATGCATCAATTACAATTTTATTTGATTAAAGGAATTGTTATCTAAATGGAATGTTTCGTGCTCTAAACGTTTACATTAAAACTAGGTTAACAGATTTTAAAATTGTCCGTTTGATATCAAACTTTCATTTTGTGTTGAGCGGATTTTTTACAGCTAACTAAAAAAATGTATATAACTACATTTTATTTTGAAATACAATATTTTTCCATGTTGCTTTCCATTGAAGAAAATAAACTATTACAAATAAAAGATTAAGTTGAATATGTAGATTGATTAATATTTTTATTTAAAAGAGATTATTCAATCTTCTGTGCATTTTTTCTCTAAAAAGTATTTTAGAATCGACTTCTTTAAATGTATAGGATTGGGTTTAGTACATTTAAAGACTTAAAGCTAAAAACATATTTAAAATAAAATATAAAGAGGAATACAATATAAGCAATAAAAATGTATTTAATGCTTTTATTAATTTGTTGTTTAGTAATATAAATATAAAAGCACTTACGTGGAAGCACTCTTGATTTTAAAATTAAATATATAGTCTACACATATGTAATATATCTTTATTAAATATATGAGGTTTCCCAAGTATTTTGTTATTTAACATTAAATTTAATCTCGTTAATTAAATTATAATTAATTATACTTTGATCGAATAAATATACAATTTAACTATCGATTTCAAACTGACTGAGATTTTCATTATATTTACGAATATTTAATTAAACCAAAGATAGGTTACATATGCTATTTAATAACTTGGATAATATATGAAATTAATTTCATATTTAACTAATATAATAAGACAATAAACTGTCGAATTGTGTAAAATTATAATTATTCGGGTTTTGAAGCTTAAAGAGTGTGGCATATATAAATTACTACATATATAAAAATGTAGATGCCGCTATCAGGCGGCGAAGTTGAAATGGCGTGTCGAGTTGTATTATTGTCGGCTGTGATTTTGGTAGAACTGGAAGTGTCGTGATTATTGGGTCCCGGGAAATTTTCTAACTTCTATAACTCGACTCTCTGGATTAACATTTTAAAAACCGGGACGAAAAAATATAAAAATATTACAGGTGTACTTTTTTAAGTGTCCTCCATTGATATTTACAAAATCAAAATTTCCAAGATTCTACGAATTTTTAATCCCGACTCCTGGGATTAAAAAATCCTCGTGGACAGCACCTTCTAGTCCCCGCTCTTACGTATACTACTCTACGTCTACTAAAATTATGACATGAAACCTTATCATTCAAAACCACTTGTTTAGCGCTAAAGATACACGCAAAACCGCAACCACTCCATAACACATTATACACACTCGTCTAAACGTGTTATGATTTGCCATCGGTTACCTTCACGATGTCACCGTGACAAATTCACCTGTGAAATCAGTGCCTACCTGTCTCTATGCGCCGACGCGGAAGAATCCGCAGTGCGTGGGAACTTTTTGATCGACAGTAACGGTCGGACATCTCTGACCGGTAATCCTCGTTCAGAGAATGACAGCGAGAACGAATCAAATTTTCGACGGGCTCTCGTGCTTACACTTGTTCCTCGGCGATGATCTCGAGTAAACTTTCACCTATAAGAGATTTTACCAAAATTTTATTGGTCGGCTTTATGTTCTTCAGCGTTTAAGTCGAGAGTTGTCGCTCGGTATGCGCCACAATAAAAATTAGATAACAGCTTCACACTTTTATGGTGTCATTCCGACGAATAAACGTCAATCAGCGCAAGAACGCGCTTTTGATCTGAGACTAATCTTGGTTATATAGGATAGGGTAGCACAATATTTAAAATAATTTATCAATTAATACTGACATTTAAAATATCTGCCAGAGGCATCAACTATTATAGATCAGGGCCTTATTTAAAATTCTGTGTCAAAACAACTCGGGAATTATGCCATCTCGTGTCCGAAGCATTCAAAAAAATTAGCCTGATTTTCTACTGAAAAATTTTTCAGAAATTAACACATCTATATCAACAGTAAAAATAAAAACACTGCCCCGAGAATGCAATAAATTGTATACAAACGCCCTTATTACGCACAACATAGTGGAATAGATTTTTTTTAACCGTTTCATAAATAAAATTTCTGGACATTATTCATAAAGTTCAAAACGATTTTTTTCTTAATTTTTAAATATTTTGATCATTGACAAGTAATGCTATTCTATTTATTTTTTATCATAAATATCACTATTTACTGCTTCAAATTAAATTTAGTGTTTTTCCACATTTCGTCATTACCATATACGGAAACAAGTTAGCGATGAATTTTGGTTAAATTGCACTACTATTATGTATTGCCCACTGCTTTTTAACGGTTTATAAATATAAAATATTGAATATATAAATAAATGAAGATATACTTTCATTCATATTTGTGAAACATAAAATACTTAAATGAGCAAGACATATAGCTCGAAGATAAGTAACAATTTTAAGGTTTAATCCGAGTTGTAGCAGAGCGGTTGACAGATCACGACTATGCTATAGAAATAGTGACTTTAGATTAGTTTTGAACCGGGAGAAAGCTATAGCGCTATTTAGAAGTTATTATTATTATTTTTATATTTTATATAAAAATATAATATATAATCGTAGCATATAATTATAGATATGTATTGTCAAATATCTTTAAATTTTCTCACATTGTAAAAACCTCCAAATCTCGATTTACAACCGCTTTATTTTTGCAAGTGCAATAAAATCCTTCACTCAAAACCAATAATTTTACCATAACAGCTTAGCCATAATAAATCTTGTTTTATGTGAGATAAAAATATGATTTACCGCCATGAATACATTTAAATAATTGTATTCACATTATATATTATAATAAAACGATATTTTTATCTCGAATCAAAGGTCGCACATTCCCTTGCCGCGGCCGGGTGCTTTTTCTTCCGCCGACAATTCCTTCCTGTCATGTCCTTGTCTTTAACAAATTTCCTTTGCGTTTGAGGAAGCGGCTGCGGTTAACGGCACACACACGCCATACCATAGACGTCACAATACCTACGTATGGAGGGTCAACCGCGAAGCCATTCGGGCCATAATGACCCACGTAACTCATATCCAAAGATGGCTCGTCGTCGATGCTCCTTACAAATTAATAAGAATAATTTGAAGCACTTAGCCTGCCAGAAGGAGACTCGAGACTCGAATGTGTGTAATCTCGGACGAGGCAAAAACGACAGTCACCACTTTGGATTTAATAAATATCATTACTGTATAAAGCGTGAAGACGGAGCAGTAGGAATAGCTGAGATGACTGGCCGAGATGAACTCACACAGTCTCCTTTGAATGGATTCTGTTTGTTAAACGTTTTGATAAATTGTCTATATTTATATTTCAACGTGTAATGTGGGAATAAAAATATTTGAGCAATCAAATATTAAGCTTGTAAAGGATATAAAATATTTACGACAATCCATTGTTCAAGTCTATATGACTATTTGGTATATTTAAGAAGTAAAGATACAAGGATTGTAAAATGGAAGCTAATCTATTTAACTTGATTAAAGACACTTGTATTTTCTATAGGTCTGAAACCCTTAAAAAAGCATATGCCATTTAAAGTAAAATCAAAGGTCCTCATTCTTTTTTTTGTTAAAAATATTTTAGCCGTGGAAAAATTCCTCTTGTTTGGTGCTGATGTTGGTTTAATGGACAACAGGCTTCAAATAAACACTGGAAATTATTTTTCTCTTGCCCGTCGATTTAAATATTTTGATCTTGATCTTTATTAAGATCTTGGTTTTCTTACACAACTCTTTGTAAGACTGAAATAAATTTCTTTCACTAATTGTTGCACCGATGAATAATTTTCAATTTCTTCAATAGATTCTAATGATTTATTGGAGTCGCTAGAATTCTTAGTAATTATCGAGCCATTAAATAAATTGCAAATAATTTCTGCTATTTACATATTTCTGCTTTTGAAGAATAACTAAAAAAGACATTATTTTTTTGACTGGTGAAAGATTCAGGATCTCGCTAATATTTAATTAATAACATCACATGTCCTTTCGATTATATAGTTTCTCTTTAATTGCCCGTTGTAATTTGGAGCTTAGCTCAGAATTGATATTTTCCAATTTTTAAGCCACTTTCGGCTATCAATTATAATCGTGAGACAATTGTCAATAACAGCCGGCCCTACAAAAATAATCAAAATTTTTTTTTATGGATTATTGAAAAAGAAAAATAACCTTAAATCGATTCCCATGCGTATTTTTTGTTATCGGAGCGGATTCTTAGATCACCAAAGCAAAGATAAAGCCGCCGGCCGGTAAGAATAATAGAAAATCGCAAAAAAATTGTTGGTCATTCAAATACTTTCGATCTTCCGAGAAAGTATGCATATTTTTAAGCATCTTACACGAACGCCTTCAGATAGGTTTTTTTATCTGAGTGTCAATTTTTTTTACTTAAGCAAAAATAAGGCCAGTGCGAATATTAAAAATTTGTAAATAATTGTTTGTCATTTTCAGATCCCTAATAAAATCTACCAAGAAGTATGCATCAAAAGGGCAGTGGTTGTAAACATTTTAAAAATATTAATACAAATTTAATTTTATATAATAAATTCCTTATAAAATTTCTCGAGAAATGAGAATTCTCGTTTTGACATTTTTCTCGAGAAATTCTCGAGTACACAGTGTTTTTGAGCTCATATTCAAATTAAATCAATCAAATCAACATATTAGAAGCTTTATTGCATATATTTTATATATATGTACTGTAGTTCTCTTGAAATAAGACACTAAAATCAGCTACGACTTCTATGCGATGGAGCACATTGTTATCCATTTTATAATAAAATTTTAGATGTGTTCTTGCTCTGGAATAGGTCATATATATAATAACATTTTTTATGCTTAAAGGTAATATATTAGCTAATTACCACGCATATTGCTTTTCTACGCCAAATTAAAGTTTTGTATTAACCGCAATCTAAACTATTTAAATTAATATTTTAAAGTCAGGATTTGAAATAATGAATATGTTTTTAATTTAATTAATAAATAAAAACATGAATAGGCTGAGATTAGAACCATAAGGAATTCTCGATATGGCAATGGATTCAGTCGAACATACTGAAAGTTTGATTAAAAAATATAATAATTTTTTCATTTTTAAGAATTAAAACATTACAAACTGTAGCAAAAGTATTTAAAAAATTAGTGTAGATGACATCTACTTGATTGCCTATATCGAGATTTTTCGTTACAAAATTGGAATAACAGAGCAGATTCGTGACTACTGATCTTGAAACACGAAAACCATTCTGTTTTACTACCAGCAGCAAGTTACTCTATTAATTTATAATTATTACAAAGTCTAATCAAAGCAAAGTGTCCTGAGCTATAAGATAAATCTGTACATAACTTCAAAACGAAGTATTATTACACATAACCAGCGACAAGCACGCATAATCATAAATTAATAAATAGTTTCATGATTAGATCGCGCAAGATAGAACGACTGAAAGTCGTTATTCGCGTACGACGCAAGGGCCCCTCATTACAAATTTTAATTTGCGAAAATTTTACGACTTTGTCGTAAATTTAAATTAAACAATTCAAATTAATAAATTTCATCTGAAATATTGCGAATATTACAAGCTTATGATATCGCCGTAAACGTAGCGGGGCTACTACGAGTATACTACGTCTGAAACGACTACGCCGGGGATACACGATATGGAACTTAATGAATATACCGTAATGCGCCAAGTCTCGCAGTATAACACTGAATAGCATTCTAAGAAAATACATAGGTACATTACGCAGTGTATAATATGGTCCTGAACCATTTGGCCATAATTAAAACTGATTTCAGACTGCGAGATTGGCGATTTATGCGGCGTCGTTGTTAATTGGCCGTGTTGGTACCCATGGGATACGTCGGAGCGGTTAATTTATACAACGTTAAAAATATACTCAATTATATGTAATATATTTATGGAGATATATGTACGTATATCTATATTTGTTTATCAAAGAAGTTTGGAAATCTGGTATATAAATTTTGAACAGTAATGCCAAATATTATCCCCATTTAAAATACTTATAATAAAATAAAATTTGCCTTTGAGAGTTTCGGAATAACACCGTCGAATGTATAAAATTTCATTAGGTTTGTAATCCCGTTAAGATTAACTCGTTGAAACTTGATTATCTATTATGAAAGATGCCAAGAATAGGCTTTATCTTTATCCGAAGAGGTAACTTTGTGTTAAGGTGAACAATAAAGTTTTATATGAGTTTAGTCGGGTTTCTCCCTTTGCCGTAAGTAAATACGAGTATCATGCCTACATTTACAATATAAATGTATACACACACACATGTATAAAACATATATAAGAAACTCACGGAGGCAAACCATTTCATAATCTTTGTCAGAATTCACTTTTTTTAAATATCTACTTACAATGGGACCTAAACCTCTTTATCTAGACTGATGATTCTATTCAATTTAAGCTTCAAAAACAAATCAATTTGTCTAGCTTTTTATTCAAATGTATATTTTAACTCAGATTAGTGTTTGAATCACAGCATAAATCACAGATTCTCAACAATTAACATTTTCTATAGCTTGAAAAGACACCTATTGTATAAATATAATTTTTATTAATTTATTTTAAGAAACTTGTAAGATGAATATTGTATAAAGTAGTGTAAAAATTAGGTATAATTATTTAATTTAACTATTTTAATTGGTAATGTAAGGTAATTCATTTCTTTTTATTATTTTTTATCTAAAGTATTGCTTAAATATTTTTAGCTGCAAAAAATAACTAATTATTACATCATATTTAAAATTATTTTTTTAAATTTTCCCATAGCTCTTATTGAAATTAAGGACAATATTATTTCAGATTTACTTACAGTTTTGCGATGCTGCAAGTGTTCTTTAATTTAGTCAAATTACGTTGTAAGAATTTGAATTAAATTAGGAATGAAAATTGGTATAAGAAATAGTATTAAAATAGGAAAAGGAAAAGATAAATACATATGATTGGGTAATTCTTGAAAAAAACTCAACTATTCCGCGGTTTGCGAGCCGATTTATAAAGAAGAGAATATAAATAAGATTCGAGCGTGATGGTCGTACCTCATATTTTAGTTTGTCTAATACAAACATATAATATAAATTAGTAGATAGACAGTTTTCTATGTACTATATGAGTTTAATATATAAATTAAATATTCAGGATTTCTATAAAAATAAAATTAGTAATATTATATTTATGCAGTGTGACTTTTGCAGCTAGTCAGACGCAAAAACACCAAGTCCTATATATTATCGTTTAATAAATCTTGACTAAATGGTAGAAAAGCCGATTTAGAACTAATAGAGTTAGTTTAGCTCTGCTTTCCTTGGTAAAAAAGTAACTTCCAGGTGGCTATTTGTAGGCGACCATCCGATAATGACAAAGGATAAACACTATATCAAAGCCATAGGTGTTGTTTCTATGCGCATGTTTTAAATCTTAAGAAAAAGGGTTTAAAGAGTTTTGTGGAGAAAATTTGCTAATTGATGATAATTGATGGCTTTCGAACGTCTCATATTTTATTTAGCCAATTAATTTGTTGTTATAGCTTTATAGAGGGACATTGTTGGAACATCTACGACACAATCGGCGAGATAAGACATTCTCTACGGCACATATACACAGCCTAATAAAAAAAAAACTTATTCGTAATAATCGCTAATATTTTTAGTATAGTTATTAACTATTAAGATAGATTAGGGTTTGTATAAATGTATCTTAAAGATGGATTATATTTATATATCCGAGTGTGGTGATTAATTGAAGTGATTGTGTTCGACGGATCATAAGATATTGTGTTATAGTGATGGAATGTATTGTAAACCTTAGACATGGGAAAGAGAAAAAGAATTGCTCCTCAATTCCATCATTTTGTGAAAGTTTAGTTTTCAGTAGCCGTCTGATAATTGCAAAGGATAGTGGTTATATAATGCGAGGCAATTAGTGTTTTTTTTAGTTGTAAAATTATGTTGTAGTGCATATATTAAAATTTTAATTGTTAAAACTCCTACAATAAAAATTATTAATAAAAATAAGCTGTTAATATAAATAAGAAGTATTATATAATTACAACACTTAAATTTTACTTATTAATTTTACCTACGTTATTTTGTAAAATTAAATTTAAGCCAGGAAAACGATTAACGCCGGATCATTAATTTATTTAATAAACATATACGTGTTTACGCTACCGAAAGTACCGGTCCAGATATCCACTTCGGCGATCGGTAACAGGAGGGTAGAATAACAATTGTAATATGAATTATCTAGTACCCGTTCTTTCTAGGCAAAGAATCTTTTTTCGGTGGTACTCATGCATAAAATGTTATTAGGTGGTCCGTGCATATTTACAATTCTTTATTTACGAGCTCTTTTATGCTCTTATCTTTGTTCGAAATGGTCGTTAGAATAACCTCTAATTATTCATGTGATTAAAACTCACACAATATTATAATTATTATTTAAAATTTTCAAGTGAGTTTAGTATTAAACTAGATTAAGATTTAAAATTCAGCAAATATATATAACATGTAAATCAGTAAATAAATATCATAAAAATATAATTATAATTTTTTTGCGCGCTTTTGTTGATAAGATATTTTGTCTTGCGCGCTTTTGTTGGTTAGCCATATTTGTTTTCATCATCCAATTTAATAACATTATTATTTTAATATTTATTAATCAATCCTTGTAGATCCTTGTAGTAATTCACTGATAACATTGCATTTATATGATTTCGAAATAATTTAAGCCTATAAAATTAATTTTCTGGAATAATTTATTTTTCAAGATAATATTTTGTGTGATTTTATTAGTTATGTAACTTTAATTTAAATGATTATTTAATAGAGCAAAAGCCAATTATCTTTATATAACACATCCACCACATATACACTACTCATTTTTTTAAATATTCAAAGTAAATTATTATTGCACATTTAATTGTAGTCTGAGTGGCATTTTTATTCGCCTTTTGGATACAATCTTCACTGCCACTAAGCTGAGTTTTTTTTTATATATTTATATATGTCACAGACTTTCATTTAAATTCTTGCGTATAATTGATTAATATTTTTTTCCTTCCATTTTTTGACTTGGACAAGCTAGACCCCAGGGAGACAATCGACCAGAATTTCTATTCAATAAGGTATTAGCGTCAAAAAATACCATCCGAGAGTAAATAACGAAGTGTCCAATCGAGAATCGCGCGTCATGTTAGACGGCTTATCTGACATGATCGGCGAGTCATCAAACGGTCCGAAAAGCGACTCGCCCTGGGTACAAGACATGGGAATTCGACGGCACCACAATGGTGACCCTGTTTTTTGGCACGTCATCCATCTTACATAGGACCTCTTAGTGTCATAATCCCTGTTGTTTTTTTCCTTGGTCCTTGGCGACCCCGATCCGCTCCCGGGAACCCGTCCGTTGTTTTTGCTCTTTGTATCGAATCAATTATTGGCATGTCAGTCCATTTTTTTTCTTCATCATCATCGTCTTCTTCTTCTTCATCACTCTACCTGTTCCAATCTCGCGGTGGGCACGCTAACACGGCAATTTAGATTAGGATCTGTTTTGGTTTGGTGTGTAAGGTATTCGGAGAGTTTTTTTGCTCTCCAATTTTTTTTTTGACGTTCGTCATGAGCTAGATGTGGTTTTTTCTTCTGGTTGTTGAGCGGTCTTATTTATAGTCGATATTGCGCTGTCATTTTTCTAAATTTTGTTTATATAAGAACGTATCCAAAAAAAAAGAACCACAAGGGACTCGCCAAAGTTTATTTTTCGCCCATTAACTAAAACCAATGACATTGAATTTTGGGGTAAATGATATGTGAAAAGGAACCGAAAATGAATTTTGGAGTAAAAAATATCATTTATCATAATTTTGGCGCCGTGTTGGTTTTAACTTATGCAGTTTCTTTATACTATTAGCACAAAAAACGTAACATAATATATAAAAAAATGGTAGAAAATAAATCTTGAACCTTTTTTTACATATAAATACAAATATATACATGATAACTATCTTTTGCAAACGATTGTATTATAATTGTAATTAATAAAGTAAACATTTAATAAATAGTTCTTAAATAAAGCATCCCTCATTTTCGACAACAAATTCAATCTGTCCCTTTAAATAATAATGTTTATTATGAAAGTACTATCTAGAAAGTGTGTGCTTTTGAAGGCAATGTTCCGTTCCTTTTATATCTTATATAATATGTATAAAAAAGGGCTGAAGGAACGTATATATTAAATACATAAATATGTAGGTAAACGACTGTAATTATGTTTAGATTCATTATTTGCGGTTGGTTATTACTTTTTTTATAAACATATTCTTGCAATGATTTTTTCTGAAATTCGGCCCCTCAAGGAGAATCGGCCCCGGAAATTTGTCCCCTCTCTCCCTCTTTTCGGCAGGCCTGAGTGCATTATAGATTTGCTTTTTCATAAGAAAATTGTATTCTTTAAAATAATTAATCAATTAATTATTATTTTATTGTGTGCAAGTATTATTTAAAATTTAAATTAAATATTGCACTTTAATAATTTAATATCTACATTAGGTTATGATTGTATAATTAATCCGAACACCGACAGTTGGTGGCGTCTGATTAACCGCGTATTTCGTCACTGGTCGAGTAATAAGACACTGGCTTATTTATAATACCATGAATGTAAAAGTGCGGCCAATTTACATTATTGAAAGTAATTATTATTCATCGCGGCTTCTAATCTGGGCTGCCATCAAATATTTAACGAATCAGTTAAGCCGCAAAGAGAGGAGACAGGTAACTACATATAACTGCGATCGATCCGGTTAACAGTCGTCCGACAGGAGATAATCTCTTTTCGATACGTCCCAAACGAAATTCTCGGAACTCGAGATTATGATGTTAGCGACGGATATCTATATTGTATCTAGATCGGACGCTTCTCAAATGTGTATCAATGCGTCTTCGAGGCTGTTGTGCGGATTTAACGGATCAATCTGTAAACTGATTGCGCGTCAGCGTCGGCGAACTGTCGTGCACGACCTTTTTTGACACGAATTTAGCTCGATGAATATCGTTGATATTTTTTTTAATTAGAACAATCGTGATAAAACAGATTGATTGAATGTGTTACCATGGTCATTAATAATATACAGTATAATATATAATAATTAATTAAGTAATTAAATAATAAGATCAGCTCCTCACAACTGAAAATAAATATATCAATGTGCAATTCTAGCATATTAAATGGTGTGAGCCACAGCAAAAATTACAAGCAGCAAAAAATCTGATCTGATCATATATGTTTATTTAATAATACGTCAATATAGTATATAAAAAATAATGTCTGTATATATATGATTTTAATTTATAAATATTTTACGATATTTAGTAATTTACATTTATATGATCCATTTACATTTCATATATTTACACATTTTTTTACTTAAAAATAGAGAATTATTTATGAAACCAAAGCAAATTTGATTGCAGATCGCAAGCAGCAATTTAAGATGATTTTTTATTTTACGATTTTAGATCACATGAGCAATTCCCTCAATCAAAGGTTTGAAAATGAATTTTTATTTAGTTTTTTGTATAATTTTAAAGAGATGGAATATACAACCTTAAATAAATACTGTATGTTAAATTCAACAAACATGTCAAAAAGAAATCTAGATAATATCCAATTATTTAATTAAATACTGGTTTACCGGGAGATCTCTTAGCTTTTGAAGACACTTGAGAATACGTTTTAGTTATTTAATATTGTTTTTTTGATGATGAAATATATATATATAAGCTTTCGGCACGATCTATATATGTATGTAGCATAGAATAAGAGTGAATCTACTAACTCTGAATGCACGCTTAAACTTTTTGTCCCCCGCTAAAAAGTTATAATGGAACCAATTCGGATTTCAACCCTTTAAGAAGCAACACAACCACATTGCCGTTATAAATAATGAAAGGTACCAGGAGGGCGCGAAGTCCTCCGCCCCTATGGTGTGTCTGTAACTTGAACTTGATTTACGTAGCACGACGGAGACTTAACGTGGCGTAACAGCATCCAACAGCAGCTTAGTCCCTTAATCTGCCGCCAATTAGAGATACATCATTTGGCGCTACTGCACTCGAACTCATTACCAGCGTCGACTGATTAACAACACTGCATATGTGCACTTTGCTGCGCTTACGTAATTGAAACCCGTCCGATAACTGACACGACAAGCTAAATTTATAACCGTTTGTTGTACGCTTTCTGCATGTTAAGTTAAAAAATCATATCATGCGTGAAAACGATTTAAATTTAGACTTGCCCCCTCGTATCTTTGTCACGTCGCTCGAAGTTTACAAAACTAGTTGTGTTCGAAGAGTGACGTTTATAAACTATTCGGCTTATTAAATTTAAAAACTTTTCAACTGTGTGTATAGTCGCATATAAGTTTTTAAAAGAATTTGAGAAGCGCAGATAAGCAATAACACCACACGCGTCAACTTTGCTCTATATATGTACGCTAAGTTTTTAAGTTTAAATAATTTATAATATTTAAAAACTAATAAAATTGGATTTATTATAAAAAAAACGAACCAAAATCGTTTAACATTTTTTCGATTTGATTGATTGAGGAAAATCTAACTTAAATGAAAAACCTTAGAGAAAACAACCAGCGATTCTTAATTCTTTTATTCAGTAGTCATCATCTAGCTGCTAAAAGATAACATTAAAAAATAGACTAATATTAATAGATTGATAAAAATATCAAGTCATGTTGGTAGATGCCAATTTAAAATCAATAAAACATAGATAAGCGTCAACGTTCATATTTTAGGCTTGATGTATTAAGTCTAGAAGTATTTCATTTATCCAATTATTTTTTTAATCTATCCTTCATGTTTCAATTTACGATCATTTGAAAAGTATATTTTTAGCAAAATATTTCAATAGCAATTTTTAAGATTGCATTAGAATACCCTTACTTATTTATTTTTCAAGTCACCGTGATCTTCGATACATTTTTTTAATACATAAAATAAATTCTCTATGAGCTAAAGTATCTCATTGTTAGAGAATTTTTAATTCCTAATATATACGATCTAGCTAGATTTGTAATTATCTATCACGAATAATAATAATTGAGATAAACCGAACTTGTGAAGGTCGATCGAAATTATAATTATATAATAATCACTAATTTAAATTTCTCAGATACGATAGAAATTGAACACTTAGGTCTATACGGGATTCGAACCCAGATCTTTCAGGTCAATAGTCAGACTCTGAATGCACACCTAAATATTGCAATATTACCGGAATTTTCAATACTGGTTTTATCAAGATAAAAACAAACAACACCGGTTATACTAGTATTAGCAATTTGGCCTAACATATGTATGTGATTTTTTTTTTGAAAAAATGATTGATTTGCATTTTTTAAATAAATGTTTTTAAAAAATTTAAAGCTTTTTTTGTGTACTCAATGATGTAAGGTAATAAAAAGCAAAAATATTTAGTTGTTACAACGATAATAAAAATAATATATTTATCATAATTATTAACTTCAAAAACATAAAAGATAAATCAAGTATGATGCAAGGATAACATACTAATTTTATAGTCGAGAACAACCTTAATTTATCTTAAGCTGGTAACAGAAAGAAAAACATTGCATTATTGAATGCAATAAAAATGTTTTTTTTTAAAACACATTTCGCGCAAATTTTTCAAGTGCGTTTTTAATTTAAATTTGATAATTTAGATTTACTATTTGTCAATATTTAGCACCTAGACTTAATGAACCATATTGCGGACTATTTGGGTAAGAATACGTCTGAATGGAGATAAAGCTTTTGTTTTCACTTCGCCATCATAAAAAAAGGACCGGTAGGCCGCGGCGGCGCGGTCATTTCTCTGTTACATAACAGAATTACTGGGAACTACTAGTTACTGTTAGATTTTCTTGAGATAAAGCAAATGTATTACTTTTATGTTGACACGTCGCGTATATCGTAAAAATATCAACTATGTTAAATCAAATTTTTAAAAATTGCGTTGAAATATCAGCCGATGGGATTTTTTACATAGGTAGGTGGGCTGATATTTTGACTCTCTGGGATAATCTTATTCTACTTTGATATCCTACCTCGATAAAACTACTTAGGTTTATCCTCTACAATTTCATTTCTGCTTTTTTAAAATGGGCATCGTCGTTTTCGTAGTTCTAAGCCAAGAATATATCATTTTTAACAAATAAGATGTACGGATCTTAAAAAAAAAAAAAAAATTTTCAGTACTACCAGATCCCAGCTGCTTCACCGAAATCACAGCCGGCAATAATAAAACTTGACACGCCACCAAAAAGTCTCTAACCTGCCAATTCAACTTCGCCGCTGATAGCGGCATCCATATTTCTTGTATACATTTGTAGTAATTTATATATGTTTTTAAAGTAAACTCGGCGTCTATTTGTCTGCAAAGCTACACAAAAAATAATAATAAAACATTTATAATTTAAGGGTAAGAAAAAAATATATAAAACAATGGATTACGTGCTAATTTAAGTATATTTAGTTGAATATCTAGAACCTTGGAAATATTTCTTTGGCCTTTGAAGAAAAATGTGTTGAAAATTAATGCTTAAATAAATAGTTTCCTCATTTAATTGGCATAAAAGTTTTCTGCTTCCTCAGAACAATTAACGTCAAATTCTTTAAAATATGTTTTTTTTTAAACTTATAATGTTTTTGCCAACGAAAAAATATAACTGTCCACATTTTTTTCTTTAGGAATATCATTTTTTGCTTTAAATCTACCATTTCGCTTTTTCATAACGTCATTGCCATAAACATAAGCAAGTTATAGTTGCATTTCAGCAGCAATTTTTCTATTACACATAAGAAATGAATCACTGAATGAATCGTGAACTTATCTAATTTAAGAATTGACCCGGCAATTTTAAATACACATTGCTGTGACTACTACGTTAAATGGACTCTATTGGAAATATCTGCGTTTTCTACTTTCTATAATAATAAGATATCTCGCGATAATGTCTTTTGCTATTATTCATGGTTTATTGAATGTGAGGTCTTCTTTTAGGGCTAAACATTTTTTTAAAGTATATTGTTTTAGTTATTTTAGTTATTCATGTCGTAACATAATCTGATTTGTTGTAAATTGTTGAGAATGTAGCTATTTATATCATTTACAGCACTATAAATTAGTATTAAAGTTAATGGTTTGTTTATACTGCATTAGAAAGTCCAAACAAACAATTCCCAACATATCAATTATTTTCGTGCAAATGTGCCTTTGAAATGCAACATATAGGCTGAACTCTTATTTCGTTTCTATTAATTCATTTTATATATACTGTATACTAAAAAAAATTACACAGTTGAAATATTTTAATCCTGCAACTCTCATCTAATGATCTTCTTGTATACAAATTTGCATCCCGTTAAGTATCATCGCCCAAAAAAGTATCCTATCCCAAACCGTTTAGCAAAACACGTATCTAGTTTGCATGCATACATTACTCGGCTACACCGTCACGTGTCACTCTCCCTAGTTTCGGTGCTGACGGGCAGAAATAACAATCGTTTTAGCTGGTGTAAAATAATATTGTCAAACGGGAGATAAACAAGCCGCTGGATCAGCTAATGCAATGTAAACAGGTGTAAGTTAATCGGGGACACCGGGGAACGGGATGGATATCCTGTCGATCGATATCCTCGCTCTACTCGCATGTAATGACACTGTGTAAATATTGTCCTACGTCCTTCGTGGCGGAGATCAAACCCAGCTCTCTAAAATTTTAGAGACCGACGCTTTTGTCAGCTGGCAAATAATACGTTCGTGGTAACTGTCTGCCTTTCTAGATGTGTGTATATTTAAATATGTATATACCTATGCATATTTGTAGAGGACGTACGCGTGGCTAATTCGGCTAATTGGGGCGAGTCTTATTAAAATAATCCGAATTGCACGTCACCGAGCGTGTATCGTGTGCTAATATTGGAGAATGGGAAAAATATGGGGATTGAGGACATACATCGTGCATCTTTAAACTGGATTAAAATGTCAATGGGGTGAATGGTCATCGAAAACATGCTGCTTTTTTCTATACTACTAAATAATCTGACAATGATGCATAAAGTCGTAATATAAGCTTAAAATTGCTGGTGTAAAGGCGACATGTTAATTCAATACTCATTGCAAAAAGGTTTTTATTAAATATAAAAATTAGATATACAACGTGAAATTTTTCAACTAAATGGGTTGAACTGTTTTAGTGTTATATTTGATTCGTCTAAACTTTTTGTAATATATACATTTAAGTAACCTTCGATATAATTACATGTTTTAACAAACTGTGCTAGAATAAGGTAAGTTGTAAATATGAGTCTGAGTCAGATTATTAAGAATAAATATATAGAACTCTCGCCGTACGTATGCAAATAACAAATACTGTGCTTATTGGATTCATATCTGATATTGGCATAGTGATAAGTTGATAAGAAAGTTGCAATTCCAACTTAAATTTCAATGTTTACTTTTTTCAAAGGTGCAGTATCTTTATCGCATATAAAAAAAGTTCTTCAACCCATGTCTGATTGCTTAATCATAAACACACACGCAAAGAGATCCCTTATCTCAATTATACCCGTTCTCATGTGAAAATCGAATTTTTGATCCGTTGTTCAACTCGTTAGCCATTGTGTGCCCAAGACGTAGGAGCAGTCGCATTAAATGGTCCATCGACGTAGTACTTGTTATACCAAAAAAAAGAAGAAAAACATTCTCGCTTGATTGACACGCGCTTTGAGACCGTAATTCATACAAATTGAGCCACAATGACGGACACAAGGGGGCCCTTACCACGCGATACCATTCAAAAGTGGGATCGACAATAAATTTATTGGCAATTTTTCCCTCCAGTGGCCCGTCCCACTTCCCTTTCGGGGTAATATCGTTTTTGATCACTTTCAAGGAAATGTTCGATTATGATATTATTATAATAAATTGCAGGTAGACGTGAGAATACGGAAAGGGTGCTTCTGAGTTGAATAGTGTCATAGTTTCAATGGTGTCACATTACATCGGTATATAATAGTAATGATATATCGGACGTTCATTATCAAGCAATACGCGTGACGCGTTTCCGGTCAATAAAATTTAAAAGGGACAAGTTTAATTTTATACAATAAGCTATGAATACCAAAATTATTTCAAAATACACATTTAAAGCATATAAATAAAGTAATAATATTCCATTAAACTATACGAAATAGGTATCATTTATTTATTTATCGTAATCTAACAAGGGTCACGATGCGATGGTCAAAAAAATAAAAAATATATTGCAATATTACACTACACAAAAATAAATGAAAAAATACATAGTAAAACAAAAGAAAAAAAAACCCTGAAATATTAAAATTAAATGATATGAACTGGACCAGCTCCTCGTAGCTGACAGCGTATTAAGGAGGCGGATGGCGACAGCCATAGGCGAGAAGGACGTCCTGGGTCTAACGGTAAAAATAGAAGGACGCGATCGTGAAGTTCCGGAACCCCAAACTAGAATTCTTTAAAAATAGTTGGATTGTCGACAGCATTCTTAAGTAGTTTGAAGAACAGCTTAGAGACATACAAGGAATCGTATCAAAACACTTCTAAATGAAAATATTTTTTTTTTACTTTTTCGAGTGAGAGGAAATAGTTGGTTATTCAGAGATTTTAAATCATAGATTCCGATTAAAAAATGCTACGAACTTAACTATTCACTACGATTAACCGACGAATCGTGTAAGTGAAATGCGTTCCTCATAACAAAGCTGAGCATCTTGTAAGATGCATCGCAGAAGTCATTTATATCTAAAGATAACCTCCACTTGCTTTTAAAAGTGATTCCGAGATCTTTAGTCGAAGTTTCTTTAGTTAAAATGTTCCCACCAAAATCATAGAAATAATCTGATAACAAAAAGGATCGAGAATATGACACAATATGGTACTATTCGACGCTAAAGGGCAGACGGTAGACGAAAGCGCATATTCATAGATAATTTATATCACTCTATAAAGAGAAGGAGTCCACAACAATTTGAATGGATCTAAGCAATTTTAAAGTATCTTTATAATGAAAGAAACATGAATTTGCGACTGCTTTGTTTTTGCTGTTCATAAATTGAGGATAAAATATGTAGTATTTAGTATGTTTATTAAGTAAACTGTTAAGACCAAGTCCGATATATGACGTTTAAGGCCAATACGAGAGATTAACGGCCAATGGTTATCGACCGTGTAGCGAAATCGGTCTTATTTTTTTTCGTTTACCTAGTAAATGCCTAACCTAGACTATTGTTTTTGATTTAATGAATGCCGATAGACACTACAGATTTCAAGGTCCGTCCAGGGATAATATAAATAAGATTTATTTTTAAATATTATTTTTCCTTCGTATCTCTAGATATATTCAGGTTAATTAAAATTATTTATATTTTGCAATCCAAGTATATAAAAAAACAAAACCATAAATATAAAATATGTATCAAGTTAAAATTATATTATAAAAAGATTACTGAATTATTTAAAATATTAGTTTTTACTATAAGGTTTTGCTTTTAATTGACATTGTTTTGTCTTAAGAAAAAAAATATAAGAAAAACATCCATATTAAATATAGTATAAATAGAATAAAGAAAAAATATTTTATAATAAAATTTATGTTTTTTTTTATTTAATAACAAAAAAAACATGATATTTTATTTCTGCGGATTTTCCTAAGAATAATATTATATAAATTCACACCCCCATACAATAATATGGTCCAGCTGGTTTAAAAAACCGACGCTGTTAGAAACATTTAATTCATAACTAATGTATATTTTAGAGATTTATGTTCAGGTAATTTTAATGAGTAGTGATATCCACTAAAAAAATTATATCAGCTGTTTTTAAATTGAAGTACAGGTTTTTACTTTGAGCTTATGACTTAACCTTTTTATATAAATAAAGTACACAGTGTTTTGTTATGAAACTTAAAATAAATTGTGATTTATTTTGATTTGTTTTAAATTTATTTTGTAAATTATGACATTTATATTATTGTATTATACTTTATTTACGTTAACATAGTCAGTTCAAGAGCTACCCATTTCATCATTATTTATAATTGAGAAAGATATGCCAAGTATGGGTTTACAAGCTAATGGTAGTGGCATAAATCAAAACTTGCCATCTCTTTCTCAATTGTGAATAATGATGAAATGTATAGCTCTCGAACTGACTGTGTTAACGCAAATATAGTATAGTTTCACTAATCTTTTTTTTATCTATCAGGGACTATAGCAACCAAGCGAAACTGCTTCATAAAAATCTGTGAAGAAACTTATTTACTTTACGAAATTAATATCACAAAAGATTTTAAGATTTCTTATTTTTTTATAAAACTGCATATTCCTTGCAGCTTAATACATTTTGAAATTAATTTAATATAATGCCTTTTAAGAACAAGTTTCGTTGCATTGCAAGAAAATGCTCTTTTTATCAAATAAAATAGTTGTCGGTCTTTTTTTCATGAAACGCTTTGGTGTACTATATTTTGACTTTTCAACATATTAGTTTTATTAGAGATAATATAAAAGCCACGCTAAAATAATGAAAGATTTTGAAATCTTATTATTTATTTATATTTTACCAATATTCATAGGCGGCCAAAGGTTTGACATTCATGTCCTATGGTAAAAACGATTTAAATATATTACTCGTTCTATGGTTAACACAAATTTTGATGTTTTTTTTCACTTTATGAATTTATAAATATCTTTATAAATTTTGTGTCTTTAGTATTTTTTTATGCTGAATGTAGCCCTCAAATTATTTACACTTGTACAATCTTGCTCTAGATCATAATTATGAATGTGCAAGGTAAAATTTAGCTTTAAAAACTGCTTTATATTATATTTATTACTAATATTATTGCGTAAAATCAGAATATAATATCATAAAATCCCAAGTCCACAGTACTATATATAATTTATATATAAAATAAATATTACATACCTAAAAAATCTGTATTAAATATAAAAATATTTAATACAGATTTTTTATATAATAGTAAATAAATTTATGAGCATATCTGCATTAAAAAAAACGGTTTAATGTATCGAGTTTCTTGACAGGAAGTGTCATTTTACGAATCACAAATATACATTTTTAATATTTCATCAAATTGCATCAAATAATATTTCAAAAAAGAATTGTAAATTAGGTTACTTTTATTTTTATCATGAGATTGTTTATCTTGCACTGTTGATATATTTATATATTTGCACACTTGGCAATCAAGAAAGTTTTATCTAGGATGAAATAATATTAAACATAGTATGAAATCACTTGTATTTTTACCATGAGATTATTTGTATTACACTCTTAAGATATCTTTTTTTATTAATTTCTCGCATATTTGCACACTTGTCAATTTAGAAAACATTGGCTAAGTCAACTTCTTACAAACCATATTTTTATCACTCAGGATACGTTTGTTAAAACAATAAAGTTCTTTTGCACGCTCCGACGCGTACACGCAATGCGCAAACATTTTATCCTTTGGCGGATCAAACAAACAGTGCAAATTTGCACGGTAAACTTAAAACGCTTATGGTTTATCAATATATAAGCGAGTTTGTACTTTAAGGTAAATAATTTGAACCATAAAATTTAATTTTAAAATTTAAAAGAATTATGTAAATTATTTAAATCAGGTAACTATTTTTTATGTTTATTTTATATTACGTACAGACACGTCGAGATGCATATTCACGATTAGATATCAACGCAGAGTGTGCGCAAACCCGTCACTTTTGTTAGAGCGTCGGATTAAATATTAAAGCAGCGAAAGCAATTTGTTAACGAGCGATTCGTATCTACACACTGTTATAGCTTTCACGGTCCAAATCGTGCAATTTTCCATTAGGTGATCGGGTATTGCGAAACTCGACAAATACATAGTTTTCCCAGATAACATCTTCGATATTTGAACGACGATGTTTCGCTATACGCGATGATTGGCGCTACAGAAAAAGCGAAACATTTTACTGAAACACATTTTTAGGCAATATAAACTTAAAATAATCAACAAATTATTGGTAGTGTAGTTGTGCTATATTGTGTTTAATATATTCATAATTTATAGTAAAAAATAAAGCTACAAAAATATATTATGGGATAATTGTTTTCTGCGCTATCCTACTGGGAAAAAATATCAGAAAATATGTCGCAACGGTGGCTAATTTTTATATTTATTTGTAGCATAGAAAGTGTTAACTCGTATCAATTATTATTTATTCAAGAAATTACATTCAATGTTAAAAAATATATTAAATGCCAATTTTGTCATGAGGCCCAGAATCATTTTTCCCAGGTTGCAACACTTCTTGGACGAAAATAGAGACAGATGCTGTGCTTTTATTTATTTTTGCGTTGTCATTAGTCTAGCTTGACTTTAATTAGAAAATCATCCCATTATTTACCCATGAGAGAAAGCTAGAAAATGTGCAACTAAGATAATGAAAATGGATTGCCTTAAATGCAACACGTGGAATAATCAATATAATATTGTATTAATTGAAGTTATTTTTTACTATTTGAAAAACACGATTGGTTCTGAAAGGTAAAGCTTTCATTAGATTAAAAAATTTTTGAATAAAAACTAAGTATAAAGTTTTAGCTTAATTTCTCGCCAGTTTATTGTCCCTTTGATAGATTGTAAGTTTCCAACTGAGATTGCATATTTGATTAGCAGTCTGTCTAATTCACATTATGATAAAATATCAGTGTCGTATGCTTATAGGTAGCTGTACTTGTCTATGTATTTTATGATTTACGATGGCATTTATATTAAGAATAAATAAAAATAGAACCATGCGGTTATTCTACATCATATACTCTAAGAAAACTTCTGATTTAAAAAATCCAATACAAATATCCAACCAAAACCAGTTAATTTAAGAAAAATGTTCATACAAATATTTAAGTTGTACCATGTGATATTTGTCTTTTCGATATGACGGTTGATATTTTAGTTTTTTTTTTTTAAATATCTAGAATGTTATTAAATTTAGATTTTTTTTGTGGTTGTTGTTTAAACGATAATTTCTTATTAGAACATACGGTATATTATTTATAATATGTTTGTATTTAAATCATATATCGCCATAATCACAACGTAATTTGTCAAAAATACATGTAATATAACTCGTACGCTTAATTTTGCAATTCGTCCATTCGCGAAAAACGTACAATAAACATTTTAACAAATTATCGCAACATTACTCGACTATTTGCCCATCCGGCGCCCTGGTGAACATTTGTCAGTTGGCAGCATATACTGCAAAACTCGTGTTTGAGTATTTTAATTATTTTTCATTTTTAACTATCCGGAAAATGTGTTTTTTATGCACAAAAAACTACAGTAGCAATAAATCAAATACATTAAAGTGACGACACATTTGTCGTACAGTTGCAATTGGTTGAATCGATGCCCTCGGGTTATTAAGAATAAAATTTATTCATAAACGCGTGGGCTTAGATTTGAAAGATAAATCATTTTTACAGCGGAAACAACTTTCAATTTGGATCGATAACGTTTTGGTGTTGTATAACAATATTGGAGGAGAGACGCGTGTTTTGAAGATAAAAAATTGAATTTAACCACAAATTGGTGGGTTTAGTCAGCTCGAACGATACTGAAAGTCAATCCTTACATTTATGTGTATTTACATCATAATATGTATGTGTTTTTATGATAAATTATTAATATATTGTACATACATGTTTATGATAAATTATTATTATAACAACAATAAGTAAATTAAATCATTACCTATGTATGTTACACCATGAAAATGTTAAGTTAAATAATAATTTGTAATTTCTAGTTCAATTGAATTGTACATTAAAATTAATTAAATTTATTACTGATTTAAGCAAGATTGAATTATTGTTAATTCAATGCTCAAGGAGTTCAATAATATTTGATACACTAACATACTAATCTAACACAAAAAAAAAAAAAAAAAAAAAAGGTGATGCTTAGATGAAATGTATCCATGAATCCACCAACGATATGTTAAGCAGGCAAGAGACAAAAAGTCTAGGAACTGCTGAATAATAATAGATACTATAATATTTTATTAAGATAGTTAATAGTCAAAGTCAAGTTTTTAATGAATATGATAAGTTGGTAATTAATATACCACAAAAAATATTTTAACTTTTAAATTAAAATTTATATAAATGTTCTGTAAATGTAAGATATTTAAATTTTTGTCTAACTTAATAATAATGTGATATAAATAAAGTTCTTGGCACAAAACCTAACTTATATAAAAAAATAAAAAATACAGGAAAATATTTACAAACTTTAAAATTAAGTACAAATTGCTGGTTTATAACCATTTTCTAGTAATAATGCAAATAAAACTAATTCTAATATCATAGTCATATATATTACTAAGTAAAATAAAATTACATGTATAAATAAATATTGAGTTTAATTGCAGTTTTCTAGTACACTTTCAAGATAAATTTTCAGTTTTTGTAAAGATATATTTAATTTAATTAAAATTTGTTAAGGATCGTAATAGTTAGTTATGTTGCTTGTGACGTTAGCGCACAATATATTTTTTTAATGTCATTATTATGAAGATAAACGGCACGACCAAACTTCCTTGCGGGAGTCCAGCTGGAATTTTACGCGTTAACAACGAGAGTTTATTATTTAGCGAAACAATATTGCATTGAAATTTCAAATAAAGGCATATTAGATTTATAAAATAATTTGCTGCTTTATTTAGATATTTTATAGTCGTCGTGCCACATAGTATTTTTTTTTATGTTTAGCATTAACTCTGAGCGGTATCGCCGTACATGTACGGCGGTCGATCTTTCACTGTTTTGAGGTACCACATATAGTTATATATTTACATATATAACTGAATAAATAATAGATAAAAAACATTATATTTATATAATATTTTATTAAATTAAATTTTATGTAAATGATTTTTATAGAAAATAAAATAAAATGAACATAACAAAAAAATACGTTATATTAATTTTATAAAAACATATTGAGAGCCTCCGAATTAATATAAAAAAAAATCCATAGAAGCCGAAAAATATATAAAATAAATTTATAAAATTTAACATTAGAAAAATGTTAAAGTAAATTATTAAAACACACTTTAAATGAAAGCAAATACACGTTGAGAAACACAGACTTTTTTCTATAATTAACTTTAAATGTATAATAAATAATAATAAATACTAACATCAAAAATAAGTATTGAAAAATACGTAAAATTTACTCAATCATAGGTGTTTACTAACAAATTACAAAATGTGTTTAAATTAACTCACTATTCAAAAGGTTCATAATCCTGTACTTCTTTTAATTAAAAATTAGGGGAAATATGCTTTTTTACCACTTTATGTAGGCGAATCATGATATGCATTTCACGAAAAAAAAATGTTTATTTATAATTTTACTAACGAGAATAATTAAAACGCGATAAGATTACCTTTTCAAATATTTTACTAAGCGAATAGGATAAGCTAATAGTACGATAATTGATAGAAACGCTATATTATTTAATGTTTTTTTTTCAATTAAACGAATTTTGCTAGTATTCCAGATAGTGGGGCACTCAAATTATAAGCATGCAATAAATATTTTAAATAAGAAGTGAGAGCCATTAAAAGGAATGATTTTTTTATCAAGGTGTTATGATTATTTATCACTCGTTTTTTAATTTTACGAATCACACATGTTACTGTTTATGAAATTTGCGAGTATAATTGTATGATTATGTATGGGACGATGAAAAAGCACAGACTTTGGTTATATCATTTTTTTAATTTTCTATTTTAAAATAATTTTAATAGTTTCTATTAGAATTTTATGATATTTTAATTTAAAAGCAAATATCGTAGATAAATTTATTTATTAAATTTTTTAAAGCTGTCTTCAATATTTTTGCTATAACTTTCCTACTTTATTTTTAAATACAAGGCTATTGAATGTAAACGATAAATACAGATACATACAGTCAACATTTAACTAAGATATCATTGTAAAGGTAAAAGAATATGTGCAATGATGAACATGTGTGTATAATTTATGTATATATGTATGTACATATATAACGATATTGATAGGCAAAAAACAAATTTGAAGATTTAACCACAAATTGGTGTGTGTGCAACCACATTTTGAAACTCGAACGCTAACGAAAGGATATATTAAAGTTGTTCTTGTACCTTCTTTAATCGGTTTTTATGATCGATGTTCTTACTAAATGCAACGCAGGTTCATATGCATGAAGCATTAAGTGTTGTCCAGCGGGGGACGATTATGTATGTAAATTAGGCTAACCAGTTTCTTCGGCGCTATCAGATTGCTTGAATGGAATCTTCACGTGGAATGAATATGGGAATAATGCACGCGAGCCACCGACTCGACTGCGTTTATTTGTGAAACGTGTACATACATAAACAAGGAACTAATCAGGATTAGGGCCTTAATCGTGGATCAAAACCAAGAGCCGGACCGCTCGTGGAATATTCATATTATCGTGACATTTCCCAAGAATGGTCTTATCGGTCATCCGGCTCCCCCTTTGCTTACATTGCGAAATGCTGATACCATAATACACCTATAGATGAATTGCAGGCAATGCAAAATATAGAGCATGTTGTTCAAACAGCGTATACAAACAAGAAAAGTATTTTTATATGATAATAAATTAAAAAATCTATTATAAGAATTAACAAATAATAACTAGTATCATAAACATTGATAAATTAGCATGAAATACATTAAATTGACTGCATAAAAATATTGTACTTTATAAAACAAATAGTTTTAGCTTCAGACTCACCCAAATGTTTATAAATGCATCAACATAATTTCATTTTATATTTTTTTTTATTTAAATACCTTATACTATTATTATGATAAAAACATTTTGAAGATTTAATCATTTCAATCCAGTTATTAAATTAATATATAGATCTTAGGATCTCTATTCAGCAATAAAAAACATCGGCACATTCAATATGGCGAATATCAAAGTGTGTCATATACAAATAATTAATTTAAAAAATAATAATAAATGCATTTTGCTTTATATAATTTTCATAATTTTTTAAGCATATTTAAATAAAATAAAATAAAATATTAATTAAAATATTATTATAGTTCTCGCATGGAATAAACATATTGAGAAACACTATATCGTAACAATGGTATCGATCTAAATAGATTTCAATTAATATTACAAAGGGTACAGCAATAATTTAAACGAATGTGTCGAATCATCTGGCAATATTTTTCATGATCATGATCATTTCGTCTTTTCAAATTATGATACTGGGTAGTGGTCGGCAAACTGTGGCTCTAATTGAGTGTAAATTGATAACATAAAATAATAATATATATTTTATAAAAATATTAAGAGCTTCTAAATTTATATAAAAAAAATCCACAAGAGCCGGATAATATATTATATAAAAAATATGTAAAATAATTAAACTAAATTTAAAATTAGAAAAGTCAATTATTAAAACATACTAATATAATAAGTAGTAAAATAAATCAAAGCAATAAAACGTGGAAAATCACTGATTTTTTAAATAATTGCCTATCAATGCAATACAAAATAATATTAAATAAATAACAACGGAAATGGTTATTTAAAATACATAAAATTAACTCACTCTTAGGTGTATACTAACATATTAACAAATGTGTATAAATGAACTCACTACTCAAAGAGTTAAACAATTGGATATTTCTTTAATAAATTCATTTTATCGTACCTACTTACAATTTATAAAACTGCTTTTGCAGCAGCTGCAAGTATTTTGATAAACATATTTATATAATATTTATTACAATTTGCCGAAGTATGTACAACAGTGGCTACAGTATCGTTTATAACGTCCACCAAATTTAATCGATTTGCAAATTCCTTATCTTATGTACTTAAGAATTAGAGTTTAATTTGGAGTGTAAAACACTTCATCCAACATCCAATTGTGTAATTAAATTTTTGAAAGGTTTAATTTAACAATGATTACGTTCTGATATGTTGCAATTTTAAAAGAGTACTCGATACCATCCAGATAATTACATCTAGGGGTAACCTATTTTTATTGAGATACGTCTGACGGTTTTATTACAGATTCCGGATTTTAGCTCAAATTCTTAGTAAACAGCTCAAATTCTTAGTAAATTTTAAGGACAAAACCATTAGTTTTGTAACTATTTTAATAGATCTTTAAAAATGTTAACATGCAGACTAATTACAAGATAACTTGTTTTAAAGCCTAATTCATAATATATTTTAAAATGGCGACTAGTTAAAAATTAAAAAAAGACGTACAGAAAAGAGGACAAAATTTACAATTAAAAACTTTTTATTTGTTTTGGATCATAAAAATGTAAGGGGTAAAGTGATTTTAGTTATTACGATAACTGCTTTAGTTTTCATCGGATTTTTATATTTAATTATGATATTAAAAAAATTCCCACCTTTCCTAAAAAATCCTGAAGAAAAAAAAGTGGAATTGAAATATTTTTTTTAATAAGAACAAATTTTAATTTAAAAAAATTTGATATCATATAAGGTTGTATATTTTATTTTATTTAAAAAAATAAAAGCTTTGTATGATTGGCCATTATGCTAGTATATAAAGCGTTACTCTTCAAGGTAGTGGGCTGGGATTCTCCTAAGCCATAGATACTATTTTTCCATGAGCTTTTCAATGCAAGTGCGTGTCTTTCGTTAAGGAATAAAGAATTGTAATATTCAAAAAAATAATATCAGAATATTTGCACCATTTAATATATCTCCAATTCAATATTCTCGAGCGTCTGATTTATTATTATTTAGTTTTAATTTATTCGCTGAAGCCTGATCGGATACCGGACGAGGGTCGTGTCCTCGCACAAATTGAAACACATGAGCCAAAACCGATGTATGGACACTTGGTGAGATGCATTCGGGGAGATGGCGACTTTGGAGAAGTTTTCCCGGAACGGGAGAGACGCCCACTGTCGCGCTGGGCACGACCGCACGGGCATTCTTTTGCAATTATGAACAAAGGCACGTGCACCGTCGACATCATCCAACACGACGCAAGTGTATCACGGAATTCTCTTGGACTTCTCTTATTTTGTCGTGTCTTCGCACTGGACCACGATGCTGTGACGGGATGCTCACTCGCGGAAGATAAGTCTTTATTTATTGGCCGGCGTTGAGGACACGACATAATGTGCGGTATTATACTATAGGCATGTTCAGAGCGAATGATGTTGATCCTTTTACCGAATATGATCATGGCACACCTAATTAGGATCACACATTACAAGTATATTTAAATTTGATCTACTTTAATATGATATCATAATCTTAAAAAGATGCTCACTCTGTAATGACAATACACCGGAAACTGTAGTTCAATATCCTTATCTACTCATTGCTATCATGCTATATTATATTTTACTGTTATATGATACATGTATTAATATATATGTAATTTACTTTATTACACGTTTACTGAGAATCAAATGTTTTAATTTATGTTAAAAATGAAGCTGTCATTTTTATATGATACAATAGCTTTAAGGGCAATTCTTAAAATTTCTTAGAATAATATCATCTACCACGATATTCTTCTATGAGATCAGGAAAAATTATTATCGTTTAGAATCATAATTCTGATCTTTCAATCACAATGAAAATGTAATAACTTATATCACTGGTCTATTGTGCTGGTTATAAATATAACAAACGTTGATGTTGTCATTGTTGTCATACTAATTTTTTTAATGTATTTTTTTGCGATTAAATAAACGGTAAGATAATGTTTAAAGTAAAAAGTAATTAAATAAAATAATAATAAGTTTAGAATTAATTATGAGGGTTTTTAACCAAAAACAAATACTATTTTTCATATACCTATTATCTTGCCTTTCAGCATACATTTTATAGTTTTTTAACTGCACATATATATTAAAAATATTTATATTAGAAATTACATAATATTAAAAAGGTCAAAAGTAAAGTTAAATAATATAAGGTTAATGTCACGTTCTGAATAAAAATGCGTAATACTCTAAAAAAATAATGCTTTAAGGACTCCCTTGACCTATTAGAAGGTTAGTTGTTTTTAATCTTAATACGCCTTCTAAATGCTTAAAATGTTATTTTTCATTAAATGAACACATAGTATAAGATATATTATGAAAAAAAAAATTATTCATTTAAATTTGTTTTGATAAAAAATATATTATATAGCTGATTATATTTTTTATGTAAATTAGGAACAAAAGTATCATGAATGCTGTAAGAAAGTGAAACACTTGAAAATGCTTTACAGAACCTATTTAGAATATCATTAGATTCTACTAATGAGCTTGAGAAAAAAATCTTATTAAAAAACTTACATTTTTAGTGTTTTAAAATTAGAAACCAGATTTTTAAAATTCATATGGGTACATTCATGAATTACCATAACATTATAGTACTTACGTGTCAAGACAAATTCTTACCTATTTGCCACGCATTCCTTCTGTCGTTCCTCTTTGGATCCTTTCACACACCTAGCACCATACACCGCAATAAATTTAACATTTTAAAACCCTTTGAATTATTCATCTCACACGCGTGTCGAATTAGATCGGAAACGAAGCCGCGACAGACGCTTCATCTTTTATTTTTTCGATACCCATGTCCGTTGATTTGCATACATACACACAGTACAAGACGACTCCTCCTTGAACAGTCCTCCTGTCTCATTGTGTTGCTTGAATTTGCATCATCGCAACCGCTGGACCGGATTTCTATTGTCCTCCTCCACTATAATTATTCCATCACTTTTGTGGGAAACGTTCAATTTCGGACCGCGAGGCGATTTGTTCCCATTCGCATGTATTATTTGTTTATGTCAAAAGAAGTGTATTTTTTTTATTTTCCTTGTACATATTCAATTCTCGGCCTTGTTCGACAGGATTTCCTTCTCATTCGAGGGAGCAACGTGTAATTACGTCCACAAACAAGTGGAAAATTTCACAAAAGTAAAATTCGTTCAAAATACCTGCTGCTCTTTTCAGTGCTTCATATTTCCTACTCGGTGTCTTATTTACAAATAAACATTTATCAAATGAGATGGATATATCAAATCTTCCAATGATTGAATTTTAGCGATATTTTTCCATTTCTTTGTCGAAAATGAGACACATCAGAAACACACGAGGTAATGCGGTTTAAAATCCATTTATTGTAATATTGGATTACACCTAAAATATATTATTACGGTTGTCTATAAATGACAATATATATTTTGATCAAAGTATTTCAAGAAAAATTGTGCAATTATATATTTTTCGCACGATGTAATGTTGATCAGTTTTATGGTATAAATATTTTATCTTGATCGGTTTATGGTATAAATATTTTCTCAGAACTTTAAAAACAATCAGATATAAATTTTAAAATATATTTTCTTTGAAGAGGATTTAATCATTCTTTACCTAGTGGGTACTGTATTTACCAGTAACTATTCTTTGGACAGATGAAGCATTTTAATGTGCAGTTAAAAACAGAATTAATTTGCTGACTGGACCCAGATAGACGAAATCCTATTTATAAAATTATAAGCTCTACACACGAAACCGCAGCACAATACAATATCGCACAAAGCTAGCATTTTGTTTCTCCATTCTTTAGCCCACATCACGCGCATGATGGCCATGGAGTCCACAATGGCATTCGGCGGAATTTGAAGCACACAAGGTGTGGTGAAAACGTTTTGTGCGGTAATCCTATCTGCCACAATATTGTGGTGAATAATTTACACTCGGTAAACACTTAACTCCTCTCAGCAGCCTGTCGCGCACAAAGCCAGTATCGAGTTACCCCACTTGACGTCTTGCTTAATGAAGTACGAAGAATGCACTCAAATTCGACCCATAATGCACCCAACGAAGAGATTTAGCTTAAATTCACACGAACTTATCTTAACAAACAAAATTTCTAAAAGTAAACTTATTTCGAGTACATTGGAGGAGTGTACTAAGAGCAGTGTACTAAGCATGAGATTATTACATACATATTTTCTAGTCCTCAAAAACGCGATGTGAATTTTTAATTCTATTTTTTTAATTATCACTTAAAATTTGTGTGTCTAAAATACTAATTTATACATTAAAACAAAGTAATCTTAAAAATACAAATTATCTAAATCAAAAAAATATTTAAAAACGACTGCAAATGATTAATCAAATCTTGCAGCGCAAATACAAAAAAGTTTTATGTTACGAATTAAATGTAGATTTTCTTTAAAATAATCTGCGTGAAATGAAATTTTGAAATGTATTCGAGAAAAAATACAGCATTACAGCAAAAATATGTGCAATGACATTTATAAATTGTCTACGTATTCCTTTACAAATATTTTGTACGGAAAAAATATTTTGTGCAAAGGAGAATATGTACATATAATGCCTGCACTACACTCTCTAGAATCTGGCCAAGGTTGGCCAAGGACGGAGAATATAGTGGGTTACTTCGGTCGAGCTCGGTCTAAAATCTTTCGGAAGTTGTCCGAGGCTACCGAGAACGGGAGGTAAAGTGGGGGTAATTCAGTCGACTTGGCCAACTTCGAGCACTTCCGAACATTGACCGAAGTCGGAGCTGCTCTTTCGAGCGCAAGCGGTGAGATACTTCCCCTTTCGCTCTCTCGCGTGTTAAGTGACGACAGTGAGAGAGATAATGATATGGTTTTTCGCAAACTGAGATAGAACGAGTAGCTCGGTTCAATTGAGTATGCGCGTGGGCGTCCTATAGTTAACACGCACGTCGAGCGCTGCATCGTGGTCACGTTATAATACCACATGCTTATCGGGGACTTCAACAGACTCTTACTGACATCTTTGAATATCTTAGGGCACCAATAGGAACTAATTATATTTTTGATAGTATATTATTCTAACAGATATCGTTATTATATTTTTTTCATATAAAATTAAATAATTAAAAAATAATTAGTTGTACTTGATTTTGTTAAAAAAAATCGTTTCGAATATCCTTATGTATTTTCCTAGATCGGTTTATATATCACACCATAATGAATTTATATTTAGAATCGATGGCGATAAATTCTAGGATAGTCACAGATGTAGTGTTCGTATTCTGAAGTATCATTTTTATGCCTTATGGCATTTTGCAAAAGCCGACAAAGATTTTGCGTAAATTGAATATTTACGACCGAAAAATTTTCACTGATTTTGTATTGGTGAGTGCCAACACAAAATTTTATAATTATCAGTAGCGTAATTTTAATAATATGACAATTTCAAAAATGCGATTATTTGGCACATTTTTCGATCGCGCGCAAATATCCCAGCTGTACATGACAACAGTAGAGTCTCCAATTCGAGTAATCGAGTACTCGATACTCGAGTATTTTTGTCTATTTTTCAAGTACTTGATAATCGAGTATTTTGAAAATTTCTCGATTAATACTCGAAATTAAAAAATTTTGAAATATTTCAGAAACAAAAATAACTTCAACTCGGTCCGGTAAAGGTTAACGTTTTGCTTTTATTTGGCGTTTATGCCCGAAGTCCCGAGTTAGAGCGGTTACTATCAGGTATAATTTTTTCATAGTTCCATAGTTGCATAGTTCCGGTCGTCGGCTATGTTAGTGGGTACGACGGAGAAATTTCTTTTGTGTTTTCTGTTCGACAGTCCCGACTTATCTAATTTATGGCAATGAACAATATGAAATATCAACAAAAAAATTTTTTTAGGTTTTATGACTATGCAGTTGTAGCGTAAAGTGTTGTAAATTGTTTATACTGATCCCTCAGCTTGAAATATAAATCAAAACAATTGTGTGTTTTAAAGGCATTTAAAGTAAAGTCAGTTCTTTCCGAACCGTTTAGCTCTAGAGTGAAAGGGATTCACCCAAATACATCTTCGAAGGATATATATTTAAATTCTTCGCATTAATCAGAAGAAGTAGAATATTGTATATTGTTAAGAAACAAAATCTAGTCAAGAAGAATTACAAAATGCTATTTTGTCAATAGTCGAAGGAAATAAGAGAAAAGCAGAGAAGGGAATGAAAGAAGAGAACATAAAAAGAGAGTTCAAAAAATTTTATATCTATAAAAAGCGAACAGATATAAATTAGAAGCCTTATCCAACGCGTTAATGACAATAAGACCAACATCAACAGCAACGGAAAGGGTTTTTTCCATAACGGGAATAATAAAACCAAAGGTTAGCAGTAATATTAAATTCGAGAAACTTTTTGCATTATTGTTTTTAAAAAGTATGTTCGTGAAGTTAAAATATTTGTAAAAATTAACATACTAAGTATTTTATTTATTTATATATATATGCACGAATTTGAATAATAGCTATTTTGGTACATTTGGTAAATACTCGAAAGTACTCGAGTACTCGAGTATTTTAAAATTTTAATATTCGATACTCGAGTAGTTGATGGTTCGAGTAATTGGAGACTCTAGACAACATGCGCCGTGCGTACATCATTCACGCCCGCCGTTCGGACGGCATATGATATTTGTAGCAGTGTGGCCGCTACTCGGAAGTCGGCGAACTCGGCCGACTTCAATTGAACTTCGGTTCGGACAACTTCCAGAGAGTGTAGTGCAAGCATAAGGATGGAATCCTCTTAGTATTATAAATTAAAATAAAGTTTCGCACCGGACGAATTAAATATAATAGCATGACATTGGATGTATTTTAAATACAAATTCACAGATTTCGAATTATATTTTACAAGCAACTGAAAAATATTTGTGACGATTTTTGCTTTCTCTATTGCTTGTCTGATTTGAAAAATACCCTAGTATATGCAATTTTATCTCGATTAAATATAGTGTCACTAAATATATTACTAGTCTAGTGCAAATATACTTTTATAAATGCGTAGTTTAATTTTTAATAAAAGCTTAAACAATCAAGAAAGCTTGTTTTGAATAATATATTAACAAAATGTAATAATTATAATAAATACAGGAAAGAACTAGAAAGAACCATCCATGAATAATTCCTATTGAACCATTTTTTTTGCGTATATGATTTGCTCATTTAACCCGTGCACATTTATTACACACATCCGAATCGTTGGGGTTATGCGTGAAATTCAATTATGTCCCACGTTATTATGAGACAAGCGCGCATTAAACAATGTGTGTGTATGTCTGCCGACATTGTAATTTTCAATTTGCTAAGGTTGGTTTATTGCTAACAAAGGTCTTCGAGTTGTTGAATATGCAAACCGAAATGCTTGCAAAATAATAAACCGTTCGCCGAGTCATTTCTGTTTCAATTAGACACACATTGGTTGTTCTTGTGCTGAGACACGTTTCTCAAATATTCAAAACCGCCGCTCGTTTTATGTGCTACATAGTACCTACGACTCAGCCTAAATAAGTAATATGCACTCAACGCAATCCCTAAGAAACAAAGAATAAATGTTTCAAGCTCCCAAAAAAATGTTTAAAGTTGAATTAAACATTCACACAGATACACACAATCTAAATTGATACATACATATGTATAATATATAATAGATTTAAATAATTTAATTGGTCATAGAAATATAAAAATGTACATTGAATATGATCATAAAAAATAAAAATAAGCATTTAATGTATTGAATTTTGATTTTTTCGATATATAATAATATAAATATTATTTTTAAAGTAATTTAGGTGATGATCTAAAAAATATGCTGTTTTGATAAATTATTCGATTTATCTTTAAAATTGTATTATATGTTTAATTACAAGAATACCTGAAAAACCCAAGTTCAAATCCTAGTGCTTATCAATTTCAATTGTGTCTGGGAGATCGGAATTGATGATTATTGTAAAATTATTATTTAGGTCAATCTTCACGGATTCAGTCTCATAGATTTAAGTAGTCTTACATATGAATAATCGTAAAATTGATATCGATTGTGAGCTTTAATAATAGTTATGTGTAATTGATTCACGGACTATAATTTCAACCTGGTTTTTCACTACCTTTTTATTAACTGTTGACTGTATGTTGTTTCAACGAAAGAATAATAAAACATAAATAAATATGTATATATTTTGCATATTTGCGAAATAAATCTGATTATCCAATTAAATATTACACAACATGATTACTATAAGTTTAATCTTAAGAATTTTTAAGTAAGCCTTATACACATACAAGTGCTGTGTGAATTTGAGTATATTTTTTTCAGACAGGCCACCCTTCAGGATTAAGTCCCACAAAGCGCCCGCATAATCAATTTTTAACACAATAATTTACTTAAGATAATCTGATCGGGGTTTAAGAATCGCTCAGATATTCGTGCGGGCCAACGCGTAATATAATACAAATTGGAAAGTGGGGATTTTTCGTTTCCAAGTTGACAATTTCGCTCTGGTCGGTACTTAAGAGTGGCGGCTTACTAAAAAAAGCAAGTGGTAAAAAAAATATCTATTAAACGCAAACACACCGCAAGACTTATCTGTATGGCGCAAACGGCCCATTATGGACACTTAGCATGAATAATAAACGTAAATATTAGATTTAATGTAAACATTGAAGTTTTACTTATGCATGAGAGTCGAATTTTACGAATCCGGCCCTGGGTGGTGGGTTTTTTGCACGCGTGGGTCAGTCGGTATTGGCCGCATGAAGTATTCATGAACGATTATCAATCTTCGGGATGTAAGTTGTTCTTTTTTAGTTTTTTTTAGACGGTAAGGTAAGAGGCCTTCGTATCAAATATTTAAGCTACCACGGCGTGGTGGCTTCCTAAATAAGAAAGTTAGTTTATAACTTTATCTTGGAGCAGAGCTGAGGTGCACTTAGCGGTGGAGATCGGCGGAGATAACTGCCGACGAAAAAGTGCGTTAGTTTAGGATAATTCCGTAATATGCTGTAATACAAAACAACTTTTTGCTATTAAAATAAATAATGCCTATACACGTCGTCTAGTTTACTTATATTCAAAACCTATGTTATGTTAATTTACTAAAACATTATTCGATAAAAAAGTTTTATAGCAAGACGCAAAATAAAATGATTTAGAAATATTTTCTGAATATCCCTCGCAGTTTAGAGACCAATTTTAAAATAAAAAGTTTATTATAAAAAATTATTGAAAAATGTCTAAAATATTAGCGTGACCGCACAAGCTAACATTTAAGAAATCCTCCCGAAAGGGGCTACCATCACCCTCATTCCTCTCAGAGACTGCCTCAATGGAGTAAGGTACTCCTTTGATCGACCAGCAGCTGGTCAACAAGTGCGTTATTTTCTCCTGCTGAGAATTATTATAACAGAGAGCGCATCATCGGCAACCCATGATGTTGCGTTGCCGAGGGTATGCGCCTCCAGATAGTAAGCCATGTAAACCGTGTATCTCATGGCATAATGTGTGAGTATATTTGACCTCACAAGGGTTGCAAAATAAGGATCTTGTTTCAAGATTACTACGAACTAAATAATTTCATATAGCATATAGCGTTTCATATAACAAAGTCGAATATCCTTGGCACATATATTATAAAGATATATAAAAAATCTCTTGAGGCAAATTATTTTTATCCACGAAATAAAACTACTCTGCTGGTAATAGAGATATGGAAAACGATACTATATATAAGACTTTCTAATGTTAAAGGTAAAGAGTTATCAGCAGCACATCTCTACAAGAATTTCAGATTAGTTTGCCAAGACAAAGAGTCAAAAAGCATTTGACACATTTAAACGCTTCCATCGGTTAACAACAAAAATTTAAATTCATGATGATATATGCTGTTTATGAATAATATAAATAAAGTGTCTCCAAGTTGCAACCCTGCGGTACTCCAAATGAAGTTAATTACTCATTAATTAAAAGTTACCACCATAGCTAGAAAGCCACTTCAGAAAGATTTAACTAGCAATACTAACAATATAAGTTTTTTATAATCCACAAAGATGGACTCACATGAACTTCCGTATCAAGGAATTTATGGCCATCGTAAAATATATATATTTGTATTATAAAGCACAAATTGTATATTTATTAGTAGTTTATATTTTACAATAAGATATTATTTAATTATTGTAAAATATTATTATGCATTATATATTGTAAATTATAATGGATTATTTATTATTATGTATTACTTATTTATATTTTACAATAATAAAATAAATTCATAAATTTTAATGATGTATAAATTATACAACACGCTTAATGACTTGATTCGTTTTAAGAAAAAATCTACAAATAATAAATTGATATTGCTTTTAAGATTTTCAGTCAGTGAATGGAATTACCCAAATTGAGCAAGAGTCAAGAGCCTCGGCAGCGTCTACTCAAATTTCATTTAAACAAACATGATCTTTAAGCACGCACATTACAGAATTATGTAATTATATATACAAACACGTACAAACAGTTTGGGTATATTGTTCTTTACAACAAAACACACACTCGAACTTTTTAACACGTTAAAATAAATAATTAATAGTTAAAAATACCGCTAAAATGTAACTAGAATTTCATATTCGGTCATGCAGAATATATTATAACGCTCTAAATAATTCAAAGATTTTTGTTGTTGTTCAGCATATGCATTTTGTAAACATATCACGGATTCTCAAACAATGGATCTCACGTGCGCAAAAATACATTCCACATAAGAAGTGTAAACATCTTTGAAGTATTTCGAAAGATAAAAATATTTTTATTAACGGCATAGCTCGCCAGATGGATATTGTTCGGCGGCTCTTTTTTGTGTTTCTCCAGGTATATATGTAACTAATCCCCAGGTATATGTGAATATTTGAAAAATATTTGTGGCTACTGTTATGACTTATGCGTATCTTAGGTGACCAAATATTTATATAGAAGTCAACTAAAAAAAGCAATTAAGAATTATACATATACTAATTGTTTCACGGCTCATTTTACGCAAATTGAGCTTATATATGCTCAGACATTTTAATCGGATTTTTATTAGTTCATTGTGTAGGCAAGGTCAGAAGAACAAACGTTTTCTGTATCAAAATTAATATGTCGGTTATTTTTTTAACATTATAAGCTTGAATACTACAATAAACGCGATTCCAAAATGATTGATTGTATACATACATATATTTAAATGATTATTTTTTTATATAAATAATAAGTTTATGGCGTTTAACGATGTTGTAGCAGGGTTCGAAAATATATGATTAAAAAAATCAACATACTACTACATAGTTTGACTTTAAATGCTTTATTGCGCCAACAACTGCGCCATAAACAAATTAGTGCATAAGCCTTTTATGCTTTTCGAAAAGCGCACTCTCATGGTTAGCTTAATGTGAATAAAGTGGAAATAAAAATATTTTATGTCGTAATGAAAATTGAATTATACAACCGCACGAACGGCGATAGGCCAAAATTTTTAATTTATATACCCATGTACCTACGGCGAGTATAATCGGCCCCCCATTGTATACATTACGATTAAATAACTTTATGAACGAAAAAAATAGTTAATAATTATGACTATATAGTATATCAATTAAAGTAATTAATTTTAAATGGCAAAGTGCAGTATAATAGTCTTTATTGGGTGCTCTAAACTAATCGGCATTTTATTGAAAATTAAACTCATTAAAATAAAATACGTTATTTATTATTTATTAATAGTACAGAGATGTTATTTAAGATTCTTATTAGATTTAAGTGTTTTAAATAAATTTAAAAACATACAAAATTTAATAAAATTGATTAATGAAATATTTAGAGTAAAATAGTTTCGGTATTATTATGGACATTAAACATATTAAATAATTAGTATTTAAATACAGTAATCATCAGTCAAACCAATCAAATAATCCTTCAAATAAAACAAACATAACCACTCATAATTAAAATATTTGTTCTATTATACATATTTATATAGTCGAATGGCCAAAGGCGTCAAGGCACAGGTGTATCTACATAGTTTACATTTATACATATATATTTAAAGGGAATTTTGGCCAGAACCTGAGCTCACCTTGCGATAATTGATCTAGGGTTGTAAAATCAACCCTTGTTAGCTCTGACACCGATGGCGAAATTGCTTTGGGCTAGAAGAAAAAGAAACACAACCTTATGCGCGTTTTTTGGAAAAGGCAAATAGAATATATTAGGCAGGAATAAATTACCGGACCCTAATCAAAAAATGTTATTAAAGGGTGCCAACGAAACGAGAAATGATATATGCGCCCCCCGTGGCCTTTTTCTTCGAGAAACTTAACGGTATTTCTCTTTTAATTAAGAACACTTGCTTTTGCCGCTCGTTTGTTTGTTTTTGTATGAAACGTTGTAATTATGAAACAATTACCTGCGAAGTTTACCTGGGTAATGCAGGTTGCAGCAACAAAACGAAATTACAATCTGGATCTTTTGAAAGCTTTTACTTTGTGGATTGCCTTTTTATAAATAAGCATAAAATAATTTTCATTATGCAATTTAAATTTTATTTTATTTTTTAATAAAATTTTATTTAAATTGTTGTATAATTGTATTTGATATTTCTTAATCCAAAAAAGGTATTTCATATATTTTTTTTCTGATATTGATTAATTGCCCGCAAGGTAAAAATAGTTTGTTAAATTACATCACAAGCGAATAAGAAGTTATTTTTTTTGTGCTGTTTCTTAACTTTTTGGTTGCCGAAATTCGATTTTTCGGATGTTACTACTTTGGAAAAAAGTCCCAAGGCCCACGTCATCTTTGAATAAAGAATCAAGATACATTTTTAATCAACTTCAAAAGATATTTTTTTGTAATGTAATATATCGATATTTAGATCCCAATCCCAAAAAAATTGGGAAAACAAAGGGTTAAGAAGAAATAGCGAGACCATTTTTTAATATTAAATATAAATTTTATTAAATTATTTTTACTCAAAATCCAATTATACACCATTTGTACTGATATATAATATTTAAAAATAACTAGAAAGAATATGCTTGTTTAATAACCCAAAAATGCTCATTTCCGAATTTTTCTTAATTTCAATTTAATATACATAATATTTAACCAATTTACATAAATATTTTAAACATCTAAACATCGGGACAAAAATGAACTAGATAGAATATTTTTTGTATTTAAAATAAAAACTTCCACCTATGTATTTGATTCCCTTAAAAATAAGAAATCAATGGTTTAAATATATATTTAATATAATACGGATTTAACAGCTAGAAAGCTTATATGCAGACGCGTACGGTGAGATACATTCCCTTTCGCTCGCTCGCGTACTAAGTGACGAGAATGAGTGAGATAATGGCGTGCGTTACATGCGTTCCGCACGCCTTCTCACTCACTCTCGTCACCTAACAAGCGAGCGAACGAAAGAGAATGTATCTGACGGTACGCGCCTAATTTTATGTTATATTGAATGTGTACTTTTCAATGAAATTATATATTCACTATTAAAAATAAATTTAAATTACACTGGTTGGGACAATTTACAACGTTTGGAACATTTTTGTATTAAAAGGTTATGAACTATAGTTAGTTTTAGAACTTTTTTTCGTCAAATCGCGTTTAGTTAATGTGTTTGGGTTTGAAAATTTTTGACTTAAAAGGTCATTGTCACCCTACTGTCGTTGAACTTCAACTTGACAGTTTAGAAACATCCATTTGTTGTTCAAACCCAGTTTAAGTTTTAGAACTTTCATTAGGTCAAGGGTTTGGTTATAAGCAGGTTATGTCAGGTTTGGGTTTAAACATGTGATGTAACAAATTATTTTTGAAACGAGGTGGTCCAAAGCTAGATTTATAATTTTCATTTTAAAGCACATAGATTTATTATCTATGTATTGGTTTGGAAAAATATAAAAAAAAACAATTTTACAGAAAAAAGCACTACTCGGACTTAATTGTTTTTTATTATTATAATTGAAATAAACATATTTTTTTTCTAAAAACACGCCAGTGAACGTTTCGCGCCTGTCAAATATCAGTTTAGAGCAGCATATAATTTAACTAGCACCTGTCAGTGAAATTTTATTTTCACTAGTACAAATATATATTTACCAACGAAAATGTATTCCAATATGAATTAACAAAAATGCCAGTGGTTTTTTCCCAGTGGTAATACACATTCAATGTAACATATGTGTGTATAATGTTTTCTTATAAAGGATATAATAAAAAAATTAATTAAAATTTTTTTGTTATTTTTTTTATTATATATTAAATAATTAATACGTGGTAATTTTAGTTATATATGTAGATAATTTAATACATACACCTCTTTGGGTGTGTACTATATCGTAAAAACGACTATCATTAAGGCTATAAGCACTTCAAATTCATATTGTATAGTTTATTTATTTATTAGTGTAATTGTTAAATTAAATAAATAATTTATTTAATGAGTGTCATATAAACTTTGCATTAGCAATTTTAGATTTTTTCTATCCACATTCCAATTTTATTGCTTTGCCATCACAAAAAACTGTTTAAAACCAACAAACCCCCAATTCTGCCTTGCTTGTTGATTTTTGTAATTCATAAACAATCTACGGCGCCTTTGTGGACTCGAATAAAAAAGTCTTAAAAAAACTGGAGCTGAACATCAATGGCAGGTGCTCTTATCTAGAAACAGGTGAGCTCGCCTCTCCTTTCGTCGATAATTAGCGAGGGGATAAAACACAGCGGTCACGCTTTTAGACCGAACAAACAAACCTTTTATCCTGACTCGACACTTGCTAGCACGAATCCCGCCAATAAAACCCTGACTTATCTGGACTAATGGTGTGATACGATTTACATATTATGAATTCGAGGGGTGGAGGCACACTATTTCACCGACACGATAAAAGCCAGACGCGAGCATGAATTGATACAAAAGACAGATGCTACTGCGAGAGAGCGTTTTTTTAATATGCTACTTTTTCAGATGTTTACCAATAAAAAAGTTATTAAAGATAGGAATCGTTCGATCAAACTCGGCTATAGAGATGATGTCTATTATGAGTCAATCTAGGCTTATTGTCACAAATTTAATATTCTCAGAGATGAATAGGTGGTATTATTTACGCCGACAGATGGCGATGATGACAATGGATGAAGACACGCAAACATGGCAGGATTGCGAATTAGCTTTTAGCATATGAGAAAAAATATCAAAGAATTCCTGGGGTCAAGTTGAAATATTGTATGGTATATTCCGAGATAAAATGTATGTTGCCGAATCAATGGATATCTAATTAAATAGCCCTTTTTATTACAAATAATATTTTTTTTAATGGAGCAATAAAGCAGAACATAAATTCGTACGAGTATATGACGCTTAAAAAATTTAAGAACTGCAAGTCATATTGGTATTCCATTAAAATTGTTCAATGTTTTACACCATGGTTTCCCAAACTATGTTCCGCGGAACACTGGTGTTCCGCGGATCCAAAATAGGTGTTCCGCGGAGCCTAAATAGATATTTCACAAAAATTTAGAGTAGATTAAAAAAATTGTTAGTCTTGCTAATATATAAAATTGTTCATAAATCTGATATAAAAGCTTGAAAATATGTGTTAAATATTCAACATTGATGTGTATAAAATCTGGAGGGAAAAGTTTCATAAGTCGGTGTTGTTTTTTTTAACTTTAAAATTTGATCCTATTTAAACAATATTTCTTTTGCTAATTAATCACACGATATTAGTGCTTGTTATACGAATTTTATTTATGTGACTAGATATGCTACTAGCAGTCACTGTATTTTGCATAGGCATGCACTGTTGACTAAAAAAATTTCCACAAATTTAAAAAATGTTATGAAGTAGCCATGAAAATGATAAACTATGTAAAATCTAGACCACTTTAATCCAGATTATTTAAAATTTTGTGCGATGAAATGGGTAGTGAACATGAAGCACTTTTATTACATACTGAAGTGAGATGGCTATCCACAGGAAAAGTACTATTAAGACTTTATAAACTTCGAAATGAATTATTAGTCTTCTTGAAAGCACAAAATAATTTGCAACATCATTTTATAATTTTTTTAACAAATCCTTCCTGGTTGATACATCTGCATATCTGGCGGATATTTTTACAAAGTGAAATGATGTTAACTTATAATTACAAGAAAAAAGTATTACAATTTTTAATATGAGAGATAAAATTGAATCTTTTGATAAAAAATTACAATTTCAGATTTTATCGGTTGAATCTAATAATTTTGATTGTTTTCCTGTCTTGGATATGAATGTTTAAATGAATTGAATTTTCAAGTAGATAAAAAAGTTTCACAAGTATTTTTAGAACACCTATATAACTTGAAAATAACTCATTCGGAATATTTTCCGAAAACTAGTAAGGACGATTCCTGGGTTCGGAATCCATTTTCCGTAACAGTAAAACAGTGGGCTTAAGGGATTATGAGAATTTAGTTAATGACTGATTTGAAACAAAAATATCAGTCATTAAATGATTTCTGGGCGAGTCTGACTAAAGAGTTCCCCAAGGTGTCAAAACAAGCTCTGGTTTGTTTACTTCCGTTTTCCACGACGTATTTATGCGAAGTGGGATTTTTTAAGTATATTGCAACAAAAACAAAATACAGAAATAGACTCCACGCCACGGCAGATATAAAAATACAACTAACCAAAATTGTGCCTGATATAAAAAAAATGTTATTTAAGAACCCAAAATCATCAGTCATTAGGAGTTTTATTTATTTGTATTTTTATGTTTATTAAATAAATTTAATAACATTTCTTTAATAACATGTTTTATTTTATTATGAATTACCCAGCCTAAAAAATAAGCTAAGTGTTCCGGCAAAATTTTCGGATTTGCCAAGTGTTCCGTCCCTGAAAAAGTTTGGGAAACCCTGTTTTACACAATAGCACAAAAGACAAATGTACACTTTATTTTATTTATTTTTAAATCTTCAAAAAAATACAAAATATACTTTAAACTTATGTAAAAGTTATATGGTTTTTAAACTTATGTAAAAGTTATATAGTAGGTTTACAACTATTTTATAGTTACAAGAATTAATTTACGGCACGATTTACTTGCTTTTAACGTGGATTTTTTACTTCTGAGAAGTGATAATTGTTTTTTGCGCTCTCCTATTGGGCAAAATTAAGTTTAGATGTGCTTTATTCGATTCTCACTCGTAATATTGCTATAAAAGTCTTAGTTATAACACTCGATTATCGAGCGTTTTCACCGCAATGGCACTGATAATTCAGTATATGGCAACACTGAGCACCAAAGAAAACACGACTAATTATCCGATGAATAGTATGAGTATATATTTTTAATGCATAATTAAAATATTTCGCATCAAATATGATTTCAGAAAAATTAGATAAAATAACAAAGTGTCAATAGTGACAGAGAAATCTTCTTGCAAGCCAACGATTGACTTTGACTATAAACTTAATGCAATAAAATATAAAAAACAGTATAAAAAAACTACAAAAATAAATATGCAAATGAGATGATGTATGCAAATGTAAAATTGCTCACTCTATATTTGACAACTATACAGGAGAAACATTAAACTAAATAGACAACTTAAAAATAAGTAATTTAATCAATATCTCAAGTTTGTAGTGTTTAAATCGAGATAGCAATTTTTTGAGCATGTGTATTTCGATTAACGCCATGTTTAACCAAAAGTGGAGTTAGAAAATTTTTACTATAAGCCATCTATACGTTATCCCAACTAATCAGGTTATGATGAAAAGGATGTAGTAAGTAATTTGTCGTCAACCTGTTAAAAAAATAGCACATTCTGTGTAGAGCCATGTAGTAGTAAAATTAAAATTAAATTAAATTAAAAATAAATAAAATTACGGATATTTCTTATCGTATAACACTGAAATAGTAATATGAGTACATGTAATTAGAAGATATTAAATTAAAAAGGAAATTAGGCGCTGTATTGAAAAGGATATCAAAGGTTAAAAATAAATGTCGATAAATAGCCCAATAATCTAAGTAACAGGTGAATTAAAAATATTTCTAAATAGCTATAAGTATAATAAAAAAAATCAAATAAAAAAGTTTTTATTAAATTTTTCACGCTTACCATAAAAAATCCATCCTGATTTTACAAAATCGTAAAAATAAAATTTCCCACGGAGTCTGGTACAAATTTTTACGGTCGTCCAAGAACCGCTAATGGCTTATTGCGTTTTTATCGTTTGAGGGGAATCTTCCGTCCAGTTTTTATTTCATTTTACATCTCTTTCTCTCTTCGTCTTCTAAATTAGAATTATGTCAATCGGCAATCTCACGGTCAACTTTCCATCTCTAAGCGAATCAATTTCATCGATCCATTGTATCGGCTAACAGTTGTTGTCCGCTCAAGAAGTTCCCCATAGAATTCGATCGCTTTTAATTAAAATCCCATTGAAGTATCCGCGACAATGGAGACGGTTCTTCGCACAATTTACGGTTATTTCAAAATAACGACTTCCAACGGACGGGATTTAATTAAAAAGCATTACAAACGAAGCGAATTATCATTGGAGTAAATAAATAATATAAACTGGTCGGTGTATTTGAAATGGTGGATTTATACTTAAATAACTCAAAAGAAGATAGTGCTTGAGTTTAATTTGGAGGTACATATATACATATAATATATTTTTATATATAATAAAAAATATAATATAAATTATTTAAATATGTAATGAAAAATAATGACAGAATGTGTGTTTTATTCTGTTTTCAGCAAACGTATGTAAATAATATTGTATTGAAAGGAAAACACTTTAATACACAACCGTTTATTGCTAAACGTAAAAAGCATTCAAACAATGTGTTGAACCATTGAACAATATGAAAATAAACCTATGTATCACCAAATTGTCCTGCAGTTCATTTAATATATATATTTTCAATAGATATGCAAATGTTTCACCGAATCGATATCATATATTGTTTTTTATATTCCCTCATATTAAAAATATAAAGATTTACTAGATTTTACTTAATTGATTTTTGCAAACTATTTTGTAATATATATTTTTTGTGTCTGTATTTAATAAATCTCACCATATTGTTGAGCATCAAAAAAGTTGAATAATCTATACACAGTTCCAAAAAAATATATTCATTTCTAGCATCTCGTGAACATCAAATAAATTTTGATTATAATTAATTATTAATGTTCAAAATACATGCTTCAAAAATTTAAAAACGTCATTTTTTTCAGGTTTTGTGTGTATTCTTTTTTTTTTGTTTTTTGACTTCTACACATGTTATTTTATTTATAATGCTTCACATTCCGCCTCAACAATATATTTTTCGAACGAAACCCGATCCGATTGTTTTCTAAAAAAAAAAACGGCACAGCCCTGCCGAATCACCTGTTACAAGAGAACAACAATACAAACAGATTATTCGTGAAGCTGCGCTGGACCGCGGCACTTGCATGCAACAGTATCACAATTATACTTGATCCCTGACCCCAGTGATCACTTTGTGGGTGGCCAGTGACCGTGAGATCATTACTCTTTTCCGTGTACCTCCTCAATCCACGCAGGATATTTACGGCGTTTTTATTAATTGTACCAAAACAAAGAGGAGACAAAGTTTTATTGCGTACAAGAGAGCGTGCCTTGTGTTTTTTTATTATTCCGGTCATCTGGTCACATACCAACCAAAAAAATCACACACGTCAATCTCGACAGGGTTCGTGAGCAGGAGGTTTTGTGGCTAAAGTTACACAACGTTTTAATAATTTAATTACGGTAATTGAAGTGATTAACAAGCGATTAGCAAATACCAGAGTGGTTAGCGCTGTCAATGCCGTATGACGGGTTGTCAAGTGCTATCAGATTTACCTTTGACGGTTTGCTTCTTGACCATTTTCAAACTGCTTAATGTTAATCAGTTTTGAGAGTCTAAGTGCGCGTGATTAGTTAATACGATATTTCATTATTAGTTGGAATATTAATAAATATTGTAGTGTATACATACATATATACATATGTACATATCAATACATACTAATATCAAATTTGTATCACGTAACTAGGTTGTATTATATGTTCTAAATTTCGAAATAGGATGTAGCATCATATATTGATATTTCGGTGACGTCTGTGAATAATGTATTTTGAATGTTATTTAAAAAAAATCTATTTTTATATATATATATATTAATATACAAACTAGTATTTTTCGATATACAGAGATAAAATAAACCATAAATCGGTAAGCTCACCTAAAACATGTTTAAAATATTATTTTAAACATGTTTTATGTGTGTCAATATAAAAAAATATTAAGATAATGCTAGGTGAGATAGAGATTCTTACTATGTAGTGAATAATTGTAATTGTGGTAAATATTAATAAAAAGGGCAAAATAGAGTGGTCCGTAAGATCTGGACTGGTAACCCAAAGGTCGCAGGTTCGAGCCATGGCAGCAGACTCGAATTTTAATTTATAAAAACCGAACCGAATTCTGAAAAAATGATAAATATTTTTTATCGAGAAAAAAAATAAAAAGTACCGTTCATAATAATGCGTTTTGTCATCTATTCAAGTGTCACATTTGTGTAAATTGGTATAAAGAGTTCCACTTTTCATAATATAATAATCTAGCAAGAACTACCAAAGCATAAGATCAAATCGATAGTAAAATCGTGAAACGTTCTACAACATTATTAATGTCTCGTTTGGCGCCACCAGTTAACCTCGATGTTAAAATAGCGGTTAAATATTTGCGATTTGTTTAAGATATTTACATTAGGTAACTTGAACCTTTTGAAAATGATTTAGAACACTAATGGATTTTACCATCAATATCTAAATACTCCCACAACTTTAAAAGACCTTGAATTAATTTTCCCATTTGGGCTCAGGCCTCATCACGTTGATGGATATTGTCCATTTTCGACCCAACATCGAAAGGTCAAGCGATTATAATACAGTCTTGCGTAATGCTGTCGCGTGACCCGAGCCTTTGGAAATTGCGTCCTATTTGGCTCCAGCGCCTTATGGTTGTCGACCCCTTCATTAGGGAGAACCACGTCCACGGTTGGCAATATGAGAGGGCCGGCGCGAGTATCATCACAAAAATGCCACAGTCACGGCCGCACTCGTTTAGCCGTAAACGCTCTCTACAGCTATCTTCCGTTTTTTTCTCTCCATCTCTCCTTCCTCTTCTTCTCTTGTTCTTTTTATTCTTTCCGCTCGGAAATTTTGTGGATTCAACTCTTGGTTGATGTCTCTGCTGCCCAAGCTTACACCCTTGTTTCTCCAGGTCACGATTTCTTTGCTTATCATCTTTATTCCATTTTTGTGTCTCGGCCACGTACTCTCGTTACCGACGTGAAGGCTCGCCGTGTCTTCAAAACGGCTAAATAGATTGCTCACTCGTCACGCTCGTGCCTTAATAAACTCTTTAAATAATACTATTTTTCAATTTCTAAACGCATACATCACACGCGCACCATTCATGGCAACGTTGATTTTTCATTCCATTATGAGGTTAAACTCTTTTAACACACTTTTATCTATTCAAGTTGTAACAGTCAAGTCAAAATTATTAAATATTTTTCTAAATGATCTATAAAATTTGCTCTTAATTCAACTAAAATATTGTCAGAACTTTAAAGTCCGAACATACCATCTAGTGGCAACATGAATAATAACTCGTTTTAAAGTAGTCAGTAGCAGATTTTCCAAAATGATTTTTAAAATGATAACCTATCTGATCGTCGAAATAATAAATTTGGCATTTTTTGAACATCTCTTCAAGTAATTTTTTTTTTAACTTATTTTTTGCGAATTTCTCGAAAAAAATGACAATTAAGAATTTTTATAACCTTTTTTAAAAAAAAATTTACGAATATTTAAAAATGTTTTACAATCGCTGCATAAGAAAGTGTGAGTCTGTGGCAGTCTGTGTTTAAAAGGTAAGGATAAGATATGAAGAGAAGTTTGCCAATGGAAATTCGATTAATCATTTAATAAGACACTTACTACTTCTACTTCTTTGCTTTCGATTTGGAACAAACAAAAGTTTTGCCAAATTTACACCAAAAGACGCAGCTGTTTTTTACTTCCACGTCAGATCTAGTCCAGATTAAGAATTATATGTGAAAACTTAAAAAAATAATAGTACGAAACTAGACTTTAAACACTTTTTTCAAAAAAACACAACATTAACCCTTTGACCGACGATGACACCTATAGAATATAAGCAATAAATAAGCAGCTCATTGATTTAATACATCTTTCCATAATCCTAACTACCAAGTTACCAATGCCAACTATTTTTGAAGTAGCTCAAAAAAATATATTTGATTAATAGGAAAGATTAAAAAATAATTAAAAAGTAATTACACATACAACTAATTAGCCACCAGCAAATTTATCCGGTAAAAATAATTAATGTATTGGTTAAAATATATTTAAGAGTTTGCAACCAACAATATTACGGACTTTAAATCTAAATTTTTGCTCACAATTAAGACAACATAACGGAAAGCAAGTTACTATACTTAAGAGCAGAAATATTAACTACGAAAATTATAAATAGACTATCTGATTCATTCAGGTAAAATATTTATTTTTATTTTTATTATGTTATTTTACAATTTCCGTTTTGTATATATGTATGTTATTAAAATTCCGTTTTCTTGTAGTAATAAATATTAAAAAAAAAATAGTTTAACTTTTATTAATAAATTAATATGTAGGTGAATGCTTTTTCCTACTCATAGGTGTATGTTCATTAAAATATATACCGATAAGCAAACAATAATATGTATACACAAAAACCTCACTTCCTGGGACTGAAACTATTTTGGGGATCACGAAATTTAGAGAAATTTATTTGACAATAAATATAAAGCTTTTTATCCGTCAACAATACAGTACCAGTAGAGTGGCGGAAAAAAATTGTTATCAAAATGTATATTCCATTCTGAAACAGCAGCAGGAGCGAATAGAAGAAAGTCCTAATAGCCACCAGATTGAGTACCAAGCGACGCGATAAAGATCGCGTACTCTCTCGGTCTCTTAACGACTGCCGGACAGTTAACACATGATTATGATTTACGATACTGGAGATTACGAGACGCAGGCATAGCTACGATACTAATACGTAGCTATACTAATTGTACAAATGGTACTTAATTTTAAAACTGTTTTAAATTAATAACGTCGTCTTATATAAAATTAGTGCGACTCCAAAGTTCGTACAGATAGTTCATGTCGTATTATTTCGAAACTTGAGTTAAATTTTGACTGATCAGAAGTGACTGGCTAGGACAAAAGCCAATGATTGAAGTGAAAAGGGTGCCAGCCGGTGAGGGTCTATGTTCGTTCTAAATTGTTAATGAGCTTAAGATCTGAACTGAAAATGAATATCTCAATTAGGAAGTGATAATGAAAGTGACCAATTTTATGTGATGTTTCTGCTTACGGCTGAAAAATGAGAGTGCAAACAATTTCACGTTTCTTCTCTGCCGCGTTTTAATTAGAACTTATAAAATCTACTTTTTTAAAATACGATTATACTATAACAACAAAGAAAAGCGTCATTATTATTGTTAAAATGTTTATATAAACTTTGTATCGACATAAGATTAATTTGGGTTTTGTTGTTTATTTTATCCCTTCGAAGAGCATATTTCTTTTACAAATTCTCCGTTATTGTAAAACAAATAAATTAGCTTTTATAGTATCCATTGTGCAGAAAATAAATTTTAATATTCTTACAATTTAAGTGTATTATTTTATGGTAAGATATAACGCTTTAGCTTCTATGCACGTGCACAGATAAAAATTAATTAGCTTTAAGAAAGGCTTTGTCGTTGTTTTAGCTAAAGCTTTTAGATTCTTTTTGTCGGTCTAATTATTGTTACACAATTTATATTCTCAAATGACGTAGTCAATCTTACCCATATATCCTCAAAAATAACAACATTTTTAGCAGGCTCATGATGAGCAATAATGGTAATTTTAATTTATTTCTGTTTGATTCGATATTATAAATGATCATCCATAAACAATTAAAATGATTAATACATTATTGCGTCCGGCAATTATTCCTACATATACATACATATGTATACTACAGACAGAGTTAAACATGAAGAGCCTCTTGGTAAATGACCCATTTAAAGAAATTCTGATTTTTACTTTGCCTCCCTATTCACTATATTTGACGGCCCCGACTTATTTTTGTTGAGCTACTTAAAGAGACTGGTGTATGTCAACAAACCTTAAACAATTCAGCAACTCAAGTGGAGCATTCATGCCGAAATAACGCCAAAAACCTTGCGTTTAGTAATGGAAGATGCTCTGAAAAGAGCCTATATTAGTTACTAGAAAGTGAAAAATATTTTCGGGCTGTAATATTTGGTTAATAGCTTTAAAAACGCAATCAATTATATTTTCTAAATAAAATACTTCCGTTTAAATCTAATACGTAATTTATATCAATCTGAAACGTAAAGAAGACGATATGAAAAGGTTCTTCACATTATTGATTTTCCATTAGATAATAAATAGTTTATGATTTCCGGAATTAAAACTGAAGCCGTTTGTTTGCAAAATGCAATTTGCTAAGCAATACACACATACTAAGTCATTATTACACAAATACAAAAGAGAGTTTATAATTATAAAAAAATACAATAACTGTAAAGATAATAAATTAAATATAGTTTATTTTAACTCGCATTCTTTTTTGTATGTACAATGGTAGTAAGGAAAGGTTTTAGACTTCCTCTTTTGAGTGAAAGGTCTAAAATATTGAAGTTGGCCACATCTGTTAAAAAAGTTTTATAAAACATATTATATGGGGCATTTAAAAAAAATGCATCCATTGTATTTTTAGCCAAGAGACAATTACGAAATAATTACCAAAATCATTTTTTTCAATATCTTGATTTAGAACACTTTCATAATTATGGACTCATATGTATATGCTATTTTAATTATTTATATATTTTATTACTAAATAGTATATTTTAATTAAAACCGTTATAAAAATATTTCAATACAAGATTTATGCTGGGAGGTGAAATTATTGATTCCTTGTGATTATTAATTATATTAAAAATAAAATTACGCCCTTTTTAAAATTAATTATGTATTTTTAATAACTCAACAACTATTTATATTATCTAAATAAAAAAGAAGCGTATTTTGTAGTGTTTTTAACTATTTAACTCTATTAGAGTCGATTTAAAATCGTGTAGAATATTTTCTGATAGATAATTTGCAATATTCAAGCATTCATCCTACTTAATATTTCATAACGGGCAAATTGAGTGATTAACATCGGCATAGTGGTTCTGCGGTTGTGGTTCAAACACTCTCTCTCTCTGAATTGAACTGAACGACCCTTGTCCTCCAGTAATGGTCCTAAAGGACGATTTAATTGTTTGACATACGACCGATTCGCTCCTTGAAGCGTTAGCTAACATTATGACAATTTAATATAATTATTTAATATAACATTTTAAAAATTGTTTTATCTATGTAGTGCGACCCATTTAATGCAAATCTGTTTCCTGTATGATATTGCAAACATGATAAATATATCAGAGTACATAACAGTTTTTGCAAAAGTTCAAACATATGCTTACTAAAAAATCATACTTTCTTTTACTTATTAATTTAGGTATAACTAGTATTGTAACAGTAAAAAAATCAAAGTAAACCACATAAAAATAGTATGAAATAGTTATAAAATTGCAATAAGAAATCATGATATTATGATCTTAAATATATAAAACATATTTACTAAAAAAACCTTATCAAAACAGCAAAGAAAATTGTATTACATTGATAATATAACTTATTTTAAGCTAAATTGACAATTAACATGTTCTTATATTATGGTCTTGGGTTATTACGAATAACGTATTATTTTAAACGTTCTGTATTTTTAATAAATTCTACATTACTGTATTTTGTTATTACCTATAAAATTTAAGTGCAGTTATAGTGAATTGTAAATTTTATTTGACTTTCATAACTTAATGTTAAATATGTCAAGTTATTGCTGTTGTCTATTGGAAATGTACATGAATATAAATCATACATTTGTAATATATTCATATTTAATATTGATAAAGAAGCCTATATCTTATAAATGCTTAAGTTATGCTCTTTACCATTTTTTATACCTAGTTCGCTCTACTTTCACGTCGATTTTCGGGCCTTTGTGCTATTACTGGGTTAAGGTCAAGTATAGAAATATGATCGCGCAAGTTCAAAAAAGATACCATTGTGTACAGACCGATGAACCGTTAAACGTTTAATGTCCGACGATGGATCATATACCTAATATTTTTTTTGTATTGTTATCATTTCAGTAAAAACCGTCACGGCAAACGATTCTCGGGTCGGCGATCAATAAAGATTGCTCCTATCGAGAGGAAGACAAAAAACTATCTATAATACAATAATAAGTCTATCATGATGACCACTTATTTTACGAAGTCAAAGAAGCTTATTGCGATAAAAGTACACCGACTGTGCCCCGAATAATAAAAGATTTATGATTATTGAGACGGACGAGCGGAGAGAACGTTTAATTGAATGAAATAAAGTAGGGCTTCATTGATTTTTTATGATTTTATTTTATCGTATAAACCCTAATGTGCACTTGCGTGTGTGTGCGGTTAAATTATCTATTGTCCTCGTATATTATGTGTATACGATTTGAATAAACAGAAGAGCGGTCGTGTAATAAAAGTGTACACGGTCTGGGAACCATTTTAACAGCCCTTTGAACCATTTTTGATTGGCCGATTTTTTTGGACCCAAAGCTGTCGGCGGTTGTAAAAATGTTTTTCATTCGCTATGGACAATGTAATAAAAATAGTTTTTTTTATTATACACAAGGACAGGGAAGGGCTGGTGTGTCGATGGTTTCGATTTTTGTTTTTTTTTAACAAAATATGACACATACTTTACTGCATAATCCAATGAAACAATAATTTTGCTCAAATATTGCACGTGTTGAGAACAAAGGATTTGAAGGGTCAAATAACGGTCGTTTTTATATGAGACTGGCTAATCTATAACATGTGGAAAATTTCTGAAAGCAAGCAGTCCTGGGCATTTCAATTTCTGTCTCATTGTATCTTAGTGAGCCGTCGAATTTAGTCACGCGTTAAAATGTTGAGACGAGTGCTAATCGTTCATAAAAAAATATTAAATAATATTATAGCAAAATTGCAGGGAATGATGAAAACCATAACAATTATGAGATATAAGAAACTTAAATAAAATATCATTTATTTCAAAATGAATTAGCCTTAGAAAATAAATTAACCACAAGTATTATTTTAATCAAAAATAAACCATAATAAGTAATTAAAAATTAAACACAAAAAGTATTTATTTATTCTCCAATAATAATATTATCACCTACAAAAAACCCCCTACACTTATGTTAGCGTTCATTTCAATTTACAATTAGCGTTCATTTGTAGAATGCACTACTTGGTATTAGCTACTTTAGTTTAATCAAGTCGCATTAGACTATATATAGTTAATAAGATCGCTGCAACATCACGACGATGTAGGTTTTGGACAAAAATTCACTGAGTTATCGTGAAGAAAATTCTGAGTTTGATGTCCACAATTCTGGACTGCCTTATGAAAACGGCATACATCTGCAATATAATATTTTTGTAAGACCTGACTATACCGTTTGAATCGAAGAAAAAAGTGTGAAGAACCTTGACATTCGATCTAATTTGACGTGCCTTTTTAGTCACGGCTCTTCAGACTACTTCCACTGAGAAGATTGGACCTTTATTTCTATGTTATACTCATACAACCTTGATTTATGACGCATTAGAACAATTAGAAATAGTTGGCGACTTTTTTCAAATACTACTAATTATTTGTGATGCTCTTTTTTAAAAAAAATATTTGCAATTCGTTTCACGCCCAAAATGTCCATCAAATTAGCTTCGTATGAACAGTACGAGTATGCATTATGGTTTTTCGATGATTTTCATTTCTCGAAAAAGATGTTTCTTTATTTTCACCACTAGATTTTCTCGGTAAATTTTGATAAATAAGAAATATATGTAATTTATAGTATGTGATTTTAACATGACATAGTCATAATTTTCAACGAAGTTCTTGTTTGGTGGCTAGAGATTAAATTCATGTGCGAAAATCCGCATTCATACCCACTTAAGGAACTAGAAATTGTATTCAGAGTCAGAAAATATTCAACGAATGTAAATTAGTAGCACTAAATTTAGGTATTCGATCTGAAAATTTAGATCGAATACCTAAGGAAAAAGCAAAGAAATAAGCTGAATTTTATAAATTTAATGTTTTTATACATTGTATAATCGATAATTTGACAACTGGATTTAATGCAGCAAAATAAATAAATAATACATTTAATGTCATGTGTTAATTTCTAAAATAAAATCTACCTCGAAGCTATCCCGAAAATATTTTTTAAAATATGTATTTCATTTCAGTAAAATCATATCGGAATACATTTCTACCAGTGGATATATATTTTTAATAGTGAAAATATAAATTATCTGGTACAATTATATGATTTCAACTTTTTTATATGTAGTAATATATATTTACATACTTATTATTATTTATTTATATCCGATGTATAAATGTTACAGTGAATGTGTATTTTTTGGTTTTTATATTTTAACTAGTAAATTTCCAATACATTTTCATCAATAGATACATATTTCTACTAGCAAAAATATAATTTATCTGGTATGCGCTAATATGCTGCTCTAAAATGTCTGAAACTCTATTGCAATACGTCCATATTCTGTTCAAACCTAAACCTAACTTAATGAAAGTTCTTAAACTAATTATAGTTTTAGAACTTTAATTAGGGAAAATCCAAAATACAAACTAAGCCAACTCATCTCTCAGGGTAAAATAAGCTGAAGAATAAGTACAGAACGACTCGCATCTCACATATTGCCCCATAGTTTGTCTGCATTTTGATTATATACTATGTTAAAAATATGATAGCTATCCTTACCGATGTTACTATGCACTTATAATATAAGAGGGCTGATCAAAGTATATTCAAACCGAATTTTGGTCAATAGGAGAGCGCAAAAACAATTATCACTTCTCAGAAGGCAAAAATTCACGGCAAAAGCAATAAAATCGTGTCGGCGCCGTCGCAGTGGGAACGCTCGGTAACGAGCGTTCCCACTGCGACGGCGACGGCACGATTTTATTGCTTTTGTCGTGGATTTTTGGCTTCTGAGAAGGGATAATTATTTTTTGTGTTCTCCTATTGGAAAAAATTCGGTTTAGATGTGCCTTATTCGACTCTTATTCCTAATATTTACGATTTTATAATTATTACGATTTTATTGCTTTTGACGTTGAATTTTGACTTTGCACCGCGGTGGCACGATTTTATTGCTTTTGCCCTAGAATAAAAATTCACTATACGGCAACACTGAGCAGCAAAGAAAACACGACTAATTTTCAGATAAATATTATGAGTATATATTCCTATTTAAATACCTTATAAAAATATTTCACATAAAATATGATTTCAAAAAATATGTAGCTACGGTGGCTAAGTTGTATGATTATTTGTAGTATAGATAGTATACAAAATACCATTTTTGTCATGAGGCCTGGAATCATTGTTTTCCCAGGGTGCACAGGTTCATTTTCGGCAGACCTACGCATACTAGATGACACCTATTGGGTATTTAAAATTATTCCAATTCTGAGTAGCAGTGCCCAAAGTTATTCTGCATATAAATGCAGCTCGACACTATTATTTTCTGAAGTTTACTTGACAATATTACCTTCTGATAATTTTAATCTGTGATTAGCATAATGCTAAACTATAATAGAAAGGAAAAAGGTCTAACAGTAATTATTTAAATCCTAATATCACAGCAGCGTCGTCGCACGCCAGAGAAACCAAATATTTCTTTTAAATAATCTTTCGTCAAAATAGTTGCCGGAACGCCGTTCCAGTGCATTCTATATATAATAATAGAAAAAGCACTGTATGTAACACATAAAAAGATAGCATTTTGCTGTTAAATATATATGAAGGTTAACTTTATGATATTAACATACATGAAACATTGAAAAGATATTCAAGTTTCAAAGTTGTATTTGAACTAGATTTACCTTGGCAACTTTTATATCTCCAGTCCATCCCTGCTTTTACATATGTGTATAAAACGGCTTTATTACAAACTTGTATACAATATTACTTATAAATATTATTTTGACATATATTAGACAACCCAACTCCCCATATAAATTAAAAGTATACAGTATACTATCATTTGCATTAATTAAAATTTGCCTACTAATGTATAATTAAACTTTCTAAATAGACCATAATTATACACGTGGAAATGTACTTCCATCACACCGCCATCATCGTCTATGCACATACGGCATACGCAATTGGTGCATTTCACATGAGACAATGGCGGCTTTTAATAGCGCTTCGCGGCCAATAAAAATGCTCTATGTACCGCATAATTTACATACAATAAAACTCAATTAGATTTCACGGCAATTAATTTCATAATGTCGGCACCAGGTAGCCGTTGGAATTGAGTCATATAATTCAAACAAAACGGTCGGAGTCTAGCCACTCATCAGATCGGTGGGAGGCCCTACCAAGTTAACACTATTCTTCGAGAGAATAACATAGACAAGGGTGTATGATTTAAATAAATGTGTTGCTAATAAAAAAATCACTAAGAAACAATATAATATGGGCAAAAAAATATTACATGATATTAATAAAATCTTAGTAAATAAAACCAATTTAGTTAGTAATTATTTCACTATCAATAAAGATGGGAGGAACTTATAGAGTTCAATTTTACCTCATAAAGTATTTTTATAATTTGTATAAATATTTAATAATATTTTTATTATATTTAATCAAATTTTTTAACTAAGTTGAATTTAAAGAATTTCAATTAAATTTCTAAAATAATCAATTTCCAATCAGTAAAGCTGTCGATTGAATTTGCGCAACGCTATGCTAGTTTCAAATTAAAAACTTTACCTCTCATAATTTATGAACAAGTAGTGAAAGGAGCCATAATGCCTCATTAAATTCAACATGTCGCAGTTAAGCTCGTACACAATTGCAATTTGTTCGACAATCGAGCGAATCAGATTGATTTGTGAATAATTGATTGTTACCGTTAATTCCGTCGATTAATTAAATTCGAATTTTGTATATTTGCACATTTTCATTCTCAAATCCATTAATAACATCGTTTTTCTCAATTAATGTCAAAAGTTATATTCTTCGACAAAGAAATGGGGTGAAGGGTAATTTTTTACATTGAAGACATATGCCTCTGAGCGACATTCATCATACCATGTAACGAATTCTTTTTAGGCGAAAAAAATCTAAACGATACAGATGTCATCATTAAAATCGAATACATAACGTTGAATAGTCTAAAAAGTCCATTCATACGAAATATATAGTGTATCTTTGGAGTGGCTACTTTTGTGTTCGCGCAACATTGTGTCGCAAGAATTCGCCGTAGATAAGTATCAGTATATTTTATTGATGTGTATCATTCCGCGTTTCTCTTCCATTGAATTGCCATCGTATAGGAGCCAGGGTCCCATTGTCCCGCAACAGGGGGACAAAGCGAAATTGCAGAAAAGACACCCGATACCTGCTAATAATCCCGGGGGTACATTCCCTTTAGTCCGTGGCTCCTTTCCGCACGATTGCCAATGCAAGTGAACTCGTTTTGTTCCATGCGTTTCGGCACGAAAGCCGCCGACGTTGTCAGGACATGCAGCCACCGTACGTGGATACCTGGGGACGGTGATCTGATTGCAACACAAACGCCTTCACCACGCTCGGTTTGAGACAGAAGTACAATTACACATTACTATTTGAATCTAACGATCCGGTGATGGTTTTCTGCAAAATTGCAGACTAACGAGATAAGCCGACTAAAGAACCAACTGAAAAGTACTCTTAATGCACAAGAAAGAGTAAACCTAACCCAATTTAAAAATTAAAAATAAATAAATCTAATTATTTGCAAAATAGGCACATTTATTGACAATAAATATAATTTACTAACTTAATTACTCATAATAACTTCATAACTAATAAAGATTTTAAAATGTTTGATCTTGTGTTAGAATTTTGTATATATTTTTAATATATTTTCACACTTAATCAGGGATGTTCAATACGCGATTGGCGCAGCAATGTTGTTAAAAAATTAATTAATAATAAGATTTCAAAATTTTTCAAAACAATTTAGCATGACTTACATTATCTCATAATAAAACTGCTGAATTGAAAAAGCAAAATATACAACAAAAGAGCGTTTCATAAAAAAAGACACGACTATTTTTTGTTGAAAAAACTCAGCCGTTTTTGCAATGCATTAAACATAATTTTTAAAGACATTATATTTCATTTCTTGTAAAATTAAAAAATAACTGCAAGGAATGTGCCGAATAGAAAAAATAAAGAGCAGAAAAATCTTAGGTCGCAACAACAACTATTTTAAAAAATTACTTCTCATTTATTAGTAAAGGCAAGTAATTTCTTTATTTATTTCCATAAAATCTTCCATTGAAACCTGACAGCCGTAAGCCCAATGCATTACAACGGGGTACATCTGTACCAACTAAGTAAATTAATTAGATATAATGAGTAAGTATTAACTACTACTTAGACTAAAAGCGGTAACAAATTTAATTTCTAAACTGACGATGAATTTATTAAAGTACGTGTTGAAAGCGTAACAGAAATAATCTGTCCTAAAAACATACAAGTCTTATTACATAGCTTTAAATGAAAGCAATGATGTTACAGAAATGGTTCAACTTATTTCAAAGACTTGACAACGAATTTAATATTACTGAAGAACTGACTTCCATAGTTTCACTAAAAGGCAAGTTTTTTCGCAGATTTGTATAAAACAGAAAAAGCAACATTGTTAAGAATTTGCTTAACCGTTACATGTTTGATATAGTAACTGATGGTTGGATAAAAAAAGACTGATGAGTCTATGAATAACCACAATAATCTACTAATTGAAGACCTCAATAAAAATAACATTTTAACTAAATATAAGCACAAAATGTCAAATCACTTGTGAAGAAAAAATATCAATGGTTACAGATATTCAGCTAAATTTACATACATAAATTATCACTTAATCAATTGTTTTTCTTTCCCCCCCCCCCCCACTAAAATGGGAAAAGATTCTTAAATTATAACCACCTACTTTACACAATATGTCACTTGCGATTATTATCTCGTTTCAAACATATATTATATTAAACATGTTCGTCTGTAATGCATGCAGTTAGCTGCAAGTTGAATATAAATAATAATAAGCTGTACATATAAGGTCGACTATGAATGTAAGTAAATCGACTATATCATCGTCTTCATGACATCGTTTTTTAATATAATTTTCAATGTAACTATTATGTGATCTGTAAGATCGTATCGGACTAATCAGATTTTTTTATTCATTGATTGGTACGGTTTTAAAAAATTCCGCTTCGGCGCTGATTTATCTGAAGCCCCGTCGGGCCCCTGAGGTTCCCTCGGCTGGGTGGTCAAGTGGGCATCCTTAAAAATTGGTCCATCCTTGCTTCACCAATTACGCTGTCACGAATGCGGGCCATAATAAAATCATTATAAGACTATCCATTGTGCATGGGCTGCCCAGGACCACACGTACACCTGGCCGAGAGGAGGAGATGATTAACAACTCCTCAGACGTAATAATCTTCGATAAGCTTCGGTTGGTGATTAGAGCCGAAAGCGCAGGGATGTAATTTAGTAATCAAATTCGAGCGTAACATGTCCAGTCCGTTGCGTTGATTTGTTGTTCTGTTGTTACGCGTTGTTTGTATATAGTGCCCACTTACAAGTTTTTATGTGATAGAAAATTATTTAATTGAATTACAACTCGACCTATGTTTCGGATATCATTATAACTACCAACTCATTAAAAGCAGTGTCTACATCAAATTAATACCACTTGCATTTCAACATAGTTTTATTAAAATGTATTTAACATTTTCCAATCATAATCTTCACGCATTCATTCGATGTTTTTATGCAAACAATTATCTTTTGCACAGGGTAGAACTACTTGCTTATCGCGCATCCTTTCCATACAAAGAGTACTTTTCCGAGTGATTAACGTTTTAGAACAAATATAATAATATATGGTCCGTGAAATATAAACAATTTATTACGTATTTGTAAAGTTCCGAGATATTTTTAATATTTTGCTTATTAGAATGACTTCTAAATTCACACTATCTTTGTCAGCTGTTTCAATTACTATTATATTTGAATTTAGTTGTAAATGAATAAGCAGTGGCTACAAATCGACATAAAAAGCATTTTATAACACTGCATTATGGACAAATAACCCTTTAAAATTTAATATCAAATTAATTTTTGTTCCAAAGTTAGCAATCACAGCACCAATTTTAACAAATCTATCGACATTCCTTAATTTTCACCTGGCATTAAAGAGGTCGCTTTAATTAATGTTGTGCCTCTTCTTAATATAATATATTATTCTACTAAGACATAGATAGACAAAAAAGTGTTGCCATACTTTTCTTTTAAAATATTAGATAACATTCTTGCCATTTTTTAATTTCATTTAATTTTTTTATTCTTTCGTTGTTCTCTAGTCATTAGCCCAACGTCTAACAACGGGGTAAATCTGTAATTACTGGAGAAGTCAATCAGACATAGTGAATACATATAAGTTAGTATTAACCACTAGACTTTAGTCAGGGAATCGGTGACATCCATATAAATAATTATAAATTATTATGTATATTTGAATTTATAATCAATAGATTATATGTTAACTTTGCAGTTTAAGCCAGTTTTAATGGTATCGCATTTTTATAAATAAAAATTCTGCGAGTCTAGAAGTAGAGAAGGAAAAAAATAAGATTTAGAAGGCCATGATGAATGAAATTTGATTTTTAAAAAGCAGGTAGCAAAACACACTAAGTTTGACATTTGTCGAAAGCATGTCATCAGAAGTATAAGTGTGTGAGTTAAATGGTTTTATAAGATTTTATGCCATTTATAAGTTAGTTGTTGTATTTTTTTTTGTAAGAAATTAAAAAAAAAGTTATATTTTTTTTAATGATTTTTTTTCGATATGAATTAAATCAGTATCAATTTAAAAAAATATTTTTATTACAGAATTTATATTAATAATTTGACAAAAATTAAATTAAATTTGCTACTATTCGAAAAATAAAATAAGAATTTGGAAGCGTCACTAATATTAAATAATATTATATTAACATATTATTTGTGATCTACTTTCACTAAATAAATCATTTGTAAGAATATTTATTTTGATACGATCGAGAGATTATGTACATACTTTGGTCTGAATCTGGGTAAATCATATTACTACATACATATATACAAATGTATATTAAAAATACAACGTATGGGCGAGTGGTAAAATATCCGATTCGATTGAGACATAAAAATAGTGACGCATGATCCCATTGTATCATCATACCTACGTATTCGATTGGCCCTGGGCGTCGTCCGTGTAATCCGACGGTGTCGGTTGTGTATTGTGTTTTATATGGCGATATAAAAATCACAAATCAGACCAAGATTGCGAACATCGTAAACCATAAAACGCACTCAGGAAGCCATAAAAATTTGAAGCGTGGCCCCGGGCGCCACAATATTGCAGACCGCTGCTTTATTGGTTCAAATTGGGTGTTTATTTTCGAGTGTCTCGAGATAAGATAACGCGAAGGTGGAGGATGGCAGATGAAAGTTGACTATTATGATGTTGTTGTTTTTTTAATATCGTTTTTTTTTATTGTTGCGGTAACGTTGCTAATTACGTACGAGATCGAGATGCATGATTCGAGTTATGGGATAATTTGCGTGTTGTGGAATTAACGGAAACGATCGATATCGATTTGCTGTTAGATATGTATGTTTCAATGAGAGGTATAAATTTTTTGTAGGAAATTTAAGTCGACTTTAAATGGCTCGAAATGAGATTTTTTTTGACGTTTATTTTTTTAATAGAATGGTTCATAAAATATTAGATTTTTTTTCATAAACGATCGATTTAATTTTTAATAGTGTACTTTCGATTATCCGGGTGCGGATTATCTGTGCTTAAAATAAACATTATTAAAATAAATGTATTTCTATAACTAGAAATAAGCTACTTGGTGATAAAATGTCCTACAAAATTGAAAATAAATCATACAACATGATCATGTGATACATACATATGTATACAAAGATCTTATACTCTTCAGAAGCACTATAGATATACTACAATATTTTTTCCACAAATAAAAAAATGACAAAAAATACTTATTTTTATAATATTATATAAATAACACATTTTCGACAAGAATATCAGTAAACATATTCATTTGATGGTCGTAGGGTGAGAGATAATAATCATTTAGTTATTACGTTACTTGTGGTGTTATTATTTGATGATACACGTTTTGTACCCATCCTATTACACTCTAAATGAGAATTATAGTAATGAAACAATACAGCTTTTTGGAAGTTTTCATTCCAATTTCGCACAATCGTTATTTGAGCTCGTCCAGGGCAGTTTTTGCGTCGGGCAAAAAGCGCGGGCGATCTTTTTATCGGCCCTGCTCCACGATGGCCATGTAAGTGTATCAAAAACAGACATACACATATCGATTGTGGCCAGGACATCGAAACGTCCTTCGTTCGTCCGGCAAATTGTTTCAACAAACGCCGCCTCCATTGTCAGCCCCCGAGTTCGCCGAGTGCTTTTGTATCGGATTTCAGTTACAGATGCCGATCGTATCAGGATTGTATCTCGGCGTTATCTCGGGGCCGCCATCAGGATATCGGCCTCCTCGGATGCTGAGGAGCCTGTCCTTCTTTCGGCAAACAAATCGAGGATGTGATCCGATTGTTTTGTCGAATGGGGATGCCGCAATAATTGCTCGCGGAGCGTTTGCTCGACGAGGGTATCGGATTTCTTCAATCGAGCGTGTTCAAATGTTTTGTATAAGTTTAAAAATATATAAGTATGTACTCTTATGTATTTTAAATGATAGTTAACCTTCAATTATTAACTCATTATTAATTTTAAGTATGGTAAAAAAGTAGTTGGATTAATAATGTAGCAAAATTTAATCAATATCGATAAGATATATTTTATGGACGTAAAAGTTTACAACATATGCTAAAATAAAAACAAAGTGAAGCATTTTAAGCTTTCCCGTAAAGGTACGAAATTTGAATAGGTCTAAAAAGCAGGAAATTAATATGAAAAAGAATAAAAAAGCAAACCCTCAGGTGCATTTAGATAATTTAAAACTATCATATATAAAAATATGTATATTTTATAAAATGGGCTATGCAATTTAGATTCAGAAATCACAGCTAGTAGAACGTAATCTCTGTGATATATAAGTAAAAAAGAGATGACAATATTTTGCTAAAGCCAGTATAGCTCTCATCCTAAGTCATTACACATTTATACAATCAATATGATCGTCATCATTATTTTTTATATTTTAAAAAAATAATTAAATTTTTATAATATTGTCATAATTTATATGTAAATATAGAGAAAGTTCAAAAATCATTTTTCAAAAACTATTGAATTTTTATTATTTATCTATTAAAAATATTAAGGGTAAAAGTATACGTGAAAATATATTTTTAGAAAAATATTTTTTATTAAAATCATACATCATAAAATGAAAAACATGAAATATAAAACCACAGTTCAACAAAATATAGATAAAATTAAAAATACTTGATATGATAAAACAAAACAGTATTCTAATAACTATCTTCTAAATCTTAAAAATACACATTATTAGAAAATCTTTTCAGTACACTTAATATTTTCAGTTTTCAATGCCCTGCAATGACAATTGCAGGTCTCATAAAAACTAAAGAAGAGTGAATAATTACGGTTATTGCATTTTAACCCTTTTACAAAGCAGGACAAAGCGTTAAATTTGGAAACAATGAATTGTTTGGTCAAAAAATCTGTATTCTCAAATATGCACCTCTTAAGAAAAACATAAAAATATTCGGCAAAATTGGGCCGATCAATTGTTTCTGTAAACTGTAGGATACTGACTGTGATTTCTGAACAGAGTATATTGTGTATATTGGACTATTGAATTAATATTTAAAAACATTTATTAATCACTAGATAGAAGTGTTTTGAGCTAATTGCGATAGATGGTAAAATTCATAATAAATTTAAAAATATGATAAAATCATAAAATATTTAAGTAGATGGTAAAATTGTTTTTGAACGATTTCCTCTTAAAATATTCTAAAATTTGGATGAAATGGTGTTTTTTTTAGCTTATATTTAGATTTTTTTTGTAGAAATTTTGTGATAAATATTTTAAGATTTTTTTTAGAAATTTTGTGATAAATATTTACAGAAGATACGGACGGCGTTTTCAAATCTAATTTCTATTTTGCGTAAACCTAGTTTGTATTTTTTTAATTCTTATATGTGGAATAGATGCGATAATTTGCGGAAAATAAAAATCAAAATTAGAAAATATGCAATTGATGCTCAAAATAAATGTCTCTATTAATCATCGAATTAATTTTAAAATTATAAAAGATGTTTATAAATTAATATTATAATTTAAATAAATATTATATACACAACGCAACAAATTGATCAACACATTTTTTGAACACAAAATGGAAATTTTGGGTTAAATTTATAAATATATTTTCCAGCGTCAAATGTATTTCTGTATATATTTCAGCAATTAATGAAAAAATATTTTCAATATCTTAGCCTATTTAATTTAAAGAATACTAACTCACAGTTTGAAAAAATAAAATAACAATTTTTTATAATTAAAGTATTACTATTAAATTGGCGTCTATGCTTCTAAAAATTCACCGTGTTCTAAAATTTGTGTTTATTAATTTTATTGACAAATCTTCGTATTTTTCTGACCCTTCCCCGCGCAAAAAGTATAAATCCTCTTCCTTAATATTATAAAATAAACAATTTATTTAATTTATAAGATTTAAAACAACAACAAAATGTTCAAATGTTTAAAAAGCTGCAAATAAGGTTCTCCACTTATTTGCAGCTTTTTCAATGAAACAAATAAAGCTAAGTAAAATTTAATTCAAAAATTAAAAATGTCATGGGCTGATTTGTTGCGGAGATTTTCAATAGCTTTTCTAAAAGGTCTATACACCTATCGACGCACAATGGATTTTTTGGGAAATATTACTCATAAATTACCATTTTGTTAAAATAAAATTTAACCATTTAATGGTTATATAGTAATTCAAATATTTTTTATAAACAATAAGTGGCATTTGACAAACTTACATTTAAAAAGCTAAGTGCATTTGAAATTATAACCAAGGAATTGTCTCTTCAAAACCTAATTACGGAACAGACCACAGTCCTTAAAAGTTTCCCATATATTAATAAAGGCCAATAAATAATTTGAATTATTAAATAAAAAGCACATGTGTGATTAAATTATTACCATTGTCAAATTTAGAAACTCTGGTAAACTTTTGATTCGGATACAATATGTTGCGTTTTGTGCCTTATCCGACAAAAGGACGTAACCAAATATTTTATCGTTTTGAACCTTTTTTAAAATAATCTAAAACACACTATTTTTTACTATGTAACTGATATATAATATGCTGGATATTTTTTATCATTTTTTTACATTAAATACTTCCCCTTATTTTATTTATTTACTCTTCTTCAAACTCATCCTCTGATTCATCGCGATGATCGCCCCTTGATCTCTACTAATTTCTGATACCAATAATTAGACCGACGTGCCTTATGTCTCTATTACTCGAAAACGAAAACACGAAACGTCACTTATGCGGCCCGCATACTCAAATCTGATAACACTTGTTCCCAGGCCGCAAACGATGCCCCGGGAGGCCGCGTTCGACCCTTAAATTTCGAAATCTAATTCAATGTTCACCGTGCCGGGGTCGTTACGACCCCGGTCATTTTTAATTATGTCCCAACGCCGAAAGGACTGCCGATTCCAACCGGAAATAAATTCTATCCGTCCTACATCCTGCCGCTTTGGGGGTTAAACGGACTTTTGACACGGTTCGATCGCGATAGTGTCACGTATGAATAAATTCCTGCCGAGACAATAAGTTTGGGGCGTTTAATTAAATAAACCCTATTTAATTTAAATTTTATCGCTACGAGTGTGTACTCTGTGTGTTTGATCATTGTTAATTGCGAGCGTGGTTGTGTGTATATTTTAACAAATAAATGTTCGGGCGGAGGTAAGCGACAGTTAAATTTAACTTTAAGACATACAAAAGGGTTATAATCGAATTTAACCGTGAGTAAATTGTATATTTAGTTTGCTGTGTATATAATATTATTTCTATATTTTTTTGACAATCAATATAATTGCAATTCTTGTTTTTTTCTCTATCATTTTTTGAAATTTTATATATGTACTTAATTAATAGAAACAGTGAAATCATCATCATTTTTTTTATTTTATATGTATATGTATTTAATTAATAGAAACAGTGAAATCATCAACCCTCAGTGTGAACCTTTCAGATATCACGTACTGAAAATGATGTTTTGTGTCCGCGATTGTGCGAACATAAAATTAAATACATTTAATTAATTTTAATTACAAAATAGATTTTTTAACAAGTGTACCACACGTAACACATTGTTTTGAAATAATCTAAAATTTTAGATTTTTGTAGCAGTCTTTGAAATAAGTCGTGCTGTTCTTTATTTGAGATTTAACTATATTTTTTTAACAACTTGTAATTAGCTAGTTCTTAAAAATCAAATTTGTTACAATATTTTATTTTTATAAAACTGCATTTTGTGAAAATAATCGTAAATCATATTTTATATATCTCCAACACATAATTTACATGTTAAGATATTTTTACTAATGCGGCAAAATAAATCATTTTACTATTCAAAGTAAAATAATCAATGAATTTTGGTAAAATTCGGCATTAATGTTTTTATTATACATAATAGCATTTTTTTGTTAAAATTTTACGTTGCGATTATATTAATTTCCGACTTTCAAAAATAAATATGAAATTTATAAGAAATACATCTAAACATTTTGCACTAGACTTCCAAATGAGCTTTTTAAAGTAATTTTGAGGAGCTCTTAAAGATCGTTCTCATGCGTTCATATTTTAATATGCCTACTAAACTTATTAATAGTTTTGATTTTTCGACTTGTGAAAAATAGTTATTTTTAATATTTTAACACTGCTGTGACCCACAATCGAATTTCCCACGACGCGACGTTTGGTCCAGCGCGGGTGTGAAATATGGCGCGTTTTATTGACGAATTAACCCATTCGAACGTACAGTTTCCGAATTCCGGTAAAGCCTCCGGAGAACGGTAGGCGAGTCTTTTAAGTAGTAATAAAAGCCAAATTTTACGACACACAGGTTATACCCATGAGAAGGATGGCCGATCGTAGGAGACAGGTCGGCAACGCACGAATTTACTGCACTCGGTCCGAATACGAAATTATATTGACATTGGGCCCGCCAGTGGGCGGACAACCGATTATTAACTCTCCGTGAAGATTCACAAAGTTGAAGAAGAAAAACAAACAGTCATGCCAACGAGCGATTACGACGAAATTGGCCTAAAAGTCTCATTAACATACTACCCTCGTCGCTGAGTGAACCACTTCTTGCTCTTCTTGGAAGGCTCAAATTCGATAAACACAGATTGGACACACGCGACAAATGCACTTATAATGCGACGATTATGGTGTTAGCTTGCCATAAAAAGTATGGGTGGTATAAAAAGGATTTTGAGATTGCTTTTAACTCCTTAAAAAATAATAAATATATTACGGAAATGACACGGATTACGTGGAACATTCCTATATTAATTCCGCATCAATAATTGTCATGGGAAAATCTTATGAGGGTGTGAATGCATTATTTAGTTCTACTAACTTAAGCGACTTTTCGTTTTGCACTTTGTAGATCGTTTACATTTATTGATAAATACGAGTAGATGAAAATATTGTTCTTTCAATATACACGATTTTTGTGGGTGGCCTCTTAAGCATTTTTCAATGCCCATTACACATATAAAACAGATTATATCAACACACGTGTAACAACTACATCTGTATTTGCTTGTTCAAAATACGATTAAGCAGGATCCCAGGTTCAGGATTTAGAAAACGGTCGCGCAGCTCTATAACTATCAATTACACTTGTTACCGGGGATCTCCGATATAGCGAAAACGGAACTAGCAGATCGCTAAACGGAGATTAACATCGTTTACATATAGCACAGTTTAACTTATCCTCTTGTCCCTGGTAAAGCTAGGTGGCCCTTTGTCTCTCGTTCATAATAATTTATCGAATTTATGCGAGTACACACAGGGCCTGTTTATCGGAAATGTATCGCTTGTATCTGGATAGGAAATTCATTAACCCTTTGTGCGTTCTTCTTACTAGTGCTGCTTTTACGTTATCCATCGCTGGTTTCTCTTCTTTCCGTGCGAATCTTTTACAAAAAGAAAAACTCGAGCTATATATTACGCACGTCTTCGCAGTAATCTCTACATCGAGTTAAGTCAATTGTTAAAGCTCCCGGTGTTGCGTCGGCCGAGTCCTTAATTTATCGCTCCTTGGCGCCTGAATACCTAATGCCTCACGGGCTAGGACAGGGTAACCATAAATTTGTATCAAGTTAATTAAAGCAGATTCTAATACTTGATCTAGTCTAGTTGATGATGTTAATAAGAGCTTAAATTTTATTTACAATATAGTGGTTTATTTGTATAAATTTCATGCGCTCATATTTTAAAAATAGAAAGCATTAGTCCAAAGTTGGCAGAACTATGCTTATTTCAACAAACATGTTCTTGTATTGGGTTATTTTTATACTACAAAAATTTGGCTTTGCTTAATTAATAACGAATTCTAGATTTATATCATTATTAGGATAGTAAGCGTATAGTGATCCCTTTATTTCAATGAGGAACTTAAATTGCAATCCATTTCATTGTGATTACCAACTTTTCTCAGTCCATTGATTTTATTTCAAATGCTAATAAAGCACTGATATTATGCAGTAAACATGAGTCATTCGGTGATTAATCCAGAATTCCAGAATTCAAAATGTTTTAGTCATTATTTTTTTGTGATAGACCTTTTTTATCAATGTCATTTGCATATCCCATTACATAGCGTAACTTCTATTCTTCTTTATAATTATCCTTCCGTGATTCAGATTTTCGTAGAATGCTGATCGTGCTCCAGTAAAAGCTGACAGGTGTACAGCAAAATATTAACCACCCTGATGTAGGTGAAATATTAAAATGTCCTCTTCTAAATGGGGAATCAAAAAATAATCCGATTTAAAAATGAGTTATTCGAAACCACACGTAAACCTATAGATTTCTAACATTGTCTATTTTTGGAGAGACCGTCTCTCAAGATGAGACGAATGATTTGCCATATGTTTAAATAGTCAATCAAATGCATGCGCAATGACAATAGAATTATATTAAAAATAATTATCGCGGAAATAATTCCCCTTAACCGTTGTGATTTCTATACTGTATTTGAACTTGGAAACTCGACGATTTAAACACTAGATACATGCATTGGAATTGTTTCGGTTCTAATAGATCTAGGACGACGTTTTTTAACTATTTAAGATTTATACCTTAAAATCAGAGCCGGATCTAGATAAAAATAATCTCAAGGTTATTCTACTTGTGAGGCCCCTCTAAACCCTCCATTCTCACAAGTGAAGAAAAATAAAGTGTTAATTTAAAAAATACCAATTATTATTAAATACAGCATAAATATTACATCGATGTATTATAACTTAAAATTAACACTGTGACAAGCTTATGCAATTAGCGACATTTATGAAGAATTATTTTATTAAAAAAAAACAGATTTTTCAAACTTTATTGTTATGAGATCTAATGTTATGTTGCAATGAAAGTGATAAACTTGAACAAACAAATTTTGACATTCTCTTGAAATGATTTCGCCATAAAAATATCAAGAAAAAAACTTTTTTAGTCTACTCTACTTATATTTAATGATTAAAGCTTATTTATTTCTTAACCTATATTTTATACATATACTATATGATTACAATAATGTTGAAGAATAATACAGAAGAATAATGTTGAAGAAATTGGAGAATAATAAAATAAGTTAATTGGTTTTAAGATGGTTTATTATTTATTTAAAATAAAAAAACAAAAAGTTAAAATAAATTATGCATATTCCAAAGAGAAATTAATATCTCATGGTGTACCACAGTTGTCTAAATTGGGACCATTATTATTTATATAAAATATTAATGATCTAGTTAATAATGTAAAAAAAGTTTCAAATACATATGTTTGCGGACGACACATTAATGTATTGCATGGGTGATAATATTGAAGAAATTGTAGATATTTTAAATAATGAATTAAGTATAATGCCTGAACTTCACTCTCTGGAAGTTACCGAACCCAAAGGTCTACCGAGTATGGTCAAGGTCACCGACTTCCGAGTAGCGTCCACACTGCCCCCAAAATGTATAAATTGCGCACGGTGTGGTATTTCGATTAAAATCGACTATGAAAATTTAAGCGCAGACAAAAAAAAAGTTGCTCTGTAAAGCTGATAATTTTTCGCAACTCGTACATTGGGCAATTATTATTATTTTATTTGAGTATAGTGAAAAATTCAAACCATTGATTGTGATAAAGCAGGTAAGTGTTTCTACGTTTCATAGCTCTTTCTTGCAATAGCTGTTATATTAAACACACAATATTATTTTGAATAAGTACCATTTTTTAGTACTTTTTCCAATATTTTTTTTTAATTTTGAGTTCATTAGTTATATTTCCCACCACTTTTTAATCTAGATTTTATATACAATATATAGCTTAGGTCTTTCTCTTTATGATACATGTAAAATTGACTGCGGATTTTTGCGGTTTTTAATACATTGCATACCTTAAAAATGCATTATTCTTAAAAATGGGACGGGGCTTAGTCGCGAAAGTTAGGACCTAAACCTTTTAAACCATTATAACTTTTTAAATAGGTAACGTGTTAACGTCAAATTTAAAATACAGTTTTGTAATGATTGTAATTTTTTAATAATATGGTTACCGTGATAAAATCAGTAAACGTCAAATTGTGGATCGCGTACTAATAAAATAAAATAAAAATTTGCTTAGAATCACAAAATATACACATATTTAAAAAAAACGATACCGAGTATAATAAAATGCTAGTCAAATACTTTTTCCTAATATAAAACAGCAAATTTGTGACATATACAATTTTTTTTTTACGCTACGCGGCGAAATTCGCACGACCGTTCAACACGGAATTCCTCTTCCTCGGGCCTACAATTAAAGAAATACTTTAAATACTTTTTAAAATAAAATTGCATGAATTATTTCATGAAAAATAAAAAAAAAAGTTTATTTTTTTATTTTTTTAAAAAAAAAAAGTTTTTTTCTATAATTTATTTTTTAACACTTATAAAATCATATATTTGACTAAGAGCACTTATGGAATCAACTAAAGTGGAGAAATAATTTTGGCCGTCCAGATCGGGCAAATACCACACAGTGCAGCGATCGTGAAGAACGCCTACGCCCATATTGAAATTGAACCGAGATACTCGTTCTATCTCAGTTTGCGAAAAACCATATCATTATCTCTCTCACTCTCGTCACTTAACACGCGAGAGAGCGAAAAGGGAAGTATCTCACCGCTCGCGCTCGAAAATCAGCTCCGCCTTCGTAATCTGACTATTTATTTGATCTCGGAATTTTCGGAAGCGCTCGAAGCTGGCCAGGTCGACCTAAATTACCCCCACTTTACCTCCCGTTCGCGGTAACCTCGGAGAACGAGAGATTTTAGAACAGGGAGAACCGAGCTCGACCGAAGTAACCCCGAATTAACACATTATATTCTTCGTCCTTGGCCAACCATCGCCTACTTCCGGAGAGTGAAGTGCAAGTGTAATATTATAAAATATTTAGGAGTAATTGTCGATACAAAATTAAATTTAATATTTATAAAATCATCATCACCTGTTCTTCAATTACCGGTTAGTAAAATTTATTTTTAATATTTTAGATTATATACTATATAATGGAAAGTAATAAGCGTACTGCCACCAGCGCACAACAAAAAGAACAGCGAGGGACTTCAGGAACTAAAACACATATTTAAGAATCGACTGTGAATGAACATTTAAAGACCAATGGTTACGAATAGATAAATATATATATAAAGATATAAAATAATTAGAATGCGTTTTTTGTGCAATATGAAATCTAAAATAAAACAGCAAAAATAATTGCAGTAAAATTTGCTAAAGAACAGCAATAAGTTAATATCGTCATTTCCTCCAAAAACAAATTTACCCGTTATAATAAAAATAGCAAAAAATTATCACGGCTTAAAATATAATCACAGGTATTGTTTCAGCTACACTATCGCTTCCACGTCACCTACAAGACCTCTGAGGATTTTCCACCGACATCATGCCTGAGCCAGCTTCTCCACCACTGTTCGGATACTAACGATCTCGCCTATCAATATGTAATATAATATAATAAAATTCTCACTAGTTTCCACCTGCGTCTTACTTAAACGTTTATTATTAACTTATTTTGGTTATGGTGATAACGGGCATATCTGCTAATTAATTACTTATAAAACGCTCAACCATAAAAACAACACATTCACAAATCCATCATAAATTTAACCCAATCTAACATAATCGAATTATTTTTCCCCATACACACATAAGAGAACCCATCACATTGATGAATCGCATGCTTATCCTAGACGTGATATGATTAAATTGATCAGTCAGGGCACTTAGACATTATTGGTAGTAATGTTAACGGGACAAGTTTCCCCATCGGATTCTCGCCATGTACTTGCAACGATATCCCTGATTTATGCTTTTCGGTCTTTCGATTCTCTCATTTCTTTTTTTTTATCACATCAACATTAATTATTCACATTAATAATAGACGCGTGACGGTAATATGCGGAGTAAATTCCGTCATTACTACAGTTGCAGTTGGGTGTGCTTTTCAAACTGGTTTATTTGCAGAACGGATTATGGTAATATTTAAATTTATATGGACGTGTATATAATATTTTTTTAAATATTATTTTAATTTTGAGAGGTATAAATTAGCGGATTTTACGAGTCGGGTGTTATATAATTTATATTGTGTATGACGATTTAAATAAACAAAGCTGATTTTTATTAATTTCTACTTTGGTTAAGTTATTGTAATTTGCGTTAAGGTGACGCAAATTGCGACAATAGCTGTATTTTTATTATTTATTTTATTATTGGGATTATCGTTTATTATCGAAGTCAAAATAAGTTTAATGTTTATATATTTCGCGTAATATTTACATACATTTAAGCGATTTGAATAAATATGCACAGTATTTCCATATTACATTATTAAAATTATTTTATTGATTTAATAAGTTATAATCGTCATTTAATAATACGCATCAACGAAAGGATTAACCGTTAAAGCGACGCGGCGATAATATATAGCAACAACAAGCGACAAGTTCTATCTACTGGTAGCAATGGGATTTTTATTTTACACATGAAACTTAAATTAATGTGTCATTAGTAATTTAATTACTAATACAGTTTACATAATGGCGAGTATATGTTTATTCAGAAACATATTATAATGATAAAGACAAATTAAATAAATTATGAAATTATTAAATATATATTTATCTACTTCCGTAGTATAAGTTTCATTACTGATATGATTGTGAAAGAAACACATTATCAATACATATCCTTAGTAAGTTTCATGTTGCATATTTTATCACAACAGCATTCATTCATGTCTCTGATAGTATGATCGTTTAAAAAAATCCCACTTATCTCTTTTTCCCATTGACTAGTATAAATTATTTAACAATAATATTTATTCTTCTCATCAAGGTGTAACGTGATCGTTTCGATGACTGGCACCAAATTTGGTTTCACGGCAACAGAATGAAGACATTATGACGGACACACATTCTTTTCCAGAAGAAGAGAGCCCTCGAAAACATAAATACACATATCCATTTTACAGTTAACCGTTTAGAAATTGGTCATAATGTTATGAAAACGTTTTTTGCCTCAAAGAGTAATAAAAGGTTTTTATTCGTCGATGGCGGTCCATCGGCCAGATTAGCATACCAGACATGGTTGACCGGAGGTCAGGCCGTAAATCAAACACGGCCGATGGTCCTTTGAGATGATGATCATCATGTCCAATAATAAAATTGCCCGGCCGTTTTATTGTCGCCATACCCATGTCGCTTTTAAAAGTGTACAAATAAAAACTATGGGATTAAGTCGTAAATACGCGCCAAGTGGAAAACTTAAGCTCGGCAATAAAAATAAAGCTAGGTGTGTGTATTTATGTTTTTTTTTGTATATATTTTCGGATTTACGCAACTGCGCTTTGACAACGCTTAATCGTATACCAAACAGGCGATATATGCAGTGAAAATACTTCTATGACACGTGTAGCATTTTAGTATTGTTTAATTTTAGTAAAAATGTATGATTTTTACTTAAATTGAAATTCAGATAAATAATAAATTAGATGCAGTATAAGTAAATCTTTTTTATGAGATAAGAAGTTTTCTCTGTAGTGAATTAGATTTCAGTTGTTATTTTTAACATATTAAAAGTGCTACTTAAAGTTGACTATAAAAAACATGAAAGGTTTCTCTAGTGCGTCATGATGGAAATTAGATTATACAATAATAAACCTTAAAATTAAAAAAAAAACAGTTATGTCGAAAAACATTAAATTGATAGGCACCATCTCATATATTTTTAGCTTCTCATAACTATCACCAAAAACATCATTTTCTTACATATTTATGTCGGAAAAAGTTAATTATTGGCTGAGAAAAATGTTTTTGAATTTTAAAATCATAAAATGCAATTTTTAAAAACAATTTTATTAAATTAAAATCAAAATAATGCTCAAATACTATTAAGTAGGATATAAGAATAGTCAAAAATAGTACTTGTTGGTTTAATGCGAAAGTATTAGTTACTTTTTAATAGTAAAAACTAAAATATTTAAAATGTAAAAATGTGTATTAAATTAATTATAATTTATATAATTAGATATAACCTATTAGTAACTTTATTAATTCCATTCCTATAAACATATTTAATTTTTTTGGCAAAAAACTTTACTTTTTACCAGTAAAATAATTATGCAGGGATCAAAATATTTAGTATTTGCTTAGCATGAGATCAGGAGAGAATGAAAGTCATGTACGTTTAATTGGTAAATATTTTCCTGAAATCAGTCGAGGGTCTGCTTCAAGATTTTTATGTTGTATTTTTTTATTACTTTGATGAGACATCTAGCGAGGCTCATCTTCCAACTTTTGGAAGCAAAAAATATACGTTCAAGTTTTTATCATACTTTTACTTTATTTTAACGCATGTTCTTACTTATTGTAGTCAAACAACTATCCGTTTAAAATTCATTTAAAATGCAGTTTATTAATATTTATTTTTAATTAGGGGTTGCTACACGACCCAAGACAAAACGAAACTGACCCAGAGAAAAGTAGAAAATGTCTATTTTATAGAATGTAGATGGCAAGAATAACGGTTCTAAAACCATTAAAATCTTCTGAAAAATGTGGTATCAAAACTGCAATTACTTTCTCATCAATCCAATAGTACTTCATATAGAAATAAAAATTAAAACAAAGTATCCTAGTATCTGACACTAAATAGAATAATGTTCAATACCAGCGTATCAAGGATCTGGATGGCGAGTTCTTAGTTCTATCTGGCATCAAAAGAGAACGTGATCATGACTTTTTATGCCTTTCCGGAACCCAAAACAAGAATTCCTCGTGAATTTGGGTTGTCAACAGCATCCTTTAGTAGAATTAAAAGATTCGCCATTTACATATTGGGTTATCAAGAAAAAGCAGCAATTAAATCACATCATACATGCTTTTTTGGCAGTGAAAAAATATCAAATATCAAGCTCAAACTAAATTTTATCAGTAAGTTAACACATGTTTAGTCAGCTTAATATTTATGCGTATTCAAAATAAATAGTCATGAGACACCTTACTATTATAAAATTAATCAGCAATAAAATAATATCAATAAGCTATAATATTTGTGTGTTTGCATATTAAAATAATAACTCAAACGAATATAATGGTTAATTTGTTTATGTTAGGTTTGGGTTTAAACAGCTCAATTTTACAGCTTTATTACTTATATTTTTACAAATGTATTTAATTATTTATAGGAATAACCTTAGAGGTGCCTAATAAGACATTATTTGATAATCAATTTTGTTCTACTTGTTGATCGCAAGTGGCAACTAAACTGCCGACAGAAATACATTTTAGAGCTGACCAAAACCTCAATATTATGCTGACAGTATAATTTTAATTTTATTTTCGAGTTTAAAAATACATAGCGACATTCAACTTTTTGAGAGAACACTTCCAAAAGACAGGCGCAGGGAAAAGGATATATCTTCATATGAAGGTAACACAAGAACTCTTTTTATTATTAACAGCTTAACGCCTGAAGACTCGTGTACGAGTCTTTTAGTGGCCGAGAACTCAGATATGAGTCCTGCGCCATGCGTTTTTTTTTATTAAAAAAATACTGAGTTATCATCAAGTTTGTCTCTATGCGATAAGAAGAGATGATGCTATACTATTTTTACATAATATAAAATAAAAAATAAATTATATTTTACTGCAAATTTTTGTAAAAAGAATCGTTTTATCCCATTGCGTTGCAATGCAATGTATCGTCACATTTTTGGGCCACGTGAATGTTTTTATGAAATGTATGAACCGTAATTATTTATTTCGTCTAAAAAATAATAAATATTTTATGTTACACTCCTTGAACAGAAATAAATTTCAGGGTCAAAACTTTTTAGCTAGGTAAACATAAACTCAATCCAATCAAAAGAAATCGAAACATCCGCGGTTGATAGTACATCAATTAACAAAGTTTTTCAACCTGAAATTCTATATATTATTGCAAAATTAAAAAGTAAAACGTTACGGTATATGTAGATAAATTAGATATCACAGTAATCAAAGAACTTCTAAAAAATAGTATCTAAAAACTTACGAACATTTTTACGGGTGTTTGTTATTTTGATATTTCCTCACCATTTGGAAAACCGTAATGTTTTAGAGATTAAGAAACTAGAGGGAAAAGCTACAATTCGGATAAATTATTACCGTATTAGTTTATTGCCGTCATTAAGTAAAATATTTAATCATACATTTCTTTTCAAATATTTGAGGAATAAAATCATGAACGAATAAATATGTTTTTTTCATTCCTAATATTTTGTGTAAATTGAAAATGGTTGCAATCGATTTGAACCAGTTATTTGTAATTTAATAATATGTATGTAATTGTAATTTAAAAATATCTATTTATAATATAATATAATTTGCATTCACCAAATTTTTCGGCGTCCATTTTCTGCGTACAACTTTCACGGACACAATAATTTTTATAATTACACTACACTACACTACTTATTTTTTACACTTTTATTATTTACACTTTTTATCTATTACGATATATTTTTATTATTTACACTTTTTATCTATTACGATATATTTTTATTATTTACACTTTTTTTATCTATTACGATATATTTTTATTATTTACACTTCATATCTATTACGATATATACTTTTTATTTACACTTTTTTTCTATTACGATATATTTTTATTATTTACACTTTAGATCTATTACGATATATATTTTTATTATTTACACTTTATATCTATTACGATATATTTTTTTATTTACACTTTTTTTCTATTACGATATATTTTTATTATTTACACTTTATATCTATAACGATATATTTTTTTTACACTTTTTTACTATTACGACATATTTTTATTATTTACACTTTATATCTATTACGATATATTTTTTTTACACTTTTTCACTATTACGATATATTTTTATTATTTACACTTTATATCTATTACGATATATACTTTTTATTTACACTTTTTTTCTATTACGATATATTTTTATTATTTACACTTTTTATCTATTACGATATTTATTTTTTTAGTGATACCTATAAAAACACTCGGCACAAGAGGAATTTCACAACTTCTGCACATGTATGCTGTATCTTTTCTTATTCCATGTGCAAAACAAACACTACACTTTTTATTTTTATTGACTGATGATTTTTAGCTAATCCGAAAGCCTTTCTAGTAAATCGATAGCACGGGCACTTCAGAATTGATAGATTTTACTGAATTATGCATCCATCCTTTAGCCTTACTCAAAAGAAAATCTTTGAATTTAATTTAGTTGTTAGTATTCAAATTTTGATAGATACTGAACGAAAAAAACAATGCGCATTAAAATAAATAAAAAAAATCTTTTGTTTATTGCATTGTTTTTTAAAATATAATATTAATATTACAGTGCTATTACAGTGCTTCGCAAATTTAGAGAAAATATTCAATAGAAAGTACAAATATTCATTTATGAATATTTTTCCACATTAAGTATTTATGGAATGAATATATTTAAGTCTGTTAAATAATAACACATTATATTTAAACATATTTATATACACAGAGAAGATTATGTAAGCGCATGTGCAGGAATATTGCGTATTATAAATATGTGTGTTATAATTGTAATAATTACTGCCAAATAAAACTCTTTAACTAGAAAAAAAAAATTTTAGGGGCCGGATATTAATTCTTTTAGATTTAGGGGGTCGTGACATGATAGTAATTAAGAAGCACTGGTCTACTATACATTGAGGCTTATATATTGCAAGATCTAAAATTTACTTTCTTATTTGTTGTGACTCCTCTCTGCTGCTGGCTGGTCTCCTTCGGTCTGCATTGGCTCTACAGCCTCCGTTGTCTCGAACAGTCACCAGATCCTAGTGATCCACTGGCAACTCTCCGGTGACCGACGATGGCTGCTCCGGAACTCTGCGCAGGTCCAACACATGTCTGGGCATCTACGACTACGTTGTTCGTGGAAACAACGTGGGTCACTCCGTCGTACTGGCGGCTTCACGAAGACCGCGTCTCCCGTTCGAAACGGGCACCTATCCACGGGCTGCATCTTCGCTGTCTTTGCTGCTGGATGGCGCCACTGATAGGCGAAAACGGCTGAAGATAGGGCGGCCTTTCCAGAATGCGGCCTGCAGTGGTGAAATTCGGTGGTTCCGCTCTACAATATCATTGCCTGCCGGTCTGTAGGCCGCTCGAAACCTGGAAAACACGCCCCACCGGTCACACAGCTCTTGCACAAAACGGGGTCGAAACGCGGTGCCAATGTTCATGAGCAATTCTCGGGGCGGGCCGCGTTCCCGAAATACTTGCTCCAAGTTTTTCACTACCACTCTCCGCAGCGACCTCCCTCCACACCGCAAATATTCCCGGGCCACAATCCACTACCGTTAGGTACAGCGCCGTCTCATAGTGCGTGAAGTCCACTGTGAGCCTTATCCATGGATGCGACACTTCGAGGCTGCCTTCTTCGCGCGCTGCCGGCGCCGGGTCTATGGTAGTGCATCTTTCACATGCCTTGACGCATCTCTCTACCTCCGCTCGCGTAGTGTTCGTGTTTATCATGCGAGCTAGGTTTAGTGTTCTGTCGACCCCCAAATGGTTCATTTGATGAAGCTCATCAATCGTGACCCCACAAAAAGCGTCCGTTTCACTTTTCACCCACTGTCTGTTCACTCGGGTGAGTACGTCAGCTTTTTTTTTCTAAAGGCACATAAACTACCCGAACTGTGAGATCGTACGCTTGCACAAATTCCCCAACGAGGCGTCGAGACGTCGCCGCACCAACATCTCCGCCATTCTCGACACTTTACGCCTCGACGCGTCCGACAATACAGAGTCAAGCCAACTCTTTACTGTGGTCGAATCCGTCATCACCTCTATGTTCTTCAGTCGCCATTTAGTCGCGAGGTTGATGCCATTTATAACGGCTTCCAATTCAGGGTATTCTGTTGCCTCAGCCAAACTGCAAACATTCCGCGCGGTCCTTGACGATGGCAAGACCTAACGCCCGTCTGCCATCCAGCAATTCCGGTGGTTTAGCCTCCAAACCGTACCTTTTTAGGTGTGCAACGACTGTGTCGCACGGCACGATGCTTTCGTCGACCAATATATCGTCCATTAACGCGTCTGTGGCACTTTCGATCATCCAGTCCTTTTTCAACACGCACTTATCGCAGACATTATTTTCGGCGCGCAATTCAGCCCGAACCCTAATCAGTCCAAGGGCGCGTCCCGCATATTGTCTTTCGAATAATCGTCCAAGCGACCTTGGAATTGCCGGCATATCCATTGATCCAGGTTTTCAGTATTTAACAAATTCTCGATAAGTATTATTTTCGAGCTGAATGTGTTGTAAAGAAGCGGGAAGAGCGCTCATATTTTCGATGAGCAAAATATGCGCGCGCGCCGATGCAAGTGTGGACGCTGTATCCCCACCCCCGCGGTCACAGCGGCGTATTTGTGGAACTAGCGTCAACGTCGGCGTGAACCGTCATCGTGACGTCACTAAGATGCTCTAATTATTGTCTTGGAGCAACCGGTGTCCACCCCGCACCCCGTTAATACGCGCGTCGATTATCAGCAGCGACGTTAATATCGGTCGGAAGCTGGCGGCACCAGCCTCCGATAGTCGGTCACATTCGCTCGACGAGGACACTTCCGCGGACACTTCACGCGCACCGCACACCCAGCAGTCGAGGGCGTGGGGGGGGGGGGTGGACGCGGGATTTTTGCACTCGCGAATAAAATGGCCACCGTCACACCGATGGCGTCTAATTGTAGTACGCACATGCGCACTCGCACTTTCATGTCCCGCGGCGTCCTCAGGTCCCGTGACGTCCACTCCGGAAGCCCTATGACGAAGTGGGTCGCCAACAGCGCGCCACTCTACACCGGCCTGGGCCGAGAGCTTGCACAGCTCGCACAGGAACACATCGACGGTTTTGCCGGCTTCCCAACGCCGCGGCGAGTCTCCTCGGGCAAGTCGACAAAAATGTCGAATACTCGGTCCCGGAGGAACGTGGCCAACCACTTGGCGACGTCGTCCTTGTGGTACAGGTCCATCAGCACCGTGAGGCGCCGGTACCACATATCGAAATCGCCGTCTCCGGAGAACGGCTCCACGGCATCAGCTAGACGGTGATGCGCCTTCACAGCGTCCCCCATATCGCTCGGCGACGAAATAGCCAGTGCTGGGTTGTCCGTGTCTTTCCCCATGACCCCGCGATTGTCTACGTGCGTTCCTGCTGTACCGGACGTTACCACTGACTTCCCCCCCCCCCCCGCACCAGGGTTGCCATCACACCACATTTGTTTTCCCAATTTGGATAAACAAAAATATATTGTTGCTAGTTATAAAATCAAATAAATGCTAACAACGATCGTTGTTGACCTAGTGGAGCTTAAACAGGTAAATTAATTCAGGTACCTGCTACTGTGTTAGTGTTGCAATAAAAAAGTCACGAGACATTTTTTTTTATATTTAATTTTATTTTTGTGTAGCATAAATCGATAAATATGAATCAACGTGGGATTTAAAAAAAACACCAAAGGGTTGAAGTAAAACATACAATTAAATAAATATAATAAATCATTCTCAGTTACATTATTGTTTTTATTTCTAGCAATAAGGCATAATAGCAGACCTAACCATACCTGGGTCGAATGTTATTAAGCAAACATAACGAAATCATCAGATACACATTTACTTCGTAATGTGGTAATAATGCACAATAATTGTCGAATGCCGCCCGTTACTAGCTTAGTAGAGACTGGCCAGTCGTGGATAAGCCATATTCTGAATTCAACAATAGAAGAAAGCTGGATTCTCTTAAATTTACACATACACTTAGGAAGTGCCGTCTCAAAGGGTTTTGTCCACATTCGACCGCCTGTTTGTTTGACACGTTCCCAAACTTTTTGATCAATATTTTAATAGATCAACACTGACTTTCTCGGAGACCCGTCGATGGCTCTGAGCCAACGAAAGATTGCGTCCGAGTCGTAATAGAGCGAGGGCATAACGCAAAACAGATTGGTCCGTAAAAGACCATAATAAAATGCACAACCGATTTACGAGTTCGGCAGTGTTCCAGATTGGTACGTCCGAATGTTCCGGAGGCTTTATCTGCGATAGTAGACGTACTACTACTATATGCAGACACGAACAAGTTTCAATTATGTGTTACATCGGCGACCTGCCGAGTCGGTGCAAAATACGATCGGCGCGAGCTCGAGCTCATCAATTGAAGGATTGCGATCTCTGGTGGTACGCGAATGTCTCGATTTCAATTATGGCCGAGTGAGAGAGACGAGATCTGACGGCGATGATACATTGTGTATGCAAACACCTGAAAACAATTTAATTGGCCTTCCAGATTTATGGGCGCTGCAGCAAGTGCTGGGCGAAACGATTGAATGCAAATTTTGAAGACAAATAAAATATTAAATAAAATGGTATGTGGAATTTTTACTTTGCACACTGTTAATCAACCAATAAGCAAATTTTTATATGTGCATCTCATTGCTTCTAGACGGTCAAATATGCTAGTGATCATTTGTAGGCTATACATTGTTTATGCGATCAATTGACGCGGCGGTAAACTGCTAGTGATTAATTGCTGGCGATAAATTCACCTCAATGCATCACGAATTCAAAACTAAAATTTCTCGAAAATAGTTTATTTGTCAACAACATAACCTTTTCATAGTTTAATGACATCTTTAGCATCATAAAAATTTCTGCGAAAACTGGTATCCAAACGCTCTTAAAAGAAAAGCGCTGAAAAGATACAAACGCGGGTAATAACAAAATATCTTCATATAGAGGTATCTTACGAACCTTTTTTATATTTTTTAATTAAAAGATTTTATACATAGATTTCAAATTATAAATCCTGATTCAATAATGCCGTAAACTAGAGTGTCGTAGAGCGGTAGTTGCCAACCTTTCGGACCCCGCAGTCCACTAAACTCATATTTTTTATACAAGTTACATTTTAAATATGAAATGATACTTGCTATTGCACTCTAAGCTATTTTAAATGAAAAATATAATTAAATATTTATAGATTGACCCAATTATAACAAAAAATAGATGAATAATCATATACATAGATATGTAAATAATATATTATTTATGTATAATGCAAAAAAATATATTTTATCGCACGGTGGGGTTCTTGCTCGATCGAAAATCGTATCGCTTTATAAATACTACCCTTTTTGGAATGGACAAAACACGAAATTCACAAAAAAAAATAGTTTTATCGTAATCGCGAAAAAGTTAGGTCTCTAGTAATAACACAATAAAACTAAATATGAGACTAATAAAAAAGTACTTAAAAAAATCATACAGATTCACCAATTACTACTTTAAGTTTTAATATCGTAAAAATAATTTTAAATGAGTGCATATCGTCCGTGTCATTCACCAATGTCATGCATTGGTATGTACCTGGACAGCGGTAAAACTTTTTTGTAAAGGGTTATGCCTGCACTTCACTCTCTGGAAGTTGTCCTAGCCGAAGTTCGACCGAAGTCGCTCAAGGTTGCCGACTTCCGAATAGCGTCCACACAGCCGGGAATTTCGAAGTTCGACTGAAGTCGGTCAAGGTTGCCGTCTTCCGAATAGCGTCCGCAAAGCCGGGAATTTCATACGCGTGCGCGCTTCCCGACACGGAGGACATGCAGTCAGCAGCTGTCACTGCTCTATGTGCTCTCGCGTATTATAACTATGTGCGTGTTTTAAACACAAAAAAATTAAAACCAAATGGAGAAAAAGGAGATGGTGGATGATTGCAATGCACCGAAATATATCAATGTTAGTAAATAAGACATTTTATGTTGAATCGAGGCTTCACTTTCACTAATAAATAATAAGCAGGAAACGTTCAAGTGTGCAACCAATGAATAATTTCTATTATTTTTTAAGGAAAAGTATGGAAAATCAATTTGCTGAATTGAGATCTTATATACAATATATTGCTTAGGTCTTTCTCTTTATGATACATGTAAAATTGACTGCGGATTTTTGCGGTTTTTAACACATTGCATACCTTAAAAATGAATTATTCTTAAAAATGGGACGGGGCTTAGTCGCGAAAGTTAGGACCTAAACCTTTTAAACCATTATAACTTTTTAAATAGGTAACGTGTTAACGTCAAATTTAAAATACAGTTTTGTAATGATTGTAATTTTGTAATAATATGGTTACCATGGTAAAATCAGTAAACGTCAAATTGTGGATCGCGTACTAATAAAATAAAATAAAAATTTGTTTAGAATCACCAAATATACACATATTTAAAAAAAACGATATTGATTATGATAAAATGCTAGTCAAATACTTTTTCTTAATAAAAAACACCAAATTTATGACATATACAATTTTTGTTTTTACGCTACGCGGCGAAATTTTTTTTTTACGCTACGCACGACCGTTCAACACGGAATTCCTTTTCCTCGGGCCTACAATTAAAGAAATACTTTAAATACTTTTTAAAATAAAATTACATAAATTATTTCATGAAAAATCAAAAAAAAAGTTAATTTTTTTAGTTTTATTTAAAAAAAGTTTTTTCTATAATGTATTTAACATTTTTAACATTTTTATTGTAACACTTATAAAATCATATATTTGACTAAGAGCACTTATGGAATCAACTAAAGTGGAGAAATAATTTTGGCCGTCCAGATCGGGCAAATACCACACAGTGCAGCGATCGTGAAGAACGCCTACGCCTATATTGAAATTGAACCGAGATACTCGTTCTATCTCAGTTTGCGAAAAACCATATCATTATCTCTCTCACTCTCGTCACTTAACACGCGAGAGAGCGAAAAGGGAAGTATCTCACCGCTCGCGCTCGAAAATCAGCTCCGCCTTTAATCTCTTCGATCCGTTCGCCGAAAATTTTCGGAGGCGCTCGAAGCTGGCCAGGTCGACCTAAATTACCACCACTTTACCTCCCGTTCGCGGTAACCTCGGAGAACTTCCGAGAGATTTTAGAGCGGGGAGAACCGAGCTCGACCGAAGTAACTCCGAATTAACTCATTATATTCTCCGTCCTTGGCCAACCATCGCCTACTTTCGGAGAGTGATGTGCAGACATTAGAATTAGGTATTTAAAAAATCGTAGGTAGCTCCCTTTTTGATAATTAAACAATATGATTAAAATGAATTCGGCAAAATAAATGTTTTAACCCTTTGCAATCACATTTATTGTCAGATGGTTTTATTTATCATACACTTTGCGCTTAAAATTTATATTGCGCTTGTTTTCGCAATCCACGAAAAAGTGTAGTTGTTTAAAATAAATGAAAAAAAAGTCTGGCGACCCATATACCTGCCCTATAACTGTACGCATTCATTTCAAGTCGAGTCGATAATTTTATTTGTCAATTTAATGAAACAATATAGAACAAATTTACTGATAAATTCAAAATCAGCGTTTCATTTTGTACAAAATATATGTATGTATATCGTATGTGTACGAGGATGGGGAGCCATACTGTCGTATGTTCATAATAATTAATAAATAATAATGTTTGCATTGGCTAAGCATTTTATTCGTCATTACGCTCTGGCACATAAAATACTAATTTAACCGCCTTTGTAAATTTCTCACAATTTACTTATATTTTGTATACCTGATTCCTAAATTATTCATTACTTGATTTTCTCCGAGTATATGTAATAAAAAGATATTTTTTTCACTATTTTCAACGGAAGAACGTCATTTGAAAATGTCGTAAATTTGGCACATATAAATTAGATTTAAATAATATTTTTCATATACATAAACTTGAAATATCGACATTATATTTTTAGAAGGTCAACATTATTACAAAGATGACCTTCGTGTCACTCTCGCATTAAAATAAACAAACAACTTGCATTAAAATAATTCGAATTAGAGATAAATATTTTAAAACTAGACAAATTGTCAACCTTTGATAAAAAATATTTTTTTTGTAATCTGAGATGCACTACATTTTAATCCTTATGGCCTTTATGAACATGACATGAAGCATAACCTTGCATTCGTTTGAACTTGTTTATGCATCTCGAAATATTTAAAAAACAATCAGTAGCTACGCGTCATCGGTTGCGTAAACTGTTTCGTTACATTTTTGTCGAATAAGTGTTTTCGTTTATAATAATATCCCTTTCGATGTTTTTAATTATAAAGTGATAGTGTAATTTAGTGTATGTGTTAGAATTAAGCAGTGTATAATTGAAATTAGTGTTTAGTTGCAGCGGCGCGGCGTCCTTACAGACGCCGCGCTGATGCGCCCCGCCCCCGCTACCCGTCACGTCAAGGTAATGTCTTTTTATTCATTTTCTGTTATCTGTCTTTCGAATATTGTTAACCATTTGCGCTCGTAAGTCGTCATCCGAGTGTATTCCAATTTACGTCGACAAAACTTGAAATGCATTTATTGGCTTTGTGTTGGAGCTAATTTTGCCAATTTCAATTTATTAATGGTAAAAAAGCTTGTGGTAAACACATTTTATTAAAATTGAATTTTTAACTTATGCAAATAAGTGAATAATGTTAAATTTACGAGTGTAAGTTTATTGTAAAATTTTTCATCGGTACATGGCCAGATCGAGCCGTGTTAAGATCGCATAACGCTTACTTGACAGTTTTACGTCGTCAATTAAACTGATTTTTTCCTTCAATGGGTATCTATATTTTTATGATATGGGATGAAACGGGATCATATGCTCTAATTGTTACTTTATATTGTGTGTCTGTTATGAAATGAAAAGATTTTAGTATGACGGAAAAAAAGAGCGAGATGCAAGCAGAGCTCGCTGTTTCATTCGCACTATTAATATGAGCGATTGACAACTATCGACAACTCAAATAATAATATTAGTCTACACATTTGATGTATTTTCGAGCTAGTAAATTACTAAATTATGTAAAACAGAATTAGTAATCTGTGTTTCAATTTACTTTTAGAAATTATCCATATAATTACGAATGACGATATAATAATGTTATTACTGTGACAGTAATAGTAGTAGGAATGATATCTAACCACTTAAAAGAAGATGGATTATGCCAATATTTGATGCAAATAATGAATACGAATCTTATTATAATCTTATATATAATTGTTCTAGCGCGCATGATGACTTATGACTATAATCGTTTACTACTTAACACAGAAGTACGTTGGTTATCTAAAAGTGCATGTTTGGATCGCTTTTATTCGCTCTTTGATTCAGTGCTGGAATTCCCGGAGAGTAAAGGCAATGATTTGCGTCACAATTTAAATATCTCAAAAAATGACATCGCTTATATGACTGATTTATTTGTTAGGTTTAACGAGACTAATTTGAAACTACAAGGAAACTACATTACATTTAATCAAAACTAAAAGTGTAATATCTGCGTTTGTTGCAAAACTTTTGCTGTACAAACAAAGCTAGGGAAGAGAAGAATATTCTCTGTTTCCAATCTTTCAAAATTGCAAAATAGAGATGAAGATTTTTTGCTTATTGTCAACACTTAATATCGCTTCATTCGGATCTTAACCAAAGATTTGAAGACATTCTTCACTTGGATATTCCCGACTGGGTGTTGAACCCAGTAACTTTTGAAAGTAGTCAAACTCAGAGCACAAATACAGATGAATACATACTAATACAGGAGCAACTTATTGAATTATCTATAAATTAGGAGCTGAAACCAATGTTTAAACAAGGATACGACAACGTTCTAGTTACAAAAACATCCCAATTTTATACTCAGCATTATGAATTATTGTACAGCTTGATTGCTTTTCCGTCTTCCTATTTGGTAGAACATGGCTAGAAATTAGTACTCGTGGGGATTTGCGGTTGCTATTCACAAACATTGAGCCGGACATAAATACACTCATAACATCCCATCAGGTTCATCCAAGTCTTTTTTTTTTGTATTTTAAAACAAAAGTTGAAATTTTAATAAATACATCTTCAACAAAATGTTTATTTATATTTTATTTTTATGTCACTATTTACCATTCAAGACATGAAAGTTAAATTTGTATTTTTTCTATTATGCATTTATGTAGTTTTTCACTCAGGGTCCGTGGGCTAAAAGAGTTTGGGTACCACTGAACTAGATAAACAATCATAAAACAATCTTCGTAATGAAATCTTCAAATTTTGAATACCCGGCGACGGGCTCCGAGGCCGAAAAGTGAGATTTTCCTTTTATAAATAATCGGACTGCAAATTAACTAGGTGTATTATAACTATGAAAATTAAATATATACATAATGTGTTTAGGATAAGAAGAATACATTGATTAAATTAGATAAAGAATGATAAAACAATCTTCGTAATGAAATCTTCAAATTTTGAATTCCCGTCACCGGGCTCCGAGGCCGAAAAGTGAGTTTTTCCTTTTACAATACATAAAAAATTATCGTTGTTTCCGATTTAATGCACATATTCGTTAGATTTTAAGAATTGCTAATAAATCCTTAGTATGTATGAGGATTGAGAGTTAATGTCGATCAAATCGGCGCTGTCGCAGTAGGAAATCTGTATATATCAGCCAACAGACAGCTTATAAATGTGTAGTTTCTTGGATGTTATCTAATAGACGACATTTTACAATGATTATAAATATGTGATTGCATACCTGGAATAATTGATAACCAAAATATCTAAGAGTGGCTTATTTTTAATTCCGATGTGGCAAAATATGTATGTATAAGTCATCGTTTTTAATCAATTTTTGTTCTGTGCCATCATTCCTCTTTAGGAATAGCCAAATTCAAGATATTCAGTTACATCAAACTTATTTAGTATGTTCTTTATAAAAATATAATACTTGCTGACAGTGACTTCAACAAGAAAAGATTTACTCTTTGTTTATATATACAAATTCTACGTTGTAGCCATATAGGTCATTAAATGGTTCCATCATTGCTTCTGAAAAATAATTAAAAATAAGACTTTTATCAAGAGTTAAACATTGAACACATTATTACTACTAATCTAATCTATAAAGTACATTTAAACGACAACCGAAGAACAAAATTGACGGAACTTACTGTAGAGGATTAAACAAGTAGAATGGCATCTCTTTTTTTTCAAAATTGTCGCTATATGTCATATATTATTTGTTTGCCATACGTAAATGTTATTTGTTCTATCATTGCTTCTGAAAATTAACTGTAAACGATACTATATAGTGGGTAAAATGTAACTTTTTGCTTACACTGATATGAGATTTTTCATTATTACTACCATTGTAATACGTTTAAATTACTTTGATATGTATATCTTAAATGCCAAATCACTGATGTTTGTCTTTTAATATTTGATCCTAGAAAGTTAATGGTAATTTTGTTAGAATAACCGTGATATATTATTCATATAACCAAACACTTACTGGCACATTCATAATTTATGGTTTTCATTACAGTGTCAATAATTCCAATGCTACATCACTTTGAATCATCTTCCATTGTCACTTTGGAAGAAACGTGCCGAGATTATAACATATTTCGCAGCAGGCGCAGCGCATACACCGAGCGCTTGCCAGATGTGACAAGAACTGTCACATGTAAGCAAATTTGGGAAGTCCCAGGCTTGGGCGCGCTTGAGAACGAACTAAATTGATTTTAACGAACGAAATTGATTTTAACGATTTAAATTATAAAACATTTATCAAAATATGTATAAAAATCATCAAATTCTAAAAAAAATATTTTTTAAAATAGTTTTTAGTTTACACGGGATTTAAAATATAATATAAATAATGTGGATATGTATTAGCTTCTCTATACAGAAAAAATATGTACTTAAATTATTTTCAATAAAAAGGGGCAAAGTTTCAAAATAAGTATGTACTATTCATTACCAACCAACTACTAAGCACATAGTGTTGCAAAAATCTCTCTTACTGACTGACGCCTTTGAAAGGAAACTACACAAAAATATGTAACACTAATTTAAATATTTTTTAAATTATAAAGTTTCAGAATAAAATTTCAAGATTTATTCAAAATAATTTTTTCAACATTAAAAATATTTTTTATTTTATTATGGATTTTAAATATTAATAATTTATTATAGATTTTAAATATCTGTAGTTTTTTATTAATTTTAAATAAAGTGAAAACTTTTTGCACCTATTAATTAATTTATAATATATGTAATGCTGCGCAGAAAAACATTTACTTTAAAAATATATAAATCAAAATATTTTTTAATAAAAAAAGACAAAGGTTTCTTAATTATTAATATTTTTAAAGCGCACTTTTGGTCTAAAGTAACAGATTAGGTGCTTGATATTTTTAGTTTGTTTCTTTTTAATTAGTAAATGTAATTAAAAACTGACTTTTATATTTACACATAAAACATATAAACAACTTTTTTTAATTATAAAGTAACTTATGGTGTAACCAAACAACTTTTTTATTATAAAAATTTAAATTTATGATAAAATTGTGTTATATACAGCGTTAAAACGGGCCCTCAAATACCTAAAATACCCTAAAACACAATTAATGACTTATAATCGCTTACATTGCACCAACTATAGGTGATCGATTGTGTTGTAGCGTCAGTAAGGTGTAACAAAATATTTTTTAATATCAGTAATATTTTTGTGCGGATGTGTAACCGATGGTATTTAATTTTATTATTTATTAAACTGTACATCTAATTTTAAATGATACAAAATGTTACGTTTTAATATTATTTTTATGTTGAAAACATTTTGATATTTTTTGTTTTATTAATATTTAGTAAAGTTACAAACCTATTTTAAAAATTATTACAGTGAAATCTCTTTGTAACGAATACTGAAATTACGAAGTTCCCAGTATAACGAATCTTTAATTTGTCCCCGCAAAACTTTCATACAAAATGTTTTCATTATAACGAAGACTGATCTCAGTATAACGAAATATTTTGATCCGAATTAAAGAATGACGTTGCAATTTGACACAATATTTCTCCGAATTCAGTTCGTCCCTGACTTGGCGTGTGTCAGATGTGTTCAAAAGCGACATTACAGGTGTTTCGCTGACCCTCAAACTTTTTTTATAAAACATTTTTTTCACTAATTTTATTGTTTCATACAGTATCCTTAAAAATGGACAAAAAACTATCTGTCAACCTTATAAGAGGTTATTTTACTGCTGTAGTAATATGGTAATTAAAAATAAAATAAAAATATATCATCTTCCTTACATTCAATATAACGAATTTTCAGTATACCAAAATTTATTCATTGGTTCCTTGAGCTGCGCTATATTGAGATTTCACTGAACAATTTTTAATTTATTATTATCTAGCTAACTTTTAAACCTATTTATAAATGATATACAATATTTAGATTTATCAATAAATAAGTTTCAAATCTAACGTTAAATAATATAAAATTGTTTCTTCTGGAAATATTTAGTCAAGTTGTAAACCTATTTTCAAATGAATTGAAATGTTAAGTAGTTTTTTATACATTGAACCATTTTGTCTATCATTGAAAATCCTAAATAATAATGTCCAATTTAAACCATTAAATTTAAAAAAATATTTAAAGAAATCAGAACGAAGCAAAAATTATATTTAAAACCCAAAAAGTTGAGGGTCCGGTATTCGCACACTTGCTAGCTTTTACTCGACAGCTAGTATAAATAAAATTGCTTGAATTATTGCATAAAAAACAAAAAAAAATGTTTTTTTCTGTAATGTTTTTTTGAACACTATAATTTGACTAAAAGCACTTATAGAATCAACTTAGGAGGAGAAATAATTTTGGCCGCCCAGATCGGGCAATAGCTCGCAGTGCGTCGAGCTGGACCAAGCTTGACGTGAAGAGCGAAGCCGCTGCTTTCAAACGTCAGAAGAACAGTGCTCTTTAACTTCTATATATTCTTCAACTTCAACGTTAAAAAAATTAGATTGCGACCAGAAAAAAATTAAATATTATTGCTGTTTTATTTTATTTACCTTCATTGAACCATAAAATAAGCATAGCAAACTATAGCGGGTCGATCGTAAATTTAAGGTGATATAAAAAAAAATGTTCAATTTCGTGATTTTTTTTCATAAACCTTTAGTACGATGTGAACCGATTTTTTTGACCCACCCTGGTAAGCAGTTTTGGTATTATGGTCAGTGAACCAAATTCAATAGAAGCTTTACACTTACAGGTGGTTTCTGTGGACCCTACAATTTTATTTTAAATATTTAACAAATAATATCGTAGGACTAGATATTTTGGAACTCTAAATTATTTTGCAGCTGGAAGAATAACTTGACTTGATAATTGCATGGGTCTTACTTTATAATAAAGCAAAAATTAAGAAAATTAAATTAGGGGTATATGTATTATAGATTTTTAAACCATTCATTGTTTATATTACATATATCCGAATTATTGAATCAAGTTTTAGTATATGTAGATGTATCAAGAGATTCAACAATTAAATAGCAGAGACGTTTCAGTTTCATTTTTTCTTCATCGTGCATTTTTATTCCGAGTATTTATCCATCTTAATCATTTTTGACAGGTACATAGATATGTACACATATTTATTGTTAAATCAAATCAAACATGTTGCGCATGAAATCGAAATCGCCACGGGCAAACATTCTACATGTTTATACTATACACACATAGGTACAAATATATATGAGTTTAATATGTGAAGACCTTATAAGCATCTCATCAACACCTGTACGACCATTATTCGGTTAGAGTCAAAACATGTCTAAAATCGAAGACCCTCTCCCTGTGGTCATACACATACATATAAATATTTATGTAAAGATGTATGCGCAATGTTAACGACATGTTCGTGACAGGAGAGCCGCGCCGTTTTGCATCGGTCCATTGTATTAGAGGGACACCAAAGAGACCCTTTGTGGGGTGGCCGTTTAAAAATTGAAAATTTCGACATTTAATAGTGTCATTTGGGAAAATATGCGCATTGTGGCGGCCCGAGAAGCTCACGATGCTTAGCTTTTATCTGGTGATTTATCGGCCCGTCCGGCTTTCTTATGCAATCCATTGTGCGAGAAGAACGGATGTTTGGCCCAAGGAAACAACGCAGCATCACTCTGAAGTGTTTGGGGTGACCGTGACTTCGGCGGGACAATTTGATTTATTATCTGGTAAAAAACCTTTTATAATTTATTCATAATGGCAAATATTTTAATAAATAATTTTAAAAATGTCACTGTTCAACAAAATAAATCTAGTTAAAATATCAGTTAATGATATATACATATATACGAATTAAATTTAGAATGTAAAGATAAAGGGCTGGTAACATTTTTTACAATTATTTTTGCTAGGGTCCGTGTATCGTTACAAATGTTACTATGCTTCAGTCGTCTATATTTTAAATGGTATTATGCTATGTGGCAGAATACGTAAATTTATTGCAGCAAGAAGTGATCTTCACAGTAAGGAAGTTAAATGCTATCCATAGACACTTACAACCTCAATTAAAAAAAAACGAGGAAAAGTCGTTTTGAAAGGCGTACAGAACCGAAATATCAGCTTATTAAAAAAATCTTTACGCAATCACATAAACATTCAAGTAATATTTTTCTCTCTGAGTGATTGAATACATCAAGTATATGATATTAAATATTCTAAAAAAATTGAAAGTTATCGCTAAGCAACTAAATATCTCTCAAATAAAATTGCAATTTATTGAGTAAATTCTAGCTTCGTATTTTTTAAAATATATGTCTTTTATATTTTTAGAATTGTAGATATTACAAGTACTTTTTGAAATCAATAACTGTTTATATCAAAGTATAAATTGCACGAAATCGCAACATTACATATGCTTAATACATATTTGCCAGTTCGCTGAATAAACCAGTGTTAATGAAGCGTAATTATTGGTGTCCATCATTGGCGCATTCGTGTTTTAATTGAATGATGTGCGCGCGGTAATTAATTGAATCTAGTGCCGGAGCGGCGTTCCGGCGCGTCCCAGGTACGCTCGGACGCGGTGTCACCTCTCTCTCTCCACTAGCACATGAGATTTCGTATTGGACAATGCGGTTTGTTTTCGCCCGAGGCAGCTGCCGTCCGTGACCGTCTCCGATTGCCGACGTCTGTTACTGTTTTATTATTACTATTATGTATGTTTTTGAATTGTATATTGAAATACAGGTATGATATGTTTGGGGATACGAGAATAATAATAACAAAATAACGATTTTATAAATAAGTTAAGGTGAGGCAAGTAATGTATGATGTTAGAAAAACTGCGCTATCATATCTGGTGAATCGGAAAAAAAGTGTCAATAAAATGATAATTATAAAAATAAAAAAAGTTTCTTTTTGACGTTTTTCAAAATATGAGAGATTCGTGAATTAGCTTTTTTTTTAAAAAATGCAAATATGGATTAAATCAAATCAATATAATAAAAAGTACATTTTTCAATATTTTTTTAATTTCTCAACTGTGGCGAAAATGTTTAAAAAATTCACGTCGAAGTAATAACAACTACGTAAACCTTGCGGTTAATATATGAAAGTTTTGCCCGTTTTGCAATATTCCAGCCAGATTCCAATAAGCAAAATGATACTACGATTCGAACAAGTTTTCTATCCCAATAAATAGCACGACATAAAAACGAATAGTCGACCCTTTTGATCCGGTTCTAGCTCAACAACTAACCAATAACGGTGTCATATCATCAATCTTAAGAATAGCTGGCATCGCGTTCCCAAAACGGACACAGTTACAACGAAAGTTATCTATATAGTGTACCCACTAAATAAGCGAAGCACGATAGGTAACTTCGTTATCATCTCGGTCGTGGCCAAAGCACAGTTGGTGGCTTTGGAAGACGCTCCTTTGAAACAGTGACGCTTTACCATACAATACTAGCCCGTTACCGTTTCGCTCTTATCACTGAAACTGTTGACCCGCAGACTAACCGAATACAACTTAGGTACGATATTGTTATTTGGTCGAGGCCGGACTCCATTGTGTTCGACACGTTTCGCAAATCATCACCGACCGATCATTCTTTTGTATTTGGTTTAATTAAACTTAACGTACGAACGATTCGTAACATTATTTGTAACGCTACTTTGGAGATTCAGTAGAGATTATCTCGTCTAGAGTTATATAAAGACGTGTAGGTTCCGATGCTAATTACGCGCCGTCTGATACGTCTAATCTGTGTTATTACATTTGCGACTGTGTGGTGGTTTTGTATTGATATCCGGATCGAGTATTTGCCCAAGACGAATAAACAATCGCATTGTAAGCCGTTTGTTATCTGACTGTGAGGGCATTGTTATTGAGGGAATTGTATTGAGTGTATACTATTTTGTGTTCATTGAATTATATTTCATTAAAAATCACATCTTCATGGCTTGTATAATCTGAAGGTTCCGGTTTCGATTCCCAGTAATCTATTAACGAAAATACAAGCACGCGCGAAATGAATACTTCTAGTGATTTAATCTAATATAATAAATTAGGTACGCTTATTAAAAATAGATTCTGGGTATTGTTACAGCAAGTATCAGCTTAAAATTTATAATATAAAACAATACTTATCTAATAAAAAATACAGGTAATTTAAATAGTACTCCAATAAGTGTTATTATAAGAAATCTGATGTTATATTCCTATAAGAACTAAGTATGGGAAAATAAATGTATAAAAATAAATCTTGCATGATTTCTTGACAAAACTTTCCCTTAAGTATAAAATGCCAAAAATCACTATTCATTTATATTAAAATAATACGTTTTATGTTTATAATACAACGATTCTAATCGATGATCCATTTATGTATATCCTTTACATTATAGTGAAACTATTCGAAATATTGTCATTAAACATTCACAATACATACGAAATCTTTTGACAGGATTATCCTTTTGTGATGCAAAGCGAATCTATTTATAAATCACATATGTATGAATGAAACATATAATTAATAGGCATATAGTATTCAATTAATATTTGTCGTTCCAATATTTGTTTACAAGCATGCAAAATAATTTATGTAGTATACAAAAACTGTTCCTTTGACAAAATACCCGTATTTATAAGTAATATATTATGCACCCATATACTTATATTACCTATAATACATTGTAGGCTTTCATGATTCGATCAGATCAGATATAGAACGGTCAAAATGACGTATCTCAGCGAGGGGATCGTGCATTTGCCATACAATTCACATGGTACATTTCCACCCCCCTGTGCTTCCGAAAAATAACAATTTTATCACTGAATTGAACTTGGCAAAGATATTTAATTTAAATCCTCCCCCATCCGATTCCTTAATAGAATTCCGATAAGCATCTACGAACTAATAGCCAAATGCCGGTATATCGAATCTATGCGTAACTCCCACAAAAGCTCAATAATAGCTTTTACAATATGTACATGCCAATAAATGATAAATATAAAATATTTTAAAATTATACGTGCACGTGTCTCACACGTTCAATGTTTATGTGGTACATATTGTCTGGTTTTTGGGATTGAGTGGTTAAATATTAGGACTAATTGAAAAGACCCCTATTTCGATTTGTTGGCGATATGATTCATTATGAATTTATTATAATAAATCATATTTATTCACCTGTAATAAACACAATATTTCTCCTTGATATATTAATTCACAATTTTTAAATATGCACTTATATAGATATATTAAACCCCATAGTCGAACGACAACGACGACGAGCGACGGCACGACAATATAACAAACGAGTATTTAACAATTAACAAAGGCAATTAATTGCGTTTTTATTCTTGTTGGCATATTTTTTTGTTTAAAACACTGATATTTCTACTGAAAAATGATTTATGCGAGACATACACAGCAAGTTACCGAAGGGTGGAAATGAAAGGCATATATGCTTTACTTGTTTCATTTGTGTATATTACAACTGATTTTTTCAGACAGTAATTGCTTTCTTTATACGGTCATTAAGCCCCATACATTTTATTCAAATTATAATACTAAAAATTAAATTAATATCCTTTAAAATAATTTATATTATCAAAGTTACAAAAATATTGATGGTTTACGATGCAGTGACGGTCTTAATGTTATAGTATTGTATTGAATCCGAATTTATCGGGTGCATTGCCTGCATTCGTCACGCCCCCGTGACCAATCCGCCCCTGTGCCAAGGGTCACCCCTTGGGCGCGGCTGGGTGACCCTCCTCTTGAATTTTGGACAAAATTCATTTTTATTATTATGCTTTTATCTGATAAATTGTCCGCCGCAGTAGCGGCAGAGATTTTGACAATGCGGCAATATATGCATTTAATAGGCACTATATGCATTTCAAAAATAATTACATGTACTCATGCCAGGCATAAAATATTATGAAAATACTATTGCAGAAAACAATATTTATTTATTAATTTATTATTTTTAACATGGATTGACGTCAGAGCACCTTGCAAAAAATTCTAATATATTCGAATATTTTAATACTTCATCCTTTTTTATTTTATATTCAAATAGTTTTTTTGATACACATTCGAACAAAATAAAATTATTCTATCAAAATTTTTATTTATTTATTTGACGGCAGCAGGGAAGAACAGGAGAGTGCCATGCTACGCGACACACATTGCGTACTCTCTCAGTCTCTTAACGGCTACTGATAATCAACACGTAAATCCCGAATAATGCATACATTGCTTCGATTATTTTGACAGAAAAGCGATTTAGACTTGCGCGAGTGTATAGTTCTAGAATGTCACCGCATAATTTTTCTGTTTACGTGACTTTGTTTCAAAATGAATTAGGTTACTGTTTTTATTCACAGATAAGCACAATTTATGTTAATCATTACGTGATTTTCATCTTAAAAATGTATATTCAGTTCATTTAAATGATCAGCAATATTCATTAGAAATGTTAAATCAGCTATTACTAATTCAAATGTAAGTTTTCCTTTTAAGTTCATGAGTTAACCACTTTACTGCAGTAATGTACATAGTATGTCTATAGCTATTTTTTAGGGAATTCAAAAACTTAAAATTAATGGTGATTTAATCCTATTGATATTTATTAAATTTATTTTGTTAATGACGACGTTTATAATATTGTTTATTTTTAGCGTCGTTTTTTGCTGTAGAATAAAGTAATACTTCATAAAATGGAAAATGTTGATATTTTTACATAGTTATCAACTAGCTTCGCTACTGTTTTCTTTATCCAACCATCAGTGATTATATCGAACATGTGATGGTTAAGCAAAATCTTGCTCATGTTGCTATTTCTGCTTGAAACACATCTGTGATTTTTTCACAGGTGTGTTTTAAGCAGAAAGGGCGTTACGTAAAATAAGGGAAGTCAGTTCTTCGGTAATAATAAAATCGTTGTGAATTCTATGGCAAATTTTTAATCATATTTGATCTATAACATCAATATTTTTATCTAAAGCAATGGAATAAGCATCTAAGTTTTTTGAGCGTTTTATTTCTTTTACGCTTTCAATATATTTTTTAATAAATTTATCAAAAGTAAACCACATACCTAATGAATTAAAATTATTTTTAAAAATAGTAGTTGTTGAGACTTTTTACAGATCTATTATTATATTTTGTATACTACACATTTCTTGCAGTTTGGTAATTTTTAAAGTAATTAAACACATACTTTGTTTTTTTATTTTACCAGTTATTTCAGAAATAATTTAGAAGCCATGCTAAAAATATTGAAATAATATTATTAGTTTAATTTTTTAACAATATTGATTCGCGGCCTGCGTGCCGCATGTTGGAAATCCTTGATATAGACGAACGACGTGTAATAAGATTTTGTTAATAGGTGAAAAATTTTTGATCAAATACCAGTAATAAGTTTTAATTAAATTGACAATCGATTGAACCAAATGGTACAATTTTCAATTGAAATACTTAAGTAAGAGTGCGTTTATTTTTTCCGGAATAAAACAGTAGGGTTGTTGAGCATTATGGCTCATGCGAGTTTTCCTAATATTTACCCAGCCGATTTTAGGAAAATTCAAACGCAGAGAAAAGTGTTATTGGGTCTAGGATTGTTCCGCAATTTTGGGAAAAGCATCTAGAAGCGCAAAGCCTCAAACATCTCTTGTTGCGAACACTCGTTTCAAATTAAACGAAAATCTCGCCGCGCCAGGCCGCACTCAAGTGGTTATCCCCTTTTATAATAATACTACAAAGTTCGCATCTATATATTATTACGGTAAATCCGGAATAATGCATACATTGCGTCGATTATTGTGACACAAAAGCAAATTAGACTCGCGCGAGTGTATGGCTCTACAATGTCTAGCAAAGCTCGTTCGTTTTGCGATTGATGAATCGACCCTTGCGAATGTCGCATACAAAACGTTTTGCAGATTTTATGCATCATGTGAAACACGAGTGTTATGTATGATGTTATTCAATAACAAAAAATCGTTTAGGGTTACACATGTAAATTGAAAGAATGCGTCATAACATATTTATCACAGAATGGCGTATCAATAATTTGGTGGGGAAAAAATTTAGATGAATTCTATAACCTTTCTAACAATAATATTTTTGGATTTTTTTTCGATAACATATTAAGTTAATATTTAAAATTTAATCTACCACTAAAAACTGTATATGAAAATTGAGCCAGTATTTTTTTTTTAAAAAAATTTTCGTCACTGTCTCCTTAAATGATCTAGGTTTTTAGCTTTTCCAATCACATTTTTATTTCATGAATTTCAAATATATTTCAGCAACTGTAATACAATCGACTGTGACAAAACAAGCACTATATAAGCCTATCAAATCTGCATTACAAATTCGATCGAATTGCTGAATAGAATTTTGTATAGTATCAATTGAATCAATGGTATTAATTTTAGCAGCTTTAATAATCATATATTTGACAGTATAATACTATCTTAAATAATTTTAATCAGTTGATATTTTTAATAATTTAATAAAATTTATACCTAAGCGTGTAATTTATTATTATATGATATTTACACATTATTAAATCTAATCACAACCATAAAACCATGAATAAACACAATAATGACGCATCGCGTGCAAACAGGTCCCCAATTAAGATGGCGAAAATGAACGGTCAACAATTACGAATAGGGGTTCTTACTAATTGAACAGGAGAGAATACAAAGCGAATAAAATTGTTCCGGGAAGGGGAATCGGGTGCATTTTCTCAAATTTTCAACACATAACCAGATTACGACGACGTGCTGTGAACGGAAAACAGATTTACTCTCCCGCAACTGCATTCACCGTTAACAACTTCCTTGACGAAGTGCATCGGACTATATTTAGAAATATATTATGTAAAGATAGCTAAAAATAAACAATGTGGGTAATCGTCTTTCCACGATTTGAGTATGTCAGTCGATCTTTCTTGTTAGACCTGATTTTCTATAAAGAAGGAATATTAGTATTGTTAGAGACGATCTGTATGCATTAGAGATTTGAATACGTATGCGTCAAGAAATATATACAGATTTTAAACTGATTGATTAAGCAAGTCGTGAGTTATGTCATGAATCATTATAATAAATTTATTTATCCATAAAAAATAATATAAAACCCATGATAATTTACTAGTATGGAATTAATTTGAAAGTAAATTGACGCTTGTATTATAAATTGTATTATCCTAGACTTTAGTGTCAGGGGTGATTTCTACTTGTTAAGAAAAAGCTTGTTATTAAATTAGGAAAGTAACAATTAAGAAACGATGTCCGTAGGCTTCAAGGTTTTCCGGTGCGGGTTGAATTCTGGATTCCGGACGTCGAGCTGAGGCAATGGATGCGAAGGGAGAAGTGGAAGTTGGGTCGACCTCCTCTTGGTCAAATACAAAATTGGAGAGCACTTGAAAATCTGTGTCTGGGAGGAAGTGGTGAAATGAAGTCCTCAGACGAAGTGTCTGAGATGAAATGATTCTTGGTCTGCGCCCCCGGATAATGTGCTCCGTAAACTGTTTCCACAGTAGGATGTTTTAATAGAGTTTAATATCTTTATTATTTTATTGTATCTACTACCTTAAACCCCAGATTATATAAAAGTGTCGTCAGCGTACATAAGGATTTGGTCGTGTAATTTATAATATAATACATACAGTTAAATAATTACTAAATAATAAATTCAATAATAATCAATTATGCAATGAGCGCAACTCTTTGGGTAGATTATATTATTTATTATTCTTTAAAACTTTTATCAGAATATTGTGATTCACTCCATTAAAAAAAATTGTATACGTCAATAATATTTATTTAAAATAAGTACGTTTTAATTTTATTTTTAAATGTGACTTATTAATGGATCACCTGTATTTTATTTTCAATAAAAAGAGTAATAAAATAATTTCATCTCGTACTTCGTATATAAAGTCCCCCGTTTCAACTCAAACGACTCGTGGAATAACTGGGGAGGGTTTGAACTTATCGGAAGTTAGTTTATGTTCAATTGTCGATGCAGAATTCAATGGGAACAGTAATTAGATTGCACTCGTACTGAATCGCCCGACATTTCGACAAATAGCGACTAGGTAAAACTGCACTTTTTCCTCACAAATAACATTCAAAACTCCAGTATCCAATTTCAAACTTAGGCATTATCAGCACATTATTACCATAAAATTAATCATGTAGCGTTTAAAGCAGCGCGAAATTAGTTTTCGGGCGCAATAAATGCAAAGTCACATTCTGCTACATGCTGAATTCACAACAGCGATACACATTCGAAACTTAAAACGATAAAGCACAACTGGAAAACTGCGGTAATTACTCGAGAAACTTATTGTGCATATTACAAGCAATATGAAAGATTAAATTCAACTTGCGGAGGTATTTAAGCATTGTTTTGCTCCTTCGGGAAAAACAACTTTAACAACATTTAGCACGGGGCGTTAAAATTTTCTTTACGCTTCAATCAGCGTAATTGTAGACGCGAAAGAGCAAAAGCAATTCCAATCTTACACCCAGAGCATATAAAAATACCGTAATTGACCTTTAAGGTAAGCGTGGGTCCATAACAAGAGCATAAAAATTCAATCTCGATTATTAGGTACGAGAGAAACGATTTAACCCACGCGTTGTTAAGTCAGAAAGGAGAGAAAAGTGTAATGAAATGGTAAACCACAAACAAGCAAAAGATATTCTGGGTACACAATGGGAGTAATGTAAATTTTGCGTTAAATATACTTTTGAATGTTAACAATATTATTTTAATGGAAAAATAATCATTTTACATTAGTTCCGCTTGAATGAAACATTATTTTCTTACAAATTTAAATATTTTTTGTACAAATTTCTTGAAGACAATTTTTAAACGCACAACTTAGGGGGTGATATTTAAAATAAAATCTTAAGAGATGTTTGGGTAAGATTTTTATAGTTAAAGAGAGTTATATAAATGTTATTTAATTTATTTACACAAGCATAAAAAACATTACGTATAAAATTGAATAGAGAACAAAAAAAAAACACACTTGGATATTCATTAAATATAAGAGCGTTATCGATGACAAGTTTTACGTAATTAAAATTGTACCAAAAATAGCTCTATATTAATTTATCATTAGCTTCAATATTAATAACTTTATTATAAAAATATACTATCAGAAATTTTTCATATAACTATTTTAATAATTTACTGTACACAAAGAAAAAAATAATTATATATATTTACCATATAATTAAAAAAAATATTTTATGATATAAATTAATAGTTTTAATTTTTTTCAAAAATAAAACATGTTATTTATACTAGTTTGGAACTGCTAGAAATTTAGATAATGTTCATAAATTTTGGGTTAAATTCAACCCCATGCGCAATTAAAAATAGCTTGATTTCTATCACATGTGAGTATAACACATGTTTCATATTTAAGTAAGAAATGATTGATGTATATATACTATACAGAGGGACTCAAAAATATTGGGCATTTCTTAATGCTCATATTTAATTAATTATTAATATTACTGTAAATACAAATATGTTAAAATAATTATTTGTATCCATTCTAATAGTATATAAAATATAATATTTAATCCTACTGAGATTGCATTCCAAAATATGTTTTTACCTTTTTGTTAAAAAGTGATATTTTTTATAAACATTTAATTAGAAACGCTTATTTAATTTTATTTAGGCCGTATTGTATATGTATAAGAATAACATTATTGTTTATTACATTTGAATATATAACAAGCCAAAAATCACTGCTAGTGATAGCACACTTGTCATTTACATCGCCTATTGGTGCCACGTGCTCGTTATGCTGCAATTTTAAGCCATTAAAAACGACCCCTCAACCAACGCATTGATCAAGATACGAAAAAACGCAAACAATAGTCATGCGATCCGATCTTCGACCAAAAAAGGGGGAAACCAGCAATTAAAACCATTCAGATTGAAATCATAATCATTTTAGACCAGTCAAACTATTCGAAACGCATTTCTACAATATATAGACCGCGTTGCGTGATCTTTACCCATTCCAATCGATATCTACTTGGGTATACCTACGAAGCGTTTTCGGAATTGTAAATCTGTCACCTTCCCGAGACTACCGCCGAGCCTTCACGTGAAACTGAAGCCTGTCACGGAATAAATTGAAGCTCCACACTTTTATTACACGCTTTGATACCGTGGAAGACCGCGGGAATCCGCGATTAGGCAAGGGCGTCGGCGTGAAGCGTGTACCATGTATTGGTATCAAACTCAAATTGATGATCCACGCAGGGATTTAAATAAAACTCTAGGATCCTCGTTGTTCTTCGGAGGTGGTCTTCATAGATCGATTGTTCCAGAGGCTTTTTAATAAATATGGTGCCGAGACACGCTCGTAGAACGGATGCACGATTTTTTTTATCGAAACGATTAAATGTTATGCCCTATAACGGCTACCGAGAAGGATCAGAGTAGATGAATCAAATATCGGTAAGAGCAATAAAATTGAATTTTTAAACACTTAAAACATTTATCTTCCGTGTTTTTATTTTAACACATATCTGTGAGCTGAAGTAGCTCATTATTTAATATTTTTTTAAACCTAATATGTTTGACCTAGTTCGATTTTAATTAATCATCTTGTTATTCATTCGTGAGATTAAGAAAAGCTAGGTGTACTGAAATGATCGATCGAAGTTATTGTAAAATAATAATCACTAATTCTGATCACTCAGACACGATAAAAATTGAAAAACACTAAGTAAGGTGCATATGAGATTCGAATCTGTGGGGACTACACAGAGCACTCATTTGTGGGGAATCATATTCTTGAAACTTTGTCCAATAAAGATTATTTATCAATAAGGATAAACTAGACAATAGTACGATCACGTAAAGGCTCTCGTTACGACTAGAAGTAAAGGGTTTCCCCGTATTTTCCGGTGTAATGAATGAATATTTTTTTGTTACAAAACGGTCACAGGAAACAATATATCACTAGAAGACAAATTGCACCATAAGGTCACAATATTCCCGTTACACAATTCAACCTGGAAGATATCCATCAAGCAAATGTAGATTTGTAAAGGCGTATACTTATTTCGTTGTTCTAAGAAGCGAGTGCAATGATTGGATGAATGATCGCTACATGTTGGTGCTTGGTGAACAAGCTTTGCAGCCTAAATACTTAAGCCTGGACTACAATGAGGAAAATACAGTCACCTGCGGATTCCAGCAGACACTCTAATGCTTGTACTACACTCTATGGAAGTTGTCCGAACCGAAGTTCAACTGAAGTCGGCTTCCAAGTAACGGCCACACTGCCACAAATTTCATATGCCGTCCGGATGGCGGGCGTGAATGATTTCCGCACGGCGGCTGCTGTCATGTACAGCTGGCATATTTGCGCGCGATCAAAAAATGTGCCAAATCATCACAATTTTTAAATTGTCATATTATTAAAATTACGCTACTGATAATTATAAAAGTTTGTGTATGCACTCACCAATACAATATCAGTGAAAACTTTTTGGTCGTAAATATTCAATTTATGCAAAATCTTTGTCGGCTTTTGCAAAATGCCATAAGGCATAAAAATGATACTTTAGAATACGAACACCACATCTGTGACTATTCTAGAATTTGTCGCCATCGATTCTAAATAAGAATTCGTTACGGCGTGACATTTATATAAACCGATCTAGGAAAATACATAAGGATATTCTAAACGATTTTTTTTTCCAAAATCAAGTACCACTAATTATTTTTTATTTATTTAATTTTATATGAAAAAAAAATATAATAACGATATCTGTTAGAAGAATATACTATCAAAAATATAATTAATCAGTTTTGGTGCCCTAAAATATTTAAAATGCTAGTAAGAATCTGTTGGAGTCCCCGATAAGCATGTGGTATTATAACTTGACCACGTGACCACGATGCAGCGCTCGACATGCATGTTGACCATAGGACGCCTACGCGCATACTGAAATTGAACCGAGTTACTCGTTCTATCTCAGGTTGCAAAAAACCATATCATTATTTTTCTCACTCTCGTCACTTAACACGCGAGAGAGCGAAAGGGAAAGTATCTCACCGCTCGCGCTCGAAAGATCAGCTCCGACTTCGGTCCGTTTGCCGACAATGTTCGGAAGCGCTCGAAGTCGACTGAATTACCCCCACTTTACCTCCCGGTCTCGGTAGCCTCAGACAACTTCCGAGAGATTTTAGAGCGGGCAGAACCGAGCTCGACCGAAGTAACCCCGAAGAAACCCAATATATTCTCCTTCCTCGGCTAACCTTGGCCAACTTCCAGAGAGTGTAGTGCAGGCATAAAAGTTTCACTAATATTGACCAAAAAAATATATTTCATTTTTCTAATACATTTAGTGTAATTATAATTTTACTAATGATGTATAACACACTGAAAAATAAACATTCAGTGTAACAGTTGCGAAACGTCTATTTACTGTTCAAACCCAAACCTAACCTTAACAAATTAACAAAACGCAACTTCACCTAATGAAAGTTTTTTAATTTACATTGGGTTAGGTTTGAGTTTGAACAGCAAATAAACGTTTCGTATCTGTCAAATTGAGTTTAATATGCATTTTAGAACAGAATAAAATTTTAAATATTATATAATAGTTAAATTATATTTTCGGTAGAAGAGAGTAAATAGAAAGTATATATAGATAGAAATCCCCCTTGGATAGAAATATGTATCTACAGGGAAAACGTATTCAGATATGATTTCAATAAAACAATTAGTGAAATTATTTTTGTTTAAGTGAAAATATACATTCACTAAAAAAATACACATTTATTTAAAAAATCATCGGCAAGGTTCATTGGCCGAAATTACTATGATTAAGGGTTCTAACGGTAAATATGACAACGAAAGTGGAAGGTTTATATCATATGTACAGATTTATATACACAAATCAGTCGGCTGGATTATACAATATGCGTTATTATAATATTATATATACTCGAAAAGTAAACTTTTTTTAATTAAAAATAATAACATTATGTTAGATGTTATTTAAAGTATCTAGAATATTTTGTTTGTAACTATTATGCAGTTTACAATTTTACGGAATTTAAAGTTGGAATTAAATTATGGCTTTCTAATTATCTCAATAATTTAACATGGAACATTTACGTACATATTAAGCCATTCCACTATGTGAATCTTGTAATTGAATTTGACGCTCACATACTTTACGAGAGAATTTTACGACTTTATTATAGAGCAATGGTGCTTGAACTTGCACATGCTAAAGGTTAATGAGTAGACGGTATAATGCTTAATTACATACCCATACTAATTTTGATTAATTATTGTTTTGATTGATTGAGGGCAGTGTGACCCTTGGCGCGAACCAAATTTTGAGTCTCACTGGGTCATAGGGCTACCAACTACTATTCTATAGGGGTGGAATGAAATCTGAACTGAAAAGGGGACAGGCAGAACGTCCGTCTGGAATGGCGCGCTGGCAAAAGGGGTAAGTAATTCACCCCAAAATCTGGAGCACACATGGGGTGGTTCAGTTTCATGGCTTGCATGCATGCATGCACTGGCTTTGGATTGAAATAAATTACAATGTAGGAAGGCATAAAAAGTGTACATACTCGTGTAACTGAAGCGGGTGATTCATTCGAATTCCGAATTTAATTAATGTGGACCAGAAGAGGTTAAAGGTAAATAATTCTTTAAATAATGCGATCAATATTGCCAAATTTTTTATTCATTTTCAACCTCGTATTTATCTGTGGCGGTCTTTTTTCTCCTTATGTTTAGTAAATGTAGAAATGTTTTACTAACAAACTACTATTTTCGTTCCATAAATAATTAATGTGTGATCGAGTGGTTTCGGAAGCCAAACTTTCCGTTATTAATTTTAAACTCCAGAGATTCCTTTAATCTCAAAAAGTTTATTTTTATAATATTTTAATATATGTAACGATTAAAAATATTATGACTGTGACTTATTAAAAACAGGCGTTTTTATCAGGCTAATTAATCAGATGGAGAGTTATTGAATTGAAATCAAGAAGATTTGGAGCATTCTGTCTTATTATTATATGTATAAAAATAATGTTTATAACCATAACATAATCTAGCTAACCATATAATTATTTTAGTGTTATAATTGATTCACTTCTAGAGTTGCTTATGTAATTTTTTTTCAACGCTTAACAAAGTACACGAAAACAATTTATAAACAATTACCGATTGACTCGAATCCCACTTTGAATTAAAGTAGATCAAACAAGGCCATAGTTCAGTGGTACACATCGGTCAGTTTGGATCATTCTCATGTCTGGCGCTTCAGTATTTTTCTTTTCCAACTTCTAACGGGTCCATTGTGCAGATAATGTCGCGGCATTAATCAAGTCATGCTATGATATCGGCATTGTAAGGCCGCGGAATGTCATCTGGGATAACGGTGTGTCATAGTAGTTTTTTCGTATCTTGGTGGATTATTTGACACTTTTGGAGCGGTACCATTGAAAATTGTCAACGGTTTGGTAATTTAGTGGTATTGCGGCGTTTCGGGATGGCATTCCAGCGATCGCGCGCTCGCCAGGGGTCGTCAACTGTCACGCGTAGTCATTGGTCACCAGTCTTGCGTGAGGCAGTCGACGTTACGCATGACGGAGCTTAGCTGGTGGCTGGCCGCTTCGCTAGCCGCAGCGGTTCTCAAAGTGTTTGATTAGCATAAGGCAATTTAAGCAATTTAAAAGGATATATTTTCAATGACTTTATGAAAATAAAGACAATCCCAAATGCATGCGATATATTTTCTTAAGGTGAAGGATATTTTAATCGTTTTATATTTAGCCCGAAATTTTTGTAACTTAAGCTGTAAAAAGGTTTCTCACGGTGGTGTTCCATTTAGCAAAAAAAAAAATTTCTTAGATCGTAAAACGTTTAATTACGTGCTGAATGGCATTTTCGTGATTAAATAGCATAATTAGTTAATTCATCCAATTGTTAATAATTGGTTCAATTAATGAAGCTGACAGTTTGACATTTTAGGCAACAATGATATGACATCCCAGATTTTGGTATCATTATGACCTTAACAATCTTTCATTATGCAATAATACAGTTTTTTTTATTTAATTGAACATTTCATTTTATTCCATATTTATCTTGAGTTGTTTTATTCAAGATCAAGTTTGGTGCTTGTCCTTTATTTGATTGTAATATGTTTTCAATATGTTTAGCGAATCTTTTTGCCCACTGTTCATTATTTCAAAATAAATTTAATGTTCTGTAAATATAATATATTTAATTAAAATCATATAAAATAAAGTTTAAATTAATAATAATATTACTTTAAAATCGTTATGATTAAAAAGTCATGCTATGTTAGCGAGATGTATTATATTAAAAGGGAATTTCTAAAGCCTAACTTTTAAAGCATAACTTTTGAAAGGTCAAATGTACGACGTATGTTTGACGTTCTTATAGTTTAGGCGTAGGTGTTTTAAGCAGAAAATCTACCATCACCATCGCCAAATTTTACGATAATGCGTCGAGGATACTCGGCTTCCTTATGCGGAGCGCGTTTCACTTCAATAATTCATTGGCTATTCGCGTTCTATATAACGTCATCGAATTTGGCTCCATTGCCTGAAATTCGAATAAGTTGAAGTAATAAGTAGATAGAATTCAGAAAAAAAGTCTTTACAAAAGTACTGGTCGGATCGGTATTTATATTCTAGTGCCTTTTGATAGGAACGTTGGGATACAACTTGTTGGATTTTTGGCGTAGCGTCTATTCAATGAAACACTTTAAAAGTTGCTAAAAGGCTAAGTTAAAAAGTGGCGGCTTTTAGCTGCGAGCTTTAGAGTGCTCTAGAGAGCCGATAACGTTCTTATTGAACTTGCCATCCAGCTCCCTAACGAGCTTGCCAAACACAAAGATGTTTTCGGCGTTAGCTGTGAGGAGCTGGAAAAAAAGATGTGAGATGCTGCTCATTTATTACATGTTTATATATTAATTGTATAATTATTGTTTGATGCTTTGGGGAAAAGTCATAAATGGTCAGATTATAATAAAAAATAAAATAAAATAAATATCGAAATTGAAATATATTTTAATATTAATTAAAAAGTTTTAGAAGTGCTGAGCCGACGACTCCCCGTCACGTCTGTCAGGGTTGCAGAAGATTCGTCAGACCGGTCGAGTTCTGGGGGGCAATAGAGGCGTTACAAATTGATGACGTTTCCTTCTCTAGTCTACAAGTTTCTGCGTGAGCTACGTAGGTTGTCGGAGGGTAACGTCGGTAGGAATTAAACCAAACCAACGCCGACTCACTCACAAGCCATCGAAAAGCAAATGTGATTGACGCGCACTGACAGCCAAATTCATTTTGGCGGTCTTGAATAAGAGAAATGCATAAAACGCGTCGTTGGAAGGGAAAATTAACATTTAGAATAATCCGATGGCGAATATATTATATCCAAGATTTTATCTGTAATATGATTTGATTTTTTATATTGCTGAATCGTAGACACATTGATCATGACCGGATTTATGTATTGTAGAACGATGAACTGTGATAAAAATGTTTGTGTCGTATTTGTATTTTTTATACTGTAACAAAGGCATAGCGATAAGTTCAAGAACATTTGTAGGATTTTATTTAAAATCATTTTGGAAACGACCCTCAACGCGTCCATCCACATTTGACGAAAATATATAAAATCCTTTATTTGTAATATGTAATATAACATGAATCAGGGCCACCGAGAGCAAGCCCGGACCCTGGGAAAACAATGATTCTGGGCCTCAAGACAAAAATTGCATATTATATATTTTTCAACATCATAATATAATTTCCTGAATAAATAATAATAGGTACGAGTTCTATGATACAAATAAATATAAAAATTAGCCACCGTTGCGACATATTTTCTGAAATCATATTTTATGCTAAATGAACTTTAAAAACAGGCATAAAAAAGGTGCTTAAAAACAAGCAGGCATTATAATTCTAAAAGCAAAAAAATCATTCCTAGGATTAAATCGCAGATATTGAAACAGTGTGTATATAAATATACTTTGCTTTTTCAACAAATAAAAATTTATTATACATTATATTTGATATATGTACATGCATATATATGTATGTTTTTATTAATAAATAAAAAACAGCTCTTAAGTCTTGGTAAACATAGAATAGTTAAAAAAATACAAATATTTATGGCAGCCTTATTTGGACACCTTTTAGGTCGCGAGGCGTGAAAATTTATATGTTTTTTCGTTGAATTTTTCAACGTCAATTATAAAAGCACTACGGGCAGCTAGTAGGGAAAGAGTCGGAATAATAAAAAAGAGCGTTCAATGAAAAATGAGAAGACGTCAAAGTCCCAAATGTTGCGTAGAAAGGTCTTTGAAAAGATAAGCATCAAATTGAAACGGATGTATCCGATGGACGAGTGAAGAAAAAAAACTGTCGAAAGGGTGAATCCAGAGGTGTGGAGGCGATTTTTATATGGCGATAAATAAACCGACTGAATATTTATGGAGCTGGCTTTTTTAAGGACAACAACAGACAAATTTCGAAAATAAGGACCCAAGAAAAAAACCATTTGATTGATGACGAATTGAGGTGTAGCGTCTGGCTCAGTTAAAGCGAAAAGATATATTTTGTAAAGACAAATAATATTTTATCGTGAATTAATTGTCTGATCGATTCACAGATGGCAATAGGAAACTTTCTTAGAAATGTAATAGTCCGGAATTGAATTTATCGATGCATTAAACTATGATTAATGGACTTAATGATCGATTGTATGATATATATAATTTTATTTATTTATAGGGACTTTATGAAAAGTTTGAGGTGAAATTTTTAATTAAAAATATACATGTTTTCTAACCATCTTTAAACGATAACAATGATCCAAATTTAAATTCAATCTAATATTATGTTAATTAAGAAGCATAATATATTTGTACATTAGGTTTAGTAAAACAGGGTGCAAAAACAACTTCAACAATCCACATAAATTGTTAAAACTACACCGATAAATAAATGTTTATCTATTCTATAGATTTTAAGACAGCATTTTCCAACCTTTTTATATCGATATTCCGAGCGGGAGTCGAATAAAGCAGATCTAAACCGAATTTCGCCCAATAGGAGAGCGCAAAAAACAATTATCACTTCTCAGAAGGCAAAAATTCACGTCTAAAGCAATAAAATCGTGTTGGCGTCGTCGCAGTGGGAACGCTCGGTAACGAGCGTTCCCACTGCGACGCCAACACGATTTTATTGCTTTTGACGTGAATTTTTGCCGTCTGAGAAGTGATAATTGTTTTTGTGCTCTCCTATTGACCAAAATTCGGTTTGAATATACTTTAATCAGCCCTCTTATTTTATAAATCGATAGTATCGGTAAGGATAGCTATCATATTTTTAAAACATAGTGTTATATTGAAATCCACACAACTATGGAGCAATATGTGAGTCTATCTGTATTTATTCTTTCTCTTATTTTCCCCTGAGAGATGAGTTTCCTTAGTTTGTATTTTGGACTTGACATAATAAAAGTTCTAAAACTATTACTTGTTTTAGAACTTTCATTTGGTTAGGTTTGGGTTTGAACAGCAAATAGACGTTTCGCACTGATAAATACTAATAAATAAATATTTATCTATTCTATAGATTTTAAGACAGCGTTTTCTAACCTTTTTTATGCCACGGAATAAAAAAAATGCTCGCGACTTAATAATTAGAACTCTGCTTTCAACCATGCGTATTTCCTAAAAAATCTCTGATTTTTGAAGGGGTTTTTGGCCAAGAGCAGAGTTGAGCTATTTGCGGAAACACTGGAGGCGCAGCCCTTCTCCCTGAAGCAGGCTCTTTAATGGCATTGCTCTTTGGTATAAAGTGTTTTCTGGACGACGGGTTTGGAATATCTATTATCAGCCTTTTAAGCTATTTTTTTTTTTAATTTTTTATTTTATTTATTTATTAACGTAATTCCGCATGAGTATAAAATTACTCATTCTACGGTTACATTTTATTACAGTTTTATGTTAAATATGAAAAATAAAAACTTATACATTAGAAAGTATAATAAACATATTTAAACTCTTATCAAAATAATAAGTATAACAAATTATAAGAATGTACATACACATATACATTCATCCATACATATGCATATATACATATAAATATACAAACATAAACATATACACACATTTTTTTTTTTTATTTTTTTTTTTTTTTTTTAAAGTTCGATGAATTTTTTTAAAAAATATTTTCTTATTTCTTTAAAGTTATTTCTGGTTGATATTTGTAAATCATTATATGTTTTAAAAGCTATATAATTTAAAGAATTTGTTCCAAACTTTACTGAAAATGGTTGAGGGATGTGTAGATCATATGCAGATCTAATTTAATATTTGTGTTGTTCTTTTCTAATTTTAAATTTAGTATTTATAGTTGATTTTCCCTCTAACATTTTTTTTGTTATCATTATAAATTCATATTTTGGAAGGATAGTTATAGGTAAAAATTTTGTTTTCATATATATGTCTTTTGTGTGAGTATCAAACGGTAAATTCAATAAATTTTTTATGGCACTATTTTGAATCACCTGAAGTGATTATATTTTAAATTTACTTGTAAACCCCCAGATGCAAGACATATATGTTAGATGACTATGAATGTGTGAAAAATAAATGCTTAATCTAGTTTTATATGATAAAATATTTTGAAACCTGTATAAAATTTTTGACATTGGTAAAATTTTTTTTATTATATAATCAATATGATTATAAAAATTTAAATTTTTATCTAACAGCAGACCTAAGAATCTTATATTATCACTTTTTATAATTAGAGAGTTATTTACATTAAGAGAAATATTAAAATCATCATTAAATATCGTATAATTTTTTTTTTTTCATTAATTGTTAATTTGTTTAATCTCATCCATTCATTAATATGGATCAAATCATTCTGCATGTTGTTTTGCATGTCTTTATATGTTTTAGAGTTATATATTAACACTGTATCATCAGCATACAGTTGAATCCTTCCTGTAAGTTTACATAGAGTTAAATCATTTATGTACAAATTAAATAGTAATGGACCTAAAATAGAACCCTGTGGAATTCCACACTTGACCACCTCATATTCACTTTGTATACCATTTATTACTACTACTTGTTGTCTATTATTTAAATAGCTTCTTAATAAATTTAGTGTTGGTCCAACTATTCCAATATGGTTTAATTTCTTTAATAATATGTTATGATCTACTGTATCAAAAGCTTTTTTTAAATCTATAAATATTGCTGAAGTTTTATTTTTATCATTAAGGTATTAATACTTTGTTACTTTCATTTCCGTCTGTGTGACACATGTCAGCCACCACAATTGTCTTGATATATATGTAATAAAGTATTATTTATTTTATGATATGAATAAAAAAGATGCTTGTGCTATCACATATAGTACTAGTAATTTCTTAACATTTTGATTTATCATCTCACTTTAATAAAATAAACAAATTTGCGTGTTCCGCCCAGCAAATCGCCAGACTGAGAGATCGCTTACAGTCGGTTTAAGTAAAGCGAATAGAAAAATTTGTTTGCACGCTTAATACGTTTACTGAAGTCTCCCCAGCACAAAAATAACCTTGCTCTACATTAAATTTTAAAAGCAAACTTTTCCCTTACTTACTAGCCTAATATTGTTATTATGTATTTTAAAAATAACAGCGTAAGACGCGTATTATTTACATATGTATAACGGTAAAAGTTATTGGTTCTAATCTCATAGAATTTTAATCATGGACATTGTAAATAATAAGCTACAGTTATATGCAGAAAACCACGATATTTTAATATAATGTTAATTGGACAGACATACAATTAAAGCACACTAATTTGAAAGCTCTTGCACTCTAGATACGGGAAACTAACTTACGATAAATTAAACTAAACTTCACAATTGTGTAGTTAAATACAAAGTGTAGTCTTTTGATTATAATAAAAAAAATGCTCAATTGACAATCAGTGACTTATGTGACTGACCTAGAGTTCTGGCATACCCTACTATAGGTTTTATAAATAATACAGCATTATAGTAGGTCAATGTATTCCAGTTTCCGAGTCGATTCCATCCCCGGCTATATCTTCGGTGCATTAAACGCATATTGGCAATATATAAGTCCCATAACGTTATACGCCCGTGCGCGCGACCGCCGAGATTTAAATCAGAGCACAACGAGGACACATTATGGCAATCTATAATTTATCAAAAACCGTTCGGAATATCCTCGTTTTAACCGTCGTAAATTGCGCGGGGATATGTCGCGTACGGAAGCGGCCTTCCATTATTCTTCTTTAGCACCTTAAACGTTTTCAGCTTTGCACGCCGTAAAAACCTGATCTGCCCTGTCAGGGTTTTCGCGGCTCTTATTCCCACGGGCTGGACTTTAATCACGGCGACAATTTACGAGCGCATAATAAATATTCGGCATTGACACGGGTAAGTCTTTGGTTATGCGCGGATTTTTGGATAGTGCGAAAAGCCCCGGCCTGGTAGCGGGTCATGTTCAGTGGCAGTTTGTTTCAAGAGTACTACTCCCCACATGAAATTATGACACAGTGCAATTATAATATTATTATAAAAGAAAATGGATAATTAATTCATAATAAAACTTCTAAGATTAAGTAAAAATAATGTATACGCGTTTATTGAGTTTAAATTAGAATCAAAGCTACTTAATCTACAGATTTAATATCAACGCATTATAAGCATAATGCTTTGTCATCTAATTTAATATTAAAACTATTTATTTATTTAGCTAATATAGCTAATTGTTTTTACATTAAGCAAATTTAATCAAAACATACAAATTAAACATAATATAAAAAGGAATATAATTTATTTCTCAACGCACGAAGGTGTTTCTTTATTCCATTAAAGAAACTAACTATCCTTAAATTGTCTCTATTTCTAATTTTATTTCTTTATTTATTATTAAATACTTTTTATTTTACACTCTGCTTTAAAAGCACGAAATTTGAAATCCACGAATCTATTATTTTCTAGCTGTGACATTGACAAAAATCCATGGGTATTAAAATGTGAACAAAATATACCAAAAAGCTTTAAACGGAGCACTGAAACGCTATCGAATTATAACACAGCCAGACCTGTCGAGAGGAGAGGGGAGAGGGGACAAAGTCATGGGGCCCATCTCTGGAAAAAATCATAGCAAGAATATATATTCATAAAAAAAGTAAAAACCGACCACAAATAATAAATCTGAACTAAAATACAGCTGTTTGAGATGTATATACTAATGTATTTCAAGTATATATTCCTTCAGCCCGTTTTATACATACAATAAATAAAAGATTCGGAACATTGCCTTCAAAAGCACCCACTTTCACAATAAACATTATTATTCAAAGGGACAGATTGTTGTTTTTTGACGGTACTCCGTTTGTGTTAAAATTGTTTGCAAATTATTGTTAGTTTTATTGCTTTTTGAACGTTTAAAAAATTTTAGACATGAGAGGAAATTAGTAGCAGTAAATTTAGGTATTCGATCTGAATACTTAAGGAAGAAGCAAATAAATAACGAAAAATCAACAACAGCACTGGCTGAATTATATAAATTAAATGTTTTTATGTATTGTATTATCGATAATTAGACTACTGGATTTAATGCAGCAAAAAATAAATATAGCATTCCGTTTCATGTGGTTATTCTTAAAATAAAATCTATAAAAAACAGTTTCGAATATTTAAAAAATACATAATACATACAATACATCATTTCAGTAAAATCATTTTGGAATATATTTTCACAAGTAGATATATATTTTTACCAGTGAAAATATAATTTAACTGGTAGGTGCTAGTAAAATTATGTGATTTAAGCTTTTCTATATGTAGTAATATATATATATATATATATATATATATATATATATATATATATATATATATATATATATATATATATATATATATATATATATTACATTTTTTATCATTATTTATTTACATCCGATGTATAAATGTTACAGTGAATATGTATTTTTTAGTACATTTATATTTTCACTAGTAAATTCTAAAAACATTTTAACCAGTAGATACATATTTCTACTAGCGAAAATATAATTTACTATATAGGCGCTAATATGCTGCTTTAAAATGTCTATGAAACTCAATTTGACAGTTGTAAAACACCTATTTGCTGTTCAAACTCAAACCAAACCAAATAAAAGGTTTTATTAGGTCAAGTCCTAAATACAAACTAAGCCAACTTATCTCTCAGGGAAAATATGATAGCTATCCTTACCGATATTACTATGGACTGATCAAAATATTTTCAAACCGAATTTTGGTCAATAAGAGAGCGCAAAAACAATTATCAATTCTCAGAAGGCAAAAATTCACGTCAAAAGCAAAAAAATCGTGTCGGCGTCGTCGCCGCAGTGGGAACATCATAATATAATTTCTTGAATAAATAATATTTGGTATGAGTTAACCCTTTCTATATTACAAATAAATACAATTAGTCAACGATGCGACATATTTTATGCTAAATATTTTAATTGTGCATTAAAAATTATTATATTTATCTACTCATAATATTTACCTGATAATTAGTCGTGTTTTTTGCACATCTAAACCAAATTCTGACCATTAGAAGAGCGCAAAAAAATATTATTCCTTCTCAGAAGGCAAAAATTCACGTCAAAAGCAATAAAACCGTGTCGGCGCTGTTTCATTGTGACGACGACGGCAGGATTTTATTGCTTTTGACATGGAATTTTGATAATTGTTTTTTGCGCTCCTTTATTGGTCAAAATTTGATTTAGATGTGATTTATTCGTTTCTCACTCGTAATATTGTTATAAAAGTTTTAATATAAACGCTTGATAATCGAGCGTTTTTTATTGCTTTTGACCTGGACTGGAATTTCACAGCAGCAAAGAAAACACGACTAATTATCAAGTAAATATTATGATTAGATATTTTTAATAATATTTTTGCATGAAATATTTTTTTTGTCATTGTAGTGATATTTAAAAACAAGGTTCTAAAAACAGTATTAAAGTGGTATTCATATTATTCTAAAATAACCGTATTGTAATAAAATATGATTTTTAAATCGACCTTGTGCATAAGGTTCACCATCATCTTTTTACATACTTTATTTTTTAAATATAATTATAATCTTAAGCATAAAACTCAGATTCAAAGTAAATACATTTTAGCAACACAGCATCGTTTATTATAAAATCAATTAATTATATTTAAAAACGTTTTTATAGTATTCTTGCTATAATAATAACATAACTTTTTAAAAATAATGAATATACCTTTTTTTTAAGTAATTAGATATACAAATATTTCATAAAAACCTGAATCTGCATTTATTTTAATATAAATGAAGTTGGTCTCTCTATGTGAATTTTTGGATAAATAAAGTATATTACAAATAAATAATATTAGATGAACGAAACATTATACAAAATGTATCAATTTAATTTAATATTATTTCACTAGCATAATAAAATCTACTCTGATTTTTTTTAAGGTATATAATCTCATTATATGCCGTACTTTAATATGACTATTTCGAATATACTACAATATATTAAAAAATATTAACTCCTATAAGTAAAAATTGCATCTATTGTAGGCGTATCTAAAACTATGGTTTAAAAAACAATATCACATGTTAAAAATAAATTATAATGAGTAATACCCACAAATACATAAATATATATTTAGTAAACATTTTTAAGTGGACTGTGCTTATATTATTTTAATTTATTTTTGTAACTAATCACTCGGTTGCTACATTGCTTTCGGTTATTTATTTTTATACCATAACTTTAAAAATAACAACCATCTCGTACAACGGAGTGAGCACATATTTTTAAACTTATGATTGTATCGTCGTGGAACTGTCAATCATAAGCACGTTTTCAGAAACGAAAATACATCACACAAACATGACAGAGTGAACGCCCCTGTGTACAAACATCGATCTTGACTTTTAAAACATAATTTTTTTATTCAACCTAATGGGTTAATCTGCGTTTGTTTCTCTACCATATAAAAAGTCCGATACGACCGATCGAGCATGATTTTAAGAGGAAAAAATACATCCGAAGAAGACGAGCCAATCGGACTTTGCATTCGATCACATTCCTTTGTGGTAATGGAAAACGTGTCCGATGCCCGTGCCGAGCGCGCGCACATTTGAGCATTTGTGACGACAGCCGCAGCTTCTCAAACTGCATTTGTTTTATTATTAATTGCAATTACTACGCCTTCACGAGGCGTTTTAATCACGCATCGCCAATGCGGTAGGGCGCCGCGTTGAAATATCACAATTGAATACGTATAAAGTACGTAATCCGATTACGATTCAAAGCACGCCGCGTTACAAATGGAAGAATGTAAAGACCGTTCTGGAAACTGGTCAGTAATTGGTTCATCTCAAATGTGGAATTGTTCAATCAAACTGGTTTTCGCCGGGCGATACGGTTCGGTTGTTAATATATTAACGCTATCGGCAATGCCCAAAATCTTGACATTCTGTGGAATGCCGATGTCAGAAGTGGTCAGTAGCAATTTGTTCGAGTCTTTAATATAAAATAGTAATAAAAAAATAGATCCCAGAGACTTACTAAGTGTTATAAAAATCTATTTTTTTGTACGATATAATTTTGTAACGACATATTTGAACATATCTTAATGAATTTTGATTATTCAATGAAAATATTATTCACTTCTGTTTATGTCAGTATCATCTTAAAGTGAAATTTTTCAGTATGTATATTTATTATATAATATAAAGGTAATTTAATTAATAATTTTGTTTAAATTATTTAATTAAAAATGGAAAAGAAGCAAATAAAATTTGTGTGGAAGCCGTCTCTTAATTTTGTAAAATAGTCCAGAGCCTTTTTTTTATTTTCAAAGTGTCCGTTGATATATAATATTTTTCCAAGCTATTTGATCTATTGCATTATGTTTATTTCTAAAGGCAAATTACTGATTTAGTAGGATATTAAGTTCCTCTATTATTGGTTTGATTATTTTTAATAATATATTTTGTAATATTTTTGTCATATCTAGTAGAACATATTTATCGGTCTTTTTCTGGTTTTAGTAAAACTATAATTTGAACAGCCTGGTTGAAATGTAGTTTAATTTAATTACTGTTTCTTGGACAACTTAAAATAGAAAACAAATCGAAAAAGTTCAACAAATGAGTGCCGCACCAATTAATTGATAACAAAATAAATTTCATTTCAAAGTTTGATGTGCGTTTTTTTTTTATGCAGCAGGAAAGATCTTTTTCTAACATAATTGCATAATGGTTGGACAAAAATTACATACCAAAGCATTTTAATAAACATAAATTAAACAGAAAAATATGGTCGATGTCTAGTGATTAGCGCTCGGTAAAATCTACTTGAATCCCTTTCATCATGACTATACTAGACAACACTTTTCAATGGAAACTTAGCGAAAAATTGTGACTTGTATGTTTTAGAGAAACACCCATAAATGCATTCTTAAAATAAAAAAATTAAAATCTCTTTATAATGCAAATTTAATAGATTAAAACTCCTGCCAAAACCATTATTACTGACCATTTTTCTTAAACCAATCACAGAATTTTTTTTACATCAGGTGTTAAATATTGCCGATTTTGACTTACTTTATCAATACGCATTTTTTTATTAATATTTTGTCACAAAGTTTAATCAGAGTAGCTGATTGGTTTTAAAAAACAAATTAGAATGCAAGAGGTTAAACACAATACATCTCTGATTCAAACATAAACATTTATTGTTTATAAAATCTCTAAATACACAGAAATTGTAGAAATTCTTAAATAATTGTATTTTATAGTAATTAAAATATACTAAATTATATGTCTATTGAATTAGAATATTTTATCATTTATAAAAAACATGGAAATTAGAAGAAATCTCTTGTTTCTAAACATTGCCTGTGGCACATCACAAAAATAAACCTGTCCATCTCTAGTATTGTACTAAATCGCGCAAGCTTTGCAGGCAAAACATTTTTATTTATTGGTCACCTGATAAATTGACGATAAATATTTATGCTATTAATTCAAACGTATTTCTTTATTATCGGACTTTGGTCAAATGGGCGTTTGCCTGGGGCGCCAGATTACGCGAGATGCAAATCTTTTAATGAATAATATAAACACTGATTAATATTCAATAAAACTGATTGAATTTATCGATGCCTTTTTTGCATACAATAATGGCGAATTGACTTAAGTAAATTATTAGGGGGCGTCGATACGTTGGAATGATACTATGTAATTAATCAGATGACGCGTTTAATTATAAAACATTTATTTTTATATAATAACTAGGAGACATTACTGATTTAACTAAAAAGTAATGAGATACAATTTCATATATAGTTACACTCCTATTATAATATTCTACCAGGAATAATAATTATAAAATAAATACAAATCACACTAATAATATTGTGCGCCCATTTATAAATAACGTATATAATAAATATAATATTAAATATATTAAACAGAATGGTAAATACTCTCTCATAATAGTAATGTACATCAATAGTTTTGCCATAGAATAAAATAATGATAAAAATATACAATTACATTCTGTTGGATGATTTGTTTGTTCCCAATATTGTCAATTATATATTTTATAATTATCTGCAAAAAACTCTGCCTAAAGAAATACTTGAAAATATTTTTTTTCATAATTTATTGAAGCATACATTGAAATGTAACACTTTTTAAATTTTGAGTTCTACGTCATATCAATAACCGTTTAATACAAAAAAGTGTTTTTTTTTTGACATAATTATTGGATTGCTTATTGTATTGCTGGAGCTTAATATCTAAGGATGTAAAAAATCCGAGGTATTCATGAACGAACTTAAACATACGAATAATTGTAGACAATAAAGAAGTATTTTGACAAATCAAAGTACTATATTTTATAACCATTTATTAAAATTAACAACAAATACATCCTTTAAAAAAACTAATACCAGATATGAACAATAGTTTATTTCTAGAGACTTTAACCGAAATATTAGAAAACTGATTTTTGAAACTATATTTGTACTTAAATATATAAGTATTTAATTATTTCATTTTAATAAAATTGACTTTTTATTAAAATATTTTATGATTTTTAATTTCTAAAACTACTAAAAATCCAACAATTCTAAAAACATATTTTGCGTCATTCCTTCTCTGATATAGTGCTTATTATTATTATTAGTATTATCTACGTTATAAATTTGCCCTTTTTTATTTACAAAATATTAAAAAAAAACACTATGCGATTGCCAAAATAAAATAAATTATTCATATTAAAGAGTGCGGCTGTGGCATAATTATATTACACAAATAATTTCAAATCTGCCCAAAGTAAATTAATATGGTAATATTTTTTTTGAGCATACCTGCTGTAGTATTTTCGGCAGAAGTTATAATTAAAATTAAGCACTTTATTGATTTAATGTTTAAAAGACGTGGTCATAATTTTAAATAGTTAAAAATACCGAATATTTATTAATTTATGATTTATAAACTATATTTGTTTCTTATGGAGCAGTCGATTTTTAGTGAGATAAAAATACTGTAATATTTTTTACTAGTTTCAATTTTTTGTTGTTTTGAAATCGTCAATGACTATTGAATTTTGTATTTCTATAAAATAAGTATTAAATTTCAATACTAATTTTTAACAGTAATTATTGGAGTATGACTTTTCGTATTATCATAGAGCAATATCGCCCCCAATCTCTTTACTAGGATCAGATATTTTATGGTTAATTTTCCATGTATGGTTGAAATCTAAATAGAAAAACAATTATCCTCGAATACCACCATACTGTCACCACATTTTCCTGGTGAAAGCTCTGTTTTTGAGCATTTTTCGTGGCTTCTTTGCTATCTAACCAAGAACAGAATTCAAGACATTGTTTTTGTATCTTTCCTATAGCATCCAGATTTCGTTAAACGGTTGCAGGATAAATCTTAAGATTTGAGGATTAGCTTTAACAACGGCAGATAGAGATATTCCATTGGGGCTCATGTTCAAGAATAATATCGTCATTTATGTCTTACAGTTCTATGACTAACAGTAACCCAAATCGTAAATTTATATTTCTCGAAGATTAAGGTGCATTGTGCTTCATTTTGAAGTCGTACAAAAAAGGGATACGGAAATCTTTTGTCAACACCATATTGCACATGAGCATAATTAAAAAGAACACCTTTCATTAACTTAAAAGTTAAACAAAAAAAAAATATAGTAATTTACTACAGACGTATTGTTTTAATTGCGGTACGCTTTGCATTGAGTAAACAACTTAAGAACATGTACATATTTTTCCGTTGTAAACTGACAGTGCGTAAGCCCAATGTGTTACAACGGGGTTAACCAGTACCAACTGGCTAAGTCAATTAGCCACAAACCTAAAAGTTAATATTAATCACCAGACTGAAAGTCTGGGAATCGATGACATATATTTAATTGAATATAAATTATGTATTATAATTTACAATCAATGTATGTCACTTTGCAGCTGGGGCTGGTTTTAAATAACTGCGCATTTTTATGAATAAAAATTAGAGTCTGCTGCAAGGATCCGAACCTGTGATATCTAAGTTATTAACCCGTGCCTTACGGACTATGCTGTTCTGACCTTATGTACATATGTATATTGGATAATTTAATATAATTTACATACAAATCATAATATAATGATATAATAAAAATCATAAAATAGTATAATATAATATATATTACAAACATGCAATATAAATTAGTGGATATTTATGAATTCAGAAAAGGTTTAATGTATTTTGTATAAGATGCAACATTTTGAACACTAAGCAGCATTATTTTATTCGATAAAGCAATAAATAACATTCCTAGTTCGTCAAGCAATTGGTGTTTAACATTTGCTATAATTCAACTAATTATTCTGCAAATTATGCAAAAATATTTTAACTGGTCTCTGTATAAGATTTAACTTATATATAAAGCTACTTCTTTGACCGTTTTTGAATAGAACATTCTGTGAAAACTGCTTCAGATTCTTATCTATAATATTTCTATCAAATAGTTACCAATATGACGTTTTATAATGTGATTATTAAAACGATTCTTTACAAAAAAGCAATGAAATTCAAGTTCAAAGTAACAACATCCTGCATTAAAGTGAAAAATATCGATAAATAATTGTTGTAACATTGTTTATGGAATTATTTTTCTGAAAACCACTGAAACACTATAATATAATCTTAGTATGTCTGATGCAACACATGATTGACAAGCTCTTTATTGGTCTAAAAGCCATCTTGCTAATGCAAATGTTCACCGCACATATCGACGGGCAATAAAACAAAACCAAAACTCCTCACTCTTATTTCTCTCACGATGTTTAAAATGCCATTCATCCATCCGATATATTTTGACTGCCGGCAATTAAAATGCTTGCACGTGTGAATGCGAATTCGAACTCGGATTTAGAAGGCTGATGTGAAAAGGGAAAGAAAAGAGTTTCTGAACGATTTGCATGCTTATGTTTAATGGTATTCGTTTATTTTCTCTCTATCGGGACGCGGATAAAAAAGGCAAGGCTGCTCGGCCGCAGATCGTTAAGGCAATACCAACACCGTCCGGAGATATTGTTTCGGTTTTATGGTAATTTTATGGTTTTATGCACCATCGGAGTGAATGCAAGAAGCGAGATGGAGAAAAAAAGGCAAAAAGCGGCATCTTTAGCTTTGGTATTGGTAGTGGCTCGTGGTCAGCGGTTGAGGTGCGCGCGACCCCACTTGCGGCTACACCCCACCAATTTAGCTCATTACCGACCGAAATGCAACCGATTGGATCACTTTTTTCATATTTACCATCTACTGGTATTGCTCAGTTCAGAAAAGAGCAAAAAGCGGAGGCAATCGGCTGGAATACAAGAACAATAACTTTTTTCTAAATATTTAGATAAGTTGTCGCTATAAGTGTGACTTCCGTACTTAATTTAATGATCATCGTCTTATTTTTACATATAAATCGAGTTATCTTATCATGGTAAAAATAAATTTTGTTCGATGGTATACATCAGGGTTTCCCAAACTTTTTCTGCGACGGAACACTTGGCAAATCCAAAAATTTTGGCGGAACACTTAGCTTATTTTTTAGGCTGGGTAATTCATAATAAAATAAAACATGTTATTAAAGAAATGTTATTAAATTTATTTAATAAACATAAAAATACAAATAAATAAAACTCCTAATGACTGATGATTTTGGGTTCTTAAATAACATTTTTTTTATATCAGGCACAATTTTGGTTAGTTGTATTTTCATATCTGCCGTGGCGTGGAGTCTATTTCTGTACTTTGTTTTTGTTGCAATATACTTAAAAAATCCCACTTCGCATAAATACGTCGTGGAAAACGGTTGTAAACAAACCAGAGCTTGTTTTGACACTTTGGGGAACTCTTCAGTCAGACTCGCCCAGAAATCATTAAATGGCTGATATTTTTGTTTCAAATTAGAGTCATTAACTAAATTTTCATAATCCCTTAAGCCCACTGGTTTTACTGTCACGGAAAATGGATTCCGAACCCAGGAATCGTCCTTACTAGTTTTCGGAAAATATTCCGAAAGAGTTATTTTCAAGTAATATAGGTGTTCTAAAAATACTTGTGAAACTTTTTTATCTACTTGAAAATTCAATTAATTTAAACATTCATATCCAAGACAGGAAAACAATCAAAATTATTAGATTCAACTGATAAAATCTGAAATTGTAATTTTTTATCAAAAGATTCAATTTTATCTCTCATATTAACATTTGTAATACTTTTTTCTTGTAATTATAAGTTAACATCATTTCATTTTGTAAAAATATCCGCCAGATAGACAGATGTATCAACCAGGAAGGATTTGTTAAAAAATGTATAAAATGATGTTGCAAATTATTTTGTGCTTTCAAGAAGACTAATAATTCATTTCGAAGTTCATAAAGTCTTAATAGTACTTTTCCTCTGGATAGCCATCTCACTTCAGTATGTAATAAAAGTGCTTCATGTTCACTATCCATTTCATCGCACAAAATTTTAAATAATCTGGATTGAAGTGGTCTAGATTTTACATAGTTTATCATTTTCACGGCTACTTCATAACATTTTTTAAATTTGTGGAAATTTTTTTAGTCAACAGTGCATGCCTATGTAAAATACAGTGACTGCTAGTAGCATATTTAGTCACATAAATAAAATTCGTATAACAAGCACTAATATCGTGTGATTAATTAACAAAAAAAATATTGTTTAAATACCATCAAATTTTAAAGTTAAAAAAAACAATACCGACTTATGAAACTTTTCCCTCCAGATTTTATACACATCAATGTTGAGTATTTAACACATATTTTCAAGCTTTTTATCAGATGTATGAACAATTTTTATGTATTAGCAAGACTAACAATTTTTTTAATCTACTCTAAATTTTTGTGAAATATCTATTTAGGCTCCGCGGAATACCTATTTTGGATCCGCGGAACACTGGTGTTCCGCGGATCCAAAATAGGTATTCATTTCATAATAGGTATTCATTATATAACATAGTTTGGGAATCCATGGTATACATGATTAATTAGGAACAAGACAATTAAATATATACCATAATATTATTAAAAAGCTAATACTTAACATCAGATGGTAATTAAATTAAATATAAACAGTAACAGTTATTTTAAAAATTTATTCATGGCTAGAAATAGTAATGAAATTATTTTTTATTATAGATGTTTGCTTTTGATTCTAAAGATGAAACTTTGAGACTCTTAGAAATGGGAGGTCTAGTATAGTAGCACACTTTTAGCCTCCTCCAAGCTTCCACTTGTCAAAATATGTTTGATAAGTTGTAATATTTATAAAGTCAAATACTCGATTGATTCGTTCAGTTAGTTGTTTTTGAACGGCGTCTCGATGGCGTCCTGTCGTCACTCCTGACAAGATTGATGGAGCGACATTGACGCGAGCCACAGTTTAAATGGCTTCGGTTATTTATGAGAGCTAATTACGCACGTTCGATTTCCTTTTGCTTGCAAAGACCATCCGAAGAATTCGAAGTGTGCTAATTTAAATACGCGAAAGACATTAACGAACAAAAAATATAAACGTACAAAAACAAACATTTATATAAATACTAGCTGTACTAGCTGTATTAGTTATGTTACATTTAAAATACAAATTTCAAGTCAAGATTAAATTTGCAAAAAAAATATGTAACGCGTCATAGATGCAAATTACTTATTATCACTCTCTACACCAATGCTGTGCTGTGAAAAATTTGTTAATATTGTAAATAATAAATTTATTATAATAGAAAAGATAATCTGCTAAAGCCTAATGTATTTTTATTGACTGTAATATTGTTTAAGTAGTTGTACGTAATTTTAATATACGTATTAAGGTGTAATATTAGAATTAACTACTATTGTGAGACACTACTACATATGCTCAATGAAACAGATACAACAACATTACCAAAGATTTAGAATAGGGCGATGTAATTAATAAATAAAGATTTAATAATTGTAAAAGTATGATTAAACCACTGAATATTAGTGTTAAACATTTTCTTGGAATTTTGTATCAATTAAAATAATTATGTTACCTGGATAATACATAACGAATAGATTGACCAATATCTAAATAACGAATAGTTAAAACACGGGCGAATATACTGAATAGTTTGGTTTAATTATATTGCCAATATATGGGTCTATCTAGAGGTCATCGCTCGCTCATATTTGGTTAGCAAGAAAAGCTTCATAGTTATTTTTAGACGTGAATATTAAATGATGTCTCTTTGATTTCAAAACATCATAGTTAATAATCTGTAATTAAAAAAAAACATTTGTTTCAAGAGCATGTATTAAATATTTCTCGTAACAAACGGCCAGTCATCATACCAATAATATCGATTTCCACTCGGGTCACCGTCAATCCATATATGTATAGGGTGTCCCAAAATTAACGCAAGATTTGAATTAAATAGAAAACATATTTTTTAGTCTTTAGATTGTTATTTTTTTATTGAATCATAAATTACATAGGATAGGATTATTTATGATTATAATATATTATTACATAGTGAGTGAGAGATAAGAGCATGCGGTCAGCATGCCCTTATCTCTCATTCACTCTCGTTTCTTAACAAGCGATCGATCGAAAGGGAATTTTTTACCGCCCGCTTCTGGTATATATCTATCCCGTTTTTTAGTGCTTTTAATCAATGACCTGGTAGATTAAAAATTTCTGGGACTGCAGGGCCACCGAGAGCGAACAATGGGAAAAACTAATGATTCCGGGTCTAATGACAAAAATGGCATTTTAAATATTTCTTAACATTATGATATTATTTCTTAAGTAAATAATAATAAGTAAGAGTTTATCTTTTCTATGCTACAAATAAATAAAAAAAATTAGCCACCGTTACGACATATTTTCTGAAATCATATTTTATGCAAAATATTTTAATTAGGCATTAAAAATTATTAAAAATAATAAGTCGTGTTTTCATTGCTGCTCAGTGTTGCTATATAGTGAAATGCTTGATTATCAAGCGTTTATATTAAGATTTTAAAACAATATTACGAGTGAGAATCAAATAAAGTATATCTTAACCAAATTTTGCTCAATCGGAGAGCGTAAAAAACAATTATCCCTTTTCAGAAGTCAAAAACCCACGTCAAAAGCAGTAAAATCGTGTCGTCGCTGTCGCAGTGAAAACATAGAAAGGGTCTCATACCTATTATTATTTATTCAAGAAATTATATTACGATGTTCCTACTGCAATGATGTTCCTACCGACACGATTTTATTGCTTTTGACGTAATTTTTTTCCTTCTGAGAAGTGATAATTGTTTTTGCACTCTCCTATTAAGGTAAGGATAGCTATCATATTTTTAAAACATAGTGAAATATCGAAATGCAGGCAAACTGTGGAGCGATGTGTGTCTGTACTGATTCTTCCGCTTATTTTCGAAAAATTATATAAAATAATACAGTAATCTTTTAAATAAAAAAATAATATTTTTTGTGTGACCTTAGTAAAGGAACAAAAAACGATGTTTCGGTATCAATCAATCAGTAAAAGCGGAACTAAAATATCTTGCATTCAATGACATAGATTAAATATTAAAAATTTAGATAATTAATTAGTAGCAAGGTATAAGAAAATTAATCTGGGATAGTCTATAAAGATGTAAGCTTATATAATATTATCCCATAGAAGTAAAAATTCGGCAGAAAATTAATTTCCTGATAAAAATGTTATCTTACATTAGCTAATATAAATAATAAATATGGATAAATAAACCATAAAATGTAGAGAGTTCAATAAAAATCGGACAATTCGTGCAAAAATAATTGCGGATATATTACCTCAAAATATGTTTATATATCATATATATAGAGCAAAGCTAAAGATACATACATATGTATTATATATAGTTTTATAGACACATGTTGGAACACATTTTTATGATACACATAATTAGAACTTGTTGTTAAAAAATAGTATTTTATCATAGACGCCCGCAGTGACACTACAAAACAATCAGGAACATAAATTACTAGGAACACGTGTTTTGAAGTTAATTTTCCAGAACAGCATCATCATTCATAGACACACTCGGACAAATTAGATGTCGTCCAGAATGCTCTGAATGAATATTCGCGCTCTAGTCATTAGCCTATTTTTTTAAAAAGATTTTTTATACGCGACAGTCTGCGGTGACTCCTACGCCTGTGACAAATTGCATTCTCGGCTGAATAATTGCCTACAAATAGCGTTTTAGAAATTGTGTACACACAGTAACACAATTAATTATCGTCTGTTCATAGCGGACCACTTGTCCAAACACATATCAAACGAAGAGACGTTTCCAGGAAGTTGTACATATAAATCCAGCGGTTTGTTTCGTTTTGGAGCCCATTGGTCTTTTCCGCCGTACAATTCACTTGGCGTCCGTACAAATTAATTTGTCCAACGGTTATTGATGCACACTCTGCCAGAAAATTAGAAAACTGCTTCAAAACAACATAAATCCAAGAATTTTATTTTATTTTGAAACTGAAAGCTTTAACTTCTGCTCTTTGTCTATTTTTTTTACTAAGACATAGTTTTTATTATAATAAATTACAAATAAAGCAAATTAATTCACTATTGATAAAATGTTACATTTGTTACGCAACCGTGTGAAATATTATTTTATTATATTCTCACATGCGTAACATTTGTCAGCAAAAAAATCGCAATGCTAAAAATATACGGTTCAGATTCCAATCATGCATAATTTGCTTATATACAAAATAAGGCTAGCATTTAAAATACAGAAATAATTTTCTTTTGAGATTGACCCTAATTAATATTTTTTTATACTTATAAGTGCTGAAAAGATCGGTAAAAGCTTACTAATATAGTTTAAATGTACTTTTACAAAACATTAGAAAGACTAATTAGGTATATAAAAGCTTTGTTTTAAGACGGGAGATTCTTTTGAAACTATTCTCCATCTAAAGAATGTTTATTAATACCGCGTTTAATTTTCATAACATTTTTTAATTTATTTGCTCTTGATCGATTTGTTAATCGCATAGTTTATCAAGTGTAAACTTACTGTTTGCTTAAGAGTACAACACCATAAGATTTTATCATGGCGATTTTTAATGAAAATAAAAAGTATACCCAGCGAAAAATCTAAAAACTTGCTAGACGCGCATTAAAACTTTACAACTGATTAATTACAATGAACGGTTTAAATTAATCAGTAACTTTCTGTTGAACGTTATATTATCGCTTGGATATAAATTAATAAAATATTAATCAAAGCCTAATACACTCAATACCATAGTAATTTTGAAAAAAATGTTTAATTTCATGACTAAAAAAAATCGAATCGCTATTAAAATTCGATAAAATTATATATTTCAGCTATCCTGTATATATTGTAGATAAAAAAATAGGGTAACGACATTGTTTGTATTAAAAAGCGATCCGTTATCTCTTTACGAGTTGCAATAAATACACCAATGTTTACATTCTACCATAAAAATATGGTAAATCTCCAACTATGAATGTTATTTTACGACTCGATTCCCGATAATCTGCCTAGCGAGCTATATCGAAATTACATTAACGAAAGTTTTTTCGATAGTGTTCACAAATAAAACAAGAAATTTAATTATTATATATAGAGTGATAATAAACGTATTTTTTCTTAAGTCTTTAAAATATAACAGCTGATTTAGAATTGCAGTCAGATTGACATGTAAAAATGTCGCCTCGCTACTGTTAGGGACAGGTTTTTGCGACAGATAGACATATGTATTTTCTGTTTTAAAGTATTTATTTTAAGTCTTTAAATCATAGCCACATTCAAAAATTGTTCTACACTTTATTTGATATTAATGTATATATTGTAATAGTCTGTTATATATATTATGTTATTAAGAGATAACAATATTTTAAAAATATTATATTGAGCCCTTCGGATTTCACTGTGATAGATTATAAGTGATTTGATTTTGAAATCCTCAGCAGCATTTCAACCAAGTAGAGTTATATCTATCTTTAGATACTCTAAAACGAAAAGCTGATCTGTGATAATCAAAGTTCTTTTTTAAATAAAAATAGCTCCGGAACTCACTTCTTGTCGAGCTTTTTACTAAATAAAATTATATTTAAATATCATTTAAATGAAATTTAAAGCACATTTTCCTATGTCACGCATAAAAAAATACACAAACCTAAAGTTATGCGAACAAATACAACCATAAATCTGAAGATTAAATGTAAAATAACATTGTTAAAGTTTATAGTGATTTCCAAAGTTTACTCGAAGACAAATTTACTCGATTGTTTTTTAAGGTTGGTCGAATAAAAATAATTTAACTGATTGGCGCTAGTGAAATTATTTGCTGTTCTAAAATGTCTGAAACTCAATTTGCCAGTTGCGAAACGTAAATTTGCTGTTCAAACCCAAACCTAACCTACACGAATTAACCAAACCCAACTAAAACTAATTACTATTTTAGAACTTTCATTAGGTCAAGTTTAAAATACAAACTCATTCAACTCAACTCTCAAATAATCGAAAGAATTACTCCATAGTTTGTCTGCACTTTGATATTACAGTATGTTTTAAAAATATGATAGCTATACATACCAATATTACAACGGACTTCTAATATAAGAGTATTGATCAAAGTGTATTTAAACCAAATTTTGGTCAGTAGCAGGGTGCAAAAACAAATATCACTTCTCAGAAGTCAAAAGTATACGTCAAAAGCAATAAAATTGTGTCGGCGCGTTTATACTAACAATAAAATATATTTTTGAAAATAAATCTATGTAGTGAAATTTTACGTAAACTTTTTTTAAATATAGTAAATGACTTATCTAATTTGTTTTTATATAGACCATGGCTTAAAATCTAGAACCAAACGTTCCCACTACGACGAAGACTTATTACTATTGACATAGATTTTTTACTTCTGAAAAAGGATTAGATAAAGTTTGCCTGCAATTCACCGCCAGCAATTAATCGATAGCATTTTGCCGCAACGTCTATTGATCCTATACTTTTGAATAATTATCGCTCGATAATATATATCATTTATATACATTTATAAAGTTATTTTAAAATGAAAATAAGAAGTTATTTTTAGAATTAAGTGCATCTAAAAATGGAATGGACTTATTTATTCTAATAAATAAGGATTGGTTGAAGTATATTAAAATCGAATTTTGGTCAATGGGAGAGCGCAAAAACAATTATCACTTCTCAGAAGTAAAAAATTCACGTCAAAGCAATAAAATTGTGTCGGCGCCGTTGCAGTGGGAACGCTGCGACGGCGATGGCACAATTTTATTGCTTTTGACGTGGACTTTTTACTTCTGAGAAGCGATAATTGTTTTTTTGCGCTCTCCTATTGGTCAAAATTCGGTTTAGATGAACTTAATTATATTATTACTACTTAAAAGTCGTAATAATAATATAAAAAAGTTACAGAATTAACCAACAGAACGATTTTATAGCTTTTGATTTATATTTTTGACTTCTGACAAGGGATAATTATTTTTTGCGTTCTCCTATTGGTCGAAATTTGGTTTAGATATACATCGTTCGATTCTCAATTATTCTTAGTCGTAATATTGCTATGAAAAGTCTGTATATGATCGCTATGATCACTGCGATGGTACGATTTTATTGCTTTTGATGTGGATTCTAAAGAGAGACGTCATTGAGGGAGGGTCGGATAGGAGCATTTGATTTTAAAACAGTAAGAATACAACAATTGATTTTTTTAAAGCAACAATTGATTTGAAACAGTAAAAATACCGTAAAAAAGCCCTGGTGCTAATAGATCGAAATTATATTTAAAAAATAATCACTAATTAGGATTTTACAGATACGATAGAAATTAAAAAACTTAAAGGTTCATATGAAATATATTATTTACCAACTTTAACAGCATATCTATCGTGCTGGTTAAATCAGTAGAAGACAACAAATAAAATATTTTTTATATAGTTTTATGTATGAGATTCCTAATAGATATAATTTCTTATCATATAAACTAGCCTAATTACTAGATTAAAGCATTCTCTAATGTAAAGTGGGTTCTTTGCCTCAAATGAAACGATTTTTGTAATTTAATTTTTAGGATTTCCAATATAAAATCGGGTCGATTTTTTCCGCGTCAAAACCTTGCGTCTGCGTGTGTTTTTCGCAACGTCGGTTTTAAATCGCATTTGCGGAATAAATCTGATGTGTTTTTCGTCGCTCGCGCCATGTAAATAACACACGTGGACGTATCTTAAATTTGTATGATTGTATCTGAACACGAGTATATTGATGTGTTCAAAAGCAATTTTTGCGGCGGCGAATGTGATCAGACATTCCAATATTTTAATGTGTCGAATGTGAAACGGATACTCGAATTTGAAGGTTTGATATTCGATATTTGAATGTTGAAAATGTAGATTTCGAGAAACTTTGAACGGAAATCATAATATTCATATTTGGAAATTCAAATGAAAAGCTATATTTATTAGGAAAATATAAACAGAGATACAGCTTTCATTATTTTATAGCATGATGGACCAATAGTCATAGCATATTAATTAAAAGGGCAGTGACTCAAATTTGAAAATTTGTCTGTTAAATTAATTTAGTTATATAGTACATGTATGTACCTACTTACTAACAAGTTTTAAAATCCGATTATTAAATATAAAAATATTCAGAAGCTCATTTACAAGTCAATTTTCTGCATTGACTGATATTTGATTCGTAACTTGTAGACGATACCATAACAATACTGATTCGATTTTATTGTTTTTGATTTTGCGGTATGTTGCCTTTGTATCCAATATGTCATGTCTATTTGCTAAATTTACAGCATCAATTACTGCGAACAGACACCGGCTGACAGATGAAGACGTTTCTCAAAACAATGGTTAAACATAGGATTGATGCCAGATAATCGCATATAGAAATTTGTATATTTTATTATTATTACAGAAAATTAAAAATAAATATTAAAAAAAAAAAATAATAAATATAACACCAAATAAGTGTATGCATATTGATCCACTTTTTCATTTCCATGACATATTATAAATTTGACGTTACGTGTCAATTTGTATTTATTATATACTTCTAATTAATCAAGTTAGTTTGCACATAATTTGTGGCGTTTTCTGACATATGGGACCAAATAATCGCAATTTATAAATTGTCATTTTATTAAGTTTGTGTGGGCACTCACCAATACAATATCAGTGAAAACTTTTTGGTCGTAAATATTCAATTTACGTAAAATCTTTGTCGGCTTTTGCAAAATGCCATAAGGCATAAAAATGATATTTCAGAATACGAACACCACATCTGTGACTATCCTAGAATTTGTCGCCATCGATTCCAAATAAGAATTCGTTATGGTGTGACATTTATATAAACCGATCTAGGAAAATACATAAGGATATTCGAAACGATTTTTTTTCCAAATCAAGTACCACTAATTATTTTTTAAATATTTAATTTTATATAAAAAAAAATAATAACGATATCTGTTGGAAGAATATACTATCAAATATATAATTAATCCTTTTTGGTGCCCTAAAATATTTAAATATGTCAGTAAAAGTCTGTTGAAGTCCCCGATAAGCATGTGGTATTATAACTTGACCACGTGACTACAATGCAGCGCTCGACGTGCGTGTTGACATAGGACGCCTACGCGCATACTGAAATTGAACAGAGTTACTCGTTCTATCTCAGTTTGCGAAAAACTATATCATTATCTCTCTCACTGTCGTCATTTAATACGCGAGAGAGCGAAAGGGGAAGTACCTCACCGCTCGCGCTCGAAAGAGCAGCTCCGACTTCGGTTCCTTTGACTTCTGTCCGTTTACCGACAATGTTCGGAAGCGCTCGAAGCTGGCCAAGTTGACAAAATTACCCCCACTTTACCTCCCGTGCTTGGTAATCTCGGACAACTTCCGAGAGATTTTAGAGCTGGCAGAACCGAACTCGACCAAAGTAACCCACTATATTCTCCGTCCTTGGCCAACCTTGGCCAACTTCCAGGCAGTGTAGTGCAGGCATAATAAATCGAATTAGAGATAGATATTCTCAAAATAAATAAATTAGCTCGCAATAAAATAATTCGAATTAAAATTAGATATTGAAAAATAGACAAATCAAATCCCACTTTACAGGGGTTGACGACCTTTGATGAAAACATATGTTTTTTGTTTTCGGAAGTGAATGACATTTTTGTTTTTAATTAATACATTTTTAATTATTTAATTATTATTGCTTAATATTATTATCCATCAATCAAAAAACATTTAGTTTTGCAAGAACTGTCGTTAAAGGCGTGTAAATTGTGTTTCGGTAAATTTTTCTCGAATAAGTGTTTTCGTTCATATTTTTATAATACTTTTAATGATTCTGCATTATAAAGTGACTATAATGAATATTTAACAAAAGTTTAGCGAACTAAATGTCAATGTATAACCAAAGAAAGCAATTAAAATGAAATATTAAGAGCCCAAATATATAAATAATAAGTAACATTTCTGAAACAACTACCAAGTAGAGTCATGGATTATTCACCACTGTTGCTTTTACTTGTCACTATTAATATTTTTAATAGTAATTTAAAAAATATATAATAAATCACATAATATCAAGGAAAAATATATAAAATAGAAGCTCTCCATGAATATGACACTTTATCGATACTTTTTTGTGATACCGTACATTCAACTACAGAACAAAGTTTTAGAAAGTTTATATCTGGAACATACACAACTGTTTTTTTTTTGTTTTAATGCATTTTTTCATTTCGCAAATATATTTATTTTTTATCTCAACCCTCAATGCGTATATTGAATGTCAAATTGGAATCACCTCGAATGAAAATTCTGGGGGTGTCAGTTTAGCGGCGGGAAGACTTTGACACTTTACCCATTTAATTCGAAAACCGCGAATCAAAGGCAACTGCGGCAGTTACACTCCGCCAGACTAATTGTTTCGAAACTCTCTCCAAACCTTTGATTTCAATTAATTTGGAATTTGGTTTAATTTATTGCTCGAGAATTAAATACGCCGCGACTGAATAAAGTTGCCCTATGTTTCGAAAGACACGTGGTATCTGAGTAATAATAATAATATGGCGAGATTGCGTAACAGGTGCCGCGGTCTCCTAAATGGGATTGATTCCGCGAAAGGCAATTAATACGATCGTCATTGAAAATTAAACCCTTTTAATATAAATAAATTAATGGCTACGTGCAAAAACGAACGAATCCACCAAGAGATTTAAAAATTTAAACTGTGAACGAGTCTTTAAAATTATCAGAAAATTAAAATATTTTATATAAATATATTGATAATGAAAATTGATCCCTCAATATTAATATTTCATTGCAATTAACAAATGAGATGTTTGTAAAGCGTAAAGAAATAATCTTAAGTATGTTCTTATCTGTCTTTTTATAGTCATTTGCTTATTTTTTATTGCGAGAGGTTGCCAGCTGCACCGTTAACTTTTAAATGACGATTTAAAATCATGAACAGGTAAAAAAAATTCGCTTGACAAAAGGCAATAGATAAAATAAGTCAACGCTTAACAAATGGGTAATAATAGGAAGATTTTGCGGACCACCTAGGCTAGCATATCTGTCACGTTAACTACTCATGAGCACTATAAAAATACCCTTTTGTTCGTAAATTATGCGCGGTATACAATGCGTCTATCGTGCATAAAAACCACTATTATTTAAATCTTTGTATTAACGAGCCCTTTATGGCGTAAAAATATTGGTGAAATCACCAAGCGATGCAATTGCCCCATCAGCATCCTAATCTATGATTCAACAGAGATATTTCAAATCATGAATATAAAATATGAGACTATGCCACAAATGAAGACGATTAGAAACGATTCTAGACGAGAGACGGTCGAAGATGAGCACAGCGTGCTAGACGGCATTCGTGACAGCAGAGGGCATCAGTGATAAACCGAGAATACCCGCAATAAGACGAGAGACATCAACGGATCGTTTAGAAAACCATCCCAGATTTTTTACCAGCACTACGGAATAACCATTGATACTATTTCTCTACATGATACATAAAAATAAATTGTTACCGGATTTTCAGGCGTCTATTTTGGCTGCAAAGTCAAACTCCTTCGGCCTCAAAACCCGATAATAAGTCATTTCTAATTGCTAATTTTATATGCCTTTACAATTAAACATCTGATTTATCTAATGCTTTTAATTGAGTAAAGATCTTATGGGTGTGTTCTTTCTCATAGTTTCCGCAAGATTAAACTGATTAACCGATTGAGTTATGGGATTGCTTGTTGATTCTGCGTCGGTCGAAAAGGCAAAATTTTCCTTTTAAAACTTTTTAGAAGCGACGTATGGGAAACGAAAGACGGCTAATGCGTTCTCAGAAATCAAAAGCGCTTACGATGGTCTTTATCTTCAATCGATTTTTTTCCGCTCTTACATAGTCGTCAGTGAATGAAAAATATTTAATTGAATGACTCATAATAAGCTGACCTAACAGTTCTCAGAGAACATTTACATACGTTTCGGTCAGTGTATGTATTTTTAGTGGTTTATCGATGCATAAAATAAAAATATGACGTGTCCGGCCTCCCGAGCGTATATAAAAATTTATTTTATGGCTATAAAATGTGTATTATATACGAAAAGTGTAATAAAATATCAGAATGTGTCTTATAAACAGGATCTGTGCATATAAAGATTCGAAACATGCGATTTAAAATAATTTGTAATATTTATATGTTGTGAATGTACTTTTTACTTTGTATATAAGATATAACACAATATTTTTTTGTCATAAAGACGAGATAAATAATTTGCTATCTAAAATTCACATTATAACATTAGTTGTTTTTAAGCATATATTAAATATTTGCTCAATTATATTAGGATTTTTTGTAATCATTATACAGATCTCACATTTAATTTATATAAATTTTAGTTCAGTGTTTATAATAATATTCGACGATGTCTTAAAAATTATTTGTGAATAAATTAAATTATAGCAACGTGTGATGTATCAATGTAATTCATCTTTTTTCTAACGTTCATGTTTTTATATCGTCACCAAATTAACCATTAAAATTAAATCAATTTAATAAAATATCACAACCATTAAATGTATTATTTTAAACATATTTTAGGCTACTCTTATGTACATATAGCACATAAGAGTCGCTTAAATTTTTTTTGCTGATATTATAAATATCTTGCAATTATACGTATTGTTCATTATCTGTAGTGGCTCATCAAAATTCTAGGTAGGAATTTGAATCTGTTTTTTTACATCCTCAACCAACGCAGAACAAACAAGAACCCCCATAACTCAATAGGCTAATCAGCTTAATCTTGCGAAAACCGCAACGAAGAATACGCCCGAAGGACGTCCGCCGATTTAAAATCACTTTTTACCTATAACGAGCCGCCAGTTCGTGAAGTAGTCAAATAAAATTCCGAGAAAAGGCGAAGCAGCTCACATAAGATATCGGATGATACTCGATATGTGATATGCCACTTTTGAGACAATGGGGAAAGAGCTATGTGGCATTTCCTTGAAAGATCTCGCGGATCGCATTATTCAAAACAACGGCTCACCTTCCTTTTATAGAACGTGATAGAAAATATTTTTAATACTCAGTGTATTTTAAAAATAAATTATGTTAATGTATGATCACAAATAGTCTGAAAAGCGATTATCATTGGATAATTAAACGAGAGATTGATGTAATTTATCAACTTCAGCAGTCAATGCTGAAACCGTGTTTTGTGGGTTTTATTACAAGCGGCGCTCTATTTTAAGGATTTGTTGGATTTTCAGAGTGTGCTCTCTGCCACATGGCACAATATTTCAAACATATATTAAAAATATATTTGCATAAATTCTATATTGCATTTTTATTTTTTGCGGCTCTGTTTTAATCGGCTTTTCTGGAATTACATTCCGACATGCATTAACACTTCTTCATATGTTAATAAAAAAGTGTTATTAACTAACATCTAAACACATACACGACACTAAAAAAATAAGATGTGAATAGATATAAAAAATATATTATTCTTTTGCCATCAGATCAGTAGCGTCTCAAAGCTCGTCTAAGAAAAAAACCGAAACAACCATTACATATTCCCAACGCGTGTTGCTTCTATGTTTTGGGAAACGCTACCCGAGAAAATGCTATCACACATCGGACATTCAGCGCTCGTTTTCATTCCATATCTTCAATAAGATTAAAGGATATCCAAGTGTATTTTTTTTATTCTGATAATGGTCCATTGAGTAAGCTCATGAACTATTTATATTTGATTATTAACGCACGCCAAAAGTCACACTTTATACACAACCATCATATTTAATATAATATATATTATATGTATATTGAAATCTGGCCAGCTACTAATTGTATTTAAAATGGAGGTACTGTACATGCTCAAGTTACTTGGATGACATCCTTTCGATTAATCCAAGAGGAACTGATATCTGGGATGTGCTTATGTCATATGTCTTTCTTCAGAAAAAATCAATTGAACGGGACACCGTGAAATTATTGCGCAAAAGAGCATATTGCGAGGGTTGAATGGAAATGAGTGTATGGAAAAAATAATATAGTTAAAAATAACTCTACAGTTTAAAATATCATGCGAGTTAAACGATACGCTGTTAAACTGAACGTGACTCATTGTTACATTAATGCATTGTAGTATAATCGATGCAACAGTAATAGATTTCGTCGATACACTGACTGTTTGCATAACTCAAATACCATTAAACCAATCTGATGTTAACGAGCTCTGTAAATTGAAACAGGCAGCTGTCTATATAACCTAACCATGTCAAACAAGTGGCTTGTGGATACCTTTAAAAATATATTTAAGAAAACTACATTGATATAATATTATTAGAATTGTATTTCCACACCTATCAATTCCTTTTTATTTATATTTATTAACTGAAAATTAGAGAATTGGAAAAATGTATGTTTGTTGATTTGTCTTTGAAGCAACAAAGCTTTATTACCGAATCTTTATTTTATAGGAAATTTATAAAAGTTCGGTTAAATCATCAGAAAAATATCACTGTTAAAAATGGCACTATTTTGAATTGAGTTAGATACAAATTTATTGCTATTGTATTTTAAACCAATGCCATATCTGATAAAAGTTATTTTTAGCCTTCACTCGCTTAAGTCAATCGCTCTTAAGTTTTCAAAAAAACAATCATGGAGCTTACTTAGAAAAAAGTTTAGTAAAAAAATTAGGTAGAAAATTCTTTAGAAGCACTGCTAACTTTACTGCTATAAATTATGTAGCATAAGCCTCCTGTTTGCGATATATATTTATTAAAAAATATATAAGTCTTACATAAAATGTTCACAAAAATAAAGATTGAGCAAGAAAATTGATCTATATTCTAAGATATTGTGCTTTTCAATGCCTTTTCCTTATTTCAATAAATATAAACATAAAAAAACAGTACCTAATTCCTTTTATTCTCTAACAATTGTCTAAAGTATAAATATTTACAAGATTGCCAAATAATCCAGAATATGTTTTAATAAAAAACAATATAAAATGTTAAAAACAAACGGTAACATACAAGAAGCAGTAAAAAATAAAAATTGCAATCTGCCATTAATTAAAGGTTTTCTTTTAGGAAAAATATCTGTCAAAAACATATAAACAAAAATTATAGCACTATTATAGATGCACATTTTTTTTAGTTACGAAACTGTGTTATAGTGTCTTTGAAAAGATTTACGTTAATCCATTAATTTAAGACTTCTATGGAATTTTCTGAAGTAAAGTGTATTCTAAAATGGAACAAATAAATCACCATGTGGAATCACAATGGAAAGTTCCTCATTCTTAAACCCGGAAAGCCCCCTGAAAATGTTACCTTGTATAAGTCTTAAAAAGACTAGAATCAATCTTGGGCGATAAAAAGCTGATTCAGGAACGTCAATTAGATTTTTATCATCACGCCACATTGAAAAAATATATTATTCTGCTGCATTTTTGATGTCTCTCTAGCATTCGATATGGTGTGGCATTATGGCTTTCTCTACAAAATAAGAAAACGCCTCGCACGCTTACTATACAATCATAAAGTCGTACCTAAGAAGAAGAAAATTCTTTGCCAATTAAGAAATTAAAAGAAATTATGATCGCTCTGCGAAATAAACGCTGTAGTTCTACATGGCAGTGTCATAGGACCAACTTTGTATTTATTGTATACAGCAGATATTTCAACGTCTATGAAAACCACCACTGCCACATTCGCGAATAACACAGCAGTTCTCATCTGGGCCAAATAAAAACAATTTGACTTAAAACAGGCTTTTTGGCCGAGGATCACTTTGGGGTACAAAAAAATCCAACTTAGAGATAATTCAAAAGTCATGTGTTGTATCTTAGTATATTTAAAACGAAATACGTCACAGTGATTTAAAACTGAAACACTGAAACAATCAAAGAAACATTAATGGACTTTAGTATGATGAATCATTAGAGACTCACTTTCACCCAAATTAGTCCGCTAAAGAACTATTGTAACATTGATGAATGACGAAGCCTATAAACCTGGTGATTTACTAGAAATATTTGTGACTGAATAACCATTGGAGTTTTTAGTTATATGACCTTTCTTACTATGTAAAAATGTTTACATAATGTTGCAATATTATTTACAAGTTGTAAATTTAAAAACAATATAAAAATTGTGATATCTATAAATACCTGAATTAAAAGGGTTTAACACCATAGCAAACACTTCAGGATCCTCTTCTTCTCACATAATGGTTGGGCAGCAACTGCTAATACTGAAATAAATATTTGATATACTTTAAAATAACGACAGATGTATGATTCATTGTTCATGATATAATAAATATATGCTTCAGACATTATTAATGAATGGGTCAAAATATTTTTTCCAGACGTTCCAATTCCTGTTTTAGTTTTTTATAATATCTTTATGGATAGCTACTGTTTATAAGACATGCGTTTACCATATCAGCCTAAATCAAAGTAATAGTGAAAGAATTGGTATGCATGGCTTCCAAAAATACAATAATGGTTTCATCCGCTGGCAAAATGATAGCTACTGTTTTTTAGGATGCAGATGGACCTTCTTAAGGGTTAAATTAAAACAATACAAACATATATTACCTTGTTACATTAACTTCACATAAATAAACAGATGTGATAGCTGAAATCTCAATAGAAATAGTTTTAGCAATCGTAACAGAGTATTGTACACCAGGACGAAGCAATTTATCAGATTAGGGTCGTGGTATTATACCAGTATCGTTGGTTCATGTGTAGATAAATATATTTTTATAGCAACTTTCTAGTGATTATTCTGAATCAAAATCAACTCCCGCTACTCAAATAATTTATTAGGCTCATATTAGGAATTATCGTAATAGTATTTTAAGAACTATTTATTTAATAAAAATGCAAAGTAAGAACTTTTTTAACTATGAGAGTTTATATTGTAAATTGTTATTGAAAAATCCTTATTGCTATTTCAGTACAACCTTTACTGTGACTAGTTGCACCTAAATAATATATAAACAGTCGATCAAACTTTATCATGGAAAATGTGGAAATACATTAATATTTAATGCACCATTAACATTTGAGTTGACATGAAAAAACATATTTTTTATTTAGTCTTTCTTTACCAAAGTTAATTATAAATATATGATGATTATTTTGTATTTAAAATATACTTACAAAAAGTTTATGTTCCGACCCCGATTTTGGTTTTGGATGAACAAGAAAAATTCAGTTTTGTTAGCTTTAGTCTTCTTCTAATTTTTATTTTATTTTTATAAAATAAGGCCAGTGCTGGACTGATTATCCAAAGGTCGCGGGTTAGATTCCCGCAGCAGACTTCAACTGTAAGTTTGCATATAATAATTATAAGCTAATTATAGTTCATATAAAATAAAATATAACGTATTGTCATGCCTAAATAAAAGTCAAACTTATGTAATTTTGTATAGAATTTTTAATCGACTATTTAATAAAAATGTATCAATTTTATTTCTGACATTCTTATTAATCATACTAATTCAATGTCATCAGTTTTATGGCATAAATTATTGATATATTTGATACTCGCGTTAGTTAAACTATTAACCGTTTAATCAATCAATCACACAACTCCCACAAGTTTTTGACCGCCCGCATTATAGTTAAGCACTAATATCTATAAAAAATGCTGATGAAACATTATAGATTTTTTAATTTTATATATTCATCACAAACATATATATGTATGTATACATAAACTTCTTATGTGTATTTATATTTTCAAAGTTCATACTGAGCAAATTAAATAAGTTTGAGTGCTTTCTTTTATAAAATACGAATAAAACGTAAATTTATTTTAAATTACCAGTGGCTCAGTCTTATCATCTCTGCTGTATGGATTGATTACTGAAACCGGATATTATTAACCATCAATTTACTTTGCTGAAAAATCTATGATATTTCCCGAAAATTTAATATTTAAATAAATAAAGAATATATACAAAAAAAAAGCAGTTAATTTATAACTATGAATTTTTGCTACTGTATCTAAAGAAGAAGGCTAAAGAAAATTTACTTAATATAACAATGTAATATATGATGGAAGCATAACTTGGTCTTGTATAAAAAATTGCATAAAAAAATCCGCATTTTCTCCTTTGACCTGACCCGTCAATAAAATAAGGCGATTTTTTATACGACCGTCCTAATTATTTGCTTTTATGTTGCATATATTGCCAAGCGGACGTATTATTTACGGTGGTGATATGTCATAAAAAAATATATTATACCAAAAAAATCTTAACTGAAGAGATCCCGGGGATCGTATATCAAATTTTAATTTTCTCATTAAACGTTTGATTATTGAATGTAAATTTCGACGGCTATCTCTCGTTAAATGCAACATTTTATCTGCAAACCGACGGTTTTGCGAGGGTTGTAAAAAAGGTTTGATTCTGCGATTTTATAATTGAATCCATAAAACAAAATTGTCTCGACATCTTTGTGGGTTGAAACGTTATCGATATTATGTTACGACTTACATAAATTCTTGCCATCAAAGTCGAGGAAAAAAATTAAAATACAATATATACATAAATTTGTGTTTCATTGTTGCTATGACAATACCAATCACCAGTATTCATTTATTATGATTATTTTAATTTGAATATTAATTCTAGATAAAAATATTATTATATATTTATAAATCTGAACTAAATAAAATACTCTTACATTACAGAATTGAAGTAAAGATTAAAAATTCTACTTTTTCATTTAAATACAATTAGTGTTTCAGAAGATTACAAGCTTCAATATGAGCAAACGATTTTTTAGAGCCGAAAGTAGCGTTTTAGAGATTAACGCGCATTTTTCTTATCCTAACTGAAATGCCTTTTCACAAAAAAAATATTTTTTCCTTTCACCATTTTGCGTAGACTTTTGCGAAATTACATAATATTTTTTTATTATTCGTTTTACTACCGAATAATTGTTATGGAACGTGTTCATAAAGTCGACGCTGAAATTGGACGATGCAATAAAAACCTTATCTTTTTATTCTCTTATTTAACGATTTGTTCTTCATGTAGATGGATTTTTTTATATATATTTATTTATTAAATATTCACAATGATACGACTTTACAGCTTTACGAGCTTCGCATTTGATATTAAACGAGACTCATTGTAAACACTGCACACTTCATAAAACTGCAAGCGAACTGTGTAATAAACAGTGTGAAATAAAATAAAGCTTTACTACAACATGTGCTTTAATAATGTATTACGTCATAATAATTAATATCATTTTAAATTATGAAAAAAATATAAATAATATTTCTTGTCCCTTAAATCAATCTAAGGCAATTTTATAATTTATTTCATCATACTTTAACTTTGCTTTCACAATACAAAAGAAACGAAAAGAGGAATGAATATTAGAAAAGCATTATAAATATACGAGGTGTGATCAAAAAGTACGGTGAATAATTTTATTACGAACAAAGTAATATGCTTGTATAAAATTTAATTAATCTCCTTCAAAGTATAATACTCTATTTGGATCATATTGGAAACATTTTTGGAAACTTCTTTCGGAAGCGCCTTCAATTGCTAATTGCTTCTAGCATAGATTTTTTATTACATTAATCCAATTTTTTCTGCAGATTCAAAAAAGTAACAATTTCTGGCGTTTCATATTATAAATTCGACATTTTTGTCAGTTCTATTTTAGAGCCTCATTGTCTTGGATTTTGTTCCTCTGTACCTGTTGCATCTGCATAGTTACGGCACTGGTATACTTTTTATCTTCCCCAATATTTTAGGATTAGTTATTGGTTTGAATTTTTATTTACTCATAGTATGTTTATATATAAGTACATAAGAATTTAATTAAAAAATATATAAACATTTTACTGAAATGAAAAAGGAAATATTTTTTATCAATCATAACATTGTAACAGGTGAGTTTGTTATAATTCTGTTTTTATTGTTCAGCTCTGATTGCACGCAGAGTTCAAAGGATGCGATTTCCGATGAAATGCGCTCGTGGCGGTTTAATTACAAATAATCTGAGATAGTCCCGAGCTAATCCTGATTTACGAACTATAGATTCGTGCGGGCTAGCCAGTTGCCAATATCAGATTATCGAAAGCTCGTGCATGCGATAATTGCTTTCAAAAAGTTATTAAATGAAATTACCGCGTGAACAGATTACAATTCGTGCCAGGACGATCACTAGCTGTCAGCACGAAACGAAAAATTATTCAGAAATTAAACAAAAGTTCCGTACTTTTCCTCGGATTTTTCCGTTCTTGGAATGTACAGCTTTTTTATTTGCACGCCACCGCTGCAAGAGAAGACAAAAAATATTTAACTCGAGGCGTACTAATTTTTCATTTTCATTTTCTCGGCTAGCGAAATTTTTCCGAGTGTTTGTCGGGGGAATATTAATTAACGTAAATGGCTATTAACATATTCTTCCTTAACTTTTTAATATTATTATCATAATAAAATTATTTTTTAAACATAGAATAATTAATCGCAAGAGGGAGGAGATTGTTTTATTGAAAACTTTGCATGGACTTACTTCATTTATTTACTTATGTTGACAAAAAATATGATATGTTAACACTAAGAAATTATTCAATAAAATAGTAAATTTTTAATGTTAGTCAGATAATACAATAAAATTCAGCAAAAAAAGTAAAAGAGTTATTTGAAGAAAGAGCAAATAATATAAAAAAGGAATAGCATCTACTCATCAGTTTATTAAGTTTGGAATGTCGACTGAGACGTTTATTATGTGAGATGATTTTAATAAACCTCAAACTAATTTATTTGTTTTTGTTAATGTTCAGTTTTATACTATATATATTTTTCTCGAAACACAATGTATCCAAAAATAAACTTCCATCGCACAAACGGCCTTTGATCCAATTAAATTAACGGAATGAATTATCGGCAGTATATCGTGTGCTTTAGCTTTGAACGTTGCATTTTCACGTCGGGTTTCCTGAAATTTACGATCGGCACGAGAATATCTTCAAAGAGTCGCCACGTCTTTAGTGAAGTGAAAATTGCGTGCGAAGTGACTCGAAATAAAACCGGGTTCGGTATATATGGGTAATTTATCCGGTGACAGGAAGCGCCCTAACTGTTCCCCGTCTAATTATCGATATTATCGCGGTGGCCAAAAAGTTAATCGATTGTGTGGCAAATTGCCAGGGCCGGACCCACCGCGAAGAAATCCTCGTGCTGCCCGGGCACTTGCATTTGCGTGCGCGCCATGTTCGAATTGCACGCGAACCTGATGTTCCTCGTTTTAAGGTCCAAATTACACGCTATCCGCCCGAGTTCGATTCTATCTTGGTCTTGTTTGTTTTTAAAAACCGAGGGGGTCTTAGTTTTACCTACACGTACATACATACGGTGATCAGGAAAGATCTTATTTTTTGCTATGGAAAAATAATATATGAATATTACCGCCGTAATAAACTCAAGTTGCATCGTAGAGAGAGTTACTCTCTTGACGATTCAAGGTGACAGCATGGCTGGACCAGATCTGACAATCGAAGTGGAAGCATTTCGTGTTTTTAAGTTGAAGTATAGTATATGTATGTGCAATGTTAAATTAAAATTAAAAAAAATACAAACCATGATGATTCATTGTGAAAATCTTTAATGATTATCATATTTGTAATAAGTATATAAATAAAAATATGATTTTTTATTAAGGTTTAGGAATAATAAAAGCACCCATAAAAAGCCAACAATTACAATTACATGCTTTATTTTAAGTTATTATTTCTTGCTTTAAATAAAAATTGATTTTCTAAATAATTTTAAAAATAGTGAGTAATTATATATATATTGTAATTAAAAGATTTGCTACTTATATATATGTATATATTTTTTAATCTCGGTGGCTTATTTTTTTATATATGATTATTAGTTTCAATAAATTTCAATCAGATCTTAATGATATTTCCTAAGCACCCTGTTGCCAATTCCCTCTCGAATGTGGTCACACGTACGAAGTACATAGATACACGTTCATTACATTGTAAAGCAAGATAGAAAAATAAATTGGTTTATTATCAACAACGTATTGTAGATGTACAAAAAAAATCAAGCAGAAATGACCACAAGTCTTGTGGGGTTATGAAATTCATATACAGATAAGGTCGTTCGTCCATTACGCTACGTCGACGGTATTAACTGCTCGGTAATAACAATAATTTGTTCTTCTTGAGCAAAGAAACAATTGAGATCAATAATTTAAGAGCAAAACGATCTATGGCCGCAAATTGTTTCCCTTGGGCCAGGGGTCTGAAAGCGTGGATCGTAACTCAAACGTAATATCTCAACTACTATTATACCTTTGGTCGTATTAAATGAACTATACATTATTACGCTATGTTATATAGTAGACATTAATGAGGTACTACAAACAGAATAAGCTTTTTGCTATTTAAATATTAGTAACTGTTTTAATTTTTTCTGTACAGTATCTTATTATATGAATGATTTTATATATTATTTGATGTAATATTATATACTTACATATACAAGACTGCGAATTTAAAGTGGAATTGAAACAATATCACAACTTGAGATGGCAAACGAGCGAGCGAATTGAGCTGCAAGTAGATATGAGGTACTTCTAGAAAGGGGATTCATCGCTTATGCAATTGAGCTTCTTTATAAAAAAATAAGCGTAGATGATATTAAATTATATGTATTTATTTAATAAAAACAATAATTTTAATATCGGTAAAGTGTCATTATTAAAATGACATATGATACATTAGGTTAAATTATTTTTTCATACGTTCGTATACTTTTTACGATTGAAGCTAAAAATGCGAATCTTTAAAAATGCCAACTTTAGCTTCTTCCACACGCGAAAGCAAATCGTCACATTTGACCCGGAAAGCGAAGAAGTTAAACGGAAGGAATTAAAAGTATTGGAGCGGAAGGAAACTTGGGAACGAGTTTGCCGGATTCTTAGGGCTAATCCACCTTTCGCGCCGACGAAATATTTTCACACTATCCCCTTGGAGATTTTTTTTCACTTTCATAACTTTTTTTTTCACGTCTGCACTCATGAAACTTTTGCATTACAAACAGCAACATCGGACCAAGTTCGGGAGGCACTCACGCTCTGAATTATTAAGTTTGTCGTGTTGCACGTGGTATACGTAAGAAATTCGCGTTATTTTCTAAACGCGATAACCATAAATACCTATATTTATAGATATAATTAAACAAATTTGTTTAGTTTCTACGGAAAAGCAGTAACAATTTTAAAATTAGCAAAAACTACTACTATACTGATATCTTTTAAAAATAAAGTTTTCAGCACCTATGTAAAAAAATTCAATGTATTTTACGTATTAGTTTTGTTTTATATATAATATTATATATGATATTATTAATAACATTAACTTTACAAAACATCCACAGTGTAACAAAAATGTTCACATAAAAATATTTTTGTGATTTTTAAGCTGCAAAAATAGAATAGAATAGAATAGAATTATTTATAAATTAATTATTATTTTATTTAGCTGAACATCTCATAATAGCAAAATATTCTTAAAATAATAGTCGGAGAGTTATTTAGACATTAAAATTTTGATTATTTAATACATTTTTTAGAAAATAAAAATTGACAACGCAGATATTAAACGAATATTATTTTTTAAAAGAATATCATTTTACTTAAAAAAAATTGTATCTATAAATTATACTAAACCAAAATGTAGAGTTATTAATTTAAATAGTTTATTTTCTCTGACATTACTGGCATCTACGCTTAACATCTACAATGGAGTTCAAGGCATCCGAACTTTTGAAGCCCTTTAATTTGAACTGCAACCAAGAGAAGACAGGTTCAACTTCAGACGCCGCTTCTCTCTTCGCATCCACTAGTCTAGCTCAATGTCTGAAATCCATACCAAATCATAGTTGTGCAACAAACAATCTTTGTCTTTACAAATTACAAATACTGCTGACTCTAAAAGAGGGCAACTCGTTACAGTTTCATCTATAACATATTACACTTTTCAACTTGTAAAAATAGTAATTATTATAATATAAAACTAGCACTGTAAATACGTATATTATATTATTATAAAATTGCTGTGGTTTCATAGATGTCGAAAAAGCGCCATAGCTCGGCGAGCTATTGCCATTAATAAAAATTAATCGCTTAATTACGACAGATGAGCGGAAACGTTCGCTGAGCTGTCAACCCTGTAATGACCGGGCGCCATTGTTTTATAAATTGTTTTGCCCCATGATTTAGGGCCCTTTCGAACGGGCAAATGGGCCGCGCGAAAAAAGTTTTTAATTTTTTCCCGACGCAAAAAAAAGCTCTCTCGCCCGCGAAGAAAAATGAAAACTTCGGAAAAGCGCCGGTTAATTTATTTTGTTTACTGTAAAAGCGTATGGTGAGCTTTTCCGTGCCACTAAAGCTCAACATATTACCAACATAACTGAATAATTATTATATTAATATGATTTTTCTCTAAGCATATAACCTTTTAGTGTTTTTAAATTTAATGATTTATATTTTATATTCATAGAGCATTTCAATATTCAATTTACATTGCTAAACGTTAATGGTAATATCGCGTGCAGTTAAATGCCTACAACGTCGAGAGTCTGCAAAAAATATATTCTTGTGAACTCGAGTAAACCTATTACCATTTACCGGTTTTTAAATATTGATATATACATATATAAATAAATAAACATGTATCGATAGAGCCATCAAATATCGCATTACTCGTGGTTCACGTGATGGCACCACGAAACGATGTTTATTTTCTGTTAACGAAAACAAATAACGTAATGCATCTACCAGAAACAAATCCGACATAAATCACGGAATAAAAAATAGTGTGTATACATTGTATACACTGATTTATGTATGACGTCAGATGTAAAAAAAATTAAGAATCGAATATTCTCAACTTTTTCATTGTTTATATATGATACTATTTGCTTAGTGTGCAAGTTTATTTTTACGATAAAGTTATACATGTAGATCGTTTGAATATTCAATATTTCCCGAAATTTCCCGAAACGACTAAAGTGATTAAAATATTTTTTAGATTAATAATTTCATGGCAAATGCCAAATTGAAAAATGAACAAAAAATTATTGAGAATTTGCAGAGCCTTTTTTTGCAAACAATTGTCTATGATTTTTTTAATAGTCTAATTAGGCTAACATTTGCTTTGATAATTTGCAAAGAACTAATTTATTTATTAGATAGGAAAAAACTGCTTCGCAATGGAATCGGATTGCAAAAAATTACGCTATAAAATTTGACTGTTGACCAACTTAAATCTTACCTTGTACGAAAGATGAGAATATGTAAAGTAACAAGAGCTGTAATTGACGATTTTCTTTACGATTCAGTTATAAATATGGAAATAATTAAATAAGATACCAAGTAAAAATATTATTAGGGCTTGGAAATTTATAAATATTTTTATTGCTATTTATTATATTATGATTTAAAGCTATTTATTAAAAATGTACGGTGTATATAAATTTGCACCTTAATTCATATTAAAACAATTACAATTTTTACAAAATAGACCGATCAAAAATTTATTAAATTTATCATTGGATACATAGTGTATAAGATGATTTAAAATATATTTGCAAATAATAATATATATTATAATTTTTTCCATTTAACCCTTTTTAATGGAATATAAAGTAAATAATAAAATTGCGATAATGTTTTGAACTAGTATTAGTTACTTCTTGCTATGTTCTATGCCAAAGTTAATCACTTTCCTCTGTATTTTAACCGCCTTTCATAGGCAGCTAATTTGAATGTAAACACCGAACGTTACTGGCCGACTATGAGAGAAGATGATTAATCACGAGTAACCAAACAGGTCACATTTGTTGATGGGCAATGATTGACCTCAATCAAATCGAATTAACCGGCTGAGAAACCGGAATGACTTTCCCTCGCGGTCACGAAGCATCACAGACATGTTAGAAACGAAAGTACCATCGGACTGGACGTGTGGGAACAATCCACCCATACGTGAATTTCAATCAGGGTTACTATGTAAACTACTCTTAGACTTTTTTCTGATTTGATACCATAAATGCAAACATATTTATTTTCATAAAATTGCATTTTAATACCACTGAGATCTGATTAATTTGAACTAACAATATGCTGTAAATGATGCACGATTCATTAAAGTATAACATATGTTGAGTGTAACAATCTTGGATATAAATAACAAATACTTGATGAACTCTTATAATAATTATTTATTTAATAAAAAATATATGTATTTTAAATACCCGCTACTTATTTATTGTATATTATTTATGAATTTCAACAACATATAGTACAAGGATGAAAGATATGTAGGGATTTTTTTATCTCAAATGTAATTTTATATGATTGTAGGTCCATCTTTTATACAATAGTAACAATATCACTAAATTCAGATATATGATAAAATCTAAAATAAATAAACGCGACACGGTACATCATTATGCGCGTCTCGTGATGAATATGTAAGGGTATTTCTATTATGTCGTGTTGTGTTATCAAAGGGAAATGTCCTATCGAAAATACATGACACACATCTCTAATTATGCCATGACGCGTCTGTTTAATTACACGAAATGGTTGTCAAACAAGACAGCGGGTTTTGGTCAACTATTTTCTTAGAAAACCAAAAAGATATGAAAGGCCGTCTTATAAAAGTTAAATAATACAACTAAGTCAGATTATTATCATACAAAATATATGTATAATATAATAACTAAATCTAGTCAAGTCTGAACAGCAAATATGATATTTGACTGTAATTAGTATTAATGGTTTTCTAGAGATTCTCACTAAGGTTTATATGATGCTTATTAATAAATTTATTAGTATTTAGAAGAAGATGTCTAAATTCGAATTTATTCCCATGAATATCCATTAACTAAAATATACCTCTCATAGTCCAGATTTTGACTAATGGCATGAACTTTCAAGTATGTAGAAATATATTTAATTATTATTAGGAAATTAATAATTAATAAAATTTCGAATGAAGTTCACTTAAAATAAAGCATTATTTATTACAGACGTCTTAATTAAGCATACAGATTATATACATAATTTGTATATAGCTCGAATTTAGTTCTTAATAATCCATTATATTTAATTAAAATTTAGTAATTAATCTTCTACCGCTACCAATGTCATTTCGAAGTAATCTATTGTGAATATAAACGAAAACTCAAGAGAATTCTCAGATCTAGTAACGATGTCAATATTGTCCGTGAAAGTCTAAAATTTTTAATCTAATAAAAGCGTATGAAATTTAACGTGAATGTTTAATTTTATCACATGAAACGATTCTCCTTCGGAAAGTTTGTATCCTTGATACGAATTCCTGCGAGAACCGGCACACGGTTTTCTCGGTGCAATGTCGCTTTGGTGTGTTTATCCGGAAAGTTGGCAAGATCTGGGAGCAATTAAAACTGTGTCGAAGACGTAAATCAGATTGCAACAGGGACGTTTAAGGAGCCCTCGAGACCTGAGACGCGTACTCAAACTTTATTAAGATTAAATTTATCCGGCGTCTGGAGGGCCGTTTTCAGGACGCCGTACAGGAGACCTCCGGACCTCCGCCGAGAGCTGCGGAACAACAATTAAGAACTGAACTTAGTTCTTATTCCACATTACAGCCGAACACAATAAGTCCATTAAAACCATGCGTTCATTATTAAATTTACGGTCCGCCAAGAATATTATAATAGGCGTATAATAGAAACATCTTGAAAACGCCGACAAGTTTGAAGAAAACTTCTGAGTTGGGGCGTAATTGAAATTTATACGCATTTTTTAGTTGAAAATAATGTTAGTATTTCAGCATTAACACAAGAAGCAACTTTATTAGTGGCAAGAATAATGAGTGTTGGGATTTATGAAAAGTTATTAAAAGCTATAAATAATATTAAAGTTGTCGGAGCATATATAAGCATATCTTAGACAAATATTCGAATAGTAAATATGTAGAGCTTAAAAGAGATAGTCAATCCTAGAGATTAAAAGATTGCCTTCTTTATTAATATTTCAAAATAGTGAGCATGGATAGTAATTTTCGCGCCAGTTCGTTTTCAAGAATTTAATTCAATATACACCTAATTATAAAACAATATATGCTTTTATTTTCTCCCTATCTCTTTTATTTTATTTTTCTGGCGGGCGATTAGGAATAGTTATGCAGTCGACTGGTCGACGAACTGTCTTTAAATAGTCGTAAATGCTACAAAAGTGCCAACTAAGTAGTGGTATTCAACTGAAAAAAATAGTTTGGGGCGAGAACATATTTTAATAATATTGGCAAGTGAAATTATAAATCAATCCTTTAATACATTTAACTCGCCTAGTTAGAGAAATTATATTTATATAAATAAAACACAGTTTTAAATCGTCCATTTGCTGTTCAAACCCAAACCTAACCTAAGCGAATTCATCAAACCCAAGTTAACCTAATAAAACTTTTAAAACTTGATGATAATTATATATAAGCTGAACTTTAGTCATTGACCGGTTGGGCCCATATTTAAGGCAGCATATAGAAAGTGGCCATATTCCCCCTAGAAACTGTACAAATTTATTTTTCTGCCTTTCTTAGTTTTCTGAGGATGACAACACCAGAAAGCACGTCGTCTACCGCGGTCTATAATAGCGCGTTGTTGAGGGTCTGTTTCTACGGATAATGTGCCTCGTAGACCGTGCGAGTTTATAACATATGTACATGCAATGTTTAATTAAATAAAATATTTTTATCAATTATAAAATTAATTAAAATGCGTCTCTACCGACAACCCTAAGATCACGAAATCAGGAATTTGGATGTAAAAACCAAAAAAAGCTATAAAATATAAAAAAAATAGTTAATGCTATAACAATAATTGCTAATTTTTTTTAATGACAATAAATTATTTACATAATCTATATAATAATTTAAATATTTAAAATAAAATGTTTTATTCTGGATTTCTTTTGAAATGATTGATTCAGGAAATAACGAGTTACGTTACATTGCTTATTTTTTTATTTTTTAATAAATCTTCCGCTGTAACCTGACAGGCGTAAGCCCAATGCGTTACAATGAGGTAAATCTGTATCAACTGAGTAAGTCAAACAGATAAAATGAATATCTACAAGTAAGTATTAACCACCAAACTGAAAGTCTGGGTATCGGAACTATAACTACTAAATTTAATCCTAAGTATCCTGATTGTCAAAGGACAGATCTTCAAGCAAAATACCAAACAAAGAATGTTCAATTATTCAAATATTTTATTTACGCAACAGAGCAAGTTAATGTGCATCGTAAAGCGAGGTCTTTTTCATATCGTCTTTTGAAGTCAAGAGACTGTGTTAAATGAAGCCGATTTTACTTCCTCAGGATAATATTTAGGAATTTACTTTCCTGATCTAATTTATCAAACCGTCTTTCGAGATAATTCATGATCGCTAGTCTAGCTGCTGATGAAATGCACTGCTTATTTTTAGAAACTATAATGATTTTGTTTACATTATATACATTTTTTATCATTTCACAGTTTCTCCGAAAAAATACGCATTGCCATTTCCACGATTTATAAATTTATTATAATGAATTCTGGACAAGTGCCACAGTCGTTTACATCATCAACATCACCACCTCGCGTTTCAGTTTTCATAAAGACAAATTGTCGAGATGATATCGTGAAATTCCACAAATCTACCGCGCTGTTGGGAAACCGTGACAAATTATTCCCGAGGGGGTCCGTAATTTGTTTACATCCCGCGACTTCGCGAAAGGAATATATTATATCATATCATGACCTTTTAAACGTTCACATGTATGCCTACACATATTCATATAATACAATTGAAATGTTTTTTTGAGTAAATAGGCAGCTCGTTTTACAATTATTCAGCATATATGTATGTTTCACTATAGTACCATTTAACCGCAACCAGGTGTGACATTTCAGGACAACTGTGACAACCACAATCAAATTGTAAATTCATAAAATACACCCCTTGTATCCAGCGTTAATCGTTCTCACTGTTCTGTTGTCATGTATTCAACTGATATCCATCGCTTGCAAAATCCAGAATGTTTTAATTGAAGCGAATGCGACTAAATTAACCATCGAATTGTAATTAATTGTAACCAATAATGTTGGCCATCTAATTAAATAAATTTTAAACACCCTCAAAATATTAAAAAAATATATATATTTTTCAATGATAAGTAAATGGATCTGATAAAAAAATCGAATAAAAACCACTTTTTCTTATTGTTATTTTTATGTAAATTATTTTGTTGAAAACTATCAATATAATTATAAAATAAGCAACACAAAATAAAGAAAACATCTATAGTATATAATTTATCATTTTAACATTACATATAAATACAGAAGACGGCAAGGGTAGAAAATTTTTTTTTTTTAATTTTTTAATTTTTTTAAATTTAATTTAAAAAATATATCTTGATGTGCAGAGTATTTTTTTGCCTGACATTTTTATATTGAAAATATTACAATATTCCGCGTAACGTTAACAATTGAAATACTTTCTTATGAACTGCTGTAGAAAAATATACTGAAGTTTTACTGACCATGTAGCAAGAAAATTTAGTATACCTTGCTAATAATTATTTTTTGATCAAGAACTGATCTTTGAAAAGGTTTTAAATATTTTCTCATAAATTGCAATTTTCTAAAAATGTGGAGTATTAGAGTGTCAGAGTGAAATTACACATAGTAAAATTTTACAATGAAGAAATAACACTTGAAAAGAATTATACATACAATAATTTTTTCATGGAGGTAATTTTACTTTATCCAGTAACATGTTTAACCCTTTTGTTGTTCATATAAAATAGCAAAAATGTATATATTTTTAGTTGGAGGTGAAATAAAATAATTTTATATAAATCTTCGTATTTTAACTGGTTTGAATATTAGTAATTTACATTGATTTTATACACTTTTTTGAGATTTATATATTGTAAACAAATTTATTTCAGTTTCTAAAAAGAAGCAGTGTATGTCATCAGCAGCTAGACTGGCTATCATAAATTATCTCGAGAGACGACTTGATGAATTAAGTCAAGGAAAGTAAATTCCTGGAGTTTATCTTGAGGAAGCGAAATCGGCTTCCTTTGACACAGTCCCTCGACTTTAAAAAAACGATAAGAGAAAAACCTTCGACTCTGCTCCTTCAATTTTGCGCTTTACGATGCACATTAACTTGGTCTATTGCGTAAATAAAATATTTTTTTGTAAAGCGTACACCTTTATTTAGTACCAAGCACCTATTTTCTTTGGAATTATTGAACATTCTTTGTTTGGTATTTGGCTGGAAGCTCTTTTAAAACAATCTGTCCTTTAACATCCAAAATACTTAAAATGGAATTTGGCGAATGTAAGCAGTGGAACATATCCAATGAATACCAAGTTTCTTATTTTTTCGTTTTTAACCGGTCGTTATTTCCCGAATCAATCATTTCGGTAGAAATAAAAAAAAATATTTTAAAAAATATAGTTACTTTTAAAACTGTCATTGATTTAGTTTGGGTTTGGTTAATTCATTTAGGTTAGGTTTGGTTTTTTTTCTATACACTATAATGACTTTCTTATGTAATTTATTTTTACATGTATTCCTAAATATAACTGTTTTCTTCCTTAAGTAATTATTTAAATATGTTATTTATTACTACTTTAATGATACTCAATGGGATATGTTGCATATTTTTTTTCAAAAACTATTTTATTTTAGAAAATATATTTTATTTTTTATTTTTTATTTTTATTTTTTCTTTGTATTGTAAATGAAAATGTACTACATGGAATCTAAAGTTATATTACGATTTAAACAAATAACTTTTTCACAGTAACATATTCTTCATTTTTTCTGATTCGATACATAAAATAAGTTCCAAAAACAAAAGTCCGTCAAGGACCTTTCATAAACTTCTCAAAAGCTCATAATCAGTCACTTTATTTTGTGGTACAAAACATGTCGTTTAAAAATGTCACCAAATAAGTGCAAATTTGAAACTAAAATATTTTTAAAGGAAGAGAAATATTTCTTCATTCATGCTCCAGATTTATTTTTGTGAGTTTAATAAAAAAAAATATTTATTGAGATCTATCATCTGATCTATAGAGTCAGGTATTTAAGAAGTTAAAAATGGGAGTTATTCGCATAAAATCATTTTTTTATAAATAAAAAATATCTATAAAAATATTAATATTATTATTTTATATAGCCTGTATCAAATATATATTAAAAATAAAAAAGGTTATTATATTATATAAAAACGATATTGTTACTTTTTATTTTTGGAAGTGCAAACGTCTCATTTGGATTACATACATTATTATAGCAGTAATCATCCAGTAAATCAAAAACTCTACGAATTTTCTTCGCTTATCATACGAAATATTATTTTAATTTTGCCGCTGCAGTACTTTGATTCTTATATACAAATTAGATACGTTGCACGAACAACGACAAACGGCACATATATTATATTTTGAATTAATATTTATTTTCAAGACCATGGTATATTTTTATGAAACATACATTTATATTTATAAAACATACATACATTTTTATGAAACATACATTTATATTATTATTATTTTAATATAAATCTGAAGTATTATTAATTGTTTATAAAGCAACTAAGGTCTCAAAAATTTAATGACACATTTATTTATAATTATTTTTCAGTAAGAAAATTCAGTAGATAAATATGTAGAATTGAATAATTTGTATCTATAATTATTTATTATAATTGTAAATATATTATTATATAGAATTTAACATGTCCTTTTTTCTGCATTTCTGTTTCTTGTACCTTAGTTACTGATTATTATAAATTGAAAACTAATATATATGTTCAGTACTTTTTGCTCCTATAATATAATCATGATCTTTATAAAATATGTCATGATGTACTTTTTATAGTATAATACGTCATTCATATGGCCAAGCAAAAACATTATAAATATTTTTTTTATTCAAATAACAATATATACAAAAGTTTGAGAATTTCGTCATACAATATACATCCACACCTGTGTCCATGAATGTCCGCAACAAGGAACGCACCATTGGACGACGCACTAAGCCTCGTTTATGAAGCGAATTAAGCCTGGATGGCGGTAGGCATGGAGCTGGTAATCCACGCAATGGCTCACACATTATCATTAGGGGTGGCTATATGTATGCAAATTTTGTAGATATGTACGCGACGGTGCTTCAGCGCCCATTTAGCCACTCTCGGTCGTGCTTTATTGTCCTAGCTACGGAAAGAACCAGCCCCAAGATCCTGTTGATTAAGCCCTAAAAAGCGTCGGAGACGATTCAGGGGATGTGTTAATTGCAAAGCTCCCGTTTATGGGTCTTGGGACTTTGATGCAAATGCCAAAGTTTTGCTTTTTGAGCGTACTGCTTGTTATCTTTTATTCTGTTTAAGATATTACAACGTCTAGACTGCAAAATTCAACCCATTCGCACCCCGAGGGTGTCGTTTCTATACAGTACGACACATTTGAAGGGAAAAAAGTTAATAATATTAAGTGTTTCAGATAAGTGTGCGCGAGTTTATTTACATATCATTCGCTGCGAGGAAAGAAACGCTGTTTGTAAGTTCTTTGAATGTGTTTTTAAAGTGCGAAAATTTACATGTGACAAATATTTCTCGAAAAGCTCTTGGGTGTGATTTTTTTGTAAATGCGATTTTTATGGCAAAAGGAGTAATTTAAAATATGCTTTAAAGTATACAACATAAGATATGTGTAAGAGACATGAATATTTTATATGATAAGATAAGATTAATACAAAATAAAAACATACAATTTCATAAAGCTCGTTGAGAGCTTACGGCACAACCTGTTCTTCACTTGACTTAAATTGTATTATATATGATTTTTTTATTTAGTTTAAAACACAAAAATATATGCCTGGGCAAATTCATAATATATCCTATATGTTGCTATAGTACTTGATACAAAAATGCTGTGGTGTGAGTCGGTGCATTAAAGCAGCTGGAGTCATAATTTTTATTGTATACTACAATAATGAAAACGATGAAAAGTGCATTTTCAAACGTTCGAATTGAATATGCAGTATCATCGCATAATTATAAGTTATTTATCGTGCTTCATGTTTCAAATATATATAAAGATAACCGATTTTATTTTGGCACGAAATCGAAGTTATTTCTGTGGTTTCAACTGTGGCCGCAACTTGCCACACATCAGGTGCATCAAAAATATTTTTTCCGACAATATTGCAAATGAACGAAAGTGAAAAAATAAACGAGACAAAAAAGTTTTTGTACACGGCCATTTAATTAAATTTTTATTTGGTCTCGTAGACAACACAATAAAGGAGCAGCATATAAAATATTTTTAGAAGAACCTGAATGTAAGGTTGATTGTTTAAAAGCTTTATATTGCTTGAAACACAAAATATGCAAAAACAGACAAACGGATAATTGCTCGTAAATGTCAGCAATGTAAGTCAATTTCAATAAAAAATATAAAGACGACAATATTTTTATATTTTCCTTCAATATTTTAAAAAAAATGCACAGACTCTTGAAACCTTGGATTTTTTCCCAAAATTCGAAAGCATGTATCAGCATTCAATAATATATAATATTACAATATAAACTTAGCAATAAGGATTTAGTTCGATTAAATAAAAAAATAATGTCAATACCGGTATTAACGGGTTTTCTCTTGGTAATACTTAATTATTGCAATCCCTATTTCTGACATTAAATAACAAATGGTTGTTGGAAGTCTACTCTATAGAGAATCTACATTAATCACTCCGTAGAAGGATAAAGTCAACAACAGGTTGAACCAAATGTACACAGAAGAAAACTTCATAACTACCGTATGTATGTCAATAATAAATACCGTGAAGAGCAGAGCCTATGTTGAACCCTTAAAGATCCCCCAAAGGGGTGAAAGATTATTTTTACAATCGGCCGCACAAATAACTCAAAAATTATACGAGTAACAGAGGTCCAGCAATTTTTTACTAATAATCTATGACAAACCTTGTCGAAGGCCTTTTCAAAATCCATATATATGACGTATGCTTGTATTCCTGCATCGATTTGTCACTGAGAATGCTAGTAACAGTGAAACGGGCGAAAGCAAACCAATGCTGTTAGTACAAAAAAACTTTTGATGAAGACGTATATATGGATAATTATTTTGAATAATTTAACAGGAACTGACAAAACTGCAATTGCTCTATAATTCTTAATGAAAAATTTGTCACCCACCATTTTATAAACAAGAATGACTTTTGTTTTTGATTAAGATCAGAAAATAGTAACGTCTTAATAATCAATAGAGTAGCAGTTAAAATGACTTCAAAATAAAATCGGGATTTAAATCATGCTCAGAAAGTCAATAAATTATGTCACTGATTCCAGACTTTGATTTCAGTTGGGTGCTCTTCTACTTACTTAGTAGTTATTGATTGTGTTTATCTCATAATAACGCATTAGGATAATACATGTCATATTGAAATCTAATTTTAGATTTAAATTTAGGATTTTTTTAAATATCTGTCTTTTGGATTTTTGTACCTTTATAATAAAAACTCATAATTTCAATTTCATTTGTTTGTACAACTGCATTTCAAATTTAGCTATGTACATATCCTACATTCTTTCTTCCCTAGAATCGCAGCAGTCAGACGAGATATTTCGCCTCTCACGTAGCTAACGTTTTGAACCCTTTGGGCAAAAAGCACCCCCGGTCACCTAGACGTGCCGGAGGGTTACAACGTGATGCATGCCCCAGACGCGTTAGCGCGTACAAACGGGGGATGAGCCCATTTCACGGCTCACATTATCACCGGCCGCTTACAGAGAAAGCTCGTTGCACTAAACGTGATATATCGGCACAGTGCACACACAGCCTTATTCGTTGTCGCACTATATGCATGCATAGTATCGTCACTCAATTTTATTTGATAATTTTCCGGCAGAAAATAGGCACCCTAAACTGTGTCAGTTTAAATTTAAGATAATGATCAAAACGATCTTACTTGTACTCGCTTCACTGATACACCACATTCATTAGCTATTTAAAAAAAATATATTGTGATCAAAACCGTAACCAAGCATCTAGAAATGCCACGAAGCGATGCAGATAGTTGGAAATGCTTTTTTTAATCCTTATCATAAAACATTGAATCTGACTTCTTGTGTGGAGGAATATTTAAAATATTATACTTGGCTGAAACTAATTGAACCAATTTATAATCTGGAAATGGATTTCAGTGTAACGAAATACATTAATGTACATTATATTGATTTCAATGGTATAGATCTATTGGTAAGGGCATGGCAATCATTTAATGTAGTCATTATATATTTAGATTTATTTTAATTGATGAAGATGAGAAGCACGATAGACTAGTGGTAAGGTCAATGACTAATATCTGAGACACTTATTTTTGATTCCCATATAACAGTCCATTTTGTCTAGGAGATCAGAATTAGTGATTATTATGTAAATATAGCTCCAATCGATCATCACAGATTATATTTTCCTATGTTTTTCTAATCTCAAGTATGAGTATCGTAAAAAATAATTAAAATAAAATTGATCTGGATCTCATTTAGTTACATATAATATTGTAATAATAATTTTTAATATTTTTAATATGTTGTAATAATAGTTTTAATTAATAAAATATGTGATTTTTAAATTTATAAATTTAATATTGGATTATACACCTGATAAATGCTGCGAACGTAAAAAATATAACTGATGACTTTTGCCTGAATTATACGTCAAAATATTTCTGAAAGAACGCTTCCGAAAGACACAAATGAACCGACTGCTGTTTAACACTTAAATGGTAGTAAAATATATGGTTATTTTTCGTATTGCGTATCGAGTTTTGAAACGTGAAGTGGTGCAAGCGTGAAGGCGTTAAATTAATTGTTCTTAAATAACTCATTAAAGCTGATTCTATTTTTTATAAATAAATTTTATTTAATTAAAAAAAAATTTTTTCACTTTAAACGGTCACTTCCTTAAACTTCTTTGTATGTGAGAAATTGATACATTTAAAGTTAAAAATATATATACAATATCAAAAGCAGCTAGTGCTCTTAGGATTATCAGCTCATTAGTAGCTACAACCCTTACTTGTGCAGACTAAGGCTAGGCTCAACCTCCTACCTGAGCTGTCGCGAATGACAACCGGCGTAAAAACTATTCTTGTTCTCTATAAATTTAAGGAGAAAAGTGAAGAATATTAGGTATAATATGATGGAGGAAGGGAGGTAACAGTCAGTCAGACTCCACGATTGACCGAACAAGTTTATTCATGTAAGAACAAAAGTCTGTTCCATTTTTCGACCAGAATACAACAGACATTTCTATAAAAATTTTTTATCTGAAACATCGTCCAGATATTTCCAACTCGGAACACACGAGAGTTTATCTAAACTAGCTCAAAGCGGAGCTACGCCCAGCATCGACCGAGATTTAAAAGACCCTGATCCTATCTTCGAAGACTATAGACGTAGAAAAAGCTACGATTACATCACGTATTTATAGTAGTAATACAAATTGTACATAATTCAAAAATTGTTTTGAATTTAATAATAATTTATAATAATTATATCTTTTTATTTTAAAAAATATAAATATAAATATAAATAAATTTGTGTTAAAGATTAAATATTAATTTTAAACAGTGCACCTTTTATATTCTTTGTTATTATAATATGTCAGAGTTTAAAACGTTTCCTTAATGAGAAAAAGTTTTCCGTCGGTTTACAATGTTTTGTCGTAGCTATTCTAAAATATATACACATTGCTTATATGAAAACCTTTTTATGTTTTATTTTTACTGTTTATTTATGTACTCGCTCACAAATTAACTAATTTATGTACAAACTAGAAAGTTAAAAATATGTATATATATGCCATAGTCTAAATAAAATTTGCGTTAAAAGCGTGATTTTGGCTCAATGCTCAGTTAACTTTGTTATATTATTTTTTTCCCCCAATGCATGCATCATACGCTCGCAAACTTTAAATTATGCTGCAATGCAGCGACAAGCAAATTTTAATAATATATCTGTTTCCATAAAATATCATTAATCTATTATGCAAAATCGTAAATCAAGTTCTGAACAGAGATCTCAGTACCACTGTCCCAGGGGCTAACGATAACTAAACACCCATCAGAGGGTTGACTAGGCACTGTGACATGCACTTGATCATAATTTGTGTTTAATTTCATTTGTGTACAGTAAACACCGCGTATGTGTACACCACAGCAGCGAATTACCTTAATAGCGATTTATGTACGAGTTTAATTAACTTAATCTCGCTACGGCATTTGTTAATCATAATTATCTAATGCGAACACGTATGAACACACGTGTTTACACACTACCAATTATATTTTATATATAGACAGCAAATTCGAATTGGCCATATCGGATATAATATTATATATATAGATACGATATTTAATAGCATTTTAAAACCGGATCATTTGCGGCTTTAAATACTACATTATTTTTATTAAGTTCCTATAAAGCTAGTAATAAAAAATGCGCTCCCAAATGCGTACAACGCTACGGTCTATTTGGAAACTTTGAATGGAACTTAATTATAAGTTTGGCTGTATCGAAAGCCAATGGGTTGCTTTATAAGCCAACTTTATGTGCATACAATTTAAAGTTAATCGATTGAATGTTTTTGATTGGCGTAATTATAAATTTGGTTAAATTAACAGTTTAATGTCGCTCGAAAAAATAATAATTTATTCTTAAGGTCTCTTTTTGTCTCGGTCGTGTTCCATCGCAGAAGGTAATTAAAATTCAATTAAGTATCGTAGTAAAAAGTGATACAGCGTTGATTACATTCGTGTGTGTGGAAAGAATTGAATATTGTGTTTTGTGTCCGAGAGAAGAATTTCTAATTGGTCCTTGTGGGTTTCGATCAAACGTCCTTATGACTGAACAATTATTTCGGGTCCTTGGCGCAAACGGTGATACAAAAGCGACAAATTTAATTTGGACCCTTGCGGTCAATAGGACTGAAAGTAAACGTAGAATATAAGGTTCACTCTACAATAAAAAATACATTGTAGTATATTAAAAACATGTTGCTTATCAAAGTTTTTACTTCCCAAATATATTACATAAATTTTATCTTGGGATTGACTTACATAATTTGTAAAGTCACTCTAAACCTAAATGCATTAACCGATTCTTAAGACAACTTTATTGCCATTTATTTCAATATTGTATTGATTTACCTTTAATACATACACGAAAAGTTGGTGATAAATTTCAGTAAAAGCTTCTCCAGACTTTTTTTACGGATGAAACGAAATATTGAACTCCAAAAACAACATTATTGTAACCATTGTTTCTTCCCGAAAATTTCTTAAGAAAATTCCAAATTGGGAATTATTATTTGGTGATTTTTCAAGAATTTTCATTGAGGCATCTTTGTTGAAAATTAGATTTGTACGAATATTCTTTAATGTTTTAACCACTGCATTTTCTTAACATAAGAATTATTTGCATTATAAATTTAATAGTTTTCACCATAAATTTGCTACATTGCACTATAATACTATCTCCTTACTGGTGTCATTTTTGGCTGTTACAAAACTTCAAAGGTATATAAAACTGTTTCTACATTGGTATTTTCCTATTATTTTTTCTCCATAGGGTTACATGCGGCTATATTAGCAACTATTTAAATGCTCTATTGAATAATGTAATACTTTATAGTCTTGACTGAGTAATACAATCGCTTTTATTTGTACTAGCCTTGTACATACAAACAAAACATATCTCTTTGACCTAAAAATGTACCGTATCAAAAGCTTTTCTTATTTAATACAAAATACTTATAAAACAGTATTCAATATATGTTGTTACTATAGTCATGTCTGATTTTTTTATATTTAAATCCTCTACTAACATTCGGACCTCAAAAGAAAAATTCCGAGAAGGTCCCGTGACCCTTTTACATATTGCCTCTATAAATTTTTGATCACTAGCGCTTTAAAAATTTGGACATCAATGGCCTCTCGGGTTAAATCAATTATTTATACGAAAGCATTCTTAGGATGTAACAAATTGATGCTTTTATTAGTTATGAATATTTTGATAGCGATTTTTTATCGGCGGAATGGGTCAACCCGCATTTCGCATTTAACGGAGCCAAGACACCTATAATCAACTTTTTTTGCGATGTGTGTATTTAAACTCACATATATACACGATTTTTTCTTAAGCATAATTTATGTTTTCATTGCGAGACTATATGTGTGCAGTATAATGATTTTTAATTAATTAATTTTCATTTTCAATACAGGCAAAAACTGAGTGTCGTACACATCTCTCTCTCTCTTTCTCGAAAAAGGGGCGTTATGATATATTGTTTCATTAGGTGAACGGGTCCGAAAAAATATATGAATTTTTGAAGGTCGACGTTCGCGATGATGCATTGGAGAGACCACCTTTGAAAAACGAAAAAAACAGAATGATGATGATGATGATAAATATTTTATGTGAATTGAAAACGAAAGAAGGAGGGTTTGTGTATATTTTTATTGAAAACTTATTTAATGAATTAATTAATCAGTTCATAAAGAACATATTTTAATATATATCAATACAAATAAAATCACGTTACAATATAATTATTTATTTACCAACTACATAATAAATAATACAATATATATTTATAAAATAAAGTTTAACTACAAATACATAATTGTATATATTAAACATAGCTGCACATAAAAAATAACGCAGCTATATAATCGAATCACTTTTAACAAGCATACAATAAAATATATAAGCAGCTAATACATTTTTTCTAAATAAAATATGGAAAAAACAACAAAATTCATAGTAAAAAATAAATAGTAACTAGGTTTTAAGAGATCTAGATCAATTTAATTATTAATTATTATTAAATCTTTATACACGCGTCATTCTGATAGTTTTGGATTTTTTAAAGACGACTTTGATTTAATACGGTTGATATTTACAGTATAAAATCCTCACTTATTTTATTACATTTAAAGTGTATGAATTTGGTTATTAAAATAAAACATAGCCTTTTAAAAAAATATTCGATTAACTTGGGTAACAAAAATAAGTTTTTATTCTAAAAAAATCTGCCCAATTTTATAATGACATAATTTTATTTTATTACATTTTAAAAATAAAATAATTATTTGGCGACCGTTCGCGAAACAAAATAACGTTTTTTAGAACGATTTTTTAAACGGCTTTCTAACGATGCTAAAACTACTTTTCGATAGAGATACTAAACCGTATATAACCCTCTCTAAATAAATTAGAAATCGTTGTCTCATCGTGCGTTTCTAGGTGGTTCTGAAAACCCAATTTATTTCGCCAGGCGCCAGAGATAATAATAGCTGGGACAAAAGTTTCTCAGGAGTTTCTGTCTAAAATAGTTACTTACATATACCGATCAAAAGCGGGCAATTCTACAAATTATATTTATGTTTTTAATATTTACAAAATTTGACCAAAAAGTCAAAACTGGGTAATCCATTTCTTAACTTACTCTTTTTCTTATCATAAAGTATGGGCTTATTTAACCCATAAAAGCAGGCCAGCACCACAGTGGATCGACTATTGACAAGCTTTCGTCCTTGGCCGGGCAACCCCATTGAAGACTCCGTTTCATTTAAGGCTTCTTCTGAAGAGAACCACTAACGGTGCCATTTACTGAGGCGGAAGCCTTTATAGTTGCCAACACAGAGCAAGGTCAGGGGTCTGCAGAAATTCATTCTTAAATGTTTAAAAATATCTTTACGATTAGTAAATATACATTTATTAAACTTAATTGAAAAATAAATATTTTACCTACATTATAATGTATGAACATTCCAGATCATCTATAAAATATAATATGAGTTTATATAGTATGCCATCAAATAATCGATCACAGCCATAATATAGCCTAATATGTCAGTTGTTGATGGTGAAAATATTTTAGTTCTTATATAAAACCAATTTATACCAAGTTTTTCAAATTATTATATTTTTAAAGCCATCAAAACAAATCGGCTAGTATAAGATTTTTATTTTATATCAGTAATTATATACATATGTAAAGTATATACAAAAAATATTTGTTTAAACTTGTATATTGAATATAACAATTAGTATACCTCGAGGGTAATCCACAATTAGAACGAAAATAATTGCATGCTACAAAAAAATAATTGCATATTTGGAACCATTAGACTTGCTGTTTGGATAAGATCAACGTATTTCAATTTCGAAACGCGCATGGAAATTAGCCCATCAATTCCCTCGTTTCGCCATATTTTTTATCCAACATTTAATTAACGGCCGTTCCTGAGGAGAATCGAGTGCACATTGTGTGTATGTGCTTTCATGGGAAATTTACATATCTGCAGTAGTTGGTACAACAGTGGGAAGTTTCCAGTTCGGACGTTTCGAGGGCAAAATTGCTACCTTCCCGCTCCGAGGTCACATTTAAGACCCGCCGCCATAAACAAACAACGACTCGAAGCTTATCTATTATTATTTACAGATATAATTACTGACTCCGACCCTGTGTTTAAGGTGTCAGCGCTGGACTGCTATGATTGATTTATATGAGGCCCCTCTATACGATACGAGCGGATATTAAACGCTCAGTTTAATTAATTAGTTGTTCTACCACGCTATCTCTAGGCAAATTTACTCCATAGACTACTTTTTATAAATTTTATTTATTCCGCGATTCCCTCACTGGGCACAATGTAATCTGTCTGAAACAGTAAATTACTTATTGATTATAATCTTAGATGACTGAAAAACAATATTATGTTATAGAGGATGTGATGGTGCATATCTTACCATCGTACATTAACCCATTCTCAGGTTTCCTTTATCGATAAATAATTAGGTTTGCTCGTGATCGAAGTATTAGCGCGATTAATATAACCATTTTAATAAAGATGTAAGCAGCAATATATAGACACAGGCTGCTCGGTAAATAACTATTTTTTTTTATTCTACTTGTTGCATGCTATGTAATAAATTTTTTGATAAAAAAAATACCGTATGCAATTAAGTATTTAATAATATTTGTATTTAAAAAGTGCTACAGATAACAATACTAGAGTCAAAAAGACCACAAAGTTAAAATATGTTAACTGACATTTTTGTTTTGTGGGCAATTTTAACACAATCGTGGCATTAGAAATTATCTGTCTTATCTGTAAATTATGTGTCTTTCATATGATGAATATATCAATTAAAATCATCTGCTAGAGATTTATATTTATATTATATTTTGCAGCAATAAATGTAAAAAGACATTTTCGAAGATGAAGTGACAAAGTCCGAACCCCAGTATGATGAAATGTTATCTCAAAAAAAGCAAATAAATTATTTTCATAAGTAAAGCTTATTAATAGAGGCACGTATTTTGAGCAATTCGCGATAGATGGAAAAATTCATATTAGATTCGAATAGATGCTAAAAAAAAATTACGCCCAATACAACTTTTTTTCTGATCCCTGTACAAATATCTAATCAACTACCTGATACAAATACCAAAAGAAAATAAATCAAAATAATACTGTTTGAAATTGTATTAACACGTTACCCACCGCATACGCCAAGTTAGCGTCCTCTATGTGCCATGCGTTGTTTACCGCGGACGCCACGGTGGCGTCCTTTGACGTATGAGATTTCGTTAACAAAAATATATATGATTTTTTCAAGAAAGAACATCATTTGAATATTTCGTAAATTTGTCACATATAAATTAGGTTTACATAATATTTTTCATCTAAATAAACTTCAAGTCATTATCATTTTACTTTTAATGGGTCAACATTATTACAATGGTGACCTTCGGGTCACTCTTTAAAATAAATATAATTGTGAGATAGATATTAAAATCAATTAAAATATTTGGAATTAGAGATAAATATTCTTAAAATAATATAATTAACTAGCGTAAAAATAATTCGAATTAGAGGTAGATATTAAAAATAAATTGAAATAAATCAAATATGAGATAAATATTAATAAAATAAGCAAACTATCTTGCATTAAAATAATTCGAATTAGAGATAGATATTTAAAAATTAACAAACAAAATCCAACTCTACAGGGGTTGTCAACCTTTGATGAAAACATATGTTTTTTGTTATTGGAAGTGAATCACATTTGTGTCTTTAATTATTTAATTATATTATTATTATGGCTTTTCAACATAATTATAATAAATCCTCAGGTTTATTTAGGCTTATATTACACCCTTAAATTTCATAATGGACGACACTATAGATAACTTGTTTTTGGAGGAAGGCTATGCGAATTCTGTAATACTGGCAATGAGGATACTGGGAATTCAAGCGATAGTGACCAAGACCCTTTTGGTCAATTGAGGGATCGTACACGTGTCATGACACTCCAGAGTGATTCTGAGAATTCAGAAGAAGGCAAGGTTACCATTGATTGGATTGACAATGATCCACCCAGACAAAACGAACCGTTTGAAGGATTATCGGAGGTCAATTTTGATACCAATAATATGGGACCCGAAAGATTTGCGAAAGAAAATATTGAAGACGATTTATTCCACACAATTGCAGAGGAAACAAACAGATACTACGCCCAAAATTTACAGGAAAAAAAGCCAAAAAATGGGAGAATGTATCAATCTCGGAGCTAAAGATATCGTTGAGATTGGAATCGTTAGAAAAGGGTCATTCTACTTCTATTGCTCTAGAAATCCGTTAATCGCAACACCAATATTTTCTAAAACCATGCCACGGAACAGATTCATTCAAATATTTCGAAATTTACTTTTCTCGAATAATCTGGATATCCATGATAATGCAGATCGGTTGTTTAAAGTGCAGAAAATTATAGATTATTTCTCCGGACGTTTCAAAGAACTTTATACACCCAAACAAAATCTTTCATTGGAAGAAAGAATGATCCTTCGCCGTAAAAGATTAAATTAGAGAGTATATAATCATAGTAAGATGACAAAATGCGGAATTCTTATAAGAAAGCTATGTGAATATATATGGACAATTTTTATAACAGCGTTGAAATTCCTAAAAAAATATTTCTGGGAGTCTGTGGAAGTATAAGGGCTAATCAAAGGCTTCCGGAAAATCTGAAAAAAGCCAAGTTGCAGATTTTTAAAATTAAGTTTAAGCGAAGAGGGGAGATTATGATACAGATTTTGAAAACGGTCAAGAAAATGGATATACGAATGATATTTACTATACATTACTTTGATATAGTAGAAACCAAAAAAAAGATCGGAAAACCGGTTTTCTTATAAGAAAACCTATTTGTATCGTAGAATATAATAAATTTATGAAAGAAGTAGATCGTACAGATCAATATCTTTTCTACTATTCCATATTTAAGAAATCAAAAAAGTTGTCGGAAAAGATCGTCCTTTATTTAACTGCGGGTTTTTCAATGCGTTTCCGGTATATAAAGTTTCAAATCCCAGCAATAAATTTTACGGTTTTTTGCTAAAAATTTCAAAACACTGGATTGAGAGTAAAAATAAAATTGAAACGGACAACTAACCTAATTATATATTTTTTGCTGCTCCTTCAACATCGTACGCTATGCTTTCTACGTCAAGAACTTCAAAATCACTACAAAGACTCTCTGGAAGTGTATCGTCAGATCGTGAGGATTTGCATTTAAATAAGCGTCTGAAAAAAAAAGTCAAGTTTGTGCCGCACACAAAATTGGAAAAGAAACAATATACATGTGCAAAGAATGTAAAGTTCCTTTGTATATCGGGGAGTGTTTTGCAGCATATTAATTAAAAAATAAATATTAGTATTTTGTATTCTAAATATAAACAAATTTCAAATGTGTTAGAATTAAGCAGTGTATAATTAAAATTAGTGTTTATAATAAATTTAGTTAATAAATTCACACATTATATTTATCGTTGTAAATTACTTTATACATATATTTAGATGTAAAAAGTGTACAAATGTACAAAAATATGAGGCCCTTGCTTATACAATAGCAAGTGTCTATTTACATTTTCCCTTACATATTACATTTTTAACATACTCGTTAATTATACAATTATAAGCATATACACAAGTTTTTCTTAAATAATAAAATTAATTAATATTCAACCGAGAATCGACGTTGATTTTTTGTCATTTATTTGGAATAAATATAATGTAAATAATAAAATAATTCGCTTTTTAAATAGGCTTTAAAATTTAATTAAATAAAAAGTATGAGAATCACCGTTAAATTTTTGACAATTTTTTGGAATAATCATAAATATTCAATTACCACCATATAAATCTAATGAAAGATAAATAATTAAATTATTCGCTTTTTAAATAGGTTTTATAATTTAATGAATCACCGTTACATTTTTGTCGATTTTTTGGAATAATCGTAAACAATTAATTTTAATAAAACATATATAATAAAATAACTCGCTTTTTAAAAAGGTTTTAGAATTTAATTAAAAAAAAAGTTTGAGAACCGCTGCTGAATTTTTTAATTTTAATGCAATAATCGTAAACATATAAATAAAATCATTTACATCTAAAGTTTGAGAACCACTGAGGAATTTTGACAAAATTTCTGATATACACATTTACTTTTAAGTATGTCAATATACACTAAATTAAAGTTAAATAATAAATTCATTTATAATTCAAGTGACACAGATTTTAATAAAATTATTTAAGGTTGAGAGACACTGCTGAATTTTATCAAATATTCCAAAAAAGTATGCTTCAATATCACCGGAATTGGATAATATCAAAAATTTGGCTAATATAATGTGTTTCCAATATTTCGTTGGTAAATACAATTTCGAATTATAATATTTTATGATTAACATCAATTTTCCGCGAACCTAGTATTGGGAACCGTTGAATAAAAGCATAACTCAATATCATGATATATTTTAAACAATATCCCACAATTTTATAAAATTATATGCACTGGAGCAAAAGATATATAGTAAATTTAATCCAAACATTAAAAATTTGTGTATATATTATTAAAAGGGCCGGTAGTTCGTATAATCTTTCTAATTCAATGAAGCAGTTGCTAAGGTGTTTTAATATGTTGAAACTACGATTATGATAATTAGCATGTTCTTTTCTTATGTTTAAATTAATTTTAATTTTTAATCTTTCAAGCCTTTCAGTATATATAATATAATCAAGCTTTCTAGTTATTTTAAAAAAATAATTAGAGCAAATTCTAAACCTAGCGAGCGTTAAACATTAATATTCGACTGTTATTAGGTAACATAAAAATATAAAATTCATTATTTAAAATTTTAAATAAGTTAAAGGTGATCCATATTAATATCTGCTTTACACTGTCACTGTCACTTATACTGTTGTATTAAAGAGTTTTCATCAACGGTCCAAATTCGTATAGATAGACATTATTAGAGGGCGTTTACACCACACACAAAAAAAAAATACACATACACTAGCAATTAATGCTTTCATTCGAAACAATCAACTATAAAATACGCCATAGATGCATATCTGTTTTATTGATTGAAATTATAGTAATTTGAATGGCCGATCGACGTTTGTTTGATCATGCCCAAACAAGGCTGTCGGCACATCGTTATAAGCAGCTCTTAACACACGCCACGGTAATTGTTTCAAAGGAAGATCTGCATGTAGGATGTCGATTATTAAGAAATCAACCCTTAAACCTACACCAAAGATTTTATTCGATTAAATATTTCAAATATAATACCTTATATAGTAAGATCGATTAACTAATTTTAGCGAAATCGTATATAATCAAAACTAATGGCCGAACAATAGAGATTCTAATATCAAATACATTAATTACTATGGATTAGTCCAGATTAAGCAATGCGTTTAAGTATACGTTTCGATAGGTAATGCAAACATGTATGTATACTTCATAAGGTACGTCCAGCCAGTATTCAAGATCTTATCAGCGCCGAGAAATGAGCACTCGCACAGTGCATTAACATCCGAAATTGATGTTAAACATTTTCATAATCACTCCCGGTAACGATTAACGTGGGCGCAACTGTAAACTTTGTGTGCGACGGAGGGAAGTGTTAATCGATCACGGATATAAAAACGCAACGCAAATATTTGATCGTCATAAAATTTGCATAATTACTATGGCTGTAAAAAATGTGTGCATAAATAGCGTAGTACGTGCCGTTTCGGCTTGGCGATAGTTGTCGTTAATGCTTTTAATGTGACGAGCAATAAAAAACACTGGAGATAAATTGTTTGTTTTTTAGTTAAAAAATATGTTAATTCGCGAATAGAATGTTTGCTCAATAATGAATAGTAGCTTACATATACCTAATTACTACAAACCTTTAAAGTTGCGATAGTTTATTATACGCTATAATTGCGGATGCTGCGGTGTTTTGGAAGCTTTCATTTTCGCAATGGCACTTTTAATTTTGAAGAATTCGCCGCAATATTTGTTTTAAAACAAAACTTCATCAAACGGTTACTATTCCCATAAACCATCTAACGTGACATATTTCCATGGCAAAATGCGTTGTAAGCTTGCTTCAAAAAATGAGCTTAAAATAATCTGTTGATATTTTTTTATTTCATCATATGAGCACTATATATATATATATTATTATATACCCGTTATTTCATATTCCGATCCTAAATAGAGTTATTCGTCGCCGTGGCCTCAAGAAGGTTTTAGGGGTGGTCCAAGTACCTCAGTTTGATTCGAGCCGTATTCAAAACCTATAATTATAATTGAATTTTAATGATCGGGCAACGTTTGGACGCTTTGTTCCCGTATATGCCCGGTCCGAATCGAAACCATAAATCTTCGTTTCGAAATCGTACGACGGTATATTTGTTATACGAAATGTTTGTACGTATTTCGAGAAACAAAAAAAACACATATACGGAATTTCGCCTTTTACAGACACATACGGGCCTTGTGGGATGACAATGTATAATTTGTAAAAATATTCACTGATGACGTATTGACGGTGAGATTAAAAAAATCACTTTTTGTTCAGTCTTGATTAATTTATAACATAATTAAGATTTTATTATTGCTTTTTAGATCAGTCAGTTTTACTTTATATTCCATGTACTATGACAATGACTAAAGCATTTCCAATATAAATATTTAACACAGTAATAAATTTTAAAGCAAAATGAGTAATAATAGTTAAGAGTTGTTAATTATTTTACTAATTTAGTATATTGCTTTTAACGACAGTAATTATATACACTATTTCATTTTAATTATTATTAATACGTGTATATAATAAATGAGTCGTTATGAAAATACGTTTATGACCACTATCAATCTTGTTACGAACCAATAATATGTAGGTAGCAATGTTTAAATTAGAAAATACTTTTTATAGTAGTGTTAAACGACAATTAAATATTAATGTCCCTCTCGGGTTACCGCAATAGTCTCAATTAAATCTATATGTATGGTGGTATAAATTAATACCGCCATAATAAAATTAGTAAAAATAGAAGTTTTAATTTGTTTCTGTCTAGAATAGTTGCTATATAACATTAATAAATTTAAAAAAACAGTATTTATTTAATTTATAGATTATGATTTGCATAAGAGTAAAATAAAGGTACATTTTGTGAGTCTGCTTAATCTAAAAAAATGATTTATGACTATAGTTCAATAAGTCACTAAAATCCATAAAACTGATTATATCAAATTGGACAGAATAAATGTAACATACAAATCAAATAATTGGTACAGTGTTTCTAAATGTGAATTTTTAAAAATATTTGTTAGATGTTAATTAATCGAAATTAAAATTATAAAGAAAGAAATCACACTTAATAATTTAGCACAGCAAAAATTATACAAGGAAGAAATATTATTAACGGAAATATTACCCATGGTAAAATTACTCATGAAAAAAATTACACGCGCAATAAATTTAATACAATTTCACATTCTTCAGTTACAAGGTTCACCTTTTCGGTGTGCTTATAAAATATCAAAATCAAAACCAAAGAAAAACATTTTTGATAAAATATTATAAAATATAATTAGTAATTTACATTAGTTTGGAACAATTTTTTTTCTATGTATTTCAATTGAATTTTCTCTATTTAGTCGTTATAAAAGTAGGAACTTGATTCAATATTTTTATTGACTTAAGAATAAACTCTGGTATTTTTGAAGTGTAATATACAAATGATAATAACTAATATAAATGTAAAATATTTTTTAAATTATTTTTTTACATTTTATGTAGTCACACATAAAATATATTTATAAAATAATTCATGTACATTTTTAGTACTGCTTTTGATATTTTTTGTGGCACCGAAAGGATCGCTTGTCACTGGAGAATAGAAAATTATACAAACCTGTCACTGGATAATGTAAAATAAAATATATTGTATGTGTATTTTTTCCCTGTGTAATTCTTTACATATATAATTTCTTTTTTGTGTAATTTTTGCTACGCAATTTTATTACATTTTTTTCACATACATAATAAAGTAACACAACCATGTGATTTTGGTTGTGTTTTTTTTCTGTAAATTTCATAAATTGTTTGGATATAATTATGGTCTCAAGTAAAATCACTAATTATTGTTTGCGCTCTCATAAATAATATTTTGAATGTGTTTTGAGGAAAAATATATCATAAATCAGTTTGAGGGAAAAATATTAATAATTATGTAAGTGAAAATATTAAAAAGTAATTGGGTTTTAAAATTATTGTATGAATAAATGGTTGCTAGAAATAAAATAAATTTTAATTGATAATAAGCAAAGCTAAATTTGTGCTAATGAAAATTAAGATATATAATGAATAAGATGTGAAAGTGAAAAGTATTGTTTAATTGAATTTAAGATGATAATAAATATAATTAAAAAAAAAAATACTTTAAATAGCTAGAAATACACGTAAATTAAATATACAATATATATATATATATATATATATATATATACAATACTTACAATATTGTAGAACTTATATTTTGAGAATTTGGTGTTTAAAATATTATACATAATGCAAAACAAGACGGTGAGATGCATTTTCAATTTAGAAAAAATATGTAAATTTATCCTAATTTTAGTAGAAATAAAATAATTGAATGTAAGGGAAAATTTTTATATACAAATCTTAGTTTTACTATCTTTTTATATAGAAATATTTAAAAAAAATACCTAGTACCAATAATTAATTTACACGTACTTACAAATTAAATTTATTAATAAGGAGCAAAAAATCTGCACTAAAAAAAGTATATCCTACATTCATATTTATACTAAAATAATACTACAGTACTCACTTAAATTTAATTATTATTTGATTTTTAATTAAGATTAAGTTCAGATTATTATAAATAATATTGGAGTTTTAGTCGCTAATTTTATTTGTATTTGTTAAAGATCAGTTCCACTACTTATTTATTAACCAGCATTAAACCATTCAAAGCAATCATTTAAAAAAATTACATCACATCAAGAAGAAGCAGTCAAAAATTAAAATAGCCATGAACAAATATAAAAAATCCTTTAAAATTAAAATGCTAAACATACATATATGAAGAAATAATTAATAACATTATAATGAATAAAACATATTTTTGTGTTAAATATAAATATACCTACTACATACATTTATATTTAAATTAATCAGTAAAGTACAAAGCTTAATTATATTGTAATTCATTATATCTAAAACTTTTCCTTGAATTCTGAATTCTAAGATTTTAGTATTCATGTTTGCGTATTTTCAGTTATTTCATGTAAGATTTTTTTATCGTTCAAATGGTCAATAATAAATTTATATGCGATTTATTATTTGCATCTTAAATTTTACATTTCTGGTCAAATCTTTTGTTCTTTTATAGTATATACAAAACCTTGTTATTTAATTAATTGACTATTAAGCTTTTTATGATGGTTACTATCTCTTTTTCGTCCTATGTTACCTGTCGCCATCTCTGCTATACCACTCTAACTTATAGACCTTTTTTAAATTCCCACAACTGATCGAAGATCCCTCGTCAATCAACAATCGGTCAGTCCATAAATAACTCGTGCTAATAAAAATCGGCGGTGTTAATAATAAATTAAAACATAGCCTAACGCCGATGATTTACGTTTGCCGAATAAAATTATTCATAAATCTAGGCTCGTTGACACGACCGATTCGCCGAAGACGGACCTCTTGTCCGTGTGTGGAGGTCCATAAAAATTTATTGGTCAAACAATGAAATTGATATTTAATGAGTGGGTTGCGAAATGCTGGAGATTTATTTATAATGCCGTCATTTGCGGACGGACGGTCACGACGCCATTTTATAATGCACCCGATGCGAGCACGAAAATGACGACCAGAGTATGCGATTCTCTTGTAATACACAGTCGGTACATTTATATTGGTGATATTTGCTAGGGCTGTCCGAAAAGAATAAAGATTAAATCTTATTTTATCTATATGTTGAATCAGAAGAAAGCTCTCGTACGATAAGCTCTGGCGTCTTGAAAATTATACAACTTGATGTCTGATTTTTTCAAAGCAATGTAAATATTTTAAGCTCAATTTATAATTTTTGTGATTCTGTTGAAGACAAGAGACCACAAATGAAAGTACAACTATTTAATGCTGCAAGTGTATTGTACACATATTGTAGTATTTCATTGTAGTAATTATTTTACAATGTCTTTAATACTAGCTATAGAATTTAATTTTCATTTAATACCATATTATTACTACATTTAATACTTTAGTGTCTAACGAAAATTCAGGATAGAGTAATTTTTTAATACTATCGATTAGATTTTTGGAAAAAAAATCACATTTAATTGCTACAAATATCTTTAATTGCTGAAAAAATAGTATCTCAAATCAAAATGCTTCTATAATATTAAAGTTTTTAAATAAATATTATTAATTTATTTTATTAATAGTTAATTGAATAAAAATACTTAAATTATATATATATATATATATATATATATATATATATATATATATATATATATATATATATATATATATATATATATATATATATATATATATATATATATATATATATATATATATATATATATATATATATATATATATATATATATATATATATATATATATATATATATATATATATATATATATATATATATATATATATATATATATATATATATATATATATATATATATATATATATATATATATATATATATAGTATTAAATCTATATATGTACATCTTTATTATTTTATTTTAATTAATAGTAAAATATTATTTCTAACCCTCATAAAAATACTAAAACATTAATCTTCAATATTTTTTAAATAAAAATAAAAAAATATTTCTTCTTTATATAAATTTATATTAATTCAACTAATCGTTATGTTTTTTTTTAATATTGAAATAACACTACTAACATATATTTATTTCCCCGAAAATATTATTTTATAAATACTATATATTCTACATAATTTAAGACTAGAATTTAAGCTTTGCTTAATGATCCCATTATCACCTTATATTAAATATTTTCAAGCGCACCCTTTTTATGTTGCGTGGGCAAAATAAAAATTAATTGCTCATATAAACGAATATCTTAATCTATACGTGTCAACCTTATTTGACAGCTACATCGCTAATTGAGAAACAATGCCTATTTTGATTTATTTGAAATTAATTCATAACCCATCCATCTTAATGATTAAAATGCAATAATTCTGACAATCGCCTATCAACATTTGCAATAATACTTATAATCTCCTATAATAAATTTTTATTATGTCGTAATTGCAAACAATAAAGCAAGCTTTGCACGAGCTGACTTCAATTGCACAAAAGCTATAAATCATATTCGGGGCCTCCGCATTTATAAAAACCAATAATTAAAAGGTTCTTGTGTGTGTGTAAGGTTATAGTTGTTGTTGTAGAGGGCTTTAATGAACACCGCGACCATAAAACATCCATATTGTCCCATATCCTCCCATCGGCCATACATCATAGTTCGCTAAAAGCGTACTCCTAATGTAGGAGTACGGAATGTGGTGGGCGACCCCCACGGTCCGAGTAGTTCCGTTACCTGCCCGAAACTACGACGATATATTGTGTGCACATATAACGTATAATAGAGAGGCTCGACGCAACTTTTGGGATATAGCTCGGGGCTGAGTGTGTAATTGGCGTGTATTTGCTGGAATCAATTTGGCTCAGTATCACGCGGCGATTATTCATTGTCTTCTCGGCGATATTCCGTAACGGCGGAATACGTGAAAACGTGAACGACCGATTTGCCGTTAATGGGAATCGAAATAAAAAAATCAAAACTCAAACACTGAGATAAATAACGGATATTATCGATGCAAAGATTGATTGCATCTTATAATACATAACGAACATATTATAAATACATCACAGTATTTAAAATAATGGGGTACTTAAAATAAACTCATATACATAAATACATATGTACTAATATGTTGTAATTTAAATAGTCCATAGCGTAAAAATAAGTTTGTGACAAATGAGCTGTAGGTTAGATTTGACTTATAAAGTTTTCTTTGAGAATTGTTTGACAAAGACATTTCAATCGTATACGTTATTTGCGTTTAAAACCTTGCGTTTAAAATAATTTAGACTTATTTATTTATTATTTTTTTTAAATATATAATAACGTGTATTTGTGTCACAATAAATACACATTATTATTATATTAAAAATGAATAAAATATAAAGTCTCAAAGCTTTAACTTGTATAGATAAATAAATCAAATTAGTCCATATTTTCTCTATACACGTTTTTAATTCTGATTATAAAATAGACCTAATGTAAAAATTAAATTATTTAGGATATTTATGTAGATAGTAAGCAACCATAGTCTATATTTTATGGGAAATGTTCAGTAATTTTCATATAAAGTAAATCTGTAGATAATTTAAATTGGTTCATAAGTCCAATACACAATACCTTATATTTTTGATAAGTAATAAATTTTGAATTATTAAATTAAATTAATTATTTAAAAAGAGTATCTTTTAATATACTGCAATTACCTATAATCTAAAGAATAATTGCAATTATTTTATTTCCTAATGTGTCATTTAAAATAAGCTTCTTCTCTTCTCTCTTCTTAAATATAATCTTCTTAAATAATCTAGTTTTACAGTAAAGTTTTAAAATAATTGCTATTATACTTTGGGGAAAGTGTGGTGATGAGTTGGCAATAAGATACTGTAAAAAGTCTATATTACAAAATATAAAATACATGTGTCTGTTCGTCACAAAAACTTCTCCCAAACAATGAATAATAGCGACGTGAAAATTGGATGTGTTATTCTGACGACCATTTATAAGCGAACTGTCTTATTTTCAACTTTCAAGTTAAAAGTAATGTTGAGCTGAACAGCGACGTGCTGACGACCGATTACGTGCTACTGTAATACTTGCTTAGAATGTGATAAAACGCATAGTTTATCGCGCATCCCTTCCACACAAGAGGTAGTTTTTATAGTATTTATGAGTGATAAACGTATCCGTACTTATGGGCAAGGCCGCCGAGAGCGTACCCGGAACAATAATTTTGGGCCTCATGATAAAAATGTCATTTTATATATGTTTTAACATCGTAATATAATCTTGAATAAATATTAATAGGTACGAGTTTTTCGATGCTACAAATAAATATTAAAATAAGCCATTGTTGCGACTTATTTTCTTAAATCATATTTTATGCAAAAATTTTATTAAAAATATTTACATATTTACTTAATAATTAATCGTGTTTTTTTGCTGCTCAGTGTTGCCATTTAGTGAATTTTCAGTCCAGGTCAAAAGCAATAAAATCGTGCCATCGCGGTGAAACGTCAATATTAATAAATAATTTTATAACAATATTACGACTGAGAATCGAATAAACTAAAATTTTCCAAAAGGAGAACAAAAAAACAATTATCACTTCTCAGAAGGCAAAAATTCACGTCAAAAGTAATAGAGTTCCCACTATAATAATAATAATAATAATAATAAAAATAATAAAATTGTAATATTGTTATAAAAACTATTAATATTTACGCAAAAAATTTGATCATTTAATTAATCATTAAATATCTGTTTTATACTATGAATTTAAATATGTTTTTAATTTATTAGAATACAAAAAAAAACGAATAATAGTATGAAATTTGTATAACTTAGATTTTAATGGCACCCAGTCAGAAAAATTATAAAAATCCAGCAATAGTAAAATAAACATAAGTTGGTCTTTTTAGCACTACAATAACACAAATGGTCGTTTTGTTAAAAAGTACTGCGAATTATTATAACAAAAAAACAATATTTTTTGCCAAAACACTTTAAATCAAACATTTAAAAGTTTTACGTATTGTTGATTATTATATTTAATTTATAAAATTATTTTTGATTATAACATTGAAAAAATAATTAAGAATTCAATAAATATTGACCATATCTAAAAATTATGACAATGATAAGTATAACTGCATATAAATTAAGTTACTTTTATTTGTAGTTATAAATTTATTCTGCAGTTTAATAACTTAATTAATTAATAAAAGTTTCTCAGGCGGACAACGTGTTTCGCAAGGAAGTTTGCCTCGGGGTCCAGAGGGCTGCACACTCAAAACAAACTGCTCAGAGAAAATCGTTCTGGACCCTTCACAGATTTTATGGGTACCACCAAGACAATGGATGGACAGTCCTGCGATCAGACAGAAACGCCCCCCCGCCTCGGACAATGATGAATTCGACCTCACCCAAAATTAAAAACTTTTTTTAAACCGAACGTCCATTGTAATTTTCTATCTGTTTTAATGTATGCACATTATTCGCCGTGCCAAAAAATGTTCTCGGACTCGTGCGGACATTGTTCTTTTCTTTATTTTATTTTGGAATTTTTGACCATAAACGTGACCTGTGACTGGTGACCAAATGTATATTTTAATAGGTATTTGATTCGAAAATTGACAATTGGAGACGAGAATCATAATGCAATTTAGCGATATTCGAATTTAGGTTTCGCAACCTTTCAATGTGTTCATGCATATGTAATTTGACCTAAAGGTAGAATTAAATTATCAAAGTTGAATAATAATGGCTCGTTGATTATATGGTGATTGATGAAAATATCACGCGTCAGACACGCGATCCTAATTTTTAAATGGTTTTATACCCGAACGAAAGATAGAGTTAACCTCTTACCAAAACAAGGTTAAAACTATTAAATTAAATAATTCACTGACAAAAATACTACTATTTAGGTAAAGAATCGGTTAGCCATAACGGGGGGATAATTAATGCTTTTGCTTGTTACTTTCGAAACAGTTTTTGTCGACCGTTACTGAAAACCTTTTTATTAAGTTGTCTATCGATTGATGGATTTAAACTTTTCAATTAAATGTTTTTTCCCTTATTTTTAAAAGAAAAAAAAAACTAATTAGTTCTAGATTTAATTTCTGCTCGTGAACAAAAAGGATTACATAGACTAAACACAAATTCTATTTTTTCTCAAATGTATAATTTAAAATTATGGACGGAAATTTATATAATTGCCATCTGATCATTATACAAAAGTATGCTTAAAATCACATTTAAGAATACGAAATTAATCAGCAGCACAACATTTTTACGAAAAATTTCGATGCATGCAAACTGATTTAGGTCTTTGGTTAAAGAAAGTCATTCCCTGATAATAACAAAATACTATTTTTATACATAGTTTTGTAGTCAATGTGTGAAGTAAAGACTTAACGAGCTACGTGAATAATATAATGTTAGCATTATTTTATTTAATTTAGCTGATGACCTAAAAGTGTTTGACCCATAAAATAGATTAGAATGCAGTAAGGCTTCTAAAGATATTAAAATTGATTTACGGTGTGTTTATTAATTAAAAAGCACGAAAACACTGTCTCTTTGTATAATCATTTAATGTACAGTTTACTTAAATACAGTGTATTATTATATAATACATAGTAAAGTTTCTATATATGTGTATCATTTTTATGCAGTTCATATTTATTACAAATTTGCAGCAAAAAAAAAAATTCATTTTAATTAAAATATTTTTTTATCATCATATGGTTAGTTTATTTTAAAGTTTAATTTTTGATTATTTTTTTTATTTTTGTAGGATCTATATGACTGCTACTCTATTACTCTATCTAATACCTATTCTATGTAAACGAAAATCAAAATATTAAGCTAAATTTTCTTCTATATTATAAGTGAATATATAAATACAAACCTTTATTTCAGTTAATTTGTAATTTTATTTACCTCGAGAAAATTGATAAGAAAACCATCAAAAGTGCTTAAGTATTACAATCATCATTAGTTCGACTTGCAATCATTATTATGACAACATCGTAAATGCAATTATCTTTAATTTACGTCCTACCGTCGAGTGCGTCGCTGAATTATATCAGATATTTTAATGGCCATTTGGACCGTTTTATGCAAGTAATTTGTTGTGCGATGCCCCTCATTTTTCGCTATAAACATATTTTTAATTTTACAGCGTCTATTACATACTAAAGCATCGAATGCAACATGCGATAAGTGGCAGCTTTTTGAAAGCTTGCGGTCGAAGGCACGACCCTTAGTTCCTTCGCCAAATTGAAAAAGAGGGGAACATTCAGGTAATTACCTGCGTATTTTTGCAAAGAAAGAAGAGTTCAAAAAAAATACACACACCCACAAAAGAAGGGTGATCATCATTGTCGGCGAAGGTAACATGTCATACACATGTCGTTTGTTTGTTTCCGAAATGTTATTTACTTTTGAGCGGCGACGCCGCTTTCCTATTTTGCAACATGAATTATTAGCCATTATATATTTTTTTTATGGGCCTTACGCAGGTAGGCATTGTTTTTTTCTGGCATATAAAAAGAGATATTTATTCTTATTCTCAAATAATATTCCGCGCAACTATTATATAATGTACAATAATAAATGTATTAATAAGTTTAAACAACTATTTATTATTTTAAAACACAATGATTTATTTAATTCAATTAAATTATCTACAAATATTAGTTGTTTAAAAAAAATACGATATTTAATGTAATTATTTTAATCTACATATGTTACAGTAGTATTAATATAATTTCACTTACTCAGCCAGTTGAAATGTATTAAACAATGGATTTACAATTTCACTGCTCAGTATCACTAAAGCTGTATTTGTTCACATATGGATGATCAAATAAGAACAATTCTATATAATCAGAGATTCACAGAATCGATGGTCAACATACTACGTTATTTAAAATAAATTGTATCAATACGAAACTGAACTTAATGAAAGCCTAACAACTATAGTTTGTTATTAAAAACCTTTTGTTATATTAACTTGGGTTTGATTAATACTGCAAATGGCATATTAAGTTTCAAGAAGATTTTAGAGCATCATATAAGTTCACTACTACCTATTAGTTAAATTATATTTTCGCTAGTAAAAATATGTATCTACCGGTGAAATAATTTCTTGTGTATTTTAAGAGTTTGTGTTAAAAGATTTTTAAGAATAAATTTGGTATAGCTAACAAAATATAATAAAATAAATAAGAGACATGATTCATATAGCTTAACACTTTAACACAAATATTGTGATAAAGATATTAAAGATAATAATTATTTTTATAAATAATAAATATAGTAATTGCTACCAAATCCCATTTTACAATTATAATATTTGCTGTAGGTATATATTGTTTAAAATATTTTTTCATTTCAACACATTTTAGTGGTGATAGGTACAACTTTGACCAAGCACATTATATATGATACATATAATTAGAAAAGGGTCATATTTAATGTGACGTTTGTTTCTTTCCGAAACTCTATTTACTTTGTCTGCCCACGCCGCTTTTCTATTTTGCGACATGAATTATTAGCCATTATATCCTTTTTTATGTTATAGGGTCGTTATGCAGGTAGGCATTGTTTCTTTTTTTACACAAAGCATATATATTTTAAGTATAATATACGTATGTGATTAACGAGATAAGATGCTGTGTGTATACTTTTTATAATATACCTATATGTATATATTTTTTTCGGTATGAAAAAAATCGTAATGCGATTTTGGTATCTCGAAATGAATTATTGTGCGAAGGCTTCGTCCACAAAGAAAACGTTATTTGTATAACACGAGCAGTGCTTTAGTGCCGTCATAAATCCAGAGGAGAGACATCATCTCCTTATTGGATACTAAACTTTGTTTCACGAGGCCGGGTTGATGTGCTTTGCAATAATAATAATGATTTGTTTTGTATCAATCCTGCCAATATATAGATTCCGTGGTGGTAGGGAGTTTATCAATATTGCGGCAAAAACTTTTAGTATTACAATGTTTACTTTGTAAATATATTACACAATAATGAATTCTATAATCGTATACATATTCAGGAAATTTTATATTAAAAATAAATCAGTAATTATTTTTTCAATGAACACATATTTTTTTTACATCCATATTACAAAGTGTCATAATTTTATTTTTATGTGCGTGTTTTTATTTTTTAGAAATATATAAGACTATTCCTATGTATAGTATTTAATAAAAAAATATTTATAATATCATTATAAATAGTATTCAATCGAAATTATAGAGAGAGATTCAATCTCAGATAATTTTTATTTAATTCAACTCGCTAAGACTTTTTTGATATTAAAACTAGTCCTGCATTGATATTTGATCATTACATAATTATTCTAGTTATTAAATGCCAGTCGAATTTCAAGCGAATTTTAGTGCCAAACCTAAATTTGCTTACGATTTTTGCAGTTGATTTTCATAAATCAGTGACTCTTAATTTCTAAGGGAAAACCATAAAGAAAACAAAACTCGCTAGAAATAGTTCTCAGTTTCACTTGAGGCGACTGTATCAAAAACGCTAATTAAAAAAAAAAAATATTTATTTTAAACTACAACTTACCTCTAATATTCCCTAAAATGTGCATATAATAAATAGTATTATATTTTTGTCAGGTACAATAATTAATCGTACACACAAAATATCAATTTCTATCAAAGGTAGCTAAATTACAGATGTCTCTTCGTATATTTATTTTTCAATCAAACCGAAAACCATGTCGCCGGCGCCGATGCTTTCCAGCGGCGTACCTGGCGAAAAACGCCGGGGGTAAATATTTGAGCCGATGTTTGGCGCGGTAATAAATAATGTGGGCAAGACATCGGTCCGCGTGTTAATATTTGATCGGGATTAGGCCCGGGGACCGGTGGCGCAGCCCCCGCCCGCGGGGCCCCCATAAATCAACCGGTCCGGCAAGAATCATCCGCCGGATGGCGATTTCGGATCAATTACGTCCGATCAAAGAGCCGAAGAGTGTTCTTCCTTCCGATGGAGCGAGAGATTGGCGCCGCGGTATCCAATATTGATGAAAAAGGACGACTTCTCCCGTTCGCTTGGCTGATGGATTCCTCCTCGCGATCGTAAATCGTTCGGACACACTGCGGTTCGGACACATTGTTTATTTATTTGCTTTGACTCGATAACGCGCTCTCATAGAAACCCTTTGTTCTTTGGGATGCGATGCCAATAGCCTACTGGCCGAGTTTCTCGAGAAGGATGGAAGTGGAATATATTATTCAATTTTATTGTATGTAATAACAAAACATTGTAATATTCATATTCTATAACACAGGGATTATCTATTATATTGCTTCTAAAATAGACAGCATCATTAGTATATTTCATTCCTTAAAATCAACGAAAAATACATAATTGCTATACAATAAAAAATATAGTGGTGATAGAAGAGATGAACACAGTCAATCATGAATTGTTCCAGCTCATCAAAGCTTTTATCAAAAATATAATTTTAACTTGTAAGCTCGTTGGTAAGCTCGTTAAAACTTGTAATGTCTTGACCGCGACGGTATAGAGTAGGGACTAGGGATTCCAATCCCGGGATCCCGAATCCCGGGATCCCGGGATCCCGAACGATTTTCAATACCCGATGAGTCCCGGGACTATGAAACATAATCCCGAATTTTTCGGATTGGTTGATTTATCAAGCACAATCGAATTATTATTGACAACATCGTTATATTTCGTGTAAAAACTTGCGTGAGTTGCACGTGTCATCTGTGAATCTTTGAGGCTGTGAGTCTGAACGTGCTTTTTCAGCAGCAGGCTGCTTAGGAACCAAAATCAGATCAAGGCTAAATGATAAAACACTTGATGCTTTGATGTTACTTCGTGAGTTATATTCAAAATAATGTTTTCAATTAATTGTGTATGAATGTACATACCTATGTGCATACATTGTCAAAAGTTCATTTTTTTCTTCTCAAATAAATATATAAGACCTTCCCTTTTTTATTTTTATTATATTATTTTCTATTTTAAGTCCAAGACTAAAATTATACGTACTTTATACATTGTACGTTATAAAAAACAGATGTAAAAATATATTGTATTATTCATTTTAAATTATTTTTATCGATAAAATAGCATGAAAATTATCCCGGGACTGGTCCCGGGATCCCGGGATCGACTAATTGCAATACCGAAATCCCGGGATCAAAATTTTGGCCCGGGATTGGAATCCCTAGTAGGGACGCAATCGCGACTCTCGGCACTTGTTCGCTGAGAGTCGTGATTGCTTCCCGATTTAAAATTTTGAATAAAATGTTACTTAGAAATTCAAGGTTTACAAAAAAAGAAACTACTTTTAATACCTGTTCAGAGTAAATATTTCAACAAAAATAGCATCTATGGTCAGGTGACTAAAAAAAAGCCAACGAAACCGAATACATAATATAATTATATTTTAATGTATTTAAATCAATTATTTATGTTTATATTGTAGATATTTTGATCAAATATAGATGAATGTATTTATTATATAAATGTATACAATTCGGAAAGCTTCAACATTTTGTGTTAATGGCAATCAATTAGGCAATATAACAGAGGTTTGAACAACTATTATTTCGGTGACTGTGCATGCTTTTGATTTTTGCCATTTAGACTAATGTATATTTTGACTGATTTAACGGCTCATTTATTGCGCAAACCGGCACTTTTTTCAAGATATTTTTTGAGTATAAAAATCCCTAGATGAATTTTAATTTAAGTTATTTAGTTTTCGAATCGGCTAATCATTTATAATTTTTTCGTGTAAAAACATGGAGTTGTAATTTTGGCATGAAAGGAGAGGCAACGTTATAACATATCTTATTACATTATTACATCAGAAATCTCTCAATGTTGTAATCTCGGCCTAATAATGTTTCTGTCTGAACTTTTACCTGTTTAATTCTCACTTTTCGGCAACAAACATGAAGTATTTATTAAAATAGATTCCTATGAAAGTGTAATGCCTGCACTACACTCTCTGGAAGTTGGCCAAGGTTGGCCAAGGACGGAGAATATAGTGGGTTACTTCGGTTAAGCTCGGTTCTACCCGGAAGTTCTCTCGGAAGTTGTCCGAGGCTATCGAGAACGGGAAGTAAAGTGGGGGTAATTCAGTCCACTTTGCCAGGTTCGAGCGCTTCCGAACATTGTCGGCAAACGGACCGAAGTCAAAGGAACCGAAGTTGGAGCTACTCTTTCTAGCGCGAGCGGTGAGATACTCCCTCTTTCGCTCTCTCGCGTGTTAACTCATTGCGTACGGTGTGCACAAATTTGTGCGTTTCAGAAACCTTCCGTTGCGTCGGTGTGCACAAATTTGTGCGTTTCGTCATTTTAACTTCATACGAAAAAAACCCACGTAAACTGCGTATTTACTGTAACGTATTTATTTAGGGATTTACCTACAGATGTTACTAATATCATATTAACTAAAAATAGTTCAAAAAAGTAGAAATTCTAAATTCCTGAGGCTCAAAACTCGGGTAAAATAAATTCGTTTCAAGATGTATGTTTACATATATATATACAATTTTTTTCTATGGAATTATCTCACATATTATTTATTAGAAATAGTGAAATCACTCAATACCAAATTGCGAATCACATATCAATAATATATAAATATATTTATTTAATTTTTAACACTTAACGGTCGATTTACGCGGCGATATTCGCAAGACACCCAATAGTCCAATTTCGAACAAATGTAACGTTTCCGTTAGGCTAAGCGCACGCGGTTAAAAAAAAATGTTAACGAAAAACCCCACCTTATCGGTTTGATTCAGGTAAAGATGGTAATTTTTTTAGAGATATGTTTCTTGAAATTCTTATCTACAAAATTACAAAAAACCCAAAATATTCAAAGGTAACCGCATAAAAAAAAGAAATGTTGAGCTAGACCTAATATCTAAGTACATATTATCAACCCGAAGCATTATAACAAAATAATCAGTGATTCTCAACTTTTAATTGCGTTAATTTATTTTACAACTTTTTGCATTATTATATTTTGTTAGGTTTACAATATATTTTTGTAATGCTTATTTATTTCGTACTCCTTCATTTATTGATACTATTTTCTAAGAAATAAATTACAGTAAATCAAATTCATATTTTTATAATATAAAATATAATGTTTTTTATTTATCATTATTTTCTGTTATATATATGTATGTAGAGGTATCGTGGGCATTTAAATGCAGATTCATCAATCCCAAAGGTGATATTTTATAATATTTAGACCTGAAATGATCCCGATCTGTTCAAATTAAATAAACTGTTCTCAACATGTTTTCAATTACCAACACATTGAATACCGGGCATTATTCCTAAAAATGGAGCGTGCGGCGGGGATTATTTGCAAAAATTAGGACTTTAATTTGTGTAACTATCCAAGCACATTGGTGGTTCGAGTCTTTATTGGATGCGAAGTATACAGTAAGTGCGCGTTTTTCATTATTTTAACACATTGCGTACCGTGTAGTAAAAATACAAAAAGTGGTAAATATATAATATTAAAGCAATAAAATGTTGAGAATCACTGATAATTTTTAATTATATTAATTATACTATATAAAATAATAATACATAAATTATAACAGAAATATAAAATAATAATACATAAACAATAAAAGATTACATTTAGCCATAGGCAAACGTTACGTTTGTTCGAAAGTGGACAGTTGGGTGTCGTGCAAATATCGCTGCGTAACTTGACCGTCAAGTGTTAAAATTTTTGAATTGATTGTATAGGTCACAAAATTAGATATTTTCGGTTTTTATTATATACAACAGTATTTTATCATCATTTTATTATTATCTTTATTGTTTTTATTCAAAAATATATATATTTGGTTATTCTAAACTAAAAATTATATTTTATTTTATTGGTACGCGATCCACAGTTTGACTTTTACTGATTTTATCATTGCGAATACAAAAAACCGATCATCATAAATCTGTTTTTAAAATTTGACGTTAAAACGTTGACTAATTAAAGAGTTACGATGTTTTAAAAAAAATAAGTTTGTATCCTAATTTTCGCAAATAATCCCCGCCGCACGGCTCCATTTTTAGGAATAATGCCCAGTATTCAATGTGTTAAGTGACGACAGTGAGAGAGATAATGATATGGTTTTTCGCAAACTGAGATAGAATGAGTAACTCGGTTCAATTTCAGTGTGCGCATAGGCGTCATATGGTTAGCACGTATGTCGGGCGCTGTATCGTAGTCACGTGGTCAAGTTATAGTACCACATGCTTGTCAGGGACTTTAACAGACTCTGACTGACATATTTGAATATTTTAGGGCACCAAAAGGAATTAATTATATTTTTGATAGTATATTCTTCTAACAGATATCGTTATTATTTTTTTTTTCGTATAAAATTAAATATTAAAAAAATAATTAGTGGTACTTGATTTTGTTAAAAAAAATGTTTCGAATATCCTTATGTATTTTCCTAGATCGGTTTATATAAATGTCACACCATAACGAATTCTTATTTAGAATCGATGGCGACAAATTCTAGGATAGTCACAGATATGATGTTCGTATTCTGAAGTATCATTTTTATGCCTTATGGCATTTTGCAAAAGCCGACAAAGATTTTGAGTAAATTGAATATTTACGACCGAAAAGTTTTCACTGATATTGTATTGGTGAGTGCCCACACAAACTTAATAAAATAACAATGTAAAAATTGCGATTATTTGGCACATTTTTCGATCGCGCGCAAATATGCCAGCTGTACGTGACAGAAGCCGCCGTCCGGATGGCATATGAAATTTGGGCAGTGTGGTCGTTTCCTCGAAGTCGTATGTCTCGGCCGACTTCAGTTGTAACTTCGGTTCGGACAACTTCCAAAGAGTGTAGTGCAGGCATAAGAAAACTAATAAAAAAACTCTTGTGGAAATCGATGTTCTTGGTTATCCGGTAATATATTACAATTAAGCATTTAAAATGAGATATTCTATAACAAAAACACCACTAAATTTAAATAATAAAATAGATCACAATGTGCTTCATCACAGAGAAGTAGTAACCGATTTGGGTGTCATATTTCAAGAGGACCACATATTTCATCAAAACAAAAGTGCCCTATATAATCACCTAGTTTGCAGAACCCTTAAGCATGCTACTCTAGTCTAGTTATCAAATGGTGCAAAAGAGGTGCAAAAAAGTAAAAATGTGTAAAAGGTTTCTTAGATCATATTTTTTTATTTATGCTGGAATATGAATTCCTCGAGTCGCGTTGATTAGTATATTTAAAGAAGCACCTATGCAATTTTCTTAAGGAATATTAACCATAGATTTTTGTGTCCTACATAAATACCGCATAGCATAGCTATCCGATTATCTAACCATCTGTCTCATACTGTTGATTTGTTCACATCCAGGTACTTTAAGCTGGTAGACAAATGTGATCTAGCCATTTATGTTATTATTGTATTTTTTTCTGTGCTGGGTACTTTTCCGTAAAGCTGTTATTTCCTGCACATGTGTAAGTCAATAAATTAAATTAATTCAGACTTATGAAAGACATACTGAGCTTCTCAAATAAGTTACATTTTAAATTATCTTCTTCTTAAACTACTTACTTGAATAATTCGCAGCAACAAATATATTTGAACAAAATTTTATTTACGATGATCAACATTATTCTGCACGAGTCTTAAGTCACGGTGTAAAAGTTAAGAATGTGCCTGCAGAAGATCATTATTAATTTATTTATTTTTTAAATTAAAAACATGGGGTTAATATTTTTTTGTATCTTTGACCCGTCGAAAAGTTATGAAGCTTTTTCGGCCACAAATTTTAATTGCCCGCCCATAATTAATCACGAACCAAGACAAACTACGTGATTCAATATTACCGTGCGCATTTTGTCAAGTCACGCAAGTTTGAAAACCACTGACCACACGTGTTTATACTTGTTTGTACGGTATGAACACTTCGATTATCCGCCGTTTGATCAACTGACATATCGGTGATTCGTTAAAAAAAATTTACACAAACAACCGAGCAAAAAGCGTGAAGACTATTACTCAAGACATTTTTATTAATTGGGCACTTGTAAAAGTACGAGGCACATCAATCAAACGTCCATCGAGTTATTTGATAAGTTTATTACGTATCTTTTTTTCTATATTCTACTTCCAGTCCGCCTCCTCTTCCTACCGACTAGAACTTCATCTCGACCAAAAAATACGTGAGAAACTCATATAGATACACTGGTAATAATTTACAATTACCGAATTACGTCGTGGCGTACGTAATTAAAATTTTCTATAGAGCTAGTACTATTATTACTTTTTTCTTTCTTTGTTCTTTTGGTTATATTAATTTTGAATAGCAGTAAAAAAAGAAAAACGCTCGTTTTTTGTTTCAAATTTTACCATCCATCCGTCCCTGTCTCTCGCATAAGTCAATTCTTATTTTATAAGCCAAAAGAAAGTTCTGCCTCCCGAGTGCTGTGCAAACTTTACAAACAACAACTCTTTTTAATTCATAGTTCGCTTTTCAACCCCTTGACGATTGCGAACTGAATTTAAATGGGATATTTGTATTTATTTTTATTACATCTGGTTGGAGCTTTTACAAACTTTGTATTAACATTAATCTAAATATAATAAATACACACAGCAAATTATTTTATGGAGGCAATAACTTAATTTCCCCAATACAAATCTAGTACACTAAACATAATTAATTATACAATGTATATTTTTCTGATCGATAAAAGTCTTTCATTATTCATTAATAAAAATTATATATATTTAATACACATTAAGCTACACTAATAAAAAAATATATATCTCAAATTTGTTGTAAATATATTTTTATATGTATTTTATTTAAGACAAATTGTTTGCAATATTAAATTTATTTATTTATTTGTGTCAGGCTAGTTCTAATTTTAAGCAAAATACAAAACATGGAGATAATATTGTAAACACGCGCTTAACAATAATTTCACCTATTCAATTTCCTCAATAGGCTACTGAGTCATTGTTGCGAAATTCCACGGGAAATCGAACGGTAAAGGTGTTAAGGCGAACTTCGCAATCTGAAAAATGGATATTGAAAATTTCTCTTTGTAAAGAGAAGCGGCCCGATTTTTTTTTCATTTTAAATTTTATTAACCCGTCCGATTTAAAACAAAATCTTCCGCAGCGGCGAATATCGAAGTTTTTCAATTAATGAACGATGGGGGAGGGGGTGGCGCTTTAGGGTAGTTATTAGTTTGGAAATGCATCTATTTATTAACGATATAAAACTTTCGAATGCGCTGAGCAAAAAGCTCCGGCAACTAATTAAGCCCCGCGTTTAAATCCGCAGATATAATGAACGAGTTATGAGCGGGGCTTCGTTAACTGAACCGTATTGAAAGTGTGAGCGAAAATTGGAAAATTTATATGGAAAGCTTGGGCCGAATGAGCGCATTTTAATTGGAAACCCTCCGGGAAAGCTAATAAGACGTCGATTTTTCTTTTCAAAGGCAGTGTGCGATTTCCAGAAAATGGCACACTTGTGCCGCCGATTTTATATATTTTTTCACGGCTCTCTGCCGAAATCGGTTAACCGCCAAAATTAAACCGAAAATTTAACAAAGTTTCAAGGTCAAACAGAATAAATTATTAAGCATAATAAATCACATAGAATAAACTTATATAATATAAAATAAATGAATAATGATCGCCTTTCATATTTTAGACAAGTTTCTAATTATAAATTATATATATTTTCAAGCAAAATTAATAGTGATAAACCTGCAAATCTAATAAATTTTATTAAATTAGTACCTAAATCTCCAAGCGAAATTAAATCGCAGAAATCAATACTTAAAAACGGATGTTTCAATCATGAGCATGGACGTTGATTAATGTTGATTAATGTATTTTATTTACAAGATTAACCAGATCGGATTTCTTTCTCGCCCGCCCTAATAAACATCGTACATCTCAGAAAGAGAAAATGTTTTGGGGCTCATTTTCGGATCGTAACGTATGTACGGAGCAAAAATAAAACACTACTTGTATATCAGTGGAAGGTAACGAATCAACATATTGGGAGACCCCACAGACAAATAAGCCAATAAACAGAAAGCAATTTTGGAAACAATCCTTAGTTTTTGGGGGTGGGGCAAGCGGAACGATTTAGTAGGAGGGTTCTTTTTATGCTTCGAGAATTCTAGCAAAAAAAGTTTTATAACGACAGAGGTGAAACACAAATGAACGACGAGCGACTAAATTAAAAAAATGACAAAACATATCTAAATCATTTATATAATTTTCTTAGATATTTATTTATTAAAATTAAATTAGTACCATAGTGACCTAACATATAAAAAAATGCTTCAAAATAGGAAAAAGTCTTACACAGTGCAGACATCGTTTACGTGTAGAGAGAATGCTCGCTCTCAAAAGTGATTTCAAGATCTATAGTAAAAGTTTATTATACCAAGATGTTCATTGAGGAATAATCTGATGACGAATATAATCAAGACGCCATAGTATGGCACTTTGACACTAAAGGGCAGATAGTTTAGGAAAGCCCTTCTAAATAAATATTCCAAATTACTATGGAGAGAGAGGAGTTCGCAATAGATCAAATGCATCTAAACAACTTAAATCATATGCATACAGAAGAAAACTTGAATTTGTAATTGCCGTTTTTATGTCATTAATAAATGACGTGAAGAGCAGAGGGCCAAGATTGAACCCTTAAAGAACTCCCATAAGGGTAAAATATTCTTTTGACAATCGGCCTCTTTTGACGATCGCTCAAATAACCCAAAACTAACCGAGTTAAATCATCCGAACCGAGGTCTGACAATTTTTTTAATAATAATTCATGACAAACCTTGTCGAAAGCCTTTTTAAAACCAATATAAGTGATGTCTTTCTGTATTCCCGCATCGGGAAGTTTTGTCTCTGTGTTGATAAAAGATATAATATAAGGTTAGTATCAATGGAAAGGGTTAGATTGAAATCCACGCTGTTAGTTCAACAAAATTTGCTAAATGTGATTGAAAACGTATCTATTGATAATTATTTCGAAATATTACATTTTAACAATTTTTTTAATTTTAGTAAATGGGGTATTAGTGTTATAATTGATTTGATGCTAAACTTTACTAGTGTGTATTTGAGTTATCTTTAATATAAAAATATTTTAACAAGCTAAAATATTCATTTTTGCTACTCTTCGTTACGATTCATTGCACTTTATAATTCCGCCACTAAATACAAAATTATTTTGTTAAATAAAAATATAAAATCAAATAAGTTTGCATGTTTTCAACGACTGCCTGTGTCTAAATCGTTTTTTAAAAACTAACCCTCCAAGTAAATTGCTTCCTGTTATTAATAGATGACATTTTTGATTAATGCATTTCTAAATCCCAAACTAACAACTTTTCATCGACTCTCCAAATGCCTGTGTTTTGTGTGGTCTGCGCGCAATTATTTTCAATTCCACCCCCTAAAAATATATTAAGGCCGCACTACATTATCGGTGCACTCCCATCTCGTTATCTCTATCCCTCGGGTGGATCGAACCGCAACGCAAAAGTGTCTTTGGCTAGATGAAGCGTTAAGAAGGAGATTTGTACAATGTACACCGTGTCTCCAGTCACCTTATCTCGCGGGTAATTAGTCACACGTAATGAAGTGGAGGGTCTGTTACGCTGACTCCTGCTGAATCCTTGCAAGCTGGAAGAATTCCCATAAATCACGGAGGGTGGAGACGGGAGCAGCGCTTAAGTAACGCGAGCCATGTTTTCTCAGTCTGCACACTTAATTTATGCGAATTTCTTACGACAGCCTATAATAACAGGGGAGGAGGTCCAAAGGTCGGAATCGAAGACTGCTACAATCTCAACGTTTGTTTATGTAAGATAATCACTAGCAGAAATCATAATAAAGATAGTACATATCATACATATAAATGTATCATATGGATATCTAGTATAAATATAATATATTTATACATATTATGTTATATTACAAAATAGCTAATTATAAACTAGAATAAGTAAGCACAAAGCTTTATTCTTCTCGGAAAACCCGTTAATTTTTCCTGTAGATTATCACCTGGATATTGTTATATAAACCCACATTTACTTATAATACTCTAAGCTTTGGTCATTTTCTAATATACATTTAAATTGATAGTATTAAGTATATGTTCATCTCTATTTATTATAATTGTTTTTATCTTAAGGCTAGACTTTCAATAATCACATTTAGCCATGGATATACTACACAATATCAAAAGTTAAAAGCTCATATTTTAAACTATCAGGACATACAATCAAGCATTTTGGCAACAAGGTCTGAAAGAATAAAATTTTATTATATTATATAAAAGATTGATGTTTCAGCTAAGTGCTGAATTAAAACTAAAAACATATTGCAACTTGTTTTAGTGTGTATATTAGGTAATCCCGGAATTAATGTCGTTTTTTTAATAGGCAACTTTGGCTTAGTATTTTTGGGTCCGATGAGCAGTGAAGACGTGCGTTGTAATTTTTTTCTTCTCTGTGATCCTTTGCCTTTCTTTTAAACAAAAAAAAACTTTTCTACCCCATTTACAAACAATGGCAGAGACGTATCCTTCGGAAACACATTTAAGAAACTGTATGCTGTTTTCGTTTCATTCAAAAAAAAACTGCGACAGAAGCAACAGAATGCATTTATGACATTTACGATGATATACTGGACAAAAGAAAGTGCCAAAGTGGGTTCAAAAAATTTCCAACGGGCAATCTCGATTTGAAGGACGAGCTTCGAAGTGGACGGCCCAGTCTAGTGGATAGTCCAGCTCTAAGGGCCTATACGCACTGTCGGCTAGCCGCCAGCGACTAGCGGCCGCCGGCCCAAAAACGCAGGTAGCTAGGCTAGGCGGCTAAGCCGAGCGACTCGAGGTCGGGTAGTACATTCGCGAAGAAATTGCAATATTAATTTTAAAGAGAAAAAAATAATATTTTAATTTCAATATAATATTCAATTTACCCGTATGAAACGCTTTTTGTTTCCCAAATGCAATTATAAATGTATCTGTATTATGTTAATAAAATTAATTTAAACCGAGAAGCAAGAAATAATATAAAATAATTATACATATTATTTCACAATATTTTTTTTTCGTTAACAATATTCATATAAAATTATTGTAAACAATTCGGGATTCAATTTCTACGATGAGCTTTTCTGTGTCGAAACCATTTTGTGTGAATGATGTATAAGTTGCCTCGAAAGTCGCTCCTCGTGCGAATGCACTCATCTAAACCCATGCTTTTATAGGTTGCCGCGACAGGCAAGTCGCCTGTGAGGTGATGCACAGGCGATGCACTGTCGCGGCAACCTATAAAAGCATGGGTTTAGATGAGTGCATTCGCACGAGGAGCGACTTTCGAGGCGACTTATACATCATTCACAAAAAATGGCTTCGACACAGAAACGCTCATCGTAGAAATTTATTCCCGAATCGTTTACAATAATTTTATATGAATATTGATAACGAAAAAAAAATATTGTGAAATAATATGTATAATTATTTTATATTATTTCTTGCTTCTCAATTTAAATTAATTTTATTAACATAATACAGATACATTTATAATTGCATTTGGGAAACAAAAAGCGTTTCATACAGGGAAATTCAATATTATATTGAAAATAAAATAATATTTTTTTCTCTTTAAAATTAATATTGCAATTTCTTCGCGAATGTACTACCCGACCTCGAGTCACTCGGCTTAGCCGCCTAGCCTAGCTACCTGCGTTTTTGAGCCGGCGGTCCCTAGTCGCCGGCGGCTAGCCGACAGTGCGTATGGGCCCTAAGGGCCCATACGCACTGTCGGCTAGCCGCCGGCGACTAGCCGCCCGGCGACTGTACTTTATATGGTTTTAAATGGGTGCATACGCACGCAGGCGCCGAGTCGCCGGAGCGTCAGGCGCGATCCTGCGCAGAGGTGATGCACAGGCGACTTGCCTGTCGCGGCAACCTATAAAAGCATGGGTTTAGATGAGTGCATTCGCACGAGGAGCGACTTTCGAGGCGACTTATACATCATTCACAAAAAATGGCTTCGACACAGAAACGCTCATCGTAGAAATTGAATCCCGAATCGTTTACAATAATTTTATATGAATATTGATAACGAAAAAAAAATATTGTGAAATAATATGCATAATTATTTTATATTATTTCTTGCTTCTCAATTTAAATTAATTTTATTAACATAATACAGATACATTTATAATTGCATTTGGGAAACAAAAAGCGTTTCATACAGGGAAATTCAATATTATATTGAAAATAAAATAATATTTTTTTCTCTTTAAAATTAATATTGCAATTTCTTCGCGAATGTACTACCCGACCTCGAGTCGCTCGGCTTAGCCGCCTAGCCTAGCTACCTGCGTTTTTGAGCCGGCGATCCCTAGTCGCTGGCGGCTAGCCGACAGTGCGTATGGGCCCTAAAGGCGGAAATCGAAGCAAATCCGATTATGACCATTGATGAATTATCGAAGAAAGTCGGCACATCACGGTCGAACACCCATCGTTATCTTGAGAAACTGCGAAAAGTTAAAAAATAAGGTATCTCGGTTCCTCACGCGCTCACCGACGCGACGCAACAAAGCTCAACGCCTCAACACATGCAAAATACTGCAAGAAAAGCAACATTTTACCCCGTTTCTCCATGACTTTATCACCAGAGACGAAAAATGGGTTCTTTATCATGATATAAAAAAATAGAAACAATGGTTAAATCGAGGTCAAACCCCAATTCCAACACCAAAACCAGGACTACATCCTCGGAAAGCATTATTGTGTGTGTGGTGGGATTCGAAAGGTGTAATTTATTATGATGTTTTAAAACAAGGGCAAACTGTTACTGCAGCCCTCTATTGTGAACAGATGGACAAATTAAATACGACGTTACAAAAAATTAGACCTGCTCTTGTAAATAAAAGTAATGTCATTCTTCAACATGATAACGCCCAGCCGCATGTTGCCGATATTACCCGTAAAAAAATCCAGGACCTTAGCTGGGATGTTTTATTGCATCCACCCTATTCTCTGGACTTGGTACCGAGCAACTTTCACTTATTTCGCTTTTTAGAAACGCAATTAGGGAACAAAAAATTCGACAATTCGACAAAAACTGAAATCGGGTCTTTCGGAGTTCTTCGAATCTAAACCAAAAGCCTTTTATGAATAAGGAATTTTAGATCTAGTAACAAGATGGCAAAGAGTCGTAGATAACACTAGAAATTACTTTGTATTAAAAAAATATTAAATAATTGAAAAAAAAAAATAAGTTTGAGTTTTAATAAAAAACGACATTAATTCCGGGATTACCTAATATATTAAATATTATCCAAAGTATTAAAAAAATGTCAAGTAATATTAGTACTTTATTTTAAAATACATATTATATATATATATGAGTAAAAAAAAAAAAAATTCGGAATTGATGGCTGAGTGATTTTTGCAACCATTTGAGCGCTGTATAGAAAAATTTAGGTGCCATAATCGGGCGACGAAGTCGAATAGTCCGTCGATTAGTGAGCAGGCTCAGTAATGTTTCGAGTTTGATTGGCGATAGGTAAAGATTTCAATCTGAAAATTTGATTATAAGAATGTAAAATATATTTGCTAGCTTTGAACTATTTTGTATTTAAATATGTATATAACTATTCATTAAGTATTCGTTTTTAATTGTAGTCGAATATTTTAAAATTTGCGTAGTCATGATTTCTTTCTTTGATGTACCGCTGCATCATCTACAGCCTAATTGTGCTCTTTATTATTTTTCAAAATTCATCTTATTATATGTATGTTGCTTATAACAGCCATAGCTATAACAAATAATATTTGTAAAATAAAATAAAGCATAAAAATATTTTCTAATTGCCTAAACTTCTGAATTAAATATATTTAATATTGGGAATCTATGAATATCCTATTATATTTTTAAATTAATACAAATCATATTTATTTCAAGTGATTTATTATTAAAATATTTTAAAGCATACCTAGTATAATTAAAATACAACTTTTTATTGAAAGTTAAAGAGACTTAATACTTTATTATTTTAAAAATAAAAATAAAAATAAATATTTTTGATTTTTAGCACAAAATATATTTGTGTATTGTACTCATAATTTCAACTGTATTTTTAGAATTATTCTATTGCAATATTTTGTTTAGTATTCGATATTGGAATAGCTAAAAGAAAACATTTTTTAACTCTAACACTGAGCTTGGACAAACGGGTAATAAAATAAGTAAAAAAAGAACCATTAGTCTTATTTCTTAGCTCTACATTAAAAAATCATCCCCATAAAGTTTGTTTCAATGTAAAACTAAGATAGTTATATAAGGTAAAAATAATGCTTGAAGTATAGGCAGTTTTCTTTGATTATGTTGCATGCTTTGCCCCCCCCCCCTACCTTTTTCTATATCACGTTATTATAGGCTTCATTTTTTCCTAGACTGTCACAATTCCGCTGACCCTCTTACCTAAGCCTGTGACATATTTATGGAAGCTACCTAATAAAAGACAATTAATAGTGGTTATTATGCAATCCTGGGTATTACGCCGATTTCTAATGATTATTGTCTAAGCCACATATTATAACCTAATTTTTTAATATTAAAATAACACAAAAAAACATAAATATACTATATAGTTATATTGTGTGATACGAACATATAATAAATCAGGGGCGGAATAATAACATATTAGAGAAATACTAATATAAATAAAACTTATAAATTTGTACCAACATTTTTTGTATTTTAGCAACAAGCATACAATATTACAATTTTTCTGTATTTTTTTTCTAATAAAAATGAACAAATAATATCGAGAAAGCGAGTAGTCAATAATCATTTTCTCTCAGACACTTCTGAGAACTCTTCAGAGACTTTCCAAGAGACACTTACTAGAATTAACATTTGAATATAACATAACCAAGGAGTTCAAGGCATTGAATCTTTAAAGGCTCTTCTACAAAAAGACTCAACTTCAGACCAGCGAAAATCGCAGAAGCTTTCGTTTCTCTCTTCGCATTCACTGGTCCAGCTCGACATCCGAAATCCAGAGATCACCCTCACCAAAAATGCTTACGGACGCAACTACGGATAAAACTTCTCAATTGTTGCACATATTAAATAATAAACTATATTATAAAAAATATAACTCTTGACCCCAAGTAATAGACGATTAAAAAGTGTTTTTATAAAATCATGCATGCAATACAAATATCACTTAAATAATTGCTTTTTTACATGAATAAATGATAATTCACCCCAAAGATTTTTTTAATTAATAAAAAAAATAACACTGTGGTAACTTCATTTAATACTTATGTTATCCTAAGAGATACGTTCATATAAACAACTTTTAATCCAAATACATATATACAAACATTTAAATTTTAGATTATTGAATATTATGCATATAATAAATACATTGCCCCCTAGAGTAATTTATGAATATTAAGCAATTTGGAGTTGGCAGGTTTGCAGCCCTTCCTTGAGCGTTCCGCCTTTGCCCACCCTCTTTTCGAATTGCAGCTGGAAATTTTCCGAAGCGAAACACATTCGTCTTATATAGAAGAGAATAAGTAGCAAGTGGTGGTAGTATTTGTTTGTTTCGTAATTTTAGGATATTTTCCACCGTCTCGGTGCGCTCGCGACACATTATTATTACCTTATATCCTAGAGAAACTCGCATAAATCTTGCTAGGAAACGGGCCGCGTGTACTAGGAGATAATTTGAAAACAAGGAGCGTCGTGCCCTCGTTTCCATTTTTTTTCACCCTGTTCTGTTTTGTTTTTGCTCCCGAGAAACAAATTACACCCTCGTGGCGAGAAGTTTTTCTTTTTAAATGAAAACAAAAATATATCCGCATACTTTCATATTTGTAGTCATGAATGTATGATTTTTAAATCTCGAATACGAATTATAAATAGTATAGTAAACCATTAAATACCAATAATTCTTACTATGATATATTTTAATTTTATAAAATAAAAGTATATGTACATCGTAAAATAAGTATTAAATTAAATTCCCTTAATTTAAACTATACTTTATTTTTTATAAACATATTTAAAAGCAGAGCAATGTATATTGAATTAAATTGCTGATTAAACCAACGCTTTCTATATTTAACTATTAAAAGTGCTTCCGAGAAACATAGTTATATCCTATGGTTTGAATAGACGGTTGCTACAAAGTAAAAAATACATATTTTAAATAAATATTATCTTACGTGTCCATTTTAATATTAGTTTATCATAAAAAAACGTTGATTATATTTGAAGTAGTGATAATATTATTACTGTAAATAATAACACTTTATATATTAAAACCATTTCTTTTATAGTGCATTTTACCTACTTCTCTTTTTTATGTTTTACATTAATTTTTACTTTCAAGACTATCCCACACCATAAAAAATACATTAAAACGCATCCTTCGAGAGCTGCAAATGTACCGAGAATAAAAAATAACAATCGTTGCCAGTTGAAAATGGCCGATAAAATATAATGGCTGTTTGTTTATGCGCCGGCTGGATAAATAGTAATAAAATTTTATTTACAATAGCAAATTAGTAAATGAAGATAATAAATATACTCACCCACGTTTCCTACGCGCTCTGGGTCTGGTAATTGTGTCGGAAAACGAAGTACGTGGGCCTGCCGATAACGACACAACCACCATTTTATATTTATTCAATGCATAAGCGATCTATGTTACTATTATTTATCGCTCTGATTACTATTTAAGGGTCATTGAATCGCGTGAGATCCGAAGTACTCGGTGAATCAAGTTCAAAAGCGAGCTTTTCGCGATTGTGACTTAATATTTTATTGCTGTTTCTTAATTTAGAATTGTTTCGGCTGCTAACGAAGGAAGCCATATTTATAATTGTTTGGCTGCTACCGACGATCTAGTTCTTATATTTTATGTTTGTTGTCTACGATCTGATTAATTATTTTATCAATAGCCCCAGGAAATGATTTTTATTGTTATTGATCAGATTGTTTTGGTATTGTGATATGTTTATTAGGCAATAGTCAAGTATAATGGACTTTTTTTATTGTAACGAAACGGAAGCGGCCAGTTAAAATTTATTATGATTGTTTATTAATAAATTAATAATAATAAATAAATCTTTAAAATTAATATATTTTATGACTAGAAAACATTTTTGCTATATTGTATATCGTTTTTTTTTTGTTCTTTTTTATGTTCTTCGAGGGTCTAACTTGGGCTTTTCGAATCATTTATTAATGAGATTAAAACGGCAGTTACGTATTCAAATTTTCTTCTGTATACAGAAGAAAACTGTCTGTAATTTAATGTTGGAAATTGCTGTATAGTGTCATTTTATCGATCTAGTTAGTCGTCAAATTATTCCTACGATCTTGGTGAGAACATTTTGATTTAAGAATTTTACACTAAAGATCTTGGAATTACTTTTGAGAACAAGTGGAGATTCCCTCTACACGTAAACAAAGTCTGCGAAAAATATTCCAAGATGTTCGGCTTTGTTATGAGGAAGGCGCTTCACTTTGACGATCCGTCAATTATTCGCGACATCTATGACAATGTTTCTCAACCTTATGACTCCTGAATTCACAGACTTTATACATTGCTTTTTAATGTCAGTTATGAAGAGCTTGTCTACAATGCAATATAATTTTATTTTATTTACACATGATTTTACGGTTAAATGTAACATACATTCAGTGTTATTATACTATATTTAAAGTGGCTATATTTAAAAAATAAATAAGAGTGCTTTAAATGTATTTTAGGACCATTCCAAAATAAAATAGTAATTCTTATAAAATACAACAACATAATTCTCGTGCAATATAATCGGTTTGTTCATTAGATATAACAATGCAATATTTCTTAAATTTAAATTATATTAATTATTACTATTATTATGTGTTCTTCCTTGATTTTATATGTTTATTATTGTACCATGATAAATAACTGGAATTACCTAGATTAGGTCATAGTGATCAGATTTATATAAATAAAACTGTTTTAAATTTATACTCTTCAGGTGTTTCTGTTACAACAATTTTCACAAATTCACAAACATATAAACATTTTTTTTATCCAGCATAACGACTCGCTATAAGGAAACGAAAATTTTGTAAAATGCAAAACACACAACGTCGCCCGACATAATAAAGTAACGAACGAATTTATTCGACGTACCGTTATCGTTATCGCGATCGTTATAGCCGAATTCCTACGTGTTAACCAATAAACAACCGAGTTTCAACATGGGCGTTTGTACACATATCTCCATAGTGTGTGTATGTGCAAAATAATTCTGTATTCCGCAAAGAAGAATCAACAAAGTATGCAAATTCTGTGATTTTCTCACGGGTTCAATCTCGTATCGTGTGAGATATGGACCCGTGAGTTATTCCCATTAACACGATTAAGAAAACCATTAAACCAGTAAAGATAACGTCTCAATGTGGATAAACACGAAGTACTACACACTACACCTGTCTTGTCTCGTCTCGTGCCTGACACACTTTATTAAGTCTGACCTATGTACTTACATTATGAAGTCTATGTTGTATTTTTTTTATAAATAGTTTACATAATGAAACGAAACTTTGGGGTCAGTTCTTCTTCTTGTTAACTGTCGTAGTTAATAAGCGTTTGGGTGGAGTGTAATTAACCCTACTCACGCGAACAATACCGATTTGATTCATGAAAGGATTGGAACTTTTGATTGAGATAAAATAATAAAGTGTACGTGTGTTGAAATCACGATATGGGGCTCATAGAGTTTTTTTTTTAGTTTGACCTAAATATTTTAAGTATCCGTTTTATTAAATCGTTAAATGTTGGGCGTTTGTTACTAAAATTAGGTTCAAAAATAAAATTTTTGGCGTTTAAAATAAAAATACACGTGATCTTACATTGTATATTATAAAATAAAATTTACGTTATTAGAAATAAGTGCCTAATTAATATATTTAATACATCTAATTTTATACGATAAATATTATTTTACAGGCAAAAAATAAATAATAATACCTTAAAATATATACATAATTATAATGAAATAATAACATATTTAGTCTATACTATACTATACTATGTATATTATATATTTCGATTTTATACATTAAAATTAAATTATTAATTAAGTTCAGTATGCGCATCGTGGTCACGTGGTCAAGTTATAATACCACATGCTACAGTTGTATGTTTTCTCTTTTCGATCTTCAACAGACTCTTACTGACATCTTTGAATATTTTAGGGCACCAAAAGGGACTAATTATATTTTTGATAGTATATTCTTCTAACAGATTTCGTTATTATAATTTTTTTCCATATAAAATTAAATAATTAAAAAATAATTAGTGGTACTTGATTTTGTTAAAAAAAATCTTTTCCAATATCTTTATGTATTTTCCTAGATCGGTTTATATAAATGTCACACCATAACGAATTCTTATTTAGAATCGATGGCGACAAATTATAGGATAGTCACACATGTGGTGTTCGTATTCTAAAGTATCATTTTTATGCCTTATGTCATTTTGTAAAAGCCGACAAAGGTTTTGCGTAAATTGAATATTTACGACGGAAAAGTTTTCACTGATATTGTATTGGTGAGTGCCCACACAAACTTTTATAATTATCAGTAGCGTAATTTTAATAATATGACAATTTAAAAATTGCGTTTATTTGGCACTTTATTCGATCGCGCGCAAATATGCCGGCTGTACGTGACAGCAGCCGCCATCCGAACGTCATGCACGCCGCGAAGCGCTCGGGCATATGAAATTTGCGACAGTGTGGGCGCTTACTCGAAGTCGTAGATCTTCAGTTGTAGCTTCGGTTCGCAGTTGGCAGTGTAACATTTAAGGCGTAAACACGTTTTGTGGGCTTCACCAAAAAGCGATGCAATTGGCCCGTCAACATCCTCATCTGTGATACGCAGAGCTATCTCGAACCAGAAATGTAAAATAAGTGACACTTGGTAACATAAAGATGAGCAGACGAATAGACGGAGTAAGACGCTCCAAAGACTCGACCAGAAACGCTAAGGAATTACAGCGCAAGAACACATGACGACAGATCTTCGCTGTTCAACGACAGATACAGCACAGCCGACGATAATACAACTCGATCCTTCAGCTGCTATAATACCATATAAAAATTTGTGGTAAATAATATATGCCTATAAAATAAGCTTTTTTGACGTATATTTAAGCTGCAAAATCACACCTCTTTAGCCTTAAAATGCAAAATATCTATATTATAAGAGATTTAAAATATTGTAGATATGCATTGCTATAATTTAAAAATAATATTTTTAGTAAAATATTTACGTTTTGCGGAGTTAAATTTTATAAAAAAGTAACAGTTAACACATCTCTCATAGTGTCAAATTTCTCAGATCTCGTGACCTTAACATTAATGAGCTAAATCCATAATAGTTTTTTATTTTCTTTATGTCTCTTTAAAATTATCTAAAGAAGCGATCGGGTGAAATGTAGTATAGCTATCACAAATTATGATAAAAATTAGTTCAATCCTCTTAATGTTAATCTGAGCTCTTAAAAGGTCAATAGAATAAATATTTGTTCTTTACATTATTCTACAATTTAACGAACTATATTTTATTCAATAAAAAAAATATAGTATTACTTTGTCTATTTAATATAGCTAAAGCTCAATTCAAGCTTTTTTGAATATCTTTTTTTAAGAGTATATAGATAAGCTAAGTGCACGTTTGCGCATCAAACGATCGTAAGATTCAAATGCACTCTTGCTCTCTTGGCAAACGACCGACCGACCGGCAGTTAACGGGTTGAGAGCGTGTGTCGATGCTAATTTCTGGCATATTGTCAATACTGTGTATTATTCGGAGTTACATGAGCATTTTCCGTATCTGAGAGGGCAAAGCGACGAGCACGACAAACACGACACGAGCCACACACAAGTATAGAGAGGGAAAAATAGATAGAGGGAGACCGTCATTAAGACGAGGGCATTTTCGTGTCACGAAGAATGCCACACCAAACTCTACAATACAGTATGGCCCGATTTGGCATGTGGGAATTGTGACCGACACATAATTACTGTCGCTGGCGATGACCGAAACGTGATCGATCATTAGTGATGGTGTATCGATGGTATGTCGCGGCTCTCTCTTTCTCATTCATGCCCTTCGATCTTTCAATGGTCCGAACAGACTACATTCACTACGGGGTCATTGTTTGGATGAACTTTGCGAATGCTTTTAAAATTCTACATACATAGAAAATTACTATAGAATTTCCATGAACTCATAGCTCATTTTGAACGCACCAAATATCCTAATTTGAAACATTTAAATTGGAGCAGACGAGATCATATCAATAGTATAGCGACAAGAAACTGTGAATGCATAGAATGGACCGTCTAAAAATATATATTTAAGTAGTTCTAACGTTTACTATTGATCTATTGTGCTATGCTAAGAATTGTATTAATGTGACGTTTAAAAAATATATATGCTACATACCATATTAATATGCGACAAAGTGACATCCATAAACAATCGATTTCACGAAAGGGCTCACAAATTTTCCGGTGTAGTCAAAGCATTCAGTGTCAAGGCCCTCGAGTCATATTTGCCTCACGAAAAAACATGCATAGTTTCTCTTCACTTTTATTATTCATCGGGCATTCGACCGGCGTGATATATGTTTAGTGATTCATCCACGGTCATGATATTCGTTGTAACCATAAGTAATATTCATAATGCGCTTGTAATGTCACGCTGATTGATAACGTTCAATATTTCGCGTTGTGCCACTTTTTTTGAGCACTAGGACCTCCTACGAAGCATAACAGCGTTCCAAAGTTTGACCTATTCATGCACAAATATACTAACAATACTTACAAGTATTTTATTGTATAAGATATTTATTAAAAAAAATCAATATAATTTAAGTGACGAAGAAAAATTATATAAAATAAGAATATGCTTGTTTAATGTAAAATATATCCCGATGGATTTTTATTATATGGAATAACATTTGCGCAAATATAGCAACTAGTAGTGCAACAAAGAGCAAAAGGAACGAATGTAAATCTGTTGTAGAAAGCTGAGCGCTCACCACTCCCATACAAGAGATCGTGGTTGTTGGCTAATTTACATTCGCCGTCTTCGTGATATGTGCTTTTTTACTTCTTATTTTAATACAATCATCTCTTAAAATTAAAATGTAAGAGCTACAGCATGCCGAGTGAATATCCATTATGCATGCGGCCGTTCGGAGAAGGAAAGAAGAAGGGATTTCGTATTAGACACACGTTCTTCCTTGGCTGAGGATGCATGCAGGCCCAGCGACACCAAAACTCCTAAAAAAGAACTTTTGCGACGATTTTGGAGAAATCGTTTATCAAAAGGGTTGAAGCAACAATGGCGTGTTTGTTATGTGTGCGAGAAACAAGTCAGGATTTATCAAATTTAGGCGGCGCGCCGAGCCCACGAATGTGAGTTACCTTTGGGTAAGTTCGGTATACGTTTTTTTAATGAGATATGAAATACGAAAACAATTCTGATTTATATTTCAAAAAAATAATTTATTTTCGCAAAAATAATTTATGGAGAACTAAACATTGATATAATAAAAATAGCACTATGCAACGATTTTAAACATTTTCTCGTGTTTTTAATTTTTAGTTATCTAATTCTTCAAAAAATATTATATGCTTTATTATAATGTATAAAAAAATATTATATGCTACATTATAATGCTGAATATAATATTTTTAAAGTGTTAAAAAATCTGCTAAATGCTAAAAATTTCACAAATTTATCCAAGTTTATAAACATAGGTTTTTCATTGAAATTCTCAGAAATTTTACTTACATTTTTCCATGTTCACAAATTTATCCAAGTCTATGGCATTTTTACAGACATTTTAGAGAAATCTCAAATTTATGAACTTTTTATAAAAATCCTCAAAAATTTTTAAAATTTTTCCTCTCTGCCAATTTTTCTGTTTTTATATAACTGCAAAAATCTTCACAAATTTTAGACTTGATTTGTATACCACTATTAATATTTTATTAGTTTTTTGTGGTATCTATTTATTATTCTTTATTTTATATTATGCATCGAAAAAGAAATAATCATGGTTAATAATATTTAGAATAGAAATATACCGAACTTTTATTTATTTATTGATTTTATTTAAATTTTACGTTGTTACCTAAAAGAGATAAATTTGTACCAACTAGGTAAGTCAACCAAACATAATGAATATTATAGTATTAACCACCAGATTGAAATTCTAGGAATTTGCGACATCCATATTATATTACAAATAATATTTATAAATTATTATTTGTTATTAATTTATAATAATTATGATTATATAGAATGTTATTAATTTAATTTATAATTAATATTTGTAATATAGTGACAATTATAACACAAATATTATTTTTAATATAATTTATAATCAATAAATATCACTATGTAGATGGGGCTGGTTGTTAATGATAGCGCTTTTTAATAAATACAAATTTGAGTCTGCTACTGCCAGGGCTCGAACCCCCAACCTCAGAGTTACTAGTCTGTGGCATTACAGATCGCGCAATTCCGATCTTAAGTTATGTATAAGTCTCCAACTATTGACCTGAAAGACCTGAATTCGAATCCACCATACGGACCTAAGTGTTTTGAAATTTAACAGATTATGTTTACCTACCTACATTTTCCTATTTCGTTTTTATAATGACTATGCTCTGTGCTATTTTTTGGTGCTTGTAGCTTAATAAAATATGTTCTGAAAAATTAAAAAATATTTTAAATAAACGAATTTGCAAAAATATAACTTATTTTTCATTATTAAAGGTAGAAACAGCTAAACATCTTTCGTTTTCAGGCTTCTTGGACAATAATATACTGATTTTTTTGTAAAACATCAGTAAAATAAAACCTGTGCTTACCATGTTTTTATTTAGCTTAGCTTTAAATTAACTACATTAGTTTGAAAAAATATCTTATACGTGTATATTAACGAATACATGTTATTAATAATAATAATGTTTCTATATGGGGAAGTGGAGAGGGGGACAGTGTAGTAAATTTTGAACTTCCTCTACTGCTTAAAATCCACCGGCATTAATCCATTAAGGATCGACAAACTATTTTTTGAAAGGGTCAGATCGGTAATATTTTAGGCTCTGCAGGCTGGGAAGAAAAATATAAATTAAATAAAAAATCCCAAAAAGCGTTACACTGGGCGCTGAAGATGATGTTAAATTTTAACTGCGTAACGTCACAGTGGATTGTGAAGAAATAGGAGCACCACATACGATCATATTTTGCATCTTCCTAACTCGGTGTTTGGCCGTTCCAATGTAGCGCATATTTGAAAATATAAAATACAATCTTTGCTCGCGAGCCGGATTTGGCCCGTAGGCCGTAGTTTACTGAGCCCTGGTATAGATCAGAAGTTTCCTACGATGCTCAAATCAAACTAGAAGCCTTAGCTGATGTTCGATTTTTAATAGATTCAAACGTTTTTCTCACGCCCATCACTCCCCCTCGCGCGCTATCCTGACTTTTGACAGGTTTATGCGTTCGGTTATGACACATGTCCCGCAAGGTGTCAGGGCGCGTCGTGATGATGCGTTTTTTGCGCGTCCAGCAATACGTTGGGCGCGGATTGACAGGCACCTCCGCCGAAAAAAAAGCGCGAGCCGCCGCCGCATGGCATGTCATAGCGCGGCACGGGCATTAATTACGTGGGCCCGACGCGTGGGAGACCTTAATGTCATATTCCCATTCACAAATTAGTTTCAGTCGTGATTATTCTATATGAATAAAGAACGGCGCGGCGGGTTATGCAAACGTAGCTGCAGGCTCGCTACCGGGTGATTGAGAAGAGGGTAGAAAATTTTAAGGAGCAAAACAAAATCTACGTTGCCCAACCATTACTATACGCCAATAGCTTGTAATAATAGTTCGAATTAAATATTCACAACAACTAGAAGCTACTAATATAAACATACTTTTAGAGAGCGGAATTTAATAGACAAAAGGGGAGCTATGAATTAATTGTGATGGAGAAAGATGCTCTGCATATTTTGAAGATAAGAGAAAGTAAGCATTATTAAATGTATAAAAACATCTGTTTGCAATCTGTAGAAAGATAATTTTTCAGTAGATGATTGTTTGTTAAATATATTTTACTTTTATTTCCAAGTGTTTTATATTATTCTCTACTTTTAAGTAAAAATTTGTGTAAAATTAAGAATTCAGCCTCATTTCCTAAATTATTTTTTTATTCGAAATTATTCAAGATGTTAAATTTTTTCAGTGAATTGTAATAACAAATGCTCACTTTTATTCCTGAAGATATTGAATTAAAAAATACAATTGTGGAAATAAATATGACTATAAATTAATAAGATGATTTTAAAATTGATGTGCAATGCGATAAATAATTTAAAAAACAATTTTATAAATTCAGTCAAATTACAAAATTATGTGACGCTTTATGGCGTGAACGGCTCATAAAGTGTTAAACTTATAAAATAAACAAATACCACTTTTTTAATAGTTTTAAGATCCATTACAAAAAAATACAAATAGTTCTGGAATGAAATGTTGAGCATCCTGTGGTACAGTGTTAAAAAAAATCCGTCTCTTATAAAAAAATTTCAATCTGATTTTCAATCAATAATAATTATTATTTATTATAAATATTTCGTTACAACACAATAGGCGTTTATTTATGCACTTATGGAATTAATGATTAGACCAATGAGCTACAACTGATTCTGAAAAATTTCATTAATATATTTTATATTATTCAGCTTTTTCTTGTTTTTATGTCAGCACAGAGGCTTTTAATATTTTTTGTTATATCTTATTTTATTTATTAATATTATATAAATTATTTAATTATTATAAAATATTTTTTGGTATGATACTTTATTTCGTATTCTTTAAATAATTGCTATTATTTTCTTTTGAAAATATTTATATTCATTTATTTAAAAAAAAAACATAATTATAATATTTTTTATTATTTATAAACTACCACTATTTTATTAATTATAAACTATTATTACAGCTTACAATCAATAGATGCTACTATAAACATCCTAGCTCGATTTGGTAGAGATTTGTGAGGAGCTATTGGAATGAAAATGATATATAATAATCACTAATTCCGATCCCACAAAATGCAAGATATTGAAAAACTCTAGAGTCAATATGGGATTCAAACTCAAGCTTTTCAATTTATTTAATAATATAATTTTGCAATTAATATACAATTTGTTTTATGTGTCTAGTATAAACTATTTCCTTAATTACGTGAATGTACAATTTGTTATAGTATGCTATATGTGTTTGGGTAGAGGAAAAGTTGGCAAAAACCTCCTAAATATTAGTCACATACCGCTAATCTATCGTGCTTGTTTATAAACAGTAATAATACATTTTTAAAGCAAGATAAAATTAATTTGAATTTGACACTAATCAGGTATAATGAGTAAGTCATTAAAGTATTAAACAATAACAGTAAAACACGATTTATTAAATAATTAATAAAAGTTGTTTATCTAACACTAAATAATCCAAGTATATTAAATTAAGTTTATTAATTAAAAACCGATTGAAATGTTGTTTATCTAAATTTTGTTGAAAACGTTAATCAAAATCTCAATTACATTTTTTAAATGTATATAATAGAATACCATAAAATTTAATATATATAAGATCATTTAGATCCGTTGCATTAAATAATCAAAAAACATTATTATTCATTTCTACGTTAAGATAACATAGAAATTAAAAAAAATACTAGGATCCATAAGAGATTTGAACCCTAGTATTCAGTCACTGACTTATTCCATTAGTGAACTAGTCTATTGGGATTATTTTTTTTATAAGGAAAAATCATATTTCAGAAACACTATGAAATTTGTAACAATTTTAGTGAGAAACAAAAAAATATTAGATTGCATACTGACAATATAAGTATGTTATTTTTTCTGCGGAAAATTGAGTTTTAAATCAAAAATTCCAATTAATAAGTACTAGAATTTTTATATAATATATGAGAAGGTTGCCTGTAATATTTAATTTGTTTTTCACTCCATGGTCAACGTGTAGAAAATTAAGGTGGATTTAATGTGGACAAGAATAAAGCGAACGGAAGGCATCTCGCACAGCGGGCTCCGTGTTAACAAAACAATACAACAGCCTGCCGCGGCTGCAAGAAGATGACTTCGGGGGTGGTGTGGAATTTTGAAACCTCATCAAAATGTTCATACCTATGTATGTATGATATAAAAAAGTCCGACACACGTTTGGCGTTATTAATCAGCGGCGAGTTTTCGTCGCGGGAGTGTCAAAGGTAAATCACCGAAAAGTGTGTGTATGCGAGTAGAAAGAAAATGGCCACGCGGATCGAATTTATGGATCGTTGGATTTTATTAGAATATGCAAATTCGCGATTCACGAGGGGGGCATTAGAATTAATTAATAGTTCAAGAGTCGACAATGCTGTAATTTACCGCGTTTAAATGCCCATTAAAATTTTGATTCGCGGCAATAAAAATTCCTCGACCATGCTCGCTAGAGATCAGGTGTGTTCCTTTCTCTATCTCACGCTATACAAACTCTGTCCTTGTCTCGGATGTGCGCTTCCCAAATGTATACTACGCTTGTATATATATTTCGTCATCCAGAATTATTTTGTCAAGTCGTAAAAATCACATCATTATAATAATAATTAGGACTGACATTCAAGAGGTGCAAAATTAAAATCAATCATAATAAAACAGAACAGCAGTAACGTAAAATATAAATAGCTTTCCGAGCCCTAATTTTGCAACTTTGCTCTCAAGGACTTGAAAGCTTAAATTTTAAAGGCAGTACATATATTTTTTTTTTAATTTAGTACACTGCAAGGAATGTATCGTATACAAAAAGATTAAAATCTGGAATAAATCTTACGTCTATACAAAGCAAATACGTTTACTTTCTATAAATATATTGATAGCCTAACAGAAACAATCTGTCCTAAAAACATATACATACACATATACTACCGATTCCATAGCTTTAGATAAAAACGCTGATGTTACAGATATGACTCCTACGTCTTTCAATGAATTTCCAGCGAATTTAATATTATATTACCAAAGAACAGATTTCCCTAGTTTCACTGAAGGGCCAAATTTTTCACAGATTTTTATAAAGCAGAAAAAGCTACATTAACAAGATTTCGCTTCACCACCACATGTTTAATATAGTCACTGATGGTTGGGTTAAGAAAAGAATAGCAAAACCAGTAAACGACGATGCAAAAATATCGATAATTTTTATGTCCATTCTTAGTCCAAAAGTAAGATTAAAAATTGCCAATATTATAAATGTTATCATTACTAAAATAAATTTTATAATAAATTAAAACGATTAAATCAGCAATAATTTCAAGTTTTAGAATCCTCTGGAAACTAGTTACGGAGATATTGTGTGATTAATGCAGTAAAGTGATTAAGTCATGAACCCAAAATAAAAACCTGCATTTGAATTTGCAAATATTTTTAGTGGATATTACGGTTTATTTAATTGAACTGAATATATCTTAACTTTAATATATTTAGATAAATTAAAACTTTTATAGAAATGTTTTATTGTCTGTTAGTTAAGCTTTCAGTTTATTTTATTAACAAATACGACGCGAGAACTTACGCTATTAAGATTTGGACTCAACCTTAGAAATAATTTTAACAGTTTTTAAACTATTTAAAAATTAAATGTGATTCATTGTTTTTATAGTGTCACATTTAAAAGTAGCCTATAATCAAAAGTATCAACAATATTGTTAATAAAAAATATATAAAATATTTAATTATCATTTTAATGTTGGTATTAAGAAGTTAACATTCCATAAAAATGAAAATATAAATATTCAAAGTCACGCTCTATGGTAGGTATCACTTTCACATAATGATAGCAACAAGACATAACTTTTATCTCGATTAACATTCCATAAAAAATATTACCATTCCGACCGGAAACAGTTATGTGATCAAGGAATGGAATACGTAATGGTTTAATTAATTGCTTGTATATGAGATATACCAATATTTATATGTATAACTATAAACAATAAATATGGAAAATAGTTCACCAATAATATAAATTATCTGCGCACTATGAATATAAAATCTGGTTTTATATTCAAGATTCAGCGGATGATTTTATATTCAATATATTTCGGACGATCACAAGAACATTTACCTCTATTATATATTACACGCGTGAACGTACTTATTAGAATATTACAAGCCAAATTAAATGAGCATACATCAAAAGCAATGGTTTATTAACACAATAAAAACGGTGTTTCTAAAGAATTAATTTTGCCAAATTTCCTAAAATAATAACCGAAATAACAATAAAATTATAGAATTTATTATTAAATATGAACCGCACCTGTTTATCGCCCAAATTGCCGTCTTTAAACCTAGTGTTTTGGGCTTAGGTTGACCTTTGAACTGTGCATATGTGCTCACACACGACATATTCAAACTTTATTTATAATGCATGTTAAGTTGTGACAAGAGTCGTCCGGTTTGAGAAAAAACCGGTCATCTCACCAAATCGGACATTCGTATGGAGACTGCTGGCCATAGGTCTATTATTATGGAATTCATGAATACAAATACTTGAAAAAACACAAAGTTAGTGTAGAGTCGACTTTATGTGCCAACGGCCAAAGTTCGCCTTATAACCATAATATGTTTTTCCTCCCATATGTACATGTGTTCTATTGATTATCGTGAAAAACACATGACCATGAATAATAAAACATGCGTTTTTTATTTATTAATATTCACATCTACCCTAGGATTAATAATTTTCATATCAGCGCTTTCAAAGCGATCCACAAAAATTATAATTCAATTTCTAAAGAGCATTGATAATACAAATAATTTAAGTAGAAAACGCGACAAACTTCATCTATAATCGTTTTATGGGAGCTTCAACCACTTGTACAATTTATTTTAATTTAGACGTCATTTGAAGAAAGGAAACGAGAGAACAACCCATCTCGAAAGTGGAGCCAAGCACAGTATATTTACACAAAAATGAAAGAAAGATCTCGTAACCAAATAATTGCTTTAATAATTGTAAATATTGCACATATCACCTAATAGCACATTCATTATAAGTACTAAACAATACGTTCTACCATGTCCACATTACTATTGTTCTTAGACTTTTCGGCTACCAATCGTTTCTCTTAAGGCGTGAAAATATTTCGTAAGTGTTTCCAAGAAGCGATGGAAATCGGTGATTCGCCGAAGCTGTCTTGATAAATACTATTTTTTTTTTAATTTTTTTTTTGTCTGTATTTTAATAATGTAATGTATTATTTATCTTTAAAAACGATGGCTTATATTTAATTCAAATATACAAATATCATGTTATACGATTTTTTTTAAATTGAGAAACGGTGCTTTATTTTTAATATATTGACTGACTTTTAACTGTTAACACTGATCTTTTAAACGTGCAATATAATAAATACACATATTGCATTAGTGTCTATAATATAGCTTTATCGTACATTATGCTAATATTAATCGTAAAATTGTTATTCAATACATTCTCTTACATTAATCGAGCTTTATTAGACATGCATTATGTATACCGTGATTTGTAATACTGCTACATACTACAACGAATGACTCACAACCGATGACGAAAGTTGCACAGACGTTTCCTCGCTTGTATCACGACCATTTTCCGCGTATTTGCCACAATGCGACAATGTTCGCTGAATATCAGTCAATAATGTTTTTTATGAAACCTCCGCCGGCCGATATACACGATAAATATCAAAATTTACGATACTTTCCACTATAAATTTTGTAAAACATCGTATAAAAATGCGTCATAAAAATGTTATTAATTTAAGGCATAAATGTGTATCGAATCCGGTGAAAAAATGTATATAAATATCGTAAAATGTAAAACGTCAAAAGTAAAAATTTATACACTTTTGTATATGTGTGCTTGTGCACATGTACGTGTTGACCGTTTATAGTCTGACGTATCGAAAGTGTTATCGTAAATATCAAGTTGGTATTCGGATGAGCCCACACCGGTCGGTTAGTGTTAACAGCGATGTTCAAACCGTGAAAAATTAGACGTGGAAATCTAATCTTGTCTATTTTATAATCCTATAAATGTAGTAAAATAAAACTGGTTCTATTTTTAATTAATTTAAAATAATTTATGAAACATGGGACATTTTTATGTCATGCCTCTGTAAGCTTAGGTTAAAATTTAAAGATGAAAATTTTATTTTATAACACAGATCTGCTTTGAAAAATTATGTATTTTACATAATCAACATGTGAAACAGTCTACTTTAAGATAACAGGACGTGAAGAAGGTATAGATAAAAAAGATTGATGAAACTACAATTTTTTTGAAACACACTTTTCATAAATGGTTCATAAAAAAAATCACAAAAATCAGCGTTTTTAATATGAAAAAATAATGTATTTGTGTGAGTGTGTTTTTTAATGTAATAAGAGAAAAATATTTATGATTAACAATTAAGATGTAAAGTTAAAAACAAATAGTTTTCTAAGTTGTGTCTTATATATAATACATACGAAATCACTTGATTCATCGACGAAATTATTCTTACCATTTTCGACAAAGCTGTAAATGAATTTCTATATGTGTCTTTTGAAAGTCGGTATATGCTATATTGACTTTGATTTTATAATCAAGGGATTTGTAATTTCATATCATCGCTGAATAAGTTAGTTACCGTTAAACAGCGTTGACGAAATTGAGATCCACTGGCGCCTGCCGACATTAATTAGGGATATATTTTATATCAAACACCTTAGCAGGTGCCAAATAATAATAACCGATTTACAGTATATGGAACTGTTTTTTTTTATTATACATAAATCGGTAAACAAAGGGTAGAATAAAAATAGTATAATGCGCAGAGTAGAATATATTGGCAATAGCGCATCCTTTCCAAATAAAGAGTAGTTTTTTCAGCTGTATTTATGCGTAATTAATGTGTTAATAGGTGATACGTACAATATTTTTAATTATTACCGGAATTGCTTGGTCACGGAATCTCTCTTACATTGTTTTAAATACTGTATATAGGCCCGACTTTTAATCTTGATTTTTATTCCTTTAAATGGTCTTTAGAGTGATCTTTAAATTATAATAAATTTTAATTTAAAGTGGCTTATGCTCCCACATTAATAAAAAATACATATAAAAAAGAATAAGCATTATTAATTATCATGCTTTGAGAACTTTATATACTACTAAATTGTATCACTATTTATAAACTTTGGAATACTTTTGTATATGCAGCTTCTATAATATATCATTTGCATCTTTCATTATATTTATATATTTTAAAATAAAGATGTATTGAATTCTAATTTTCATTAGGTAGTAAATGCTTTTTTTAAAACCATTTAATTTAATTTAGTTTTTTATAAATAATTGAGTGTTAAAATCTGAGTATATATTTTTTTTAAATATTATCGTCACCTGATTCTCCATGACCATTCGACTGTGTTTTTGATGAGCCAATTTGAATACATCTCCGATTTAAATGTAAGGTAGGTGAAAAACGTAGAAAAAAGCCATACGGGCAGTGTCCTCTCCCACGTTCGCCAAATGTAGGGCCATAAAAAAGCGAACGCATCGCATAAATATCTGTAATGTCGTGTTGCCAGAAAACGTATTGGTGCTTTGATTTTAACAGAACAAACTGTGGGCAATCCCGGACTGATATCGGGATTGGTGTCTACATGCAATTCCGAGCAGCGCGTGCATAATTTTGCGCGCAAATTGCGTACGTTTTCACTAATTCGATATGTGGATGAGCATATTGTGTATTTATTTTTAAATGCGAATGAATCCAGGGTTAAACTGGTAATACAAACGAAATTTTACCGGAAAATAATGAGCGTGAATCCGATTAAATCAATGTAAAATACACATATTTTTATACAATTACAATGCACGTTAAAAATGCATTAGATAACGAAAACTTGTTTTGATACTTAATAAAAAAATATTTAAGAAAATTAATTTTAGTAAGCATGTTGGTAAACATTTGAGGGCCCCTGCATTTTATTAAAAAAAATTATAAATGTGTCGTGGCATAGATTATTAATGCTTTAAGAAAACGTGGCACAGAAGTTGTGCCATCGGCCATGAATGATTGTCAAGACCATGGCACACGCCCTGTATAGAGTTAATATATTACCAAAAATATATAGTGTAGAATTAAAAACATATTTAGATAAGAAGAAGATCGCCACAACACAATAAATGTTTTTATAATATTTTTATTTTCAATAAAAAGTCAAGTTATATCTATGATATCCGCTTTTGTGTTCTGCGTTAAAACTGACTACGGTATATAATATTGCTATTGAATATATTGTCTTAAAAAGTATATCGATTGCCTTTAAATTGTAAATTGTAATTGTGTAGTAGATTCATTAAACCACTTTGCTTCATTCTAATTCATTTGCTATAAAGATACCTAATAAATGATAATTTTTAATAAAACTCACAATTCTATTTTCTTCATTAAGAGTTGAAAATTATGGATTAAACTGAAAAAACAAGTAATTGTTAGGGAACGAAGATAATAAAATGTAACGGCGCATTTAATTTAGTTTATAAGTATACAGTACAATAATAATAATACTCTATATATAAATATCTTTAACTGAACAATGTCTATAAATAAAGTATGTTAGTACATCGAGTTGAATTACTTAATTAAGTTTTGTAATTAGTTTCGCAAAGACAAAAAGCTTTTTCAAAGTTTGCTTTATGTATGATAAAAGTTCTAGTATATTGCATTCAAAGTAAAAATTAAGTTAAATATTTATTGAATGTCATAAAAAAGTAAATTTCAATATGTTTTTATTAAGAAAAAAAATAGTAAAATATACCGGTGGAATTTAATTTAAAAAAATGATGAACATTATAGGTCTTATTTTTTAGCTCTAACTTTTGATAAGAGTATAAACTTTTTAAATAAATAAATGTATAACAGATTTCAACAAATAAAGAATATTACTGTATATTTATGATGTTATAATATATTTTTTTAATCTTATTATTTTAATAATATTAATTAAATATTATATTAAATATGAGGTAAATTGTTTTATTTAATCTACACAATCTTGATGATCAGTTAACTTGTTCTTTTATGTTATTTTATATATAGTTCACCTTAAACTTATATTTTATAATATATTATATTTAAAAAAATCAAAATATACTAAAAAATAAATTATTTTATATCTAACTAAAAAAATGCAGATGCAGTGAATATTTGCATCAATGATGAAGCATAGGTATTTTACTTTTAATCATACTATAATTAAGGAAAATTTAAATAATAAGATACCTAATCAACTTTTATAAGTTAGTATTATTAATCACATTTAATCAATCAGAGAAGTGATCTTAAAGCTCAAATCCTGACAATTTTTTTTATCCATTTTAGGTTTTAAAATACATCATTATTAAATTTATATTGAAATTTGTTATGTACTTCAGTAAAATAATATAAATTTTTTACTTTAAAATTGTTATTTTAAAGATATTATAACGAATACATTTTTAATCAAAGTTCATTAAAAATGTAGAAATTTTTAGCAATATTAATTTAAAAAATAAACACACTCAAAGCACCTTAAAAAATTAAAAAAAGAGCTAAATTTCTTTTTAGACTTTTTCATACTTTAACCCTTACGTCACGGTGCCTCGAAATGAAAAATGACATCCGATGGGGTCGCTCAACTCCCCCAAACATTTCAAGTAAAAATATTGATCACATTTATTTAAAAATGGATAATTCTAAGTATAAAATTTGTTATTTATGATAAGCTTCATCATCTGGTCAATATTTAGGATTTTTTAATTAATCATTACGACGCAAAAAGTGACGACGTAAACGCCGAGATTTCGCTGCAGACTAGCTTTGCAGGTATACGAGTGACTGCCGCGCGCTCGGTACATAAAACTACGGAGTAACCCAAAAAAATAAACAAGTATTTTATTTATTTATTATTTCAATTTTTTAAATAAAAAATTGTTGCAACACTTATGTTGTTAATATACAAAAAAGTCAATATATAAATACTATTTTGAAATTAAAATAAAAATTTGAAAAAATAAAACACATTTATTTTATAAACACAAAAAAATTCAAGTGTAACACTAAAAAATATGTTTATTTTATACATATATATTAACATTTTATATTAATTTCAAATTTGTAAAAACTTTTTTCAAGCACACCTTTCTTTCGGATTGTGATATTTTGTGCAAATGATTATCTACAAAAGTGAGAAATGACATTTTTGCTAATACGAGTTTATTAATATATAATTCAATTGCAATCAAATATTCACTCTCCATTGTAATTTTCTCCACCGTAATGGGAAAATATTCCAGGCAAACTGAATTCTTATCCATAAGTTTTTATGTGTATCGTGCTAATAATTTAAAAATAATAACTCGAAATAATTCCCATTTTCTAAAAAAAATTGTCATTTCTGAGATTCGGTACTTCCAGTGAGCCAGTAATATCTGACGGGAGATAATATTTACTCAAAAAAAATATGTTATGATTTCCTTATAACAGGATAGAAAAAAATACATTATAATCTTACTAATCTGACAATCTTTGAATTCTCAGTAATCCAATATTATCTAATGGTTAATGGTAAGATAAATTTTTAGTGTCTTGTACTTTTTATATATGTACATTGTATTTTTTATTTTCTGTAATTTGACTTTATTTCTAAATAAACCCTTTTAAATTGGCATGCGTGTCCTTGCCAACAGTTAGAGGGCGAAATATTTCCCTGATTGCGGGTATAAAAATTGAAGGAATTGGCTAGCGAATCATTCAAATCAATTAAATTTGATGGACGTTATGCATGTATATGTAAAAGAGTATGTAGCCACAGTTACTTCGGCAAATTGTAATAAATATTATATGAATACATATAAGAAATAACCTGCAGCTGCTCGGAAAAATAAACTATAAATTGTTGTTAGGTACACGTGAGGACAATAAAATGCATTTATTAAAAAATATCTTCTCTAGTCAAACGATCATCAAATCTGAGCACCGAAAATCTATCTCTAGACATGGCCGCTGAATAAAAACATTGTTTGAACAGTTCGTTTGTTGTCCATAATTCTTTGAACTGTATTTTACCCCCATTCAATCCTCCAGAAGATAATAGGATGCCTATAAACGCTTCAACTTCGATACGATTTACGGGAGAAATGTCTTTTTTGAAATGTATTATCAATATCGATATCGCTATCGTATTCGCTACCACTCTCGTCAGAATCTTGCAAAATTCTTAGCAATTTTTCGTCAGTTACAAGCCGATCAGCCATTTTACAATTTAAAAAGTAACGTGAGAAATAAAATAACAATAACGATCGAATTTGGCGGTTCAATTCGTACTGTATGTTATTTTGGGTAACGGTGTAGTTTGCGATAAAGCGTTGAAGGAACCGTGTGGAGGGGGCGCCGCGCGAAATTCTTAGAAGGCGAATTTCTATAAAAACTGACTCAGGTATACAAATCACACGGCGACAGTAGCGATTAGAGTTGATTTTATTTTTTTCTCGCGATTGGAGATAATAAAGTATAATGATTATTTTTAATATTTATTCTTTAAACTATTTTTGACAAATACAAAAAGTTTGCGACAAATAGGATTTATATTAAATAAGTTATTTGAGAAAAACCAAAAAGTTGGGGGAGTCAATAGACCCCACAGGCACGGATGGGTTTTAATAGAATATTATTGTTATTAATTTATTTTAAATCTAATAAGAAAAATTAAAGTTTAAGTTTAGTTTTCATCAGTCAATATAATTCTCATTGACAAAATAATAATTATAATTTTTTTGTAATACTTTATCATTGTTATATTTTATTAATTAATATTTAATTTAGCAACTACTACTAGCCGAACGCATAAATCTCCTATCGTCGTGATCGTGAATCGAAAAAATGGCCGATTTGTATGAGAATTTACCAATTTCCCTTGGATCAAGCTGCTCTTTGACCTTTTGAATAGTAATTGTTATTTATTATATATTTTCGAGTGAGTAATTTATTGTAATCCCCTTGCAAAATTTTCTCGAGCGAAATGAGTGGCAATTGAGACAAGTCCCATTACTGGTGATTTTTTTTAATCTCGTTAAATCTATAACGTTGAAGTATCAAAGCTACACATGGCTAACTCAACCGTTAGCTAACCATAATCTTAGTTCACAGTTCAATACTTGAATAATCCTTTATATAAGTCCTTTCACGTGACGTTGAACAATGTAACGTTTTCCAATAAAATATACATCAATATGTGCTTTGCTCTCAAAGCAGAAAATTATTAGCCACATAACCTCAAATCTCTCTTTGCACAAGGCTCAAAAAAGTTGTCCCTTCAATTGGCTCATTCAAAGTTTTATATTGGACCCTTTGCGTCTTATTTATTGTTCATCGTGACGTATTTATCAAAAGTTTGTCGTTACCAAAGCGGTCGTATATTCTGTGTGGGCGTTATTAACTTCAACGTGAATTTTACCTGTCGTGATTCACGCGTGAGTCGTGCGTGAGTATAAGTAATGTAATATAATATCCATGTGTGTATTTATCTATGACCGGATGTTATGAACTGTTGCACGTTATAGCGCTTTTTTGAATCACGTTTATTTATTGTCATCTGGTGTCATTGTTGTGCGGTGGATAAACGACGCGTATGATTATCACGATATGTGAGAATTTATTTTCGTGCTCATGTCATTATGAACATAAAAATTGTAAAATAAAGTATTTTTAAATAGGTAGCTATTTTAAAATACAATATTTTTAGTTATATGCAATATATGTTTTAATGAGAATTTTTTTATTTTAATAATAATGTTTGAAAAATACGTTAAATTATTCAATAAGTATATGGTTGACAAACATTACCAAACAAAAAAAAATCAAGTCTTTATATTGATTTTTAAGGTGTAACAGAGTGTGCAGGTGATTGAGACCCCCACAGTTATTTTTATTTTAGTTGCAGTAATCCTTAATTTGTCTGGTATTTCTTATCTATTTTTTTTCTAATAAATGTTGTCTATTTGCGCCTATTTGTTAACCAGTTGGGCTCCTCTGGCATCAGAGATTATCAAGAGATACCCACTTCTGTAAAGAACCATGTCTGAAGCCGGTCGCCGGCCGCTAGCCGCCAATTTCAGGGGCGTGTTGTTGGTTTTGGTAAATGCGCTTCGCTCATGTGAGCGCTCCACCTACCACAACGTTTACCGCTTGGTTCTCCTACCACAATCAACAAGCGATATTGCCTACTCCACTATACACAAGTGGATTATTATTTACCCTATTTCAATTTGAAAACTATTGCGAGAAGCGAAATTACCCGCCCGCTCGACGCAAGGAATCTTTAAGAGCGTACTATTATCTGTATGTTTACAATGGATGAAGACTCGTTGAGAAGGTTCGATTATGGATGTCCTTGGTGGTTAACAATCGTATGCAATTACTCTGTAGATAAAAAAATACAATAAGAATAATTTAAAATGTGTCTTATGAGGGGGGGGGGGATTAGCAAATAATCTTATAAATCCATTACAAATATGTAATTATCTAGGCTGATGGAAAAAAATAATTAGCATATCATATGATACACATATTGTAGACTATTATTAAATAAATTATATACTGATTACATGACTCCAAAAATAAAAAGAGCAAAATATTTTAAAAGTCAAATTTGTAAAAATACTTTTTCTTTATTTATATGTATTATGTATATGTACATACATATATGTGAGGTTTCATTCGTTGGTAAAGTTAAAAATAATTGATTTTATATATTTAATTAGCGTTTAATTGTTGGACATATCTTGCTTTTATTGAATTTATTTTTAACGTAAATATGATTTTTATTGTCATCTTAGATAATTGCACGGATTAGATTAAAATAAAATATAAATCAATATAATAAAAAAACATAAACTCGTGCAGAGAAAAATAATCGTGATTTGAGAGGTTTGTCCATATTAAGTCATTCTTTAAACCGTTTGGATCCAATTATCTCGTTTGTATAACATTTTTTATTAAGCCCAGAATCCGATAAATTCCCATACATGATGTTTTACTCTGTGAAAAATCATCGTGAGCCAATTTGCGACAGGCGTGTTGCAATTTGCGAAAAATTTTCAACGGAATGACTTAACCATGTCCATGTAATAAACACACGTTCGAACACCGTACTTAAACTGTAATCATCCAAAATGTAAAAATAATGAGTTTACGTATGAAATGAACGCAGTGTAGACCCAAAGTCGGTCTCTCTCTCACTTCGGATTTTGTAAAGTCATTGTCTTTAATGACGAATCGCTTTTAAGATTATTTATAACAATTACGAGCCAAAGCTCTTAATCGATCGCTTTGGCGTTCTTCGTAAATAAATAAAGTGAAACGCATCAAGATAATATGAAGATTGGTGGATCATCAAAAATAACAATACTGAAATACCTTAGCAATCGTGTATTTAAAAATAAACTAAAACTATTTTAAAATGCTACCTTTTATATAAAAAAATATTAATGTTAAACCATTAGCATTATCATTCTCTTCCTGCTAGACTTCTATAAACTTTCATAATTTTAAACAATGTAAAGTAAAATAATATTTGTTCCACTAAAATTACCTACAGTAGATCATAGTTAGGTGAAGATTACTGACTTTCACTTGTAGATTAAATAAATTCTTAAGAATTATATTATAACTATCTGCTATCAATTTGATAGAGTCGATTCAGTATACATGCAAAATATTAATCCAAGCGTTTAATCGACAATATGCCGTCGCATTGTTCGGACAATATCATGTTGCGGTGGTATTGTGCCTGGAAGACCTAACGTTAACACCTGGTCCAGTTTAGCTGGGATAATCAGGCCTCATTAGTCGCAACTAATCTCTTGGCGCCGAGTTGTTCTCGCTTGTTCGTAAGCGCCATAGCCACTGTTAACAACAGCTCGGACAATATGTGACAATTTACAGGTGAGTTGCGTTTTCCACCTGCATACACATTACATATTCGTATTGTACAAACAAAGGGTTGAGGAGTTAAATTGGATGAAAACGTCCAACAAGTCGCGTGGTGCTTTATTTTTATTCGCGTAATACTTGAATTCTTTTTATAAACACAAATAAATATATTCATATATACTAGATTTTAAAACCATTATACAAATTCTTAAGAAATTATTATATTTGGATCCACAAGGCTTAACCTTTTAAATGCCAGCGACTAATTTGTGAGTCATCTGTTATTTCTCTTCACGCGACAGTATCTCTTTTTAAGAATGAGACCAAAAATTAAAATTTTAATTGGATCGACTTTTTCTGATCCAAAACCAGCCTAAAACACCGTTTAAATTATTATAGACTAATTTGATAATTTAAATATTCTACAGGAAAAAATATTCTTTCCCTAGAATCAGGATTAATTAGAGCCAATGTTTTTTTAATCTACTTTGAATATTTTTGCACAGACTGTTTTGGAAATATTTCTTCTACTGTAGAAAAAACAGTTTTTAGAATTAGAGTTCTGATTTGTGATGGGTTTCTTATAGTCATACCTGCTATTTTTTAGCTGCTGTACCTCCTTGCATTATTACTCTGGCTGTATTTCCAAAACTGCTACATACATACTATGTCTTAATGTCTTTCAGAAATGAATGATCAATCACTAACACTTGTTCAGATTCTACCTTTACATCCATTGTTTTTTAATCTTGTCTTAAATAGAACGCCAGAATTGAATCTTGTCTTTAATATAAAGATATCCATTCCAAGCATATTTTTCCTTGTCTCTTTGACAAAAAATATTATTGAAGTAAGTCATATTTATTAATCAATAAATAGGTTATGTCAATATACAAAACGATGAAAATAAGATTTGCTGTACTTATTTTATTGTATAGCATTATTATTGTATCGCCCAGAAGACTACCGTACAGTTGACCGTGTCTGGAATCACAATCGCGACCTCTTTTGATGCCCGTTATACCCAGTACATACTAGCCGACACGCCTATGGCTGTCGCCATCTGGCTCCTTAATACGCTGCTATCGCAGATTAATATAATTAATGTCAGCTATGAGGAGCTAGTTCAGTTTGTATTATTTAATTTTATTATTAAAAAAAATCTCTCTATTACTGTGTATCATATTATTTTTTAATGAATTTTTATTATACAATGAATTGATTTTTTATCATTGCGACGCACCTACAGTCTTAATTTAATTTAAATAAATATATAATGTCAGCTACGAGGAGCTGGTCTGGTTCATATCATTTAATTTTAAAATTTAAAATATGTTTTATTTTATTTTTTACTAACGTGACGCACTAAGATAACTTGTTAGGTTACGATGTTTTTAATTTATTTAAAAAATATATGTCTGTTTTAATATGATAAAAAAATACGTAAGAAGTGTAGTACAAATTTTATAGCATGATAGAATAATATTATTATTGTTATAACATAACATGTTTGAGATCTACGCATAAGCAGTGTGTGTGTGTGTGTGTGTATAATAATATTTAAACAAATATTAATTTATGATTTAAGATATTTGTCTTTATTAATTGTAAATTATTAATAATAATAAAATTTTATTATTCTGCGGGAATTTTGAACTTTATCTACGCGCTGTTACATATGTAAACCAATATTATATACAATACAAAGCTAGAAACAATTAGCCTGTATCGCAATTTAATCTACTATTTCAAACACATAGTTGAAATAGAGTTTCTAGCCTTATTATTCCTAAATAAATATACATTTATATGTATGTATATAAGGCATATTAATTAAATATTTACTTTACGACATTTATTCTCAAAGCATTAAATCACTTAAACGGAAAATAAGACGAAAAGACGGAGTCACGCTTTGTTGCAGATTTCCTTCTGACAAATCGTGCCGAATTAACTTTTCTTATTATTTAGAAATCATTTCTAATATTCATATAAATTGCGGTGAACGGCAGATTCTGCAAAATGCACTTTCTTAGTTAGTAATTATTATCGTTTGGTTTGCTGCCGTTCTGAATTATAGTTATTGCCAATTACAAATAACGAGACGCCAATAAAACAAAACCGTTACATTTTGAACAGTCTGAAATTGCTAGAACATCTTTCTTCAATTTTACCGAGTAAACCGCAAATTGAATCACGTCCAAACCACATAGACCGTAGACAAAGTGATGACTGTTAGAGTTTACATATTGTTTATCTTGGTTAGCGTGGCGTGGGTGACTCTCATTTGTAACGAGGCAAATGTAAATGTTGCTCGTTAAGTGCAACGTCCATCGGCAATAGCCTTTCGCAGATTATCCGATATAAATTGATGTTTCAAGACGTTCAATCTAGGGTTTAAATAGTGTGTGAGATGTGTGTTTGAATTCTGTAAAGCGTTAACATTCGTGTACTCGTGTTAATCAACCGATTGAAAGCCGCACTCTCATATCCTGTGTAAATTAGCGACCAAACTCGTTTAACGCACCAATCTAGAAGATTAATCTTCTTCTCTTTCTTCTTGAGCCTTTCCTTTTTCAACAAGTGCTAATGATAATATATATTTCGACTCGCTTTCCTACAAATGGGACTTAGACATGTTTATAACGCGAGCATTTGTGGAATCTCGTGAAAGGTTTTGTGTGAATTTGTAGGTAATTTTAATTATTTTTAGTTAAATAAGTTTTAAAATCTTATAAATAATTTAGATAATTATATAACATTTCCATCAATCATACAAGTAAAAAATAATTGTTTGTTTTAAACAGTTGAACAGAAAAACTATTTTTAAGTATTTGTACATCTAACAAAATATAAAATACTCATTATTTTTCTAATTTATTTTTAGTAAATAAAGTATTTGTTATTGCAGTACTATAAACTAGTGATATAAGTCGATGACTAGTACCTGAAAAAACTGGGTTTAAATATTACATAAATAGTCCCAAAAGTTTTTAAATTTTTGTCGTATTAAAAGTGATTTTAAATATTATTTATAATTAATTTTAATATTTAATATTAATTTTAGTATTTATTAAATAATAATTTTCATTTGTACATTTTAATTTGTGTGTTATAAAGTGGCTCTAAATATTTAAAAACATTTCGACATAATTATAATAAATGCTCGGGACTATTTAGACTTATATTAAACCCTTCAATTTCTTGATGGACGACACTAGAGATAACTTGTTTTTGGAGGAAAGCTATGCGAATTCTGTCAGATGTTCCTACTGACAATGAGGATAATGTGAATTCAAGCGATAGTGACCAAGACCCTTTTGGTCAATTGAGGGATCGTCCACATGTCATGACACTCAAGAGTGATTCTGAGGATTCAGAAGAAGGCGAGGATATTACCCTTGATCGAAATGACAATGATCCATCCAGACAAAACGAACCGTTTGAAGGATTATCGGAAGTCAGTCAATATTTCAGTCAAAAGATAAATATAATCTATTAGTTTGAATATACTTTATCTGATCAATTTATATTGAAAAATAAATTTTAGCTCTTATTTATGAAATTTTCATTTCTCTTTGCTTGATAGTTTTAATTTGAAGGTAATTTTTTTTGTATAGTAAAATGTTTTACTATTTGTTTGATAATAATATTTTTTTCTCAGGATATTATAATTTTAATTGTCAATAGATTAAATGTATTTTTTACAACTTTTGTGAAAAATATTAAAATGCTAGTTTATTTAAAAAAAAAGTTTAGTTATAAAAACAATCACAATAATTTGCTACTATTTTTAATTTAAATATAAGAACATGATGTTCATATTAAGATTTAATGTTTCGTTACTCAACGAGTTATTTAGTTCAAAAATAATACGAATTGTAGAAAGTAAAAAACGTATTTTTATAATGACATTTTCCTCAATTTGTGTAACGTTGACGAATTACCACAGAATGTAATCTACAATTTTTTAAGTAGTTTCAAAGCGAGAGTAAGACGTTATGCATAATGGCCAACTATAATTAATTATTTTTGAGAGAAAATGCTTGGATATAAACTGTTTTATTATAGCCGATTATTAATTTTAGTTAATTAACAAAAAACGCGGTTAATTTTAATATGTGGTTATATAATAAGCAAAGAGCGGGTTAATGAATGCTTCGTCCCAGGTGCCCGTCGCTCCGAGCTGGACGCTGTGTTGTTCTCAAAAAAAATGATTAACATGTTAAAAGTGCACGAGAGAAATGAGGCTGCGCTGACAAGGGGGCTCTCTCCTGCGAGACAAGGTTTTAAAAAAAGCACTCCAAGCTACGTGATACCACTGTTATTACCATGTTATTCAATTTAGAGTGAAACGGTTTTGGATGTATTCAACATATGTACATGCTCGCTTCGAGTTTAACGTATCAATTAACGGCCGAAAGTTAACTCGATCGGAATTCGCATTTGCTTTTTTTACTGTTCCTTATTCGGAGTGGTTTTTCCTCGCGACTTCTCCGGAGGTTCTGCAGTCGAACTGTCTAATTGTGGTTAACATATTATTGGTCGTTAAATTTGCATTATAGGGAGCTAAGAACATAAAATTACCAATTATATTAGGTATGTATTTATATTAAACAAATCTTCTATAATAAATTGCAAATATTTATGTAAGGATTATTTCAGAATCAAGACTCTCGCTTTAGGTTTATGTATAAATTCTAAAATTTTATTCATTGCATAATATATTTTTTTTCATAGGTTTTTTTGTAGTAACATCTAAATTTCATTCCGTACCTCTTCAAAAATCATTAAATTTCCATCATTAAAATGTTCAATTGCAATCAATCTTTTTCCTTCGGTCTTTTTGACTCGGTCCCCTTGACTCGGAAATATGCCGACAATGTTCGGAAGCGCTCGAAGCTGGCCAAGTCGACTGAATTACCTCCACTTTACCTCCCGTTCTCGGTAACCTCGGACAACTTCCGAGAGATCTTAGAGCAGGCAGAACCGAACTCGACCGAAGTAACCCATTATATTCTCCATCCTTGGCCAACCTTGGCCAACTTCCAGAGAGTGTAGTGCAGGCATAAGAAAGACGGAGTTTAACTCAAAGAAAAACATAAATAAATTTTGAGAGGTACCAACATTAGCTCTTTAAAGAATTTTATATAAATTTTAACTAAGAAGGTAATTAAAAAATATTTGTAGAATTTTATGCAGTTTTTTTTTTATTTTCCTCATAATGATATTCAAGAATTTATGTCGTGTTTGTCTAAAATAAAAAGCTTGTTTGCATCTTTATTTGTCAAGTCTTGAGAATTCCACTTAAATACAAATATTTATCAAATACATGATACTTCAAGCTATATCATTTATTTTTCAATGTTTAATCGTATATGGGTATTTGGTAAGTTAAGAGTTCAGAATGAAATAATATCATAAAAGGAAATACCGTATTTTCAACCAGCGATTGGGAAATGAGCAAGCAAATAATTGCATGTTTTTTTCGTATTTACTTTTCATTATTAGTTTGTTCAGAGTTAATAATACACACACAAACCGAAATGCCTTTGAGACGGCCCTTAGCCTTATAAACACTGGGCGTATCGGATGTCAATCAGAGTTCCGACCGCGTCACAAGACAGATTCGAAAAGAAGTTACCAAATAATGCATAAAACATTAGACGCAGTAGAAGTGGCCGGTTCGATTCCTACCACCAGAGAGAGTGTGTGTAACAGAAGTCGAGCGTGCCGGGCCGCCTTTACAAAACACACTTTTTCTATCGGTGGGGCCCGCCTTTGATCGTCCTCCGCTCAAATGATTTAAGCCTGGCCTTGAACCAGACAGCCGGGGACAATACGCTATGTGTTCTGCCTCACTTTTTGCTCTCGGCCTTTGCTCTGGCCAACAGAGAACAAACAGTGCCGAAGAACGCGATAAATCATAACGAACTCACGTCTGCCGGCCAAGGTAGCCGAGAGGGCATGGGATGCGACGGGGACGAAAACTGAAAATGTGCATTTTTGGATTTTTTTAAAGTCGATCCAGCATTGACTATTTTTAAAAATATTAAGAATTTTATGGACCTTGCAAAATGTATTTTATAGTTTGAAACTTCAAATTTTATGTTAATGTTAATATGATCACTAAAAATATCTTCAGAAAGCATATACACATACATTCATATCTTAAGGTATTGGAATATTAATGGCGAAGTTAACAAAAGATTTTCGAGATAATCTACTTCAACATTCTTAGCGTTTGAGAATAATAAAGGTGCTATCAAAATAATTAACAATTACTTCCAGCTAATTGAGAGTCTTAATTTGAGTTTACCTACTTTCATAGTGTATTGTACATAGACTATTTATGAGTCATGTCTATTCAATTCTGCTCTAACTTCTTTCCATGTTATCGTGTATGGCATTTTTGATAAATGTCTTTCTAACCTAAGCATTGACTGAAATGTTATGTATACACAAAAAAAATTAGGATTTTTTTTATTTTGAAAAAAGTAACGCAGAAAAATATATGTTCATTTTAGGTAACGCTTTACGCTTCATACTTTACCAAAAAAAAGTGCCCTCTGTCTGGTTGGCGCTTCAAAATCAATAACGGATAGCTCACAAAAATCGTTAACCCTGGCGTCTGACAAAGAGAAAGGAAGTCTTATCGGATGTACTTAGACATTTTCGAGAATCACGATCGAGACCTCTTTTGATGACCGTTAGGGCTAGGACATCCGCACTTGCCGACTCGCCTATGGCTGTGGCCATCCGGCTCCTTAATACGCTGGCATTACATATTGACCTATTTAATGTCAGCTACGAGGAGCTGATCCGGTTTATTTCATTTAATTTTAATATTTTATAATTTTTTTGTTATGTTTAAGTATTTTTATATTTATGTATATATACTTTTTTTTTATGTTTTATAAATTTAAAATTTGTTTTCGACCATCGTGGCGCATTGGGGTAACCTGTTAGGCCACGATGGTCTTAATTTAATCTAAAATAAATAAATAAATAAAATAAATATTAGTGATATACCACGCTTTATATTATTTTTTGAAAGACTTATCTAAAGTAGTTCTTATGAAACATGTTGCCACCCTTGGGTTGAAAACGATCGCCACACTAGAGAGAAAAGTCAGGCCACTGTGCTTATTATTGCTGCCCCCCTCACCCCTCAATATTCAAGTGCCATCTAAAATAAGTGTTCAAAAAGACAAACATTAAAATAACATCTATCGATCACCCTAATTTCGAATAAAATTTTCGCGACTTTTTTACTTTACAAAAAATGTATATATATAAAAATGTTTTTTTTATTTAAAAAAAAATCTTTTGGTTTCCAACTTTTTGAATATATTTTTTGTACAGTATTATATGCAATATGGGTTTGACAATTTAAACTAAATATATTAAGTGGTACATATTTCATACCTAATCTTCTTAAAATGATTGGTAAGTAATTTTACAGAGAGTTAAGCTTTCTTCAAATGAGAAGTGTGCGCTATCTTCTGATTGTCGATTCAAAATCAATCATGGATAGCTCACAAACATCGTTAACCCTGGCATTCGACTCGCTATATTCGTATCGCTCACACGTCAAAAATACTTAGATGTGTGATAGCGAAATTTTATATAACATATAGATTTAGTAAATTAAAACCAAAATTATCAACCACGCAAAACTAATACGGACATACCTAATTTTCTCAGATTGCTAAGGAAAATCTTTTTGGACCTTTCCAATTTAATTTTTATTTTTTGCAGTGACTTTTATTAAAAAGAACATAAGACCATTTTTATAACTAAAACATATACATATATTTGTACCCTCTAAATTGTTTTTAATTATCCAACGAATATGTGTTTTAATCACTATAACCAATTTCTCGATAATCAACAAAATGAATTTATACTTATGTATTATACTATTACTAATCTTGACATTCACAAAATTGGTTATAAAATCTCTTTAAATAAATACTCATATATATTTAATAATTACAATTTTTTTGCAATACTTTTGATAAAGTGAATCACTAAATCCTAATAGTTTATTTAGAATACACAAAAGTGTATTTCACGTGCTCTGGAGTGCTACAAGGATCAAATATTGGTCTAATGATGTTAAGCCTATTTATTTATTAGCATAAACACAGCTCTTGTTCTTTTGGACTCATTTATATGTTGTCGATTTGACAACATATAAAAAAATTGTTTTTTTCATAATTAATGAAAATGTTTTAATTAAAATAATTTGTAAAAACATATTTAATACATGGAAATAATAGTTTCCGTGGTATTCGAATGCTATGGTTTTACAAATTAATAAACTGGTGAATCAAGTGAGCGGTACAATAATTATTTTTTCGGGTTATTAATTAAAATAATAATAATTATGTTATTACTGGTAATACCGATAATGACATAATTATTATTATTTTTGTTGATCATACTTAGTATTGAAAATTTCGGTATTTTTGTAATCCATAAACAAAGCATGTGTATCATTGCCTGAAGAATCGTTCACGGCCGATGGCACAGCATGTGTTCCATGTTTCAGTTAACAGTTACTGTCTGCACAAGTTGATACAATCCCTTAATAAATGACATGCAATACTTTTTAAAAATTCCATAGTTTACTAAATTCATGGTGAAATTAAAATTCAGTTATACTTGTCGGTTATCGATCAGATTAAAATAAATTCTATACTCCATCTCACCACACAGTGCGTAAACACATACTAAATCACGTCAAAACTATTATGAACTACAAACCAACGTTGAATGAATATTTCACGGCGGCTTCGAATGAGACTTTATTGATGTCCATTCTGGTGTACATTCGTGGTCGTTATGGCCACATTTACATTAAATTGCCGTCGGATGCTCGATGCAAGTGGGTGCTTAAAAGATTCTTCGTGGAGAGTCTTCTTGACACGACGAGAGAAAGGCCTCCCGATGGGCTGACCACCCGTAACATTTTAAGTGGAGTCATTTGTGGAATGGTGGGTGGAATCTGTAGAATAGGCATTGTGCGCTTTATACGCATAAACCTTAATGTTGTTTATGAATTTATATTAATATATACATATGTATAGACCATAAAGTGTGTAAGTTTTACGTGAGTATTATTAATGTTATTGTATGTTTTAGTTTATCACTGTTTTTTTAACTTCAGGAGATAAAAGAATGTTTATAACTTAATTTATTCATCGTCATCATCTTTCTGATTGCTTCTTTAAAACAATTTTCAAATTATATATTCGATTATATAATATCACCTACATAACACATATATTAAAATATTATCATACATATGCAAATAAGTGGGTTTATTTATATTTGTAGTGTCATTTATGTATTAAATAAATAATATTGATTCTGATTATGAGCTTTTGGTAGTATATTGGACCCTAAGATCCAGAAATGAAATAATGTAAAATATTTGTAAAAAAAATTAAATCAATTAAGTTCAAACTTTCATTCTTTTTCGACGCTTTTTTTAAGTATATATTATACATACAGCCCCCCTTATTTTATTTTAAAAAAGTAAGGAGTAAAGCAAATTCTGGATTAGTTATAGATTTTTATTCATGAATTTTATTATCACTATAAAATGATTGGTTTCTCGTTTTCTTTTTCATATAAAAGGACATTGTTTAAGATGTTTTTCTTAACATAAAATTTGACAGATTTATTCTGCTCATTATTTTTCATTGGCGTGAACATAGCATTATGTATATGTACATAAATATATATGTAACATGTATCACGCATCGTTAACCACTACTACTCGTTAATGTCTAATACAGGACGTCGCCATTGAACTATTTTTTATAATCTCTACAAATGACTGAAAAATTAAACTTCAATGCGTTGAGCTGGAAGAGTTGTTTGAAAATTCCTCACCAGGGTCGCCTCATCATTAACGGATCAGCAATGTGTACGACTACTGATCGAACATACAGCAAATTCAATATTAAATAACTAGAGTGGGCCGAGGTCCAGCATTCATCACCTGATGTGTAATTTGTACCGCCATCCATCATCCGCTCGGACAACAATGTAATAGCTTTAACCGCGAGCGCATCATCGCGTTTTAATTTCATTTAGACGGTGCCGAGTGTAAAGGGTTGAGGTTCTGATTAGGCCGAAGATCGGAGCAAATCTCTGGATGGGTTGTAAAAATTAGGATTTTTTATTAAAAAGTAGTCGAATGAGTAAGTACTACTTACCACCTGTTGTTTGCGTGTGGTCAAAGAGATCGGCTTTCGTCAAAAGCCGCGACAGGCGTTGCAAAAGCCGGCACGTGATCCGAGCAGATGGATATCGAGTGAACAGTTTTTATTATTGAACGCTACTTTAATTCAATAAAAAATGTTTCAATGAATTTTACTTCGAAAGAGCTATTTAATTTTAAATAATTATCTTAAGCTGAATCTTTCCAAAAGTCGACAATATACATTTAAGATGTTTCAATAAGTTTTCGACGATATCTTGTCATCGCAATTATTACAAAAATTGACAAAACCAAATTTTCAATGATCTTGAAGTGTTCTGGAAATTTATGACAAATAAACGCTGCTTAATCATTGACAAAAATATGAACTAAAAGACGATATAATATTTTTGAACGGTTCACCAAATATTTAGCGCAATTCTTCCTTTCTGTTTTAAATTTTTTTTTACGCTTTCTGTTCAGTCGCTTTCTTCTTCTTGTATTGACTATCGCTCAGATCTTAAATACAATTTTGAGAAGTTTAAGACGCATTATTCTGGGACAGATTAGATTCCCAATTTCATTTTGAAGTCTCGCTGCTCCTTTAAAACGTATTTTTGATGTGATTCTCAAGACATGATCATTGGAAAAATAACTATAGCCCATTTGCAATGTTGTCAGCTTATCAAATCACTTTCAGTTGGTTTTGTTGGACTAACAGAAAAATGTTGTTCCGCCCGTTTCACTGTTAATAGTAGACGTCGTATATACGGATTTTGAAAAGGTCTTTGACAAGGTTTGTCATGATAGATTATTAATAAAAAAAATTGTCGGACCTTGGTTTGCTCAGATGATTTAACTCGGTTATTTCTGAATTATTTATGCGATCGTAGAAAGTTTGTAAAAAAACTGTTCTACCGGTATTGAAATTATAATTAATTGCCCGAAAAAATAATCCGAGTACCGCTCGCATGATTCATCATGTTTATTGATTAGCAAAACCAAAGCTTTCGAATACCCCAGCAACAATTGTTTCGATTAATTAAATATTTTAATTAATTATAAAAAAAAATATTTTCGAAAATTCGGGCTCTAAATCTCTTTTTCTTTTAGAGCAATAAACCTAGAACAAAATTGTCTTTGACAAAATATCGTATTTGATCAACATCTTCTGGATGCCTCTTAAATTTTTACATCAGGGACCAGAGCACCACTCGCAAATTTATTCCAATAAAATATGTCACTCATTATTTTCTGTAAGAAAGAACCTTATGAGAAAGGAGTGCGTAAAAAATTGTAAATCTGTTTGTTCACAATGCGACATTTATGTATATAATTGATATTTGTGTTTTTTGTGAATGCGATGTGATTTATTTATATTATTTTATTTTAATTATTGCATATTGCGATAATATTTATTTATTTCTACTTATTTTTAAAGTAACAATAATTAAATTTAAGTTAAAAATACGTAAATACCGCATAACCATTTTAGTCTCAGACAATTTGGAAAGAACCATAGATTTGCATTTTTAAATAAATTTTGGTAAACATATGTATATGTTTTTAATATTTGTGTACTCCCAACGATGTGAGAAAATAAAAAGCAATAATATTTAGTTGTTATAGCAATAATAAAATATATGTTTCATAATTATTTACATAAAAAAAATATATAAATTAAGTTTGATCTAAAAAAACACCCTTTAACACCCTTTAAAACATTTTAACTATTATTTATTTTAACTATATCGTCTGGTATAACATAACATTGCATTATTTTTTAACGAATTTAAAAAAAATTAAAATAAAAAAAAAATTCGTGCAATTTTTTTAAATACGGTTTTTTATTTAAATATCATCATTGTGACTTACTTAGTGCTAGTGGACAATTTGGGTGAAAATGTACAAATAGTAGAAAGAATCGTGTATGCAATACCTACTTTTGTTTTCACTTCGCCAGCCATCCTTATCATATTAAAAGGGCGCGCTCTTCTCTTTGTCACATGATAATAATACTGCTAGGTACCGTTAGATTTGCTTAAGGTAAAGTACTTTTTTATGTTACCGTCACACATATACAAAAATATTGAATTTATTAATTTTTTTTTTAATTTGCGCCGAAATATCGGTCGGTGGGATTTTTTTTATAGATAGTGTGGTCCAATTTTTTAGCCCTCTTCAGGACTTGAAGGGATAATATAATTCTACTTTGATATCCTACTCCGATCATTTTATTCTACGCTTTTGTTTTCAATCAATATGGCCATCGTCGTTTTCATAGTTCTAAGACATGGAGATATCAAAAAAAATTAATAAAAAAATCGGTAGTACCGAATGTCAATATTTGTCCCAATACCGGTATTACCGGTATTGCAATCCATACGTTCGCATGTTTCTATTTTTCGCCTTCTTCATCTTCCGAATTGAGTTCTCCCAAATATTTTAGCATCTTTTGTATTCAATGGAATATAACAAATATTTAAATAAAATCAAAGTTAAGCTTAGTGCCTATTGAATTATTAATAAGCATACCTATAGTTTGACACCTTCAAATTTAATGAAAATATAACTTAAATTTATATAATTAAATACATTCAAATAGCACACTTTAACATATTATCACGAATTGTACGAATTATTTTTTATACTTTTTTGTTGGTTTTTTTTACTATTGTGACTCATTGGGGTAACCTATTAGCTCACAATGGTTATAATTTTATTTAAATAAATAAATAATAACGACACCTATCGCCCACGCGCAATTTATGAATTTGCTGTGTGAAATAAGTTTTAATTTCTGCGGTATTTAACATTCAACATTTTAAATTTGTATACACATAACAAAATTCTAAGGCCGTATACTATCAATAATAGATACATAGATGAAATAATTATAGGGAATAATCACTACCTTCTCGACAACACACATACTTAACGATGCACCAGAATCAATTAAAAACGAATTCTTCGTTATCCGAAAGTGCATTAGCTAAAGTCCGCCTATCTCGCAACACTCATAAATCTCTTCGCGTTCAGCCTTGAGGTGCTCATTGAAAAATTATGGATGATGGATAAGCGATGCCGGAGAAGAGATGTGATGAATACGAAGCAGTCAATTTCGCCTCTCGCAAATTTATTCGTGTCTCACACGCGGTAACAATGCGTTAAGCGAGTTTCGCCAATCAGCCATTTATCATTTTCAGAAACGTACGTATGTGTGAATGTGTGTATATGGAAATTAACTGCATTGGACGTTGAGGGATAAACATGTAACCAAGAATGCCAACCGATACTGACTCGAGGCTAGGTGATTCAATTGACGAGAGAAACACCGAACAAACGAGTTTTGTAGTAATGTACTGTTGTACTATGTGCTTTGTACGTGTCATGGGATCGCTGAAAAATTACTAGTTTGTTACTTCTGGTCTTAGAACGCAGCTTCATATGTACCCAAGAGGCTTGTTTGACTGACGTGCTACTGTCAAAAATGTATTATTTATATTTAAAAAGTAACATTCATAGCAAAAGGTCATTGGGATTATTTTATTTTTTGCATTGTTATTTCAATCAAAATTAATTTGCTACAATATTGAACTCTATATAATACATACGGTGTTTAAGAAACATAAAAGTTAACTCTTTATATCATTCATTTGCTAGACATTCTTCGAAGAAGAGAACTTCCTAAAAATTTTGAAGGGTATATATACCAAAACACCGCCGCGCCGTATACTTCCAATATCGTAGTAATATAATAATAATTTTGTTTTATTAACAATATCGTATAAATAATAGGTAAAACGATTTTATTTTTAATTTAATACAAATTGATAATTGAGATGAAACATTGATGATATTTAAAATAACAATTTAAATGCCAAAATTATATCGTATACATGTTTTTTCATTAAACCTATTCTTAATTCCTAAACATATATAACATAAAATTAAAATCAACGTACATATATGTACATATATCATAAAATTTACGCTTATTTGAAGAATCAATTATTTATTAAATATCCAGGTAAAAATACAATGGTATTAATTTATAATTCTGTCTACATTGCTGTAAAAAACAGTATTTATTTTGGTAAATTATTAGTTAGATAGTATTTTATGAATTTAATTATGTTAATTTTTTTTATTTTATACGATTTATTGTATATATTTTTTGCAATTTAATTAAACAATAAATAACGTGTAAAGCCAATAAATTTACTCGTCCTCATTAATTAACTTAGATAATATCGTCAAATATGTATATAAAAATAATAATAAAAAAAAGTTACACCACATAAACATAATTTTTCATTACGTTCATTTTATTAATAATTACCGACCAAGTACTAAATTGTTATATTATATGTGTACTAGTCGGCATATTTTTTTCTTCTCATGTTCAATATCAAACAGCGGTTTTTTATCAACATAAATTTGCTTAATATTCGTATTAAATTCTGTGTCGTCATTACGCGATCGTTTCAATTATGTAATATTTACCGATTACTCGTAACATATAATTACGATTAAATTATTATTTAAACAAATATAGTATGTGTATATATTCAATTGGCAAAACAGGCAAAGGACGTTTTCGTTCAAGCGTTAATACATGATATTAAAATTGAAAATTAATTTCCTGCTATTAAAACAGCGCGTCGCTCTTTATTAAGCTAAATTAAATCTTACACCTATTTATTATTATATGTTTTAGTTGTTCTGTGAGATAGAGAGGAAGTCTTATTGGGCGGAGTTCAATATCATACTTTTATGATCGATCTTGTTAAGTTCTGATAAACATTTGTTTTTTTATGCAATACATATAATTAAAATATATTTTTAATAATTTAAAATATTACAAATTTATTCCACGTGTATTATATAAAAGTAAAATAAAAATTATTTCGTAGCACTATAAGCTAATAATTTAAAAAAAAATTTAAATTTAATCATTAGCAGAGGAACAGACCATTGACGACGCGCCTTTTAGGTTGTATATATTTGGTTTAAAAAATATCTAAAAATGTGCTGTGGTTCAAACCACAAGCATAATTATTTAAGAGAACTAGTCTCGAAGGTAATATCTAACAATAGAAGAGAGACTGCGGGACTATAGAATTGGGTTAATAATTGTTAATATATCATGGATCCGTTCTGAGACATTAATCACTTATAAGCACTCATGAGTATCGGGAAAACGATTCTTTGTGTGAAAATGATGCGCGATAGGCAATGCGATTATTGTTCTTCTACTTATTTATTAACAATTACCGAAGTTCCCATCTGGTTTCATATTTCATGTGTGTGAGCAAGAAGCGATGCAATTGGCCCGCCAACAACCTCAGCTGCGATTTATTATACATGTCAAGAACCAGCAATATACAAAATGTGACACTTGATCACTTGAGGAGAAACGCCAAAGAGTCAGAGCACGAGATACATTGACGGATCGTTTAGACACATCACATAAACACATCATGACAGATCACAGCCGACAATAATTCAACTCGACACTCCAGCAAAAACACTCCAATTTTTAGTCAAGCTTCCTGATAGCGGCATCTAAATTTCTATATAGCATAAGTGGTAATTAATATATATTTATAAAATAAACCAACTTTTCTGGCGGCAAACTAAAGAAAAATAAGCTACTTTAGCTCTTATATGTATGAAATAAAAAAAAATGGATTTGTCGACTTATCTCTAAGCAATCTGATGATTACGATCTTCAGAAAGCAACAACAGATGACAAAGAAGATTCAGTCAAAAAAATAAATTAAATTACATGCTCTTAATAAACAAAAGTTTTCTTTTTATGAAGAATCACTAGACTATTTTGGGTCTATGATTTAAACCAAATATTTAAACTACGAAAAGAAATATGTTATTAATGTGACAAAATCAGCATTAACTGCTATCTCTCAGACCATTGGAGTTGTTTATTCATACACATAGAATACAATAAAATTATTTTGTATTTGCAACGTAAATCTGTCACTTGTTTTTATATAGGCATTAATCAATTTAAAATATAAATGTGCAGCATTCTTCCGTTATCATGTGAACTTTTTGATTATCTAGCCTTGGGTACATGCCACACTGACGTAACCGTTTGTCGGCCGTAAACCGATTTATGGTTTTCGATCACGACTGTGCCATAAAATATATATGAAAAAGAAGAAGAAAAAAAAGTAATTGATAATTAGCCATTGTTTGTCTAGAAAATAACATATCTTCGGGGCCATCATAAATATACTGGCCGTCATTCGTCAGGATCACATTCGACCTTTCGTATTTATTAATATTATACATAGACACACGTATACTTTTAATTTGTAATAATAATAGTATTAACGGTTAACGGATACCATGTTCCATATATGCAACAAACAAAAGCAATGCTCACGCGAGTAATCAACGCGCCTAATAGAAATAAGTTGTAAATTAAAAAATAATTAATTTTACCAGAAAAGTTTCTGATAGCATCTCTACATCCTGTTGCACAGTAATTTGATACGTAACAAAAGTTAATTAAAAAGCACGCATTTTTTAATATGAAATATCGTCATTATTTATAAGGCAGCTACTGTTAATAACGGCTGCTTTACGATTTGGTTGATTTATAGGTTCATTCACGTAAACTCATTATCGCTATTTGGAGCGATGTTGTGTAAAAAATATGTTTGAACCGAATCTGATGGAATTTTTATAGCTTACTTTTCTAGGAGCGATTATTTTTTATATATTCATCTTATTTGGATTATAAAGCTGAGTCGCTAAAAATGTTTTGATTTTTAGTTTTCTTTTATTTGAATATGTATTTATTTTATTAATTAAAGAAATTTAATAATTATATATTATTTCATTAGTTTTATTTAAGTCTTACTTATACTTACTTTTACAATATAAATAATATTAGATATGCATCAAAAAATCATATATTTGGTAAATACGGAGATATTTGCTAATGGGATTTTGCGCTGATTCAAAAAATATAATTGTTATGGGAGAAGTCCTTCTGTCGCGTCGCCAAGCGAGCAATTTTCATTAGCCGCAATGTTGCCAGAGTAACTTAAGGGTGGTCAACTAAATCCAATAGTAATATGAGTCGTTGACTGTTGACCCGAAAGACCTGATAATCAAATATCTACCTTAATGTTTTTAAATTCCTATCGTATCTGGGAGATAAGTGATCAATCATCGCATATATTTTCCTAATCACACGGATGAAAATCGTAATTAAAATTAAAATTAAGCTAGGTCGTACATACGGGGTATTAATTATTTGAGGAGTATCGCCGTACATGGCGGCGGTAAATCTTTCACTGTTTTGAGGTACTCCAGATAGTTATATGTATATTTACATATGTAACTGAAGAAATAATAAATAAAAAACATTAAAATTGTATATATTTTTTAATTTAATTAAATGATTTCTATAGAAAATATATCGATAAAGTAAAGAGTACGAAATGAATTAACATAACAAAAAATATTTTATAGTAGTTTTATAAAAAATATTGAAAGCCCCTGTATTGATGTAAAAAAAATCACAGAAGCCGAATAATAAATAATAATTATGTAAAATAAATTACTGAAACATACTTTTTTTAAATATACTATAAATGCAAAATAAAATAATAAACAAATATCAACAAAAATAATTATGGAAAAATACGTAAAATTAACTCACTCCCAGATGTATACTAACAAATTAACAAACGTTTATAAATTAACTCAAAGGATTAAAAATTATTTAATAATTGGCTGCTCCAGCATATAGAGAATATCATATATTCATGGGCTTATTTGGGACATATTGGGATATAAATTTAATTAAAATCAAGTCAGCTAGAACTCTTGTCATGAACGTATTATCATTGAGGCAAAAGCCTATGAAGCTTGTTTTGTGAAATAATCACATAAGGATGAGCCACCATTAAAAATTACTTAACATCTCTAAAACAAACTAAAAAAAAAGAAACTAAGATACTGTTTATTTTATGATCATGTAGTGAAACCCACATATTCCATTGTTGCCGGATTCGTGCAACACCATGAGAATTCATCTAAAAAACCGGGATCGTAGGTCTTAATTTATCAAAAAGGTTTGTTGATTTTCTACAATTTTTTCTAACTGAAACAACGATTATAAACTGAGACGATCCTGTAGAAATATGAGCCTATAAAAAAGAACCGCTTTTATTTCGTCAGATCTAGCTAAATCAAGTAGTCATTTAGAATCTCTAAGAGCTGAACTAGATCCTCGAGATGACTCAAAGAATTTAAAACACATAGTTACGGTACAAACGACACAGTACGTACCTATAACATACCATAATATGAATTGTGACACTAGATTTTTTGTAGCTGATATTCATACATATGTATGTAGCTCTTTCGTTGATTTTATCATTTATATGCCTGTACAGTATTATAAATTTAATTTAAATTTTCTAATATCTATTTTTTTTATTATTGTTATAAAAACCATAGTAACTTTACATACATTTATAGCTAAAAACCTTGAGAATTATTTGACAATAACCTCGAAAACTTCATTTTTAATATACTTAGTAAATTATTGGCGGAAATGTAAAGCTCAAGATGTCATAAATCGAACTGCTAAATGTTATACAGATCCACAAACGTCATAAGATAAATTTAATTTATAGACTTCTTACAGAAAAAAATGCGCCTTATATTGATTTACGAAATTGTACAATTCATCGTTTTACGGTTTTATTATAAATGAAAACTAATATAAAAAAAACATTAGGTAATTTTTTTTTAGATGAACGAGCTATTATTTGTTTTACACCCCATCATAGCATCCATCACACATATTTGACTGGTGACAAATAGACATAAATTGGGCTGCTTCAGATGTATTTTTTTTAAATTTAAATAATAATTAGTAACATGTTGAATTAAATGCTATGATACGAGAGATCGGTGGACGAGGCGCCGATGGTCGTCGTCTCCCCGTTGAGGTCCACCAAAGAATCTACTGCCCTATGCCACAATTCCGGCTAGTTTTTGGCCATAGAAAATAAATTGGCTCCCACTCATATATTCAGACCTATGTATATTTTGTATCGTGTTATTTGCGATGATTGCAAGAAATATTCATTTTATTTTCAATTAATTTTATTACATATAAAATATTATCTATGAGCTGAAGTATTTAATTGTTAAAGAATTTGTATTTTCTAATATATATGAGCTAGTTCGATTTTAATTTATCATTAAGATATTCATCCGTAGGATTATACAAATCTAAGTAAATTTAATCTATGATAAACGATTGAAATTAAAATCATATAATAATCACTGATTCCAAACTTCCAGACACGATAGAAAATAAAAAAACATTTGGGATTCGAACTTTATTAAAAATAAAGATTGTTATTTTTATTAAAAATATTTTATAACGCTGTCAAAAATTATATGATTTGGTTTGGCTAAAAAAGTATTTGGTAATTTAATATATTCTCTAAAATATAATATTACATATTTTTATTACATATCTATACAACACACTTTAATGAAACAACCCTTTATATTTTTTTGTAATATCTTTTTCAATAAAAACCACGCCTCTCAAGATTGTTTTTCAATCCTTTATTGTCATTTTTTATAAGTCAATTAACTATATATATTTCTATCAAAAAATAATATAACAGCAGGTGATGTGTTTTATTTGAATTGCTTTTAGTGTAAATTAAAAGGTAATAAACTCAAGTATTTTCAAGCATTATTAAATACATAATCAATGTCTTCGCGAACATTCTAATAATTGATATTTTTTATAAATATCAAGCATGTAATAAACCTTAAACGTCAATTACACACTTTCGAACCCGTTACGCGTAATTTCGCAGGTCATTAACGTTACGAAAAAACTCAGTAGACAAACACTCGATTCACGTATCTTTATATGGTATCTCTATTCGCGATTCGTTTGCCATTTTTTTCCTCGACTCCACCTGCGGTATGTAAATATGTACGCGGTGGTTATAACAACCGAAAGGCGTTTTATGTATATACATAAAAAATATATATAAAAAAACGTAATTTGGTGGTCACAGAGTCCATTTATTCCGATCGATCTCAGTGCACAAGACGGGCAAAAAGCATACTTGGGTATATTGGATGGTAGGAAGAGAGAAGACAATCGCGAAGACAATTAGCCCCCGAGAGACTGTCGGAGCCCAATTACCGATTCGGAATGTTAATTTGATTGTTAAATATAATTAAGAGCATTTCGGGCGAGTGGCCCGGCGCTTGAGAGCCGAAATCCTGATTGACAGACTGTTAAACAAGAGATTACCGCCGGATTGAGATTAAGACGGAGAAAAAATCCGCTCGAAGAAGTAGAAGAGGAAAAAATGTATTATACATACTATTATATAATAGGTTGCCCGTGGCCCATTAGCGAGATGGAGCGAGAGAAATGATAAATTCTCGGCTGTCCGTTGCTGAGCGAAAATAAATTTTCGATGCGTTTTAATCGCTTGTGATAAACAGTAGGTATTTTAGGTCAATCTATAAATGAAAATATAATTTTAAAAATTTTGCTAAAATGTCACATATTTTATTTACAATGTTTAATAGGCGCTGATTTTTAGACATTGAAACCACTGTTTAAAATTGTCATTAATTTCATCATGACTTTCCCTCACCTCTATTTCTTCCAGCTTCATTTTAAACCATTTTCTTACAAAATTTTTGCCGTAATTTTTTTTTTTTTGTTATAAGAATATATCATTTTTATAGATTATATTTTTTCTGCGGTGTATACCTACCGAAGATTCAATTAAAAGCTGCACACCTGTCAGTTATTATTCGATTCGGTGACTCGTGAGCGTCTGACATTTTTTTGTGTGCGTGGACTGTGATCGCGTGCGACACTTTAAAATTAATAAAAAAATAGTGGTACAGCATTACTATAGTACATATTTTAACTAATATATTTTTTTTAACATATTTTAAATTCATAAAAATATATTCTACCTCCATTTAAATTAATTCGGTAAATCAACCTAATTCAAAAATATTATTATGGTTTACTGTTTTAATTTTACTTTCCCACTTATATTCTAATAAATATAATAGTTTTTTTGTTGTTGTTATATGGTAGTTGAATTACACCGAATTTACTATAACTTTGCTATACTGTTACCAGATAATAATTTGCGCAAGCTAGCAGATATTTATCAGATTTATTTTCAATTAACTAATCCACACTTCAGCGTAAATTGTAATATGTATTAATTGTCATTATTAAACATAGCAATGACGTGTTTTTTACACAAATAAAAATTCTTGTCAAACATAAAATATAATTAATTCTTTCATTGACTTTTTACTATTATTTGCCAAAAATTATGACATCAAAGATGAAATTTTCAATATTTTAGTATGAGAAAATACATCTACGAACGGCAAAAATTAATAATTTGCATGTTGACGAATATAAAATAGTATTATATAAGTAGATAATTAATCTCGCATTTCTAGAAGAGCCTAATGAATTACTTTGTAGTTTTATTTATTTTTTTGTATGTTTAAACACGACATTTTTTAGTCATTAATGTGGCTGACAAAAATGCAATATTATATGCAATATTATTTATATTATAACTTTATGGTTTCCGAGCCTTTCTAAATATGAATGTACTAAATAATAAAAAATATATGTTCAGAATTTAATACATTTTAAACTTAGTGTAGTTCTCAACCTGGTCCGTACCAACCACTAGTGGGCGATTCAAGCTTCCATGGGGGTCGATGGGTATTTTTGTCCAGTGTAACAAATTTTGTTTTTCTTCTATAAATCGAAACCCTGCTATATAACAACTTTGCATGTTTGATTAAATAATTTTAAAATAAATAAATATAAATTTATGTAAATATTTTACAGATTATTTTACACTTGCACTAAATTTAGCTACTTTAACGTTAGTGAGGCTTAGCACAATAAATATATAAAAATGAGCAGTAGCTATGAAAAATTTGACGACCCCTGCTGTAAATGGCATTTTGCCATTGCAGCCATATTTACTGAAAAGAGCGCGCTGACTACAAAAAATAAAATTTGAATATACAAACAAATAGTCAAAACCATTTTAACATAAGCTTGCTCGTTGTGGAGTAACACCAATAATACTATTTTTTATAAATTGTCGGTTATAAAAAATAAATATGTAAAAATAATATTTGTATATTACACATTTTTATCTATGAAAACTTTATAATAGCCTACAAATGCCAACAATCAAAGAAATTTTTCATTTGCATACCAGAAAATACAAAGAAAATATTTTGCATAATCATACTCTCCCATTAATCTCATGTATAGAAGCAACCTTATATTTAAATATAAGCACAAAGTGCTTTATATTCTGAAAAATTAATTTTATTAGTTTAAGATTTTAATCCATTGTTTTTATAATTTTTTTCTTTTAATTTTACACTGTTTTGAGGTACCCCAGATAGTTGTATATATAAACGAAGAAATGATAAATAAAAAACATTTATAAAATTAGTTATTTTATTTGATTTAATGTAAATGATATCTAAATGAATTAAAAAGTACGAAATGAATTCACATAAGCAAAAATATTTTATATTAATTTTATCAAAATTATTAAGAGTCTCTGAAAAAATCCATAAAGGCCGAACAATATATGAAGAAGTATGTAAAATAAATTAAATATTTTTTATAATATAAAAGTAGTATACATCAAGACAAAAAAAACTAAAAAGCACTGATTTTTTTATATAATTTACAATAAATACAGTATAAAAATTAATAACCAAAGAAATAATTTTGGAGAAAGATGTAAAATTAACTCACCACCCAAAGGGTTAAGGCGTGACATCTCGGTGATATATCCAAGAAGCGATGCAATTGACAAGCAAGCTTCCTTATCTGCGATTCGCCAGAGCTGTCTCGAACCCGCATTATAAACGATGTGATACTTTGCAATAGAAGGGAGAGACGCCACGGAGGCACACCAGCAAAGACTAGCCAAGAGAGATGAGTGTTCAAAACACTGCCGTAGCCAGGATTTTGTCAAGGGGGGGGGTTGTCAAGAAAAAAGACAAGATAATTTTTGTAATTTATATTTAATTAACATAAAATGCCGCCAAGGGGGGGGGGTCCAGACCCAGATCAAAACATCACGACAGATTTCAGCTGCTACATCTAAATTACAGCCGTCAATAATACGACACGACACACTAGCGAAGATTATCCGACTTGCATTTGAACTCTACCGCCTGATAGCGGCATCTACATTTATCAATATATGTGGTAATTTATATATGGTTAGAAAATAAATTGTTAATGGCTTTTGAAAAATCACCCTTCGATCTTAAACCCCGAAATATTAATAATTAATTATATATCGACTAAAAATTTATATTATTTTAGTTTTTTTTAGATTTGATTTACTTTTGTATTGTATTTTGCATTTTATATTATTTTAAAATGATTAATGTAGCCGTTTTAATATATAAATTTTGTTTATGAAGCAACTTTTGATTTAAGCGAACCAGAAACATAAAAAATAAATCTCTAAATAAATGCTCAAGTTTTTTAATATAATTTTATTTCTTTATACTATAAATTCAGATTTTCAGAATTTCTTTATATAAAGGTTTTATTTATTACAAATTTACCTCTTCGTTGATTTCGATATTACATTTAATTAAAAGGGGGTCGATATCAAAATGTAAATAATGCGATAAATAAATATTTGCAACTGAACCCGTCATATAGCTATTATATTGTATATTTAAATATTCTTGTTTGTATCAAATTGACAATAGCAAGAATGCGATATAATTCCATATACATTCAACTTTATTTGAGTTATGTTCAACGACGTTGAAAAATATCAACATTGCAATATCACATCAATAGCCGCATTGTGCGTCCGGTTTATTCTATAGTTTTCGATATCAAACAAACCCAAGCAATTGTTAACCGCCGATGACTCAACATAATGGGTTACGATGCGACCCATTCGTTCTTGACCACAAATCAAATATAGAACGCCACAACGAGATACTGTCGAGAGCCATTGTTCTTGTCCGTTATTATCAGAGTATAATCTTTAAACGAAACGTTTGTTTTGGCGATCTATAGCTTCGACGTTCATCTTAGAACAAATAAACAAAAAACGAGTTGAATCTAACAATGATTTTCTTATACAGTTAAAAAAACAGTTAGCTTGGTGGTCCAGATCCAGATAGATGGACCATATGCCTCTATCGAATGTCATCTCGGTCACACTATGGCTTCTGACCGAAGAATGCCCAGACTGGTTGCTGACATGGCACGCTTTGATTTTATTGCACTTGACCGAGCCGAAGAACACCTGTTAGATGTTGATTGTTTTTTTTGCGAAATGATTGATTATTCCATTGTTCGGCTGGTCGCACCGATGGTTGGCAGTTAACCGGCCGGTTATCGAGGATCTTATTTAACTATTTCACTATTAAAGTAATGTAGCTAAATTGCTGGTGCTCGTGGCTGGGCATTAACGAGATCGTTACGACGCAAATTGTTGCGTGTGAGTTTTTTTCCCTTGGAAATCAATATTAATCAATATAATCTTGATATTATAGGTAAAGGATCGCTCAATGATTTAAGTAAATGGTGATTATTTTATTAAATTGAGCATATTTCTATGTAAAAGTATATTCCACACGAAAGCTTAAATATAGTTTTCAATTAACTGTTTGTAAAAGACAAGATTTTATATTCCACGCGAAGCCTTGAATATTAATCTGGGAGATAATTATAGTTCCGATATATTATGAGCTAAAGTTGCACTTTTATGAGCTAAAGTTGCACTAAGGCAACGTAATATATTTTTAGTATGTTAATTATAATATATAGCTATAAAATACTGTTCAAGAAAAGAGAACAAGTACAAGAATTTAGCTTTTTTCGTATTATAGTTTAAATATTAATTGCAACTTTTTGTAAGTGTATTTTATTACAAACAAGTAGATACATTTTATACTTTTATGTACTCTGAATGAATTGCTTTTAAATGGAAGCAGTTAAAATTTATATTCCACTTAAAATAAAATCATTCATTAAATCAGTAAAACTACATAGGTAGTGATTAGCCTCTTGATTAAAATAATGAATATTGAAATTAGTTTAAGGCACAGAAACAGGAATAGTTATATAACATTTTTTTTCAATTAATGTATTACTTAATAAATCTATAAAAGAATAAGGTAAAAATTCATACACACTAAACAATATTTAACACAAAGCTATTTCCTGCACGCCCTTCATAAAAAAAATATTTAGCTTATTTTTACTCTTATATGATTTTTTAATTATATAAATTATACAAACTTACATATACAAATATGAAATTACAGAATTTTTCATAAAAAATTTTAGATTTTTAAGAAAAAAATATATGTTAAACAATATATTTTTATCCTTATATTTACAGTTGTCAATGTAATATTAATAATATTTTTTTTACGTTTCGCGAGTATTTAAATAACTAAAATTCTATAATTCATCACAATGAATACTTACAATTCTATATTTCGGCATTTCTTAATATTATTAAAAATTCGTGACGATGATAGGAGTATCACTGCCGAAATATAGAAGCACGATGAATTTTAAAATAAAAATTATACTTTAAAATTCAACATTCTAAACAATGAATATTCATAACATTTTTTTTATAATTGCATCTTAATCGATTTAAAATATTGCGTTAATTCTTACATCAAATAAAGGGAGTACTAGGCACTACGTTGAGCAAAAGTGCAATGTCATAGAGATTTAACGAAATTGTAGGTTTGCACGAGCCAAATGGAGGTATCCTAGAGTTGCTTTTTAGCGTATTTAGTTGGGCGTGAAATTCGGCTTCGAAAAAGATCAACTTCCAGCAGAATCCGTTTTGGCACTAGATTCTTTCGCCATCCGACCAACTGCCACTTTTCAGTTGACCCAAAAAAATGATTGAGTATATATATTTTTAAATTATTAAATGTATCATGTTTTTAGCCTTGAATTTATTTATTTATAACGACTATACAGCCTTTAATATTGTTTGAGTAGAATAAATACATATTTATATTCATAAACCATAAAATCATTAAGTAGAATATAAATTCTGTTAATGCAGTTAAATAATTCGAGGAAATTAATTAAATGCAGTTTCAGACAATTAAATTTATATATTTTTTATAATATTTTGATTGTGAAATGACTCAATAAGTTACAACAAGGTAAACATAATCAAAAACTATTTAACTACATTAATAGTGAGCAGTGGCGTAGCTATGGGGGGGCGGAGGGGGCGGGCCGCCCCGGGCGGCACTTGCTTGGGGGCGGCATATTCGCGATGAGATCGTCTAGTATGGTTCTTAACCCTAAATGCACTAAAACATATATAAATCCATGAATAACAAGAGCTTAATATTAACCAATTTATAATTTTAAGAAGTGCTGATTTTATGACCCTGTAAAACATGTATGGAGGGGGGCGGCAATTTTAAGGATCGCCCTGGGTGGCACATACCCAAACTGAAATTATTTCATAAATCAGTGATATACATTTTATTTATTATAAACAATGTTTACAGCTTATAATCACCAGACGGCCCATGATGATTTTATTTAAATATTTATCATGATATTCATCTGTAGATAAGGAAAATCTAAGAAAAGCTAATATATGATAATCGATCGATTATATATTACTCACTAATAACGATCTCCTTTACACGATACAAATTATAAAAAACTAGGTTTTATACTTTTAATTATTAATATTATTTTTTATTTATATATAATAAGAATAATAAAATATTTATATGAGATCTTTGAGATCAACTTGTTGCATTAAGCTTTCAAGTTACATGATCATTTATTTCTACAAATAGCATTATTAAAAAGTGTAATAAGTCAAATATTCATCAACAAAGACATTACTAAAATTAGTGCAAAAATAAATGACATATATTTTGTTTGCAATGAACGTAGCTAATATATTTTTATAAATTAGTTTATTTGACTGAATTCTACATATGGGATGTTTTTATAATATCTAACTGTGAATAAAATTAAGATAATAAATATTATCGCACAATAATTTTAACTGGTATACTAAAATTATTTATTTAATTAAATTGAAGAATTTTATATATTTAGAAAATTTGTTTTTGGTTATGGTGCACTTAAAAGTAGCCCATTGCCGTTTTTCTATACATATAAATAAACTGAATTTATCAAGCGATTATATCTCTAATAAATCGCACATACGCTTATTCATATGCTCATATATTTTTTTAATATAAATCTAAAAAACGTTAGCCTTTTATACCAAAAATATATATTTTTTTAATTCTACTTAAATATATTTTATAAAATGCATGAAAAATGTTATTCGTTGAATCTCAGCATGGCACAACCTCAAGCCCGGACAAAGTGGAGTTCTGTTGTAGTACTATGACCACGCAAGAGTTTGGCACAGTGCCTGTGGCCGGACAACGTTTTGCACTCCGCCATTTATATTTCATTACCCCCTATTTGTGCCATTTGTTTTCCCAAATCCCGCGCCACGTGCTGAATCCTTAAACGCCGAGTCCTCCTCTAGCGGGTCCGAGAGGTCATATTTAACGCGGGCTACTTCCAGTCAACTTCCGACACGTCCCTCTTTGAAAAATTCACATCCGATCTTGAAAAAGTACAAAAGGCGGTCTTTGCTTTTATTTCATCGGTAAATTAAATCGTCAGGCAGTCCCACGTGTCATTTTCACAGATTAAGTCCGACAGAGGGGCGCGATGGTCCTGACAGGGAAAAAACTAGGAGTGCTATTGTATCGAAGCGAGTCGAGAGTGATCGGTTTATTGAGGGAAGAGGACATTTCGTTGTTTAGAAGAGCATTGGCGTAGCGAAGGGATTGAAATTAAATAATTTAATTTTTTGTAAACTTCAACTGGAATCTAATTAGACTTCCACGTAACTATAATCATGATTCATTTATTAAAAACGTATATTTTTACCGTATTGCTAAATAATAACAACATTTTCTTTATACGACAATTTATTTTGGTAACCCAAAAAGTACACCTAATTTGTTTTTTTAATTTAAAAATTAGGCAATATATTATATTATTCGAGGTATGTACTACCTACTATACCTGTGAAGGATTGAATGAATTTTGTACAAACAATACGTTTTAAAATTAATATATTTGTGCGTTTCATCCTACATGAAATATGAGTATTTTTGTATTTTCCCAAAATTTATTTTAACGAAATAATAGGGCAGCGAAAAGTTGATTTGCACACGGGCCGGGCGACCAGATATCTAGGACCAGCCCTGCTAGTAGTAACTTGCATTTTTAATTGTTCTTTAATCCAGTAGATGCCAGAATCAGGACAGTGAAAATAATTCTTTAAGTCGATTTATAATGGAAGTGTGAGTATGAAAGTTGTAGTTGAAGTCCTGAAAAATTAATTATATGTATAAAAAAAATATATTAAAATTATATTCGATAGTAATGGTGATAATATATGTAAGTTACTGCAATTATGTACTTAGGAGTAAATATACATATATTGGTAATACATTACTGATGATTATATAATGTTTATAAATATAAATTAAAGTAGATTTCTGTAAATTTTCCGATTTATATCAAAGGTGCAGAATTCCATTAAAATCGGTCAAATAGTTTCTGAACAATTGCACCCAAAATTTTGTGACATCCACACACAGGCACGAAGTGTACAAAATTGATACACGGCAGATGCTCGTGTTACATTGACTTGGTTACGTATTTTCGCTTTAAATAATATTATTTTTTCAATAAATCGATTAATATCACGCGCCGCCCCGACCCATCAATACCGTCGGTGTCTTTCAACAGAAGGCGTGACAAAGGCCTCATATCCCACCGTGACGTTCCCGTTTTTTTGGTTCGTCACAAAAATAGGAACCGTAAAAGCTCTGTGGATGCGGATCAAAATCGCTTGCGGGGTCCGTCTGACCCATCATCGGACACCTGACGTGTTAAGCCGCCGACACCCCATTGTGCGTCGGCGGCCGGTTAATGGAATTAACAATTGTCGGGTGGGGAATTTGTAAATTCCTCATTGTCATTGTATGTATCTCTGCTAACGAATAACCTTATTGTGCGCCGAAAAGTTCAATCCTTTCTTCCATCTGCTTCTGCGATTAGGGTTGTCAGGCGTCTGGGATTTTCAGGACATATTTTGCGACGTCTGGAAACGTCCCGAAGGATTTCTCTTTTAATATATAATACTTGTACTTGTAAAGCATTATAGTTTTATTGCCATATCTAAAACAATACTTACATCGTTCAAACCATGGATTAGATATTGATAATCTTTGTGAAGGACTGATATCGATAACAATTTATTTTTTAATAACTGTCCAAAGAAATCAATAAGTTACCCACTAAACACTTCTTAGTTTATTCTTCATAAAGATTTATTCTTATTAGTCAGAGTTTGTATAAAAGTTTGTTATATGTATATACTTTCTTTCCATATCTGGCAACCCTATATGTGTTGTTATGTTTGCATGTATCTTGCGTTTCAACACCTTTCAGGCGACTTTTACAAACATTCATGGGGCCTAATTTGGAGCGATTGTTGGGTGTGAAATTATTAACGAAGCCCTCCGCGGTTTTAATTAAGAGGCTATTCAAAGAGTTTTATAATGTGAATCGCAGATTTAATAAGGCGAATCAAGGTGGGTGCGCAATAAAGTTGATGCCATGTAATGGGTTATATAATAATAAAAATATTAATGGGTGGCGTTTTAAATTAACGCAAAAATGTAGGTGGGTTTTAATTAGGCTCATTGAGATATTTATACTAAATCAAATTTTAAAATCTTTTAAGATATCAAATCTTATAGAAGCCCAAACTTTTTCTTTATAGAAGTAAAATATTCCGTAGTTAAATATCAATACAAAACGAATCTTTCGAAAAATATATCTAATTATGCATGAGTAAGAATTATTCTTTAGGCAAAAATAAAATAGTAGTACATAATTATTGATTAGTAAATAAAAAACCGTACTCATTAAAGAAAAAAAGTATACGCTTAGTTAATTTAAATAAAATAAAATATTGGGAATAAAAATTACACAAATATGGATAAGTTTATTTCATAATTCTCATTATTGTTATTTTGAAAATATTAATACTATTCTTATAAATTTAAAATGCTTGCAACAGTAATATATACTTAAAATATTTTAAGAGAGAAAGTTATAAATAAAACTTAAAAAAAAGGAAATACTCAAATACAGTACTTTCGATTATTCGGGCTAATGCTGTGGAGGAAGGGCCCGGATAATTAAAAAAACGGACAATTCAGACTAAAAAAGGTTTATTTTGTTCTAAAATATAAATGTATAATATATTTAAAGTACAGATTATATTAACTTTATTTATTAGTAAAAAAAAAATATTTCTATTGCAAAATAAATTATAACAAATGATCAATTTTTTTTAACGTACATCCAGTTCAATGTTCATTAGTAATATAAAGGTATCTATAATAATAATAATAAATTATAAACACACACTACATATTTTTTATAAATAAAAAGTTATTTTTATATTATTTTTATTATTCGCGTAATGAAATACATTAAAAAACTATAATGCTCAATTACAACCTTTCTTAAGTATCGTTTCCTTTAATCTTCTGTTAATTATAGGTAATAAAATATATGTATTGGCGAATATATGATACATACATATATTCCAATGATCATAAAATTGTGTTCATTACATACTTGTATAATTTGCTGCAAAGTTTCAAAAATATATTTAATATTTTTTTAACTCTTTTAATTATTAATTATTCTAGAAAAAGTATTTTAAAATAAACTGCTACCTTTAGAAAGCGGGCCGCGTGTTTGACACCACTGTCTTAAATGATTATAATTTTTTAGTTTCACTTGCTTATCCCCATCACTATAAAATGCTATTTATACGTTTTCAAAACGTGAAATTAATTTTAAAAAATAAAATTAAAATATAAAATTGAAATTGTATCAAGCAAAATAATAATCAAGAGTACACTGTACTTCCAAATAAAAAAAATATATAAATACAGTAGTGTTCAAAAAAGCATAAACTACAAAGTCATCATACTCGTATTTCTAAAATGTATAAATATCTACTAATATATACTGTCTTATAATCAACCGCCGTCACTGCTCCGCCAATGAAGTGGATACCTTCCATTACGGAATAAAAGGAGCACTCCAATATCATTTGGCTCTAGAATTCCCACAGTTACATAAAAACATACATATGTCCATATCATGCGTGTAAGACAAATTTCTTTGATCAATAACTTTTTTTTAAGGTAAAGGACTATATACATCCACATATAATAATTGTTCATATTAATTATTCTACCAAAATAAAAATTATTTCTGGTAAGAAAAACAAATCTAGAGGGAAAATCGTTTATAAATACTAATTTTAAATTTAGAAAATAATAACAAAATCAATCAACTAAAAATATTTTATATAATAATTTATTTAAAAATATAAATAAATAAATTTAATAATTTGTAATTAAATAAAAATCTGGAATTATCAAAAACGTATTTATTATATGTGTAATATTTATTTTATACAATAAAACATAACATACATGTGTCTGTCTGCTTGTTTGTCTGTTAGAAGAACTTTTGAAAAGTAGTGACGTGACATTTTGGCATCCGTTTCTAGGTCAACTGTTCTATTTTCAATAATTAAAATTGAGCTTAGCAGCGACGAGCTGACGACCGATTACGTGCTACTGCATTACTAAAAATATTGTATATATCGAATTATTGAAATAAATTTGTAATAACAGGATAAATAAAATTAATTATAATGAATAAATAGTGAGTTTGAATATTTTGTGGTTGTGCAGCAAATTAACATACGACTTACTATAACTATAGCCAATTCACAATATTACCGATTTAATATATGATATATTTACTGCATATTGTAATCACCACTTAAGGTATCTCAATGATTGTATCGTATCTCCTTATACATAAATTTAAACATAACTCAATCTTCATAGCGCAGTATCTGTCATGACAACCACTCGGAGAGTAGCACCCACGCGTTTTCTGCTCTATTTGCTCCGTACATAACGATTCTAGGAAGGTCAAAGTGTTACCTTTGCGTCATTAGCGTCACACGAATGCGATTCGAAAGCTCTCAAAAGCTCGGGTCATCGAGGCGCATATTTCTTGAGCCGAAACGTCAGCCAAACTAACAAATCGGATCCGAACGATAAGGAAGTCGGAAGAGGTGACCGCTTTTTCAGTGTCGTGCCACTCTTTTCGATTGTTCGACAAGTATGATAAATTGACAGCATTATACCGTTTGAAGATGATTATCCGGATGGTATTGTATAATGAAAAAAACGATTGTGATCGCGCAAAGCGAAAACACGTGTACGATAACTGCTCTGGTTTTATCCGCGGCGAACAAAGAGAGAACGTCTAAAAATATGTTTTTTTCAATTTTTGTATTAAATATTAAAAACAAATAATTATACTTAATTAACAAGCAAGTAAAAAAGTAATGATGTTTACTTAAAATTTGATTGTATGTAATTACATATTTTTTCATAAAACGCATTCACTAGATTCGTTCCGATCTTGCTCTTCAACAGAACCGCTCGATCTTTCATAATTTAATTATTACATTCCGAGAAACCCGTTCAATACAATTCTGCAATAAAATGCATACTTTTCAAGACGCATTCACTCGCAACAAAAATACCGTGAATAATGTGTAAATAAATGTAAATGCCCACTGCAACGATTCCACAATACCCATTGATTCCTTACCTCTCCTTCCATTAAATTAAATTACTACCGCGCGTTCGAAAATTGCAAACCTCGGCTCGAGATTGAAATTAGCTTTCATTTCGGGAGTCGAGTTTAAAGCAGGAGGTGTTGCCACACTACATCATAATTTACATAAACTCAAGACGAATTTGTTCACCCGAAAAACGTGTATAAGATAATGTTTATCTTATTCGAGGGAGATTAATGGTTGCTGGAAGCCGACTGACGATTCGATTATGTTTTCGAAACTGCACTCGAAAGCATTCGACAAACACTCGTGGCGAATATCCATAACTGTCCGGTAATTGATATATCCGAGCCCACATGTGGGCTGGCTTTCACGACTCATCAACAATGAATATCTTATTAAATATTTTAAAAGAAGTGTCAATCATGTCAGACGAAGCCTCGTTGACAGCTGAGCAAAATACAATTGTTCAACATGACCGTGTTTATAATACATAATACAATCTTGGGGCTAAAGCGAAAAAAAGTATACGAATGCGCGAAAATGAAATAGGGGTGATCGGATTAAAGCAAAGTAAGAGTGAACTTATTTTTAAATCTAATATTTATAAGTCTACTAAAAATATGTTGCCGTTGGGCACGCGTTATTAAATTTTATATCAAATTCTTAAGATTATTATTTTAATTAAAACTTCCAAAAACTATCAATGAAGTACCCCATATTTACGTTTATTAAAATAATTAACGATTTACGGTCCATAAACGCGCGCTAATGCCCAACTGCGAAACTTTATGTATGATTAAAATTATGTACATAAAACGTAACGAGACATTTCGTTGTGAACGCCGAAAAGTGAAATTACACGTGCTTGAATTTTACGGGCTACTTTTAATGAGCCGTTTTTGCGATTATTGCTCATTGAAATAATTTTATATTTAGCATTAATAAAGTTAATATAATAATTATTCAATTACTTTTAATATTTCTTTATCATAAGATTTTTATAAATTCAAAATGTACCTTTTAATATACAGCTATGTCTAATATGATAAACTATAAACACTTTTAAATATATATGCTTATTTACCTTAACATATTGTCTATCTTATATTTACAACTAATATTTAAATACGAACCGTTTACACATTTTACGTATTTCGTTGTCCACAATGTGACGCAGAAGTTAAAAATTCAGTAAACTGATTTTTAATTTCTACTAAAAAAATGTCATTTTAATGCTGGTGATATTGTGTCTAGGAATTTTCGTGAAATTTTATGCCTACTTAAGTTATAAGTCGGACACAAACTACATGTTTAGTTGAATATATTATTTTATAAAAAAAAATTTTCCCATATAATGCCGTTACTATCATTGAAAATCCTAAATATTAATGTTTAATTCAAACCATTAAATTTAAAAATTCTTAATAGATAGCAAAAGTAATATTTAAAACGCAAAAAGTTTAGGGTCCGGTATTCGTGCACTCACTAGCTTCAGTACCTCACGACAGTGAGGTAGCGACAGCTAGCGTTTATATACACATATAATGTTTTTTATTTATTATTTCATCAGTTATATATGTAAATGTATAACTATCTGGGGTACCTCAAAACAATGAAATATCGACCACCGTACATGTACGGCGATACTCCTTAAAGGGTTAAGTGGTCCAGGCAATATTTTTTTTTATATTTATTTACGCATAAGTAAAGAATAACTCATTTTGTGTTGACAATTTGCTACATTAAAATTATAAATTAAATATGTATACATTTAAAAAAATATATTAAGTACACTTAAAATATTCATTATTATATTTTAAAAAAAAATTAGAAAAATAAGAGGCCAAAAATAACAATTATGTAGTTATATGATGTTTTATTTATTAACTTAATTTTATTTAATTAGATTTGCGTGAATTAATTAAAAATATATTTTTTTATCTCTTTGCAATTATTTTTGGTAAATCGTTAAATATCTTAAATAGAATATATTTTAAAGAATTTGTGCCAAACTTCACAGAAAATGCTTGAGGGATGTGTAAATCATCAGCAGCTCTAATTTCATTATTATGTAGCTCTTTTCTATTACTTAATTTAGTATTTATAATCGATTTTTCGTCTTGCATTTTTTTGTTACCATTAATAATTCATATTTTGGAAGAATAGTTATAGGAAAAATTTTAGTTTTCTATACGTCTTTTATGTGAGCATCGAAGTGCATGTTTAATAAATTTTTATTGCACTATTTTGAATAACCTGAAATGATTTTAATTTAAATGTATTTGTATATGTGCATTATACATGTTTAATCTAGTTTTATTTTAATTAAAAATTGCTATTCTTTGGTCACGAGATCTTTTTTACATTGTTGTTAATATATTATATGTTTGTTTTTTTTTAAATGTATGTACGTTAGAATGATCACTAAATTATAACGAATTGTGCAGGTGGTTGAAACCCCCACAGTTTTGGTAACAAAGTATGTAAATATTGTTATTAATTAATAATGTTTTTAAATGTCAAAGTTTATGTCCATATATGGCGTTAAACTCAAAATGTGGGTTCAAACACTGTTCGTATAATTAGGCAATGTAATTATTTTCATGATAACATCTTCAGTGTACTAGCAAATTGTTAATGGGATTACTATAAATATAACTCATAAATATTCTTTGAACATTATACTACTACAATAATTTTAAAATTGGGACTATCTCAATAAGCATCTACTACTTATCTTTCAAAATGGAAGAATGTAACAATTGATTTAACTCTAATTCTTCGTGGCCGTATTGCGTCATAAAAAAAGTATTATATCTGATGAAAATGATATGGTAAAATTGAAGAGAAATCTGAAATTGATTATTGTATTTAAAGTTTTATCAGTTTTTGAGTATTAATAATAAAAATATTATTTCTTAAAAATATTAAAACATATAGTAGTGCTTTGAAATACGAGTTTAATTCGTTTTGTGTCGGAATTCATAGCTCAAATTACTCATTTGTCAAATCCATTTTTCCCAATAAAATTTTTATTTAAATGAAAGAAAATTAAATTGGTTTAATAGCAATTGATATGGTACATACTATCTAAATTATTGATAAATAAAAATAAGTTACGAAATGCATTTTTTTTCTTGTATGTCGAGTAGTTTTTTTTAGATTGCTCAAATCTTAAAATATTTGGAAATCAAGTTACTCGTCGAGGCTCCCTTGTATATATATATATATATATATATAAACACAAACAAATTGGAAGGATTGGAAGACTCTTGTTCTGGAGTATAAAAAATGCATAATAAAGCAAAGCCCTAGGACTAATGCAAATATTATGAAGTTAAAAAATACCAAAAGGAAATTGTTGGAAGACTGTGAACGTCACTGTTTTAATTACGATGAATGCAATTCGACCCATTTTTTTATTATTTTTGATGTAAAAATTTTCAGACCACATAGGGATTAATCACTGCACTGGGGCTTTTATCTACATTTTTTTAAATATCATATGTACCATGCTTTGACTTTCTTTAGAAAAAAATTATATCACAAAGATGGTACATTTATACTACCCCAGGGCAAGACATAATATTGCTTAATTTATTCAGAACAAAAATATCATGTTTTTGTTTATTGCAACAAATGGTTTACTGGACGAGAAAACAATGGTACATATTTTATTTGATGTTCATAAGAATCGCCAAAGGCATTCTACGCCGATGGTCGAAGCACCAAGCGCTGTCTTTATATAATATATTTATACAATTCACATATTCTTTGGTGCGATTTTGCCAATTTTCTCCGGCTGTAACCCCAGCCCAACAATGGCTGGATTGGAGATTAATCAAAAATATTATTCTTGCGGGAATGTTCCCTTTCATACACACGTATTGGAGTCGCCTTTGTGTCTGCTGGGGACAAAAAGTCAAGCAGGATCCACTTATCCCCGTTTCTGCCGTTTTCTTCTCTTTGAGAAAACACATAAGCCGGCCTTTATCCCCTTTTGACTGAGGGGGTGTCTTGCATGCGGATGATCTTTTTGTTTACCGAACGAAGGCAGTGCCCAAGGGCATCTGCCCTAAAATATAATACACAGAACAACGTCAAATTTGTATACATCTGTGATATCTGCATACATGAGCGTGAGCGAACGAATTCATTTACATGCCATTGCCCAATTAAACATTTCGCATGCGAACAACGATGTTCTCTTTTTCTTGTATTTTTTTTAATTAACACACAATGCGTTCAAGAAATATGATAATTTAATTAGTGCTTTTCCAGGATTTATGCTTCCATTTATGCAATTTTTGCAACCATGTGTGTCTTGCATTATGCGTATGGTTAATATTAATTTTTAAATACATTGTAAGAATTCTTTTTACATGAACGTTGTACATAAAATTATTAAGTGCTCTATATTTATAATTCAATTTTAATATAATTATTAAAATTATATTATTGTATTTTATAATGGTAAATAAATAAACGACTATTTAAAATACACCTAATTCATTATGATACGTGGAAATTGTTATGTTGTATTTTATAAAATCAAATAGTATATTATTAAATATATGAAGATTCTAAGGTAAATATGAAATATAATATGCCTTAGCTTAGAGATTTCCTACATTCTAGCTGAACAGCTGCAGTACTTTTCGATTTATGAAGTTCTAATATCGAACCAAAAAGCAACTCGTGAGTTAATTTTATATAGTATATTCGTTATTTATTTATTATTATTTAATATTGCATTTATAGTTAATAATAAAAAAAATCAGTGATTCTATTAGTTTTATTGCTTTGGTTTATTCTACTATATTTTAATAATTTATTTATTATGTTAATTTATTTTACATATTTATTATATATTATTCGGCTTTTGTGGATTTTTTTATATCAATACGGAGGCTTTCAATATCTTATAAAATATTAAATATTTTTTGTTATGTTATTTTATTCGTACTCTTTAATTTATTGGTATTATTTTGTATAGAAATCATTTATAAAAAAATAAACTTAAAATAATATTATATAAAATAAGAAAATAATTATTATTTACTCAGTTATATATGTAAATATATTACAATTATATTATATCTAAATATATAACTATCTGGAGTACCTCAAAACAGTAAAAGATCATCGAGCTCGATAGGGAATCTTATGATGCCGACGGTTTACCGTTATATTCTAATTAGAATCCACTACTATTTGCCTCTCAGCCATACACCGTGGGGGTGTTACCCTGCGCTTCTAAAGAAATATTTACCATTTTATTTTTATTATATAATAATGCTCTTTTCTTATAATAAATATAAATATTTTATTGCTTTTGGAAACAAAAATAGTAGGAATGCATTTAATATTGACTATAATAATTATATTTATTTAAAATATCGTTGAAATTCCGCACAAAATTAAAAAAAATCAGATACATAAGTAGTAAAATTATGGAATGAAGTTAGTGGTATTGTAGATTAATCAAATTTATTCATTTAACAATCCATAACTGACGCCGATCCCCTAGAAATAAAAGTGGGAGTGGTGTAGCATGCAACGAAGAAATAGTTAAAGCATGCTCTTTCGTGTAACGGTACTTCGTCCAGACGACATTAGAATCTTATGAAGCAAACCGTCGAGCTCGATAGGGAATCTTATGATGCCCGCCGTACATGTACGGCGATACTCCTCAAAGGGTAAAAATATCGTTGGATCTGGTAATTCTTATAAGACTTAACATAAACGAATTAACCAAGCCCAACTTGATTTAACGAAAGTATTAAAACTAACTACAGATTTAAAAAAAATATTAAGTTAATTTATGTTTAGGTTAGGTTTGAGTTTGATTAATTTATTTTTAATATTGTAGTATTTTGTAGAAGGATGTGACATCATAATTCTGCTAATCATGTTGATATAACATATCTTCACTTGTAATATACATGTATTATAAAATAAATTATAAATGGAAGTCTTATAAATACAAGATTAATTATTTTTAATTATATATAAGCATATGTAAATAAAAATAATAATATAAATAAAAAAAGCTAAGTTTTGAACCATTATTAAAATATTTCTTCATGCGATACGCAAATATCTTAGTATTTTTCTTCAATTTTTAATTTCTGAATATTTTGTATAATATATCTAATATTTCATTTTATATTTCTTGCATTATTCAAAATTGGTAAATTTTTTGAAGGATTTACGTTTATAATATTATTTATTTTTTAATCAAATATGTTTATCTACTGTTTAATTAAGTAAATATAAATAAAAAAATAAATAATAAAAGCGGAAAAAAATCAACTTAGCATACAAAATCAAAAATTTAGATCTGTACCAGTGTTTCTTTATTACAATAATGAAACCCGCTATATTCTTATTTCTGCAAATTAACATAGGAATTTAACATATATTTGCATTTCCGTACAATATTCCTTTTCATTTTTTATACTTATCTACTCATTATAATAAATTATCTCTTTCTTGTAATAAATATATTAACATTATTTTTTTTTAAATACTAAAATACAACGCATCTTTCATATTTCTCTAATCTACCCATTCCAATCTCTTAATCATAATACATTATATAATACTTAGAATACCTAAGAATATTCTGATAAGATTATTTTAAGTCGATTTCAATATGTTGAAATACAAAGCATCATTCTAAAAACATAAATGTAAAATTCAATTAAAATATTGAAATCAAACAAATATTTTTACATTTGAAAATTTTAATTCTAACTACAATAAAATTGATTACTAAATAAAAATCGAGAGTTTATAATTTATAATTATTATTTTTGTCGATAACCTAGGTTTAATCTTTCTCAGTATTTAATAATCTCACGAATCAATGTAATCGACAAAAAATAAGCTCAATAATAAAAAATGCATTATATTGTAACTCATATTCGTTTTACAATATTATACATTTAAAAGAAGGGAGGTCGAAAACTTTTTGGGCTGATATAATGGTACTAGACGCATTATAGACTAGAGTTATGTTTAGTAAAGTTATTTAAACTGTCATTAGTTAATTTACGACTTTTGTGGAACTTTTTAAAGTAAATTGATCATAAACTTTTTCAAATACTGTGCAGTGATAAATGATAAAATGCCAGCAGAAAAAGGGCATAGAACCAAATTAATAATGATATGGCAATCAATTTGGGATAATGTTCTTCATAACACAATGGCCAAAAAGTAGGCAGCTGAATTTAAACATGGAATGAAAATAGTGAGAATAATTATCGTAATTAAAAGTCTGCAACTATTTTATTGAAAGAAGCACCGATTTGATTAACGATATGGTCATGACAGATCGATCAAAGTTCGGGTAATAAAAATGATTATCGACATCTCCTATAAACAAGTTCTCCTATTGACATTTTATCTGTCCGTTTGAAAGCTGATTCTGATATATTTTTGTAAAGTTTGTTACTATTAAAAAGCCATTGGCTTAACATTATCAGCCTTAATTAAAGTAACAGTTGAAATTTGACAGTTGACGTTTCGCAACTGTCAAATTGAGCTTCATAGACATTTTAGAGCAGCATATTAGCGCCTATCAGTTAAATTATATTTTTCGTAGAAGAAATATATATTTACTGGTAAAAATGTATTCGGACTTAACTAGTGAAAAATATAACTTTATTAAAAAATAAACATTCACTGTAACATTTATACATCGGATGTACATAAATAATGATAAGTATGTAAATATATATATTATCTACTACTACATATATAAAAGTTGATAAAAATTACCTGGCAGATTTTCACTGGAAAAAATATCTACTGGTCAAAATATATTCCGATATGATTTTACTGAAATGACATATTTAAAAAAATATTTTCGGGATAGATTGGAGACTGTTTTTTCTAGGTTTTCTTTTAGGAATAATCACATAAAGCTAAATGTGTTATTTATTTATTTTACTTCATAAATCCAGTCGCCAAATTTTCGTTAATACAATATATAAAAACCTTAAATTTAGTTTATTTTTAGTTATTTCTTTATTTCTTCCTTAGGTATTCGACTTTAATTTCCAGATCGAATACCTAAATCTACTGCTACTAGTTTACATTCGTTGAATATATCCTCTTATGTCTAATATTTTTTCAACGTTCAAACAAATTTTAGCGCAAATGGGGCCGCGTCAAAAAACTACAATCTGCCTCTTTGAATAATAATGTTTATTGTGAATGTACTACTTTGAAAGTGAGCGCTTTTGAAGGCAATGTTCCGCTCCTTTTATTTCTTGTATGTATAAAAAGGGCTGAAGGAACTTAATCTCACTTTTTTATAAATATATTCTTGTTGTGATTTTTATCAGAGTCGGGCCCCAGGAATTTGTGCCCTCCCCCCACCTCTCGGCAGGCCTGATCATTACAGTATCATTGGACTAAGTGTATTAATAAATGTATTTTAAAAATAATGTAAAGAAATATTAATATACTTGCGAAACAAATGTTTCTTGGCTAGAGATCGGCACATGATGGTCAAAAAATTGATTCCAAAATCCATCAATAGATTAACAGATTTTACGACGAATTTTAGTAATTTGACAGATCTATGGTAAGAATTACAATAATTTTTAAATAGTCTATTAAATTCCGTAAGTAACTACCAAAATAAAATACTGGAATTTGTATCAAGTCATTCAAAAAGGCTTCAGAAAATAGAAATTTTATTAGGAATGACTACAACGGTAAAACAATTTTAAGCGTGATGCCTTAGAACTTAAACGATTCATGTAAAAAATACATAAAAATAACTATTTATATTAATGACAGATTTACATTTAATAAATAATATTGTATTACATATTTTAAGTGACTGTCGGTAAACTTTCTCATCTTAGTAAAATTCTGATGTTATCTTATTTATGCTATCGACTATTGTTGTATTAATATAAGTTCCAATTAGACATGCCTGCTTTTGTTGCGAAATACAAAACTATATTTTTTCTTCTGGTATTGATACAATATTCTTTTATTCTAGCAATTTAGTAGAATCCATTTGGAAGGGTATTCAAGATGCTCCCGCAGCTACTACGCTTTTATTCCAATTTCTCACCAAATTCAGAAGCTAATCAAACAATGCTTCGCAGCAGGACCGGTAAATAATTTTTGTCGTATTCATCATAGACAAAACAGTAAATTTCTTAGATTTTGCCCTTTTGTGAAACCCTCGAGGACTAGACAATAAATTTTATTCGCCCTTGAAAGTGACGAATTTGCGGACAAAACAGTTTGTTTTCGGTTTGGAAACAATGCGACGAGTTGCACTCGTAAGCTGTTGATTTATTGGTGGCAATGAAGCGACTGCCATAAAACTATAAAATAAAAAAAAACTACAATTGACCATGCTGGATAGGTGGAAATGGTTAAAAATGGTGTTTTAACCTTTGTTTAAATGCCATATATCATGCAGTTAAAAACAATAAAAAAATACTGACCGCAGGTACTTATTTACTGCGGCTTGCTTTGACGGATTGTTTCCAAAATTTGATATTATTTAATTTATTTATAATTATTATATAAAAATATATTATTATATAATCATAAGCTATTTTATATTTTAGTAGTGTAATAATATAAATATTTTTTGGACTAATACGTTTATATATAAATGTTTGAGAACCCAGCTCTATGGGTAGATAACCACCAATTGACAAACTTAAAACTCATAAATTTTAAAGTCGGTTAATTTTTCGAATGCGGGCCATATCTCGCCTATCCAAACTCGTAAAATAGATCCAATCGTCGATTCGTAACGGAACAGGATTTTCATAGAGCCCACACATCCTGCTCGGTGGGCACAATTTGACACGGCCCTAGGGAACAATCAAAGAGACCGGTGAAAATATTCAATTAGATTGACTTTAATTCAATCAATTCACTAAAGAGATAAAGAATGAGTCAAACTACATTAAAATATAACAAAGAACCCTTTCAGTTAAAGTTAACCGTTAGTTTTGTCTGACCGGGCGCAATCGGAATTATTCTGTATCTAATTTTATTTGTAGCAAAAAATAAATTAAATATTACCTTAAAATAATATATTATAACAATACTCTTTCAGTTCAAGTTGACCGTTATTTTCTTCTTTACAGTTCTAGTTATTACTTTTAAAAACCATTTATTACTTAATTTATTGTCGTATCCTTTCAAAATACAATATTTGCATGTTCCATTTCGCTTGGCATTCGATATGTATGACATCTTTTCTAAAGGAGAAATTCTCCAGAAACAAAACAATCAACCCTTACGGTTAAACTTAACCGTTACTTGCGTACGCCGCCGCAATTATTCGGAGTAAACATTGTCCCCAGTTACAAAAGCCTAGTTATAATTTATTGACGCGTCGTAAACGTGTTAACGGTGCCAGTTATCTTTTGACTTTCTAAATTTCGCCAAAGTTTAACGGGACATTTTACGACCACGCCGCAAAGGTATTATAAATTGACGGAAGGTCGGATTAGTGTTTTTATTGTTTGGCGAAAATATTTTTGCCATTGTCGGATATATTTACGACCGTCCATTAGTTAATAGGGATCTGAAAATGTTTGTATCGATTTTGCCTTTTCAAACAATGAATGTATGCGTTTATAGTACGGCCGCCATAATTTACAATCGATTCATGTTTTAGTGCTCTTCCCACGGACATAATTGAAGTCTTCGACACCATTAAATCACATAATCATGACTTATGGCCCATCAACAAGTGTTCGTAACGCTACCTTCATCGTCGATGTTACGATCAATGATGAACAGTGATTCAAATTTTATATAAACTCATACGCATATCTGATTTAAATTTGTGTTTGATCAATGAAATTTATTGCTGGGAGTGGCTTTAAAGCTTTTATTGACCTTTATTACATGATATCAATAAATGCGGTTTATATGAATAATATTAAATATATCATCATTGAAACTCATGGTATTTAATACATATGGTTCAGATATAAACTAGTCTAATCAGATTGGTGAAAAGTGCAATAAATATTCTTAGATTATTTTTTAGTGATAACCTGAGAATTTCAGGTTTAAAATCAGGGATCTGGCTGTTATTGATGATTGAAAATATTATTATAAAAATATATAAATAATATATTATTTATATTGTGTTTGCTTCTAGATACAAATCACATTCGTGGTGTGCAGGTCTATGCATTATGCATTCTGCTATATATCCACTTTGATATAATCAAACGTCTATAAATCAGACACACATCCAAATTAACCGAGCGATGGCCCACCAAATGGACCGCGACCCCTCGTTCTCAATCCCTTAACAGTCTCCGCACCATACCGACATCGAATCGCTATCAATCTTGCTTAGGATACATGTAAATTGCTAGTGTGCTCACCCAACGACCTTATCAATCTTCATTCGACGCTCGATAAAATTTTAAACTTTCATACGACCGACCTAACAAAGAATCCGTAAGAGAAGGACTTCCCAAACGTTTCCACCCAATTATTTATAAATTTGTCATTGTATATAAAATAACCGAGGAAGCGAGCAATTTGCTACGCAAACAAACGCGATCATTATGCATCGTTCAATATAATTAAATTCATATTATATATTCATCAACATTGATACCCATTTAATAAATATTTTTAACCCTTTTTCATTAAATTTATAACAAAAACATGTCCAACATATGGTGCGTGGAAGCGTCGTTAAAATAAACTATTTTTTGCTCGTCGAAACGCGCTAAAGTAATTTTTGATTGATGCGTATACTTATACAAAATAAATATGAACAAATAGTGGTTACCGTAAATTTTATTTCAAATTTATTACCGACAAGCAAGAAAAAGCGCCATATGTGAAAATGTATAAAATAGGCAAAGTGGAGCTAAGATAACATCTACTATCGGCACCATAACGACATAACAGGTAACCCATAGGATGTGAGCACCTGTCGTTCCTTTCGCCGATCTCCGAAAGATAAGACCCTCGTTTGCTTTAGCAGCCCAAATTTGTCGGCAATTATTTAAGTATACAAACATCGTGTGATTATACATAATTCTTGTGTGTTTAATGTAACTATTCCGAACCCCAAGTCCAAAAAAACATATGTCTAACATTTTTTAATCATATTTTTATTTATTTATTATTTATTTATTTATTAAAATTATAACCATCGTGACCTGACAGGCAAACCTAATGCGTCACGATAGTCAAAAGTACTAATACATCATAATACATACAAATATAAACAAGACAAAACAACAGACACAAATCACCTCAACAGGTGTGCATTGTCCCATACGAACTGAACCAAAACTCCATAAGTGCAAGAGAAAATGTCAATATTACTATGGACAGAATTGAGCAGATAAATAGCCTTGGCCAGAGAAGAGTTGGCAAGTGCTCCAGTTCTACACTTAACAGGCAAGAATAGTGGACGCGACCGAGAACTATATCCACCTTCAGGAGCCCACATTTGAAGCTGCTCGAGCACTGAAGGATTGTCTACGATGCCCTTGAGCAATTTCCAGAAGTGTTTAATTACATAAACACTTCTGCGAGTCGACAAAGAAACGTATCCCAGGGCTCCCAAAATAAAAGCACTGGGAAACAAGAACGGATAATACCCGTATTCCTTCAAGTATAAATATCGAAGAAATTTACGTTGTACTTTTTCCAGCTTCAATTCATTACATTGATTCATTACGCCTGGGATCCAAATGATGGAGCTAGTTTCTAGTATGCTGCGGACTAGAGTATCATAAAGAGTGCGCAATACTAAAGTATTCCTGAAGTAACGCGCATTTCTCAAGATAAAACCGATTTGCTATGAGTCTCTGCAATGTGCTGGCTAAATTTCCAACGTTCTTCGAAAGTCACTCCTAAATCCTTAGTTGAAGAAAACCTTTCCAGAAAATATCCGCCTAGATGGTATGAATATTTTTCCGGCGTTAATGACCTTGAAAATGAAATTGTGTGACATTTCTTTACACTGAAAGGCAATTGGTTATAGCAAGCCCATTTCCATATAGAGTTGAGATCCTCCTGTAGGTCGAGGGAATCATAAATCGAATGCATTTTCTTGTAAATTTTCAAGTAATCCGCATATAATAAAAAATCTGAATGCTCTATTATGACTTACATATGTGCAAATTGAAGTCAAAATTGATCACAATATTTGTTTAAAAATATATAACATATCAATAAAAAAATATTTATTATTATGTGTCTATGAAAATAAATATATAATATATTATCAGTAATTATTTATTTTTTACAGTATTTTGCAATTACAATTTCCATATTTTATATTTTTTTGTACTTTATGCAAATTTACTTGCTTTATTTTTATTTTACTTTATTCATAATTTATAATTTTTTTTGTAAAATATTAAATATATTTTTTTTATATTGAATTTTGCAATACAGTAAATTTCAACCGATTTTTATGTACTGTAAAGTAATTTTTTAAACTTGATCTTTTAACATAGTGATGCTGATTGACTAGGAACTACACACAAGAGATTCCTGGTAAATATAAAATATCATACATTTCCAGAGGGATATATTATTATAAAACGAGGACAATTTAAATGTGCAGTATATAAAATAATTGTTCCATAAAACGAATTGTTTGTGGATTACTGTTGGACAGATTAGATGCGAGCGAGCATTAGTCAGAACAATGAACACCTTATGAATAACTCTGCAAAGAATCCTTTTCCGAAGAAAAAATCCGGAGATTTACCATTAAAAAATGCACAAACAATTCGTTTTATGAAACAAAGTATTTATTTAAATGCATATATTTCCTAAAATAATTCTCTGTTAAATTGGACCTTAAAAAATCGTTGTAGAATTAAGATTTTAATTATTTATTAAAATGTATAATATAAACTACGCATTATATGGCTGTATTCTTTTCGAAAAAAATCCTTCTGAATTTAAAAAATATAAATTTACATTTGGGTAATTTACTTTGATACTTTGATGAAATTGAAAAACCAATTTAATATAAAAACAAATATTACCTATTTTTAAAAAATTTTTAAATTTAATACCTCAAAACTTTACTGATTATATTATTTAGACTTTTAAAGTAATTTATGTTATATAGTTTTTTTATAAATTTAATATATAATGTTAATGACTAAATCTATTAATATTTGTTTTAAAGCACTGTATTTATTATATGGTCAGATTCTAATAAAATAAATAAGGTCAGATTCTTTGGGTTAAGGGATAATTTAATTCAACTTTTAGATGTCAAATTAAATTACTCATTAACTTAACTTAAGTCTAACCTTAACTTTACTTAAGATTAACATTTAACTACCACCACAGGGCAAGCGAGTCTATCAAAAAAAAGCAGACGCGAAAACTGTATACATAATGTACAGAAGCTCTGTACCTACAGATTATTTTTTTTATACAAATATGATATATAGCTTTAAGTAGTTCAAATTATTTAATAAAATGCTAATTACTTGTAAATATGGCAAAATTATGTCGCCATTTAATCCCATAATATTGTCTGCTAATGTCACCAATTTTTAAAAAGCTTATTTAATCCCACACTTACCAAATGTACTTACCATAAAAGGTATTTATATCTGATTTTGATTTAACCCTCGTCAAAATTAGGTTAATTTCAAGCTCGGCACTGTTCGGAGACATAACTCTTCCAGACACTATTGTCTGTAATCACCTGTCCCTAGATGCAATCGCCGCAAAACAAATCAGCCGAACGGACACGTCGTTATCTGATTTGTCAGCCTGTTTCTGTTAAACACACATTGTTTTTTGTAGATACTGAAAATTATTGTATTTAACTATCTGGCGAAGATATAAAAACAAAAAAAACTAGACGTCTGCCTCAGATCCAGGTGCAAAAGTTTAGTAGTCCTAAACACACCCCTAGCCCGGATAACATTCCGCAAAGAGAATTTTTTAGAGCCGCCGGCCTTGTAATTAGGCTCTATCCAGGTATGACAAACAAACCGAGAGGAAATGAGTTGTTGGTTATGTGTGTATAAAGATTTTTTACCTATTTTTTTCGTACACTCCTTATAAATGGGAGAATGATATTTAATAAAAATAAGGGCTATGATTATTCGTCACTTTTAGCTTATTTTTTCATTTTATTATATATGATATTTTACTGAATATAGTTCATTAAAAAATAAATAAATATAAGTTAATTATCTAGCATAGTTTAAGATGCGCTGGCTCTGGCGCAATATGTTTTAATACAAAAATAGTATCGCAGTGTTTCATTGCTTACAAAATTCATACACTAAAACATGTACGTAATACGTTTAAGCAAATAACAATATTTTAATTTTGTATTCAATAAATATTTTTTATCATTTATTTATTTCATGAGAATTTAATTAAAATGTTATATAAAAATATTTAAACCGTTTAATAAAAATTAAAACAAAATAATAAAAAAATAAACCTGAGTTTTGGAGAAAGAATAATAATTCATTTATGTTATATTGTTTTCACATACGTAACATAGAAATAAAAAAATAATATTATAATAGGATACTATATTGAAAATAAAGCTTTTTTTATTTATATTAAAGACAATTTATGATTAACCGTTTTTAAACTAAGAAACTGCAGACTGTTTTGTATGTTTTAAACTAATTTAATATAAATATAAAAACTTTTGGAGTCAAATAATTCAAAACCTTACTAGTTATATTATTTAGACTTTCAAAAAGTGTTGTGAAATTTTAAATTACATGTAATAATCAACTATTATATAAAGGTAATAATTTATAATATTTGTTTTATAGTAGAATTCAATTATATTGACTGTACATTTTATAGGGTCAGATTCTAAACGAGACCAAAAGTGGTTTCTATGATGTTTTTTTTTCTTGTCTCTCCCTTTCCATATGAAAGAGATCATAACACATATTTTAAATCATGCTATTATATGGGGGTAGAGGATATCAAAATATTTTCTGAGCTTTTGTTGATGCGTGTCGCTCAGAGCTTTTGCCTCGTAAGCTCAGTGATTTGTAGATATCGATTTTTTTCTTGGGATGTTTTTTTTCATTCTCATTTTACGACATTCACCCTCGTATATTTTTATTTTTTCACAAGAGCTTAGCATATTAAATATCTATAAAGTGCAGCAACAAAAAATATAATCATCGAGACATATGTTTGTATAATTTTATTTTATTGATACCACACATCAAGGCTATACAATGAAAACATGACACGTTGGTCAAATAATTCCACGAACAACCGAGCATTTACTCTCGAATAAAATATTTTAAGATCGATCGTAAAAAATGATGATGCCTCTTAAAGGCACAGTGTGTAACGTTTTATTAATCGAACGTCGACAGATGCGTATTTGGTTTATGAAGAACAACCATTAATTAGTCTGCTAGTAATAAATTGTTCGATTAAAGACTACAGCTGCCAGTAGTCGTTGACGTAACGACTGATCTAAACTCGTTTGGACATTGACGAAATTAAATCATACAAAAACAATATTGGATTTGATTATGCAAATTAATAGTGGTGGTACGGCTTAGCGTGCACATAAAAATAAACATTTATAACAATTATGCCGACGAAATTGAATCGCTTTTTAAAGTTGATTAATGCTAGCCATACAGTGTATATTTCAATCAGTGCGTCGTAAAATGGAATATTACGACGGTGAGTATTTTTTAAAAGTGTAATTAATCGTTACGTAAGAGATGTTAAAACGTTCACGTAGTCATTAGATTAATGTACGCAGTAGTGGCTCTATCGAGGAGCTGCAGAGTCGCAATATACCAAATAAATTTATGAACATTGAATTCTTCGATTAAATAAATTTTTATTTGATAATTTCTCTAAACAAAATACGATTTTTCAATTTTCTTAATGAATCTTACAAGATCAATAATATTTAATTAAATTAAAGATGCATATTGAACCAATTATTTAGCAATGTGTTAAGTGAAAATTTTCATGTGAATCAAATATATGATTTAACTGTAGGTTTCTAGTAAAAAATACATATAATATATTAACACATCCATCTGTTTTTCTAACATCGTTCCAAACATTAAACTGTGATTTTTTGGTTAGCAATTATATATGTAAATAAAGGTTAAATTTGCAAATATCTAATATCTCGAAACTATGTTTATGCTAGTTAACATATTCTTGCATTTAATTATACATAATTATTTTTGAATACGATAAAAGATTATGAATATATTCCTCATTTACAATTTATTTTCTCGACGAAATCATTACAAATGTCTAATTAATGAAAGTTTAAGCTATTATATAATATAGTTTTGCGACCAGATTTTGCGTGGAATTTCAGCAGGCAAGATTAAAATGCCAAACAAAGTTCTAACAGTGGACATTCCGGCTCTGAACCGACGACCTCTCCGACTCATTTTGCCCACAATGGAAACCCAGAGCTCGACGGCATAATGAGCTGGAGCTGATTAAACTTTCAACGTTTACGGATGCCGCTTATTAAGCGATTCGCCACATAAACAATTTTCGCGGACGTTTCTCCTAAAGCTTCATTATGCATAATTGCAACGTGTGTTCCATATGATCACGCCGCGTCGTGCAGTCCGTGCGCGCCTTTCTTCGGGGGGCAAACACAAATAATAATAGAGATGTTAAGGATATCATTCGCCTCTCGAAGCACTACCAGCACCAGCCAGAGTGCAATTAAGCTGTCACAGTGTTTGCTCATCAAAAACGTCGACTTTCACGACGTGCTACAGCTTCGTTTCATAATATATATTTATATTATAATGTTTGTTTGTGCGAGAGAATGTAATTTGGGCATGGGGTGTTTTTTTATTCAGTGTTACATATAAACGACTATTCAGATATTGCAATGAAACAAATATGTATGAACTCTCGCTTAATTTTATTAATTTTCTGAAGCACGTTAATTTAATCCCTAACCAGTCCAATTAATCTCACTTCCAATTTTTTTTTAGTAAACCAAACTCCATCCAATTTGTTCCAATTGGTTTCTGCAGTACTCGTTCCATATTTCTTTTTTTGTTTAACGTGTTTATTTCAAAAATATTCATGGGTACAGTCCGTCCAAGATATTAACGCTCATCGTCACAGTATTGGTGAGAAAATATTATAGAGTGTACATGTGAAATTACAAGTGCAATTTATTTTTAGTTTTTTAATTTAATTTGTTGAGGAAAGTGTAAAATATCACTTTCTTACTTATTTTGTTTATATTATTTATACATATTTGCCTCAAAAACATGATAGCAGTTTTGAAATCACTCTCCAGATTGAATATCTGTTTAATATAATATTTTAAAAAAATACCAATAGAATAAAATAGGAATTGTTTTATTAATTACAAAACTACTATAATTTTTAATTCAATTTCTAACGTATGGTCACCCTACCCTTAAAACAAACCTTATTTAGTATTGGTAACGTTCTCCTATCGGTGTAAACAAATTCGTGGAAAACTGTATATGTATGCATCCATGCGTACACGCAGCCCTATTTCCAACACAACGATGATGAGCGCTAACATCTTGGATGGTATACAGACATGTTAAATACACAATACTGGTTCATAACCATTTCCATTGTTTACAATTAAAAATTAAAAATAATAAGTTATCCCAAAGTATAATAAAGTAAAGATTCTAAGAAAAACACATAAAACCTTTTACAAAAAAAAATATGTATATATATATATATATATTAAATATAACACATACATAATTAAACACATACGGAACTAAAAATGTGCATTTTTTTCCATAAGTATTGAATTTATTTTTAATATAAATTAAATTTTAATTAATAAAATATTATTCAATAAAATTATTAATTTTCATTGGTATTCAACACATAGTATTGTTTAATAGACGTTTTATATTTTAATTTAGTTTCTTCTATTTAACATTACCAAAATATTTTTTGTGGACTTGATTAGGAATAAATTTTACTTATATTTCTAACTCCCTTGTATGTTTCTCTATTTTTTTTTAATAATTTTTAATTACTAATATATTTTTTAAATATTCAAAAAATATATATATATTTCATTTAAAATTTGTAACATTAAAAATAACCATTTATGGGTTTGCTTTTGAAATTTTATAAGCACACAAAAAATATTCAGCATGTTTATTATTTTTATTTCTTGTAACCAACCTGATTATTTGACAGATTTCTTAATGTGTAATGGTGAACAGTTTAAAAAATATATTCAACTAAATAATGGTACACACCTAAAATTGATGAGCTGGTCATCCCACGTCATTTTTTACAACTCCTCATAGCTCCCGCCAAAAGCATCATAGTTTTTTTTGGCAAGCTCATTGAGAACCTAGATGAGTCCTGGCTGCGACGGGCAACAATAAGGGATGGCTCTCACGGCTCTCCAGGACACTCTAAAGCTCACAGCTGAAAGTAGCCGAGCATTGACGGATTGTCGACACCACCCCTCAGCAATTTCAAAAAGTGCTTCACTAAATGGACACTGTCTTCCAACACTCGTATTGTATTCCAACACTCGTATCATAAAGGCATTAGAATACGACCTATATCTGTTACTGGAGAATATAAATTACTGCACTGTCAAGTTTTATTCTTTACAGATGTAATTTCTTTCTTGTTTAATTTTATTACATGTATTTTTTTGTTGTCATGTTGTTTGTACATAGTATGTATAATACATATTAGGTTCATAATATATTTATACAAAAAAAATTTAACAAAATTTTTTTGAACAATTTTTATTGAAAAATATGCCATTTTTACATTTATTTCAATAAAAAAACAAATATTTTTACCCCCAATGTGGCGTATTTTTAATTCCTGGCATTTTTTATTATTAAACGAGATAACGTATTGAGATCTTTAATCTATTAAAAAAAATGATGACAATCTGAATAAAACTATGGCGGTTATCCGGTCCTCAAAATCCGAATATCTCACATGATCAATAAAAATATATTTATTTATTTTATTAAAAATTTTTCCTTATTTATATTTTTCTTTATGATTTTTTTTTATACACACTATTTTGAATTAGATGTTGATGATTTTAATAAAAGTTATATTTTACATAATTGTTAAAAAACATATTAAATTTTTTTATTTTCCAAAATATATTTTTTTTAATTTCTTTGCTTTTTTCTAGGATTTTTTAGCTAAAGTGTACAAATATGATATTTAATTAAAAGAGAAAAATCAATCAGCCCAAATCATTCCGTGCTCCTGCTTGATTACTTGACACTATTTTATAATTTTAATACAATAATCTATATATACTTACACAATGACAAAAACATAATTTATCCACAACACTAAACAGACGTTACAGCAATTTAAAAGTTGGGAGTATCAGCCGTCAAGCGTCAAACTTGAAAATTCAATTACGTAACATTACACTGTCGTCGTTGAGGATGGCATGCAGCAATTTAATTTGGTTTGGGCTTAATTTTAATCAGGCCTCGATGTGTATCCGCACCTGTCTCTCCCCGAGCGCATGCATCGGTAAACAAAGGTATTAATTTATTCCGCGGGTATTATGCCGCGGCATATGATTAGCGCCGGTACAAAACGTCTGATTAAGTTATGAGCACATCGAGGCAGCTCGTTTCCAGGAAACTGACTCTGAAGAAGGCAGTCGCTGGGCTTGCAGATGGCACCACATTAAAAACCCCGAACACGCCGGCTCCTCGTTCCGGAACGCGGCGGCACGCGTGCCGCTTATCAAATCCGACGACGACTACAGATTCCGCGTCTTGCGTCTCGCTGATCCTACGTGACCGTATCGACGGATGCACCGGTGAGATAGTCGGATTCGGATTGGGAATTTGCAACGTTCGGTGGATTAAATGTAATGCAGCCTGACAGTATTGAGGTTTTCGATTATGCAGTCGAACAGCTCTTAATGACTTTAACTAAAACTGTAGTTATCCTAATTTTATTGCTTATTAGGGATTCTTAATACTCTTTACAAAATGAAGAGTAAATTCAAAAAATTCAAAGTGAACATATTAGTAACATAGAATGTAAATTTGACGTTAAATATCTATATGTATATCTGGACTTGAAGTTTAAATTTAATAAGCTAATTTTGTAATTTTACTTTAAACGACTTGCTACTATCACCGTCTTAAATAAAACTAACGCAAAAATTGCAAAAAAATATTTTACAAAAAACAAATAAATAATCTGACTTAATCCTGAACATTATTGCTTGGTGTGGAGTAACATCAGTAACAGATTTTGCTTTACTACTACACATTTTTATTCAAATCATAATAAGCAACGATTAAAAAATGTGATTTTCATACCAGAAATTACAATAAAAACATTTAAGCTCACATTTCTCTAATATCGTAGAAAAACTCGTTTCAATAGTTTTAGATATTTAGCTAAAATATATCCAAATTAGTAATTTATTTTACTTTCTTATTTCATTTATTATTATTGTTTAATTTTTACCCCTAAATTTTAACTACTGATGATTTACTTTTATTTTAAATATTTATTTAAAAAATCACAAATATTATAAACACGAAAATGATCACACTAGTAAGATATATTTTTAATAAATATTTATTTGTAAACTTATTTATTCAAGTAAAATATTACTTTTAAAAATTGGAAATCTGATTCTTTATAATTTTTAGAAAAGTAAAAATTAAGACTCTCAATTTTATAAATCCATATAAAAATTAATATAATAATGCAGTTTTAAAAAAATATGTTTTTTTTTTAAATTAATGCTTATTTTAAATTTATTTTCATTAAAATATAATGAATCACTGACACATTATTAGAGACTCTAGCTTGAATATTTAAATACCGAAAATATTTAGTACTCGTTTTTTAACTATAAATTATTTTAATATTTCTCTACCTATTTGTAAAGTGTTTGTTTTTATTTGTAATACAATATATACAATATATTTTTTTATAACAGCAAAAACTGATCGACTCTAAAAACATATTTTTCTATTATTTACAATTATTTTTTATTATTACAACAACGCAGTATTCATTTTTTCTTCGATGTGCCGCTGCATTATCTACATACAAATTGAGGTTTTTTTCGGGAAACTTATCTTCATATCTTCCTGTTGTTTTGCAAAACTTATCCTCATATCTTTATGTATAAACACGTTGTAATTGCCGAAGTTCCAGATAACACTCATATTTCTGTGTTATTTTGTGCAGCTGTGGACTTTCTCCAAAATTAGTATTAATTTTTCATCTCTACATTATACACAATATGTTTTATTAAAAGTTCGTTCAAAGTAATTAGGTGGTAATATAGTATGCTTTTTACAATTTTTTTAATTACTATGCTAATTTGGAGTAATCTAAATAAAATTAATTTCACATAAAGCTTAATAATATTTGTGAAATATTTTCATTACTTTTACTCTAAATTGTTAGCATACCTTAACAAAAAATGTCTAGACGCTTTAATCGGTCAAGATTTGGATCGTCTACCTTAGATTTGAGATTTTATACCATATTCTAAATTAAACGCGTATCAGCAGAGAAAATCTGACGTCGAGCATTAAAACGCGGGAGCAAAAGCATTCAGATTTATTTCATTTCGGTTTGCTATGCGACGAAGAATTCGACATTAAAATTAAGGGATGCTACTGTGGTGATATTTAAAAATAAAAAAAATCATTTCAAGGGTGGTCTATAATATGCATACAATATAAAAACCAACCCTAAATTAAAAACTTTCCCGCGGCCATTAATTCTACGGATTCTTAGTTGTATTTTTTTCTTAAACCATTTTTTCAGATCTTGATCTTTGTGTGTATTTTTCGGCGATCATCGTGGCTTTATAGCTACCAATTACGTTTAATTAATTAATTGCACCCCACCTTGACGTGTTCCGGTCATAAATAAAAATTAAACCACACCGATCTAGTATCTGACAAGATTTTTTATAGCCTTGTATCTGAAGCTGATTTGACGTTTTACGATCGCATAATTTGTAATTATCTTAACCGAAAAAGTTGCATATATTAACATAAATGATATATCATAGTAATAAATTATTTATTATTCGTAATCAAAAATCTTTAAATTTTTAATTGTGTTTTGTGATATGGAATTAACACAAATGTAACATGTTCAATACAAGAGTAAAATAATTTTATTATATACTACTGATTTTATAGTTCTAAAAATTGCTACTTATATTATCATATAATACACAAGCCAGAAACATTATCTTAAATTTAAATGAGAATTAATGTAGCCAAATTGTGAGCGGTTAATAAAAGTATATTATGAATCGCAAAGTATTTTTTTAAATATTTTTAATACATAATTCTCACTACATACTTCAAATAATTATATAATTAAAATAAATATTACCTTTATGGTGTTATTTTCAATTAACTTCTAATTAAACCATAAAAGGCACCACATGATCTAAGAGGAAGCTTTCTCATAAAATACCGCAATAAATACATGTTAATGTTTCGCGCCGACCAGGGAATCGAACCAACGACTTCTGGTTTTCCTCGGCGGCCCCATTGAACGTTACAAGATTGAAGACCGATCGGCTCGAGAACAATGAGGTGCACCGACACGTGTTAACCGCTGTGCGTCTCTCGAGATTCAATCCAAGAAATCAAAATATGCTCGCAATGTTGAATATTTTATTAACTGGCTCGAATCGCTCATTAACCGCTCGGGAGTCAGGCGGTTACCTGTCGGTCGTGTTTAATGGCTGCTGTGTAGCTCTAGTGAAGAATTAGAAGAATTTATGTGTTTGTTCGGTCTCTCGGACAATTTGATTACTCATTAGCTGTGCCACCGGTCTAATGTGACCGTTCATTTCGGCCCATTAACGCCGTAAATGACTCATTTTATAGGTAAATTCTCCTTAGCAGGTCTATGAGTCGTTTGCGAGAATGCTAATCGATTAAAAAGGTCAATAAAAAAACAATAAAAGTAATCAATAAAATAAGTATTTAATTCATACACAATTTAAGTATGAAAAATAAATTAGTTTGTGAAACAAGGTTTGCTTTTACAAAATATATTTAACATTATATTTAAAGATATTTTAAATAGACTTTATTACAAGATAATAAATATATCAATAATTTTGTATTGTTTATACATTAAGAAATATAGAAATTAATTTATTGGAATTATTTTCTATAAAAATCATTTACATCAAATTTTTTTTTTTTAATTATTATCTTATATATAATTGTTCTAAGCCACTTCCATACGCGCATATTTTAAAATAAAACATTATATGCACGTAACAAAGGAACGTAAACAAAGGAAAAATATTTATTTATAATAATAAAAATAAAAATTGAATTTACTCAATTGCTTTCCGAGGCACCGGTAATGCATTCTGTTGTTTCGACCAATGAGAAATAAGCATTCAAATATAAAACAAAATGGCCGACAGTAACGTGGAAACAGTTTTAAATAATTATTATTTATTAGTAAAATTTTGCTACGCGACTATAATCATCATGTGCGTTGTTCGATTTGAGTGAATATAAATATTCGGATTGCAAATTAACTAGGTATGTTATAACTATATAAATTAAATATATACATAATGTGTGTAAGGATTAAAAAAATACATTGCTTAAACTAGAATCATGAAACAATCTTCGTAATGAAATCTTCAAATTTTGAATTCACATCGACGGGCTCCTAGGCCAAAAAGTGAGTTTTTCCTTTTATAATACATTAACATTATCATTGCTTTCAATTTAATGCACATATACGTTAGATTTGCCTGAACCAGGTACATTTTAAACGTGAACATGTAGTATATAAGATGGAGGTTAATCTCGATCAAACCATATAAATGCTAATAAAACGTATTTTTTTATGTATTGATATTTGAGGATACTATTTTTCATGACAAAATACAGTGTAGTTTCTTGGATGTTATCTAATAGACGACATTTTACAATGATCATAAATATGTGATTGCATACGTGGAATAATCGATAGCCAAAATATCTAAGAGTGGGTTATTTTTAATTTCGATGTGGCAAAATATGTACACGTCACGGTTTTCAATCAATTTTTGTTCTGTGCCATCATTCCTCTTTCGGAATAGCCAAATTCAAGATATTCAGTTAGATCAAACTTATGTAGTATGTTCTTTATAAAAAGATAATACTTTCTGACAGTGACTTCAACTTGAGATGATTCACTTTTTGTTTATATATACCAATTCTATGTTGTCGTCATATAGATTATCCAATTATTTTATTATTGCTTCTGAAAAATAATTAAAAACATTATGACCTTTATCAGGAGTTAAGCATTGAACACATTATTACTACTAATTAATCCATAAATTAAATTTAAACAAACCCCGAAGGACAAAATTGACGGAAATTACTGTAGAAGATTAAACACGTACATCGGCATCTCTTCATCTTCTTCAAAATTGTCGCAATATGACATATTTTAATTGTTTGCCATACGTAAATGTTATTAAATCTATCATTGCTTCTGAAAATTAACTGTAAACGATATTATACAGTGGGTAAAATGTATCTTTTTGTTTACACTAATGAGATTTTTCTTTATTACTACCCTTGTAATATGTTAAATTATCTTTGGAATGTATACATATAATTGCCAAATCACTGCTGCTTGTCTTTTAATTTTTGATACTAGAAAGTCAATAGTAATTTTGTTAAAATAACCATGATATATTATTCAAATAACCAAAAACTTACTAGCACACTCATAATTTATAGTTTTAATTATATTCTCTATAATTACAACTGCTACATCACTTTGAATCATCTTCAAGTGACACTTTGTAAGAAAAACGCCGTGATTATAACATATGTCACTGTTTATTTAATTGCACAAAAATGGGTCTAGCGAGCGCTTGCCAGATGACAGAAGAACTGTCACATTTAAGCAACTTTAAAAGGGAAATCCCGGTTTTAGGCGCGCTTGAGAACAAATTACGAAATTTATTTTTACGATTAAAATTGTAAAACAATTCTAAAATTTTTTTTTTAAATATGTTTAGTTTATACGTGAATTAAAATATCATATAAATAATGTGGATTTGTATAATATTAGCTTCTCTATACAGAAAAAATATGTTGTACTTAAATTTTTGCAAAGTTGGCAATTTAAAGTTATAGTTTTTAGAGAATTTTTAAATTTCGCTTGAAAAAACATTTTCAACAAAAAGGGGCAAAGTTTCAAAATAAGTACTATTCATTACCAACCAACTACTAAACACATACTGTTGCAAAAATATCTTTTACTGACGCATTTGAAAGGAAACTACACAAAATTGTGTAACACTAATTTAAATATTCTTAAAATTATAAATTATAAAGAATAAAATTTCAAGATTTAATCAAAATATTTTTTTCAACCTTAAAAATATTTTTTATTTTATTATGGATTTTAAATATTCTTTGTTTATTATAGATTTTAAATATGTTTAGTTTATTATAAATTTTAAATACAGTGAAAACTTTTTGCACAAGGGTCTTAATATTATTAATATTTTTAAAGTGCATATTGTGCTTACTGTCCACTTTCGGTCAATAGTAATAGATAAGGTGCTTTAAAAAAAAAATTACAAATTATCTTGCCATTTTTTTAAATAATAGTTTACTACTTCAACAATATAGCCACCCTTCGAATTTTATCTGAGACAGTAATTCTCAGAATCCCAGTACCGTAAAATATTTCTTATTATTTTAAAAAATATTTAAAGTAGGTAATATAAATGATTTATTTTTGAATAGCCAAGCAAGAATATTTTTTAAGCATTTAAATATGACTCACTTTCGTAGTGTATGTGTCATTATTTTACGTTTTGCATTATTTTTTTTATATATAATACAAAAATAATTTATTAGATATTATTTGTTATTTTAAATTTCATTTTAACAATATTACCGTTATGAAATTTATATAGTATACACGTCAACATTAGAATACTGTCCGCTGCATTATTTCGAAATATTTGCATCAAGAGCATACTTTGGCCAAAGTCTGCAAATACCGCGGTTTCGCAGACATTCCGTCACGGGCCCCGGGCGGCGCGGCGGGGCCTTCTTTGGACCCCGCGATTTATGACTATGTGCCCTTTCGACGAGACGAGAGACAACTCTGGCTGATTACCGCCGCCGCGCATTTCGGACATAAATTCAATCGGCAAGTAAAAAAAAAACAGTGAAGAGAACACAAACGGACAGTGAGGCTTGCGGTTAATCCAAAGTCTGGTCGCTACGCGACTTTTTTAGTGTTTGCGATGCGCAATTCGCCGCTCTTTGCGAGGAGGCGAACAAAGTGAGCTTTTGCTCCTTTGCAGCCGAGGAGATTAGCTTTGACATGGTCAATTAAGGTTTTATTGGTCAATTTCAGCTCACCGCCCCTTTGCCTTTACCTTTGAGCGGACGCTATTTACCTTTGCTTTTTTGAGGTTTTACCCGATGTCAAATAGCGTCCGAGTGACTTTCTCGGTACTGAAGTAATTTTAATAAAGAAAAATTTAAATAAAGTATCTTTTCCTTACCTTTTTATTTAATTTTAACTAAACGGCACTTCTAAGACGCTATTTCCATATTCAGTTGAGTACAATTTTTTTTCACTTTTTAGATCATTTGGTCTAAGAGATTGAAACTATCCATGTTATTCTAATGATAGTAAACGTTTTTCAATAACACATTGCATATTTATGTTTGCAGTAAAATATAAAAAGAAGCATGCGCATGTTTTCTTTAACCGGTTATATTTTTTTAAACGCATACGTTAACAATTACTGACTTCGCCAAATTAAGACATTGGCTGAAGTCGAATAAATTATGTAAAATAAATTCAATAAAAACAAATTCCAGTCCAAACCACATGTTAGCAGATTATTTGCTCGTTGCCTTTCATGGGGGCAGCTTTTAAATTCTAGTGTATCTAATTACTTAATATTATATTCATCACGTTTTTCTATAATTTAAAAAAATATTTATTTATTATTCATAAATAAATGCAATTAATTATTTTTGTGTCATCCATATTTATGTTAGATAAAATATTTTTGCGACTTCATAGCTGAAAACTAATCCAAGTGGCTTTGACAGGAGTACAAATCTAGTTAATTAACAACATGTAATGATCTAAGGAAGCAAATGAATCTGAAGGTACAAGGTCTGGCGGTTGACAGAAGCATATCTACATAGAGAATCTAAATAATAGTATTGTATACAGAGAAGGAGTCCATAACAGATCAAATGCATCTCAATTAAATTATCTGAATACAGAAGAAAACTTGAATTTTCAACTGCTGTATTAATGTGGACTGGTTAACGGACCCTTGAGGAACCCTGAAGGGGTGATGCATATTTTAAATGAAAATATTTCCCTTGTTTCTTTAATTATATTTACATCTAATTCCTTAGTACTGGTTCTTTATTTTTATTTACAAATTATGTTGTGAATTTCTTCTAAAGATACTGATTTAAATTCTCCAAATCTTACATTAAATGTTATGCTTACACTACACTCTCTGGAAGTTGTCTGAAACGAAGTTCAACTGAAGTCGGCCGAGGTCGCCGACTTCCGAGTAGCGGCCACACTGCCACAAATTTCATATGCCGTCCGGACGGCGGCCGTAAGTGACGTCCGTACGGCGGTTGCTGTCACGAACAGCTGGCTTATTTGCGTGCGATCGAAAAATGTATCAAGTAATCGCCATTTTTAAATTGTCATATTATTAAAATTACGCTACTGATAATTATAAAAGTTTGTGTGGGCACTCACCAATACAATATCAGTGAAAACTTTTCGGTCCTAAATATTCTATTTACGCAATATCTCTGTCGGCTTTTGCAAAATGCCATAAGGCATAGAAATGATACTTTAGAATACGAGCACCACATCTGTGACTATCCTAGAATTTGTCGCTATCGATTCTAAATAGGAATTCGTTATGGTGTGACATTTATATAAGCCGATCTAGAAAAATACACAAGGATATTCGAAACGATTTTTTTTAACAAAATCAAGTACCACTAATTGTTTTTTAATTATTTAATTTTATATGAAAAAAAATATAATAACGATATCTGTTAGAAGAATATACTATCAAAAATATAATTAATCCCTTTTGGTGCCCTAAAATATTCAAAGATGTCAGTAAGAGTCGGTTGAAGTAACCGTTAAGTATGTGGTATTATAACTTGACCACCTGACCACGATGCAGCGCTCTTCATGCGTGCCGACCATAGGACGCCTACACGCATACTGAAATTGAACCGAGTTACTCGTTCTATCTCAGTTTGCGAAAAACCATATCATTATCTCTCTCACTCTCGTCACTTAGCACGCGAGAGAGCGAAAGTATCTCACCGCTCGCGCTCGAAAGAGCAGCTCCGACTTCGGTTCTTTTGCTTTCGGTCCGTTTGCCGACAATGTTCGGAAGCGCTGGAAGCTGGCCAAGTCGACTGAATTACCCCCACTTTACCTCCCGTTCTCGGTAACCTCGGACAACTTCCTAGAGATTTTAGATCGGGCAGAACCGAACTGGACCGAAGTAACCACGAAGTAACCCACTATATTCTCCGTCCTTGGCCAACCTTGGCCAACTTTCAGAGAGTGTAGTACAGGCATTATATTATTGTATTGTACTAATTTATTCAATCTCCATATTTATTATATCGGTACTCAAATACAGTGGTTATCCAAAGGGCAATTAGCAAAAGTAATCTTGGAGCATAGGTTCACTGTAAAACATTATCGTTATTTTGTGTGTATGGTGGGATTGGCCAGACAATAACAGCAAGCTTTTATTGTGATCAGCTGGGTCTTGAGACAGAAATGAGAAATTAATTTAAAATGCTTGCACTTGTCAACATATGTTGAATATTTCTACTACATGACAATGCGCATCTCTATGTGGCGAAATTAAATGTCGATAAAATCAAGGAACTTGACCAAAAGATTTTATTTCATCCACCCTATTCTCCAGATCTTGCTCCTTCCGAGTAACATTTATTTCGATCAATGAAAACTTTTGAAAAAAAGGAGAGATTGATGTATCTTTAAAAAAATATATTTTAAATCAATAAAATAAAAGTAAGCATGTTGAAATCACTTTAAATTATTGTTTTATTAAAAAAACGACATTTATTTCGGGATTACTTATAATATAATCTTTTCGGAAAAGTTCATACAACAAAATATTAAAGAAGTTCATACTTATCGGAAACTTTGTCACTAAACAAAAATACGTATACCGATCGTGATTTAAAACTAAGCCCGACTGTAACGACTTTATAAATTTATTTAAAAATTCAAGATCTAGGACAATCGTATTCGCATTTCCATCGCGAAGGTCGCGAATCCCCTCGGCAGCGGGCGGGAACATGATTGATGCGTCGCTCCCGAAGCGTCATCTTGAGACGTTCGAATCCCCGACAGAACGGCAGGATTCAAGCTCAAAAAAAGTACGCACACATACATCCGTGAAGAGGAGATCCGTGTGCGATTCGGCAGCCGAATTAAAATTCCTCAGATGAGACCCAGAGCGTGTTGTCCCCGGCGGGGCCATTAGTCACAGTTGTCGGCATCTCCTGGCCACAATGGCACCGGGAAGACCCGAGACCGATTGATTTCACATGACGTCTCCTTCTGGGAAGCTCAATGGACAACCCTTCCGACACACGGTCTTACCCTTTTAACCCTATGCGTGAATGGCGATTCTGGGCCACACATCGCACCGCGGCGACACATTGTCGTTAGGGCCGAGCACAAAGGGATAGCGTTTTTTGTACATTTGTACGTAAGATATTCAGAATTCAACGTTCAATCGGATATAACGACGATCTGAGAACGTGCGGTAAAGATTGGAGATCGATGGGTATTGTTAAACGACACAGTAGTCAACGATGTTAAATTGATTTTTTATGAGGTTAGCGTCGAAAGAGTAAATAACTCAAATTTTTTAATCTAAATTATTTACTCTTTACGGTATTTGTTGCAAATTCAATTTTTTAACAGCTTCTCATATATTTGTCATATATATAGATGACAAATATATATATTTATTAATACGAAATTTGCAAATGCAAGTATAAAGTGAACTAGATCCAAAGGTGGCCGCAACTAAATCTGTAAAGAATAACTTATATGTATGCAGGGACATGGGAAAACAATGATTCCGAGCCTCATGACAAAAATGATATTTTATATATTTTTTACCATCGTAATATTCCTAAATAAATAATAATAGTAACAAGCTAACCCTTTCTATGCTACAAATAAATATAAAAATTAGCCACAGTTGCGAAATATTTTCTGAAATCATATTTTATGCGAAATGTTTTAATTACACTTTAAAAAATATTAAAAATATATACTCATAATATTTTTGTGATAATTAGTTTCGTTTCCTTTGTTGCTCAGTGTTGCCATAAAGTGAATTTCCAGTCCAGATCAAAAACCATAAAATCGTGCCATCGCGGTGAAAACGCTCGATTATCAAGTGTTTATATTAAGACTTTTTATAACAATATTACGAGTGAGAATCGAATAAAGCACATCTAAACCAAATTTTGCTCAATATGAGAACGCAAAAAACAATTATCACTTCTCAGAAGTCAAAAATCCACGTCAAAAGCAATAAAATCGTGCCGTCGCCGTCGCAGTGGAAACGCTCGTTACCGAGCGTTCCCACTGCGACGACGCCGACACGATTTTATTGCTTTTGACGTGAATTTTTACCTTCTGAGAAGTGATAATTATTTTTTGCGATCTCCTATTGACTAAAATTCGGTTTGAATATACTTTAATAAGCGCTATTATGTTAAAAGACCATATTTATATCGGTAATAATAGCTATCATATTTTTAAAACATAGTATAATATCGAAATGCAGACAAACTATGGAGCAACATGCGACGTCTGTCTGTACTTATTCTTTTACTTATTTTCCCCTGAGGTTGGCTTAGTGTGTATTTTGGATTTAACTTTATGAAAATTTCAAAACTATAATAAATTCTAGAACTTTTATTAGATTATTTTTTTGAACAACAAATGAACGTTTCGCAGCTGTCAAATTGAGTTTCATAAACAATTTAGAACAGCATATTAGCGCCTATCAGTTGAATTATATTTTCGCTAGTAGAAATATATATCTACTGGTGAAAATGTATTTGACTTTACCAGTGAAAATATAACTTTACAAAAAAATTCAGTCACTATAACATTTATTACATTGGATTTAATAAATAATGATTAACATATAGACAAGTTTATATTCTATAATTTTACCAGATAATTTATATTTTATCACTAGTAAAAATATATATCTACTGGGGATTTGTATTCCGATATGATTTTACTGAAATTACACATTTTAGAAAATATTTTTGGGATTGATTCGAGACTGTTTTTTAAAGTTTTTCTTTTAGGGATAACCACGTGAAACTGAATGTATTGTTTATTTATTTTACAGCATTAAATCCAGTTGTCAAATTATCGATAATACAATCTGTAAAATATTTAATTAATACAATTCAGCTTGTGCTTTTGTTGAGTTTTCGTTATTTCTTTGCTTCTTCCTTAGGTATTCGATCCAGTGGCGTAGCTAGGGTATATGGTGCCCGGGGCTATCCTTAAAATTACCGTCCCCCCACCCTCTATTCATTTTTGCATGGTCATAAAATCAGCATTTCTTAAAATAATTAATTGGTTATTGTTCTTGCTATTCGTGGATATATATATTTTAGTGCATTTAGGGTTAAGTACCACACTAGACGATCCCATCTCAAATATGCCGCCCCCAAGCTAGTGCCGCCCGGAGCGGCCCGCCCCTCTCGCACCATCATAGCTACGCCACTGATTTGATCTGAAAATTTAGATCAAATACCTAAATTAACTGCTACTTATGTACATTCGTTGAATATTTCCTCTCATGTCTAATATTTTTAACGTTGAAAAGCATTAAAGTCAATAATTATTTGCAAATAAATTTCAACACAAACATAGCAGCGTGAAAAAACTGCAATCTGTCCCTTTGAATAATAATGTTTATAGTGAAAATACTACCTAGAAAGTGGGTGCTTTTGAAGGCAATGTTCCACTCCTTTTTTTTGTATAATATTTATAAAAAAGGGCTAAAGGAACTTGTATCTGAAATACATCAGTATATAGGTACATTTCAAACAACTGTTGTTTAGTTCAGATTCATTATTTGAGGTCGATTTTTATTTTTTTTATAAATATATTCTTGCTAAGATTTTCTCTTAAGAGAGTTGGGCCCCTCAAGGAGAACGGGCCTCGAGAATTTGTCCCCTCCCCCTTCCCTTCGGCAGGCCTGTATGTATATGCATTTTGGTATTCAAAAAGTCTAGACCTTGTACCTATATATGACAAAAATATTTGGCAAAGATGCACCAGAATTTGTAGTTAAAAAAGAATATGCTAAAAAAGGAAAAATGTTTAGATGAGAGATCTTATTTTTAAACCTCCAGTTGTTAAACACGTAACGCTATAGATAGTTATAATTCATATTCATTAGGAAATGTTATGACATTGGATTAAAAAAACCTTTCCACAAATGTGTAGTAAGCAGATATTTGAAATTAATTTGTAGCGAGCTTATAAACTATATATTATATATAATAATATAGCAGAAATCGTTTAACTTTGAAGCGGGTATCACGGGTAGGCAAAGGTCACCAAACAATTAAAATAAATTTCGAGCTCACCTGTCCGACCTACTTAATTTAAAGCGTCTCGCTATAATGTCCCCTAATTCCTCGTTTTCGAATTCTTTCGTCCAAAAAGTTTCCAAATTGTTTTTCAACGGACACAGCCGACCGAAAGTTCCGCGCAAGCGTACCGCAAAAAATATTAAAATACTTAATCTTATATTTATACATGAAATACTATAATAGAGCGTGCATAATTCACAATTTGTGGGTCACGTTAACGCATGGGCGTTTTATGGGCACAATTTTGCCATATTGGTACCCACTGAGCACTGTTATAATATTATAATACTGTATAATGTAATAATAAAATAAACGCCGAACTTCAATATGGCAATATCATGAGTTTTATTATAATATTGTGTGTTATTTAGACACGCCCAAAAACATTTGGTGTGGTATCTGAGGTTATGGCGCTGTTGCTGTTTTACGGTGTAATTTAGGTTTTTTGGTTTGTTCCTCGGTTATTTAATTGTATTATTCTATATAAATATATGCAATAAGTATTTAACTAATTATCTATTGTACACTTAATATACATTAAAAAAAGTAATCCATTATTAATACTAACCATCTGTCAAAACATAATTATTTATTAGTTACAGGCTATAGAATAAAAATGGTTTCATACTTGCTTTATAAATTATAATTTTCATATTCAATGTAATTTCGTTACTGTTACCTTAAATTTAATATTTCAAAGCAGAAGTCAATATTTTTTGTGACATTTTAACCACTAAGTTCGACAAGGTTTGCCTTTAAATTTTGATCATAATAAACAATGTCACATTTCGCGCATTCTACATACATATGTATACAATACAAGAGGAGGCTTTAAATAAAAGTTTTTCGCATTCGGTTTGACTTGTTTCGTTTGCCATTTGCTTGGCACAATGAAAAGGCATAATTTGACCTCCGCCGCGAGAGGCTTTTAAAGGCTTTTAAGGTAAGTAACATTTAATTAAGCATTGCGGTCGCTCAAAGGATACCAAACCGAGAAATGTGTATTTGCTCCGACAATTTATTCCGTTTCGCTTTACACGTTTCGTTCTCTATCGGGTGGGAAGGCAAATCGAAAAAAAGTAATACACATACCTTTGAGATGACACCAAAAATTCTAGATCGGTATCTCGGACCGTTTGTGTCATCGAAGCGCCTTAATGATGATTTATCATCCATATTTTTCGTATTAATTATACGTAGGTATCAATATAAACAATTTAACGATTCGGATTTTCGGCTCGTTGTTATATTTTATATAATAAATATAATTAGGGTCGCTAATGCCGCTCTTGTTTCCATTTGTTTCCGTCTCTTTGGAGCGAGCGTTTAAAAGCCTTGTTATTAATTAAAAATCTCGATTAAAAGATTCTTTATTGGAAAAATTAATTAAGAAAATTTTCTAAAATACGGCCGGATATTCGCTTCACAAAAAGCGTTTGCGAGCTTTTCGCCATTATTATAATATTATATATATGTATATAAATGAACGAAAGTTTGCACAACTTGATAAGCTCGGATATCATTATTTGGTTTTATAAAAATCTACAAAAAAGTTTATATTATAGGCTCTATACATATTCATTGTAAATAAATTTAATAGCACCTATCAACCTCTTAAATAATTTGTGACATATTTATGAAAATAGTTATTGGCTTTACTTTTTAATCCTATAAAAATATTTTTTCAATAAAAGATCCATTTGGACAACAAACAATACAGTATATATTTTTTCATCTTTCTCCCTGTAAATTTGTTGGAAAAAAATTAACATAAAATCATAGTCTTATTATAGATTTGTTGCTAGTAGTAGGTATTGTTTCTGTTCATTAAGTCTACGGTTAGTTATATCATTGTATTTTAGCAGAAGACTTGCTTGCTATGTTATGATTTTTTAATCTGCTTAAATATTGTTAAATTATATTTTTAATTATTTCTTCTACACTAACACAGTTGCAGTCACTTAATATATAACTGCTAGACACATACCAATGAGCACCAGTCATCAACCTAAGGCATTTATTCAGGAATCTCTCAAGAATGTTGATATTAGATATGGAGGTAACACCCCAAATCTGAGCTTATAAAATCACGAAGGTTTTATAATTGAGCTATGTTCCCAGACGTTTCCTTTTGTTTTAAAAGTGAGTTTTCCAGGTCAATCTTCTATCATATGAATTCCAAGATATTCAATTAATACTCTTGTGGTGTCCATTTTCTGTTAAAGGATACCGGAGGACAACTATCTATGTTCAGCGTAAATGTAACATGGATTAATTTATTTTTATTTGCTCTAAATCGCTATTTAAAGAGCCAAGCTCAGACTTTGCTATATATTTCGATGCTATATAGTGTCGTCAGAAAATATTGCATTCTTTGTTGAGTTCATCTGAAAAAAATCTATTGTGTATAACAAATAAAGCATCGGTCCAAGAACGGTGCTCTGAGGCACACCCGTTGATATTTGATACAATTTTGTGTTAACTTCTTCGATTTTAAGTTGGAAGTGTCTATCTTAAAGGTAGGATAAAATTATTATTAAGATGTTGTGTAAAAGCAATTTCTTGATTTTGTAAAGTAGTCCAGGGTACCACACATTGTCAAAATCTTGGGTCTAATAATACGGCTTTCAATAATATATTTTGCCAAACTATGCGCTTGCTCTATTGTATTGTGTTCATTTCTGAAGCGTATTTTTTTATTTAGTAAGAAATTGAGTTCCTCTGTTACTGGTTTGATTCTTTTTAATTTAATTTGACTAATATATTTGACATAACTAGTAAGATATTAATTAGTCTGTAGGAGGTAATATCATTTAGTTTTTTCTTGGTTTCAGTAAAATTATAATTTGAACATTGTTTCATTGTGCTGGACAGTAGTTTATTCTTATAATAAAATATCAACAATCAAGGATCGTTTTTATTTTTATACCTGAAAATACTATAAAAATATTTTGCATAACCACACTAACCCACTAGCATGTGTATCGAAACTAATAAAAACTTATACTAATAAAGTATTAAATTTCATAGCACATTTTGCTTAAAAGGCTAAATAGAACATATAAATTATTTTTATAAATTCAGATTAGTGTACTCAAATTAACACTATATTTATTGTTTTTTCTCTATCTTTTTTATTTTTTCTGGTACTTCAATTGTCAAGGGTTTTTTTTTTGTCCCCGTAAATTATAACCACCAACGTTTTATTTTATGTTCTTATTTTTTAATAAATCGTAGCCAAACAAATTGTAAACATAAAAATTGTTATAAACCAGTAACATAAGCAATGTTTGTAAAATTAATTATATACTAAAACAAACGTTTTATAAATAAATAAAATATAAAAATGGCTTAATTTTATATGAATTAATTAATTGTAATTTATTGTACAATTATCGTTTAATGTAGCAAAAAATCTTGGACTTCTTAAGATTAAAAATAACATTGGTAAATCTAGAATATGACTCTATAATTAATTACTCTAAGGCAAGGATATGTTGACAAACATTAACGTAGTTCTTAAATTTACTATATTTTCATTATTAAAAGAACAGACAATTAATTCAGGCGTTTGGTATATTGAGACAACTAGGTATTTACAGAAATGGAAAGGTTCTGAAAATGTATTATATAAATATTAATTTTATTATCGTTTTTAAAATATAACTTGCTGTATAAAAACCCTAAAGGTAAAAATTACTAATTGGCATTTTTGCCGAAAATTAGTAATATTATTTACATGACTAGAGTATGCTCGGGATAAGGATGCCGGTTTGTTATTGTGTGCGTGTACATGTATATGAGAGGGAGAAGCGATGTAGCGTGTAATTCGTTGTCTCGCTTTCTCTTTTAAGGACAGTCGCTGATTCGTCAACGCTGGTATTCGTCATTAAAGTGCAGTGTGGCACAGAAGTTCAATCTTCTCTAGTGATTTATTTTAAATAATTATGTGTTGATATTGGTTTAATCCAGATATGCCCACTATCCCATGGGTAGGTCACTAAACTCGTGCCACTGTTTTTTATTTATAAATGAAATTTTAAGAGAACAAAATTTCTTGGGCATATCTGGGTTAATTAATATCAAGGCTTCAAATATACACTGTAAGTTATTCGTTCTCTTACCCGTGGATTAAAATATTTTAATTATTTTTCCATTGTGGGTATTTTAACACTTCTCTGTAAGGCTTAAGAAAGTTATTATTCTTATCGTTGCGCCAATGATAATTTTTTAATTTATTCAATGGATGCTAATGATTTAATAGAGTCGTCGAGCCATTAAACAATCTGCGAATAATTTCTTTCCCCATTTTATATCTTTTTGCTTTTGAAGAATAGCAAAAGACTTCATTATTTTTTTTGACTTGGGAAAGATTTTGAATTATGCAAATGTTTAGTTAATGACATCAATGTCTGGTATTTTCGATTATATAATATATTTTTAATCGTCCGTTGAAATTTTCAACTTAGCTCAGATGTATGTATGTTAAGTAAACATATATTTTCTTTTAAAATAAAAAAAATAAATATTCTGGACGAAATTGTTTTGAGCCACACAGTTCACGCACACAATAACAAACCGGAGTCCTTATCCCGAGCGTACTCTAATTGCAAAATATTATTTAACTAAAAAAATATATTTGATATATCTTTCGCATTTATAAGTGAAATATAATCTTTTTCATCCAAAAATTCTTTACCTTTCATTAATAATAAAAGTTACTGTCGTTTTTTTTGTCAAAATCTGAAAATAACCAAAATGAGGAATACAATTATACGCTCCAGAATTAATATTTTTATTTTTGGCATTTAATATAAAAATTCAGTAAGTGTTATGTTCGCCTAATACAATAAAGTATTTACCGTAATTTAATTACATTTAACTAAATAAACAATACTAAGATTACAATGTTAATTAATATAATGCACATACAGTCAAAGAGTCTAATCTGACACAGACTCTTTGAGACGTATCTTGTTTTGAAATCTTACTTTGTGCCTAATCGCCATTTCCATTCAGATCCGATCTTCTCCTCCTACACATAACCAAATGTCAATATATTTAGTCTCACACAGAGGGGCAATGTGACCCACAAAAAAAAAGAATCCGAGTGTCACGGCACTCATCAATCACCCGTCCGGCGTGCACATGTAAAGATTATAATCAAGCCGCCGGGAATTGTGACTAATGAAATCAATAATCCCCAGGCTTCGCGTGAAATATATTGTGCAGAAACAAAAAAAAACGAAATTCGAATTACAACTTTGAATTAATGAACTTTCGACTGAAGCAATAAAGTTCGCGTCATCTGCTCGTGGCGGTGCTTTTAATCGAATTCGAATCGTTAACTACATTCGCGTTCGTTTTGCGAATATATTTTTGCGAAAAATAATGTACTATATTTGTATAGAATATTATCATAGTTGAGGTTTTCTAAGGCCAAACCTCGAGCATTCAAAACATGTCCGTCTGTTTTTGTTGGCATTTCTCGGGTTCGGGCTTTGAAACGGCGTTCGTGCGTCGATGTCTCTTGACCGCGTGGCGGTGCGAGTAAAATACATAATGCAAGGACGATTCTATAAAAAACATATATTACATATTTTAGATTACTTTTACCTTTGTTATATTCTCAAAGAGATGTAGAAAATCTAACAAGCTTATATCAATTTTAGTGAGACACAGATTAAAAATAAACTATAACAACAGGTTATAGCTCGAGTCTCAAAATATTTGATTATCAAATAGTAATTATTAAGCAATCAGAAAATTCAATTTTATATTTATTAAATTTTAAGCTAGTATTAATTATATCTGCTGCCAAAAAGCAGACTTCAATTAAATTTTGCTTTGTGGAATTTATGGTTCAAAGTGTTCATCCATTTTTTCTGTACTTTTTTTACATACGGCACAATATTTGAAATCGTTTTGAATTTATTTGGTAAGGTTTTCGCATACGAATGTAGGTTTTTTCACAATTGATTATTTTCAAACAGGGCCGGCTGTGGGTTTTTAGGGGGGCTTCTGGAAAATATCATATGCGGGGGCCCACGAGTCAGAGGTATAAATAATACAGGAAAATGATTTTATGTATGTGGGCTTCGGGAAAAATCCCGAAATCCCGACATCTGAACCAGCCATGGTTTTAAACCTATGATAATGAAAGTATTCTATAAAAAATATTTTTTTTAATTATTAACGGTACTTTTTAGTTAAAAAAAAGGTGCCGAAACTTACATTTTGTTGCTCTTTTACTGAAGAGAATTTTTATATATAGTTTTTACCATAAATAAAATTTATTTTATTTAAGGAAAATGTTCATAGTAAAGTAAAAAGTTTTGTGAATTTCTCGACTCCTTTTTCAGACTTTATTACTCAGAGGGGGTCCGACAAGTTTGATGAACAAAAGTGGTGAAATGGTCTTAGTCTTCAACAAAGGTCTTGTTGTTGCAATTACATTTATCTGCGAAAACCTACATTTACATTCACTTGAAGAAATATGAATGGTTTTCTTTATTTGTATTAAATGCAGTTTCTTCTTGATATATTTTCAAAAATGATTTTACGGAAGCAATTTAATTTTAATTTAGTAGTTGCAGTCTGATTAACTAGTTTCTAGTTTCCACTTCTCAAAATTAAACTAAAGTATTAATATCTTCATGACAATGTTTTTAATTAAATACGCAAGACTAATATGCCAACTCTTTCAATTTTGTTTAAAATATACGTTAGATAATAGGAGAATATTTTTTGTAAAGTAAAACTCCACGAAAGCTCAGATTACGTACAGCATCAACAGTGCATTTATAATTGATCCTAAATTAATAAAAGGTCATCTTTCTTCAAAAACTTGTTCGTATCAGTTTTTTTTATTTTCTCATTTTCCCTTTACAGTTCCATGCTGTGATTATGTATGTCTAAATAAAATTCGTATAATTCTTGGAGAGCGCATATACCAATCCTATATCCAATACAATTTTGTAGATGTAATTTTTCTTTTCAAGCGCATTTATAATTTTATCTCATATAGGATCATACATTGCTTTATAAAAATGATACACAAGAGATTCAAATTTTATTTCACACAGCCAAAACCGTATGCAAACTGTAATTCTTAGTATTTTCAGCAGCTAAGCTCTATTCAATTCTGTACTAAAACAGCAGCAGTTCTGTTGTAAAGTTGTTCAAGTTCTACTAAGTCCAAAAGCAAACTTATCAGTGAATTCATTCCAACACCTTTGAAACAGCATCGAATATATACTAATTCTATTTATTGTGGTTGATTTACCAATTATCGATAAAATCTATAATTGGACTAAGCAATTTTTCCACCACAGTTTTCTTTATTTCTTCACTGTTTCAATACACATATTTTGAAAATAAAAATAAAGGGACAGAAGCTTGACGATACGTTTTATACTCAATTTGAAATCAATTATTTTTTTATGTTGTACGATGATATTTAATTATCAAATATACATATGTTAATTGAAAGTTAATTGCCGCTTAAATTCACCGCTGAGGCTACTTTCAAATGGGTTATTGGCATGAATTCGTGTCATGCTGTGAATAGTCTTTTTATTGTTATCTAATTATAAAATGCATGTTGCTATTGTTATATAAATACTAGGAAACATATTCAATTTAAATCTAGGTTTAGTTAAAATTATTTCTAACACATAAATTAACATATACATTAATCAAAATGTATATGTTAAAATATTTGCAACTATTAAATAAAACTTTTATCATTTAATTTATGTGAGGTTAATGTGTTTTAAGAAGCAGTTCTCAGAATGCGCTCAATTTGTCCACTCATAAAAGTACTGAATTAATAAAATTCAATCAATCCACAAGCCGACGAACGAAATAGACCAATTTACAATAACGATCCTGACCCCGTCGTGCTTCGTATTTGCCCTCTGAAATTGGTCTTCGAAGACATCGAACAGTTGCATCACCTCGTTCGTTTTATCCTCGTCGATCAGAGATTTCAGTCAATCAACTCTTCGATGGATATCCCATCATCGTGACAGCCATTCGATATTTCACAATAGGCGAAAAGATTTCACACAACAACAACACTTAGCACGAGCGCAACGAGGCTTGTCATTGGGCTGTTGAAAATCTTTGATTCTGAGAACATCACCGAAATCACCACACATAACATTCTTTTCCCACAACGGCGACGGTTGTTATATTCTCATATTCTCGCCATCGAGCGCGAGCGATTGATTGATTAATATTTTATTCAGTACAACGCTTTGCACTGTGAATTAATGAGACGGAATGAAATCGTACGAAATCGATAAATTCGAAAGGTATGTGTGTATTCATAGCCGAGATTGTACTTCAACTCATGGAACGGTGTATACTTTTTGCATAAGATATTGAAAAAGAGATACGTGACGTTCTTCCGCGTACTCATAAATATAAAGGGTTATTCCAAAATATCACAATAAAAAAATATCATAACATTGAATATAAATTATATTATAAAAATGTTAAAATATAAAAAATATTTTTAACGATGAATGTGAATCAACTCATGATCGTCCAAATTTTTATTTTGTTCCTAAGTTAAAAGACAAGAGTTATACTTTATTTAATTACGAGTAAGTCAGAGATATATATCTAAACTGTTTCAAGCTCTACATTTCCATCTATAATTTTGACAAAACTTATTAGAGGATCCGGTTTCAAGTTGAAATTTCGCATTGTTACGTAGGCAAAATAGTAATTTATAAATATATGACGTCAGAAACGTCCAATTTTGTGGGTTTCGGTTAAGAAAAAACGGTAATTTTAAATATTTTTTTGTCAGTTCTCGTGTACTTTTTCACACATTTTCCTTAGCGAAAGCACCTAGAGATCCATTAGTGTGCTCAAATTTCCGTGGTCGATTGTTTGGAAGTGTACTCTTTTTATTGCTCGTTGCTCAAACTCCGTAACTAAATTGATGTATATGCACTGCTTTTTTTCACATAATACGTGTCATTATTTCCGGTAGATCTTAACAAGTGCTTACGCACATATTATTAGATACAGTCGGACGGATGTACACGGGAATGATACTGAATGATAATGAAAATTCGTCTGTGTGAATTTGTGAACATAACTGTTTGTAAGTAATAAATATTACATGAACCGAAAAACACGTGTAATCACTTTGAGAAGCGTTACATAATATGTGGTAATGTAGCTAAGTGATGTATTTCTTTATAATTGGAAAGTAAAGATACAAAACTTTATTTAAGGTTTCGCATTAAGTGTTTATTAAGCTTAGTGTGTGTTTTAAAAGACTGTGTCAATTCATAATCACACTATACATGTTATTAGTTACTAGAATTTCATAAAAAAAATAAAGCGTTGCTAAGGGAAAATTTAATTTAACTAATAAGCGCTAATATGCTGCTCAAAAATGTATATAAAGCTCAATTTGACAGTTGCGAAACGTCCATTTGCTGTCCAAACCCAAACCTAACCTAATTTAAGAGCTCTCTTTAGGTCAGTTTCAATTCATCTCTCGCATCGCATCTCACATATTGCTCCATAGTTTGTCTGCATTTCGATATTACACTATGTTTTAAAAATATGATAGCTATTCTTACTGATATAATTATGCACTTATAATATAAAGAGCTGATCAAAGTATATTCAAACCGAATTTCGGTCAATAGGAGAGCGCAAAAACAATTAACACTTCTCAGAAGGAAAAAATTCACGTCAAAAGTATTAAAATCGTGTCGGCACCGTCACGATTTTATTGCTTTTGACGTGGATTTTTGACTTCTGAGAAGGGATAATTGTTTTTTCCCCTCTCCTATTGAGCAAAATTTGGTTTAGATATGCTTTATTCGATTTTAAATCGTAATATTGTTAAAGATGGCATGATTTTATTTCTTTTGACTTGTACTGGAAATTCACTTTATGGCAACACTGAGCAGCAAATAAAATATGACTAATTATCAAGGTAATATTATGAGTAGCAATTTTTAATTTAAAATAAATATTTCGCATAAAATATGATTTTAGAAAATATACCGCAACAGTAACTAATTTTTATATTTATTTTTAGCACAGAAAGGGCTAACTCGTACCTATTATTATTTATTACGATATTAAAAATATATAAAATTCCATTTTTATCATGAGGCCCGGAATCATTGTTTTCCCAGGGCACAATTAAGTTCACACTCGGCGGCCTTACTTATAGCTAGCGCGCTCTTTTGATTAAATATCGGTCTAAAGACCGCAATGGCCGCAAACCCTTTAGAGCGAAATTTTAACATATGTTTGTTAAATATCTAGGCTTGTCTAGGTATTTACTGCTTGTTTTCCAATTAACGTCACTGCTCTTTTTATTTTGGAGAGGTGGTTTTGTGAAAATAATTGCTTCTGTTTAAATTCGGTTGATTTTTATTCTTCACCTCTTAATCATACTGATTGATTAGTTCTATCTGTTCAAAACGAAAAACTGCTGCTGATATTTATGGCCAAATTATTTACGTTTATATTAATGATATGTTGTGAGTATGATCTAGAAGGGATTTTGCTTATCAAAAAAATTAAGGGCGGAATAAATTGCCAAATATTTAATTAATTAAATCAAGAAATGGAAAAAAGCAGAGTCGTTATTTATAAAGTCGTTCCTGAAAGACACCTATTGTTGGACGAAAAATGAAACAGCAATAGATCACATTGATATCGATAATGACCACGGTAAAAATTAAATACAATACATTTTCCGTTGCAACATTATAGGCGTATAACGCCTATAATGTTAAAAAAAACACAATCAACAACTACTAAGTAAGTAGTGAGATCCTAGATTAAAATCAGTGTCATATATTTTAATATTTTTTAATTATTATTACAGCTCACAACCAAATATGTCACTATGCACGACCTAGATTTTATTTTTCCTAATAATCACGATGTTCATCTGTGATATTTAAACTTAAACTATGATGCTCGATTAGAATTATAATAATATAATAATTAATAATTATGATCACCCTTTTGAGATAGGAATTAAAAAAAACACTAGATCTTATAGACATATGTTACCGTTCTATCAAAATATTTAATATATTAATCAGCAAACATTTTAAAATATAATAGATTACAGATTTTTCACTTTTATTTATAGAAAAAAAATATTTAATGTTTTATGAATAGCGAATACCAAATTGTTGTTTTATTAGCTATTTTATAAATTTAATAGCTTCTCCTTAAATTGTTCAATATGTGACTGGCAAAAGTATTTTTTATTAATTAAATTTAAAGACGAAAAATACTACATATATTAAAATGTTAATCAAACAATAAAATTTGATAATAAATACCGTATAGGGCTACTTTTAAATGCGCCTACGCCCATCGAATGTAATTTTATACGACAACAACGTGATTTATTCAAAATTTAACATAAAAATATGTAAACATTCCATTATAGTCAACTATATATTTTATTTTGAAAAATATCGCCGACTATAAAAACTGTGACGTTTACTGCGGTTTTGTTTTAATGCACAACCAAAAGTTTTATGTTACTCATTACACATATATAGTGGTGAAAAGTCGAGCGCATAAGGTTATTTATACTCATTCCTGTGCTTCATTATAATGTTAATAGAATCCCACATTTTATTCCATCCTTGAGAAACAATGATGCGACGGCTGAGTGAACTTTCCATATAACCGCTTAATAAAGAAACCGCTTTTTGCCGGTGCAATTACGGACTTTTAACCTCAAGATAGCATTCAAATCGAGTTTTCTCCTTCTTCGATCGCATCGCATGCCATTCAAATGTTCCTCTTCTTCTTCGCTGCAATTATATGAGAGCAAATTGTCGAGTGTGAGCGCATAGTCATTAACCTGTAATATGTATTATTGTCACGGTATAAAAGCATAGGTTTTAATGTTGAATTGAAAGGAAAACTCGCTTTCTTGTATCGTTTTTAAAATAAATTTTAAGAAGCTTCTGAACCATATTTGATTATTTTAAACAGCTTGATAGTCCATATGGTATTTTTTAACAGAGGCAAACTCTAATTTGCATTTCCCGAAATAAGTTTGACAGTACAGTCATATATATATATATGAAATATATTTTGCGTAGCTGTGAATTAATACAGATACGAGTGTCTGATTTTTTCTTAAACTGTGAAATTAAATTAGTGATTATTTTATGAATTTTCACTTATACAATATCAGAATCAATTTATTAACGCGTGTGTAATAAACGGTTTCTCGCATAAATCGATCGTTACGACACGGTCCAAGAGGAAACAATTAATATAAATTCCTTCGGTCGTTCATTGTGAATCAGTGTGGTGAGAATCGACGACAATGCCGGCGACATGCCATAATTGGAGCCTGTGATGCTGGCACACGCCGCAATTAGACGCTACGATTGATTGCATACGAGCGATTGATGCCCGGTGTATGGTGTGCCAATAATATCTGGCATATGCCATACAATAGAATTTCCATTTACAGTAATAAATAACATTAGTGACAATACATTTAATAACATTAAATTTATTTTTATTTTTTCTAGTAATGAATCCGCAAATTAATCATAATAAAACAGTTTCTATAACCTTGACAGTTTTGTATAATCTTTGAGTCAACATATGAAAGACGGCAAGTCAATATCAAATATTACCAAAATTTGACTGAAGGTATTTCTTAAATTCAGCCAAGTTTACATTTTCCGAAAGAACCTTAAATCCGACTCTGGGATCCCTAAATCCCTCTTTCCCGAGCATTATGAAAGTTCACACGCGCGCTCGGCACCATTGTTTCAAATATCATTGACGATTTCCCATTTCGACGTTCAATTTGAATATCATGAATGTCGAAATTGGGTTCGTTATTACCCCTAGGGATTGCCAACATTAAAAATAAACACTACTCGCCGCGGGCGCTAGGATTATTCGTCGATTTTATCGCTCCAATTTGTATCCGCATAGCTCAATCACTCCAAGTATGCGTGTATTATGAAATTTGCGTATGTACAATGTTTTAACAATGTTTCAAAAATTGGGGAGGTTGTGTATCATTGTGTCGTTTGTTCTATCTGGCCTGTATTAATTTCACTAATTCAGCTCATTTGACTGTATGATGCTCGTGACTGATATTTAATATGGTCAATTTGTCTAGTTAAAATCACAATTTATTTTAAATGAAAAATAAATATGATGAACTAAAAAATAATTTATAGTAGACTATGAACCATTTTACAGTTTATAAATAATATTTGATAATTATTAAATATAATTTATATTTATTTAACAGCATTAAAGAACTGATTCGTAACATGACTAACGATAAATCATGGCAAAACGAAATATTTTTGTTCAAAGAGAATTATGTTTTAATATGTATTGAATGGTAGATGTATTTAAAATTATAACAATAATCCTTGATAGTTGATTAGCAAATGTAAAAATAATCTTGGCAAAACACGGGTTAAAAATGAAATAAGTTAAATTAAGTGTTATAGTTTGAGGGTTTTTTTAACTTTTCAAAAACACGTTTGATCAGAAAAGGCATTCTTATTTTGAAGCCACTCATACAATAATGCACAAAGTGAAAAATATGGAAATTGTATCGAACTTGATACGGAAAACGATGTCACGTAAAAGATTTTCTGCTTCACAGGTATATGTTCTTTTTATAGTATTTCTAATAACAGCCTGAATTTCTTTCCGAACGATTCTAGATTTATTCACATACGTATGGTCTTCCAGATAACTACAAAAAAAATTGTTTCTGTAAAATTGGATATGAACCTTTTATTATTTAAGAATCGACTTTAGTATTATGGATCTGGTTGTAGTTATTAACATATTTTATTAAAGCTTATTTCATACAAGCAATATTTTTTTTTATATAAATATTGTACGGTACGCGACAATTGGGCGACGGCCATATGGGCGACAGAAATTAAAAAAAAACTTGCACGCTTAGCTTTATTGTAAATATTAGTAAAATATAAATTAAAACGAAAAAGTATTATAAATTAAAAACAATTTTATTTTAAAATTATTAACTCATATTATATAATATTTATATATATGCAATACCACGTAAATATTGTATGAAATTTTCTCTATTGTACCTCAAAACCTTTATACCAATTATTTGGTCAGCTTCTTCGTAACGTCTTATTTGCGCTGATGTTCAAAACCTTCTATAGTCTTCTCATAATCAACATTTTAGTTTTTTTGGATTTTTGGAATTATCTGAGACCATTGATAAAAATCTATAAATGTGGATGACTTGAACTGCTACAAAAGCTCAATTGCAGTTTCCAATAACATGCCTCGGCAAAATTATTGGTCTTATCGCTTTCGTTTAATGTTCTATGATAAACAGACCAAGCGTTAGATGGAAAAATCGGTGGAGACTTACTTCTATTATTTCTTAGGCGACCTATATAGGCGTTCGTAAACCATTTAAAAATTACTTCTAATTCATTGGATAAATGATTCTCTAGTTCAGAAAAAGCATGTATAGGAAAAGCGGAAAGTAATGATAATTTTTAAAGGGACGATTTTAAAATTAGTTTGCCGCCGGCTGTCGTCGAGTTAACACGTAAAATTTAATCTTATTTTGTAGCTCTGTTAGTCTACTTTTGTTAATACTCAGAAGGTTTTTTTTTTACCCTGTAGAAAAATATGTCAAGGCCAGAAATCGAGGAGACCCATTTGCGTTATTATATGCTATTTTTGTTTGATCAAGGAAAGAAAGCAAAAGAAGCCACTCAGATCATCTGTGAAATTTATGGAGACGTATTGCATCTTCAAAAATGTCACAGGTGGTGTAGAAAATTTAAAAGTGGTGATAGGGGTTGAAAAATGCCCCCAAATCGGGAAGACCTACAAAATTAGACGATGACGTGTTAAAATCACCAGTGGAAGCGGATCCCCGAAAAACCATCAAAGAATTGTCAGAGTAGCTTGGCTGCCCTTGGACGACCGTTAAAGACCATCTCAAGCGCATTGGAAAAAACACAGGCAAGTAATTTGGGTACCGCACGAACTTTCACAAACGGCCATTGAGCAGCGAATTACCATCTGTTCGTCGCTATTGTCTAGGCACGAAATGGCTTCATTTCTGAAAAGGATCGTTACAAACGATGAGAAGTGGGTCCTATACAACAATCCAAAGAAAAAAATCAATGGCTTTCTAAAAACGAAGAACCCATACCTACCGCAAAACCCTCATTGACCTTAACAAAGGTCCTTCTTTGTGTTTGGTGGGACATGATTGGCGTCATCCTTTACGAGTTATTAAAACGTAGTCAAACAATTACCGCAGAGTTATACTGTGGTCAATTAGTCAGAATGAAAGCGGAGCTGTTGAAAAAACGTTCAGTTTTGGTCAACAATCAAAGGCGAATTTTGCAGCACGACAATGCCAGACCACACGCGGCACGGATCACGCAGGAAAAAATCAGGGAGCTTGATTTTGAAGTTTTCCAGCATGCCCCATATTCCCCAGCTATCGCACCCTCTGACTACCATCTTTTCAGATCTTTAGAGCATTCCCTTAAAAAAAAATTATTAATTTATTTGACAGTATCGAAAATCACATAGAATCATTCTTTAACGAAAAACCTGCAGAGTTCTATAAGAAAGGGATTAAAAAGCGGCCTGATCGTTGGAGAAAAGTAATAGAAAACAATGGAAATGATTTTACTTATTAAAATTGTATATATATTTTTTTTAATAATTTTTTTGTATGTGAAAAAAAATTATCATTACTTTCCGCTTTTCTTATTATTATATCTTGTTCTGAAACGAAAGCAAGTGAAGTAATCATTTTTGGATTCAAATCGAATCATAATAGTACCTGGACAAAAGATTACACTAATCTAAATGCTTTAAAATATTTTGTACTAGATTAAAAAAGCAACCATTTATGTTGGATTGTAGAAATACCGTAGGCACAGCTTGATATATTGCAATTTCATAATCAACATTTCATTTATCATATAAAATAATTTTGTGAACGTTTCAAAAGTCTTATTTTGTAATAAACAAAATAAAGCAAGGAAAACAAAACCTCCATCCTTTCTAGCCAAAATGACAAAAATTAAGAAAATATAGAGGGTGAAAGTAAAAATGTGCTATTAAAATAATTATTTCATGCTTTGGCTCCACATTGCATGACTTTGACGATCAAAAATTAAGATTCTCATTTGGTCGACTTGTTCTGATCCAGAATCAACTAAAAAAAAACGTTAAAATTGTGATGGACTGAATTTATAATTTAAATATTCTACAGGAATAATTAATGTTTCCCTAGAATCAGGTATCAAAAGTACACTGTGCGCTAGATCTATAGTTTAAAATCGATAACTGTAAAACATATAATTTTTGGAAATTCCGAAAGTTTGTTCTCACAGTAATTTCCAAGGCTCAAAACATAAAAAGAATATCGCATAAAGGGCAAAATCAACGATAAAAATGTATCAGTAGTGATGTTAAAATTAATGGCTTAAGCCAAAATGTTTTTTGATATCAGGTAACTCTCACAAGTTCTTAAATAAAAAAATCAAACAATCAAATAAATATTTTATGATTTAGTAAAAATATATATTCTATGTTTTGTTCAGACCGTACAATGCTTTTTATCTTTTAAGTATTTTCTAAAAAATATTAGTAATTTTTATTTTCGTGCGTATGTATGTATATATTTTAATATGTAGTAAATCATGTTAATTAATTATTTAATAATAGGGTCATGTTACTAAACAAAACGATAAAAATAAGATTTTTATTGAAAATTTATTTGTATTGCATTATTATTATATCGCCCAAAAGACCATCGCCCATTTGCCCGTCGCCCTTTTTTAATCGCCTATTTGTCCGTCGCCCAATTGACCGTGTCCGTATTGCTCGTCCTCTAAGAACTATAATACAATGTCCGCACTAACCGCCTATGGCTTTCGCCATCCAGCACCATAATACGCTGGCTCTGCATAATGATCACTTAAATGTCAGCTACGAGGCGCTGGGTTTTTCCTTTCTTATCTATTTTTGACAATATCTTACCAAAATCAGGTATTTACAGATACATATATATATTTTTGCGACACTAAATGTGATCCCTAAATGATATTAAAAATGAATAATGGGGCTACTTTCTTAATGAATTCAATACTTATCTATAAATATGTTTAGTTGATCAAATAAATAAATAAGCATATTATTTTGAATGATTATTCTCTTGCCGTTTTATTACTTTTGATTTTGATATAATATGATAATTACTACATATTGAGGATGTCGCACCAACATTAGGCTTATATTGCCTGTGACGAGATTCGTCAAGGTCTGTTTGGCACTCCTTCGCTTACATAAAAGCCGCGATTATCACCCCATTGTGAGGCTGCGAGTGAATCACTGCCGCAATCTGCGCTAATTGGCGCAGATAAAGCGTCGCGTTCCCCAGCCTCTCGCGTGACGTTTACACCTCACATCCGCGTTCCGGATCGGCGTTCCGGCTCAATCATCTCAGCCCGTAGCGATTCAATTATTAATTAATTTATCACGTCGCGTGTAACGGCGCTTATTAGGAACGATCCGATGGGGTGACGAAGAGATGGTACTTCGAATTAATCGTAGGATTTACGCTGTATTAGTCTTAGGGGTATAAAATCATAGATCGCAGTAAATATAAGCTTTTTGTATTACGATTACTTAATTTTTCATTCTCTAATACAAAATATAACAAAGTAGTATTTAAATTTAACGTTGGACATTTTTACGAAAAAATATTACTAACGCAAATTCCACGTAAAATAATATTAAATCTGTAATTAATATTTTTAGCTCGATTTTCGTCTCAAAGTCAAATTATTTTCAAATTACTTAATCTTCTCTCACATGAAGCAGTATAAGCGAGATATGCGGAAAGCATTATTGATATTCTGTTAGGTATAAATCAATTAATCGAGTCATGAAGGGTCAGTTAAATATCAAATAGCGCTAAAAACATATATCTTTAAATATCATATTAGTTTTTGTACATATATATATACTAAGTATATATATATATATATTATTTTAATATAAATAAATTTATTAGTATAACACAGTATGGGATAAATTATAATTCAATTTGATATTCAGTTTAATGCCCTTAAGCCTAAGTACTGTTAAACTATTGTATTATATTTATATATTTTTTTTGGTTGATATGGAATATGGATTTAGCAGACTAAAGTCCATTTTTACCTCGGGACCAGATTTTATTCCAGACTACATTCTGAAAGGATGCAAGTCTGGTATTTTACAGCCTCTAAAATTTATATTTAATTTAATTTTGAGATCCTCATGTTTTCCAGAATTGTGGAAATGTTTAAAAGTCACTCCGATTCATAAAAAGGGTCCCAAATCTCAGATTGACAATTACAGGCCAATAGCTTTAATCTCACCACCTGCAAAATTATTTGAAATTGTTTTGCATAAATACATTTTTAATCATTGCAGGTGTATGCTTCTCGACCAACAACATGGTTTCCGTAAATCTCGATCCACTGTCACTAATCTAATGGTTTTGTCTAACTATGTTTCAAAATCATTGGACTCTGGTGTACAAGTGGACGTCGTATACACAGATTTTGAAAAAGCATTTGATAAAGTTAACCATGCTTTACTTGTAAAAAAGTTATCTAATTTCGGGTTTTCTGAAGATCTCATAAATCTATTCTCAAATTACTTGACCAATAGATATCAATTCGTCAAGTATAATAACTCCTTTTCAGAACGATATAAGACCCCTACTGGAGTACCTCAAGGATCCAATTTGGGTCCATTGTTGTTTTTATTGTTCATTAATGACATAGAAACAGCAATAGAGCATTCAGATTTTTTATTATATGCAGATGACTTGAAAATTTACAAGAAAATGCATTCGATTTCTGATTCCCTCGACCTACAGGAGGATCTCAACTCTATATGGAAATGGTCTTGCTATAACCAATTGCCTTTCAGTGTAAAGAAATGTCACACAATTTCATTTTCAAGGTCATTAACGCCGGCAAAATATTCATACTATCTAGGCGGATATTTTCTGGAAAGGTTTTCTTCAACTAAGGATTTAGGAGTGACTTTCGAAGAACGTTGGAAACTTAGCCAGCACATTGCAGAGACTCATAGCAAATCCTTAAAAATGCTCGGTTTTATCTTGAGAAATGCGCGTTACTTCAGGAATACTTTAGTATTGCGCACTCTTTATGATACTCTAGTCCGCAGCATACTAGAAACTAGCTCCATCATTTGGATCCCAGGCGTAATGAATCAATGTAATGAATTGAAGCTGGAAAAAGTACAACGTAAATTTCTTCGATATTTATACTTGAAGGAATACGGGTATTATCCGTTCTTGTTTCCCAGTGCTTTTATTTTGGGAGCCCTGGGACACGTTTCTTTGTCGACTCGCAGAAGTGTTTGTGTAATTAAACACTTCTGGAAATTGCTCAAGGGCGTCGTAGACAATCCTTCAGTGCTCGAGCAGCTTCAAATGTGGGCTCCTGAAGGTGGTTATAGTTCTCGGTCGCGTCCACTATTCTTGCCTGTTAAGTGTAGAACTGGAGAGCTTGCCAACTCTTCTCTGGCCAAGGCTATTTATCTGCTCAATTCTGTCCATAGTAATATTGACATTTTTTCTTGAACATATGGAGTTTTGGTTCAGTTCGTATGGGACAATGCACACCTGTTGAGGTAATTTGTGTCTGTTGTTTTGTCTTGTTTATATTTGTATGTATTATGATGTATTAGTACTTTTGACTATCGTGACGCATTAGGTTTGCCTGTCAGGTCACGATGGTTATAATTTTAATAAATAAATAAATATTTGACTCTGTATATATATGTGTATTAAATGCTTAGTATTTTTTATGGACTCATAACTTTTTTAATTGTTTATCTGATTTATTGACCTTAAAATTCACTTGTTAGATATTTTTGTTTAAGTATGATATTTTTTAATTTATATTTATTTTTAATAAAAATAGAAGTTTAAATTAGGGATACTTAACCCGCGATCCACAGGCATTAAAAATTAAATTAATAATACAATCTTAAGATATCATTAATTTTTAGCATCACTTCTACGCTTCTACAAAAAATATACGTCAAAAAAACGTTTCATAAAAAAGACCAACAACTACTTCTTGTTGAAAAAATAAAGATCCATTATACGTCACCGCATTTTACACCAATAAAATGTTCTTAAAAATAGACAATAATATAAACGTCAATATTACCAAATTAAAAAAATATAAAAACATTAGAGTTTCTGAATCCTCTGGAAACTAGCCACGGAGACACTGTACTTGATTGCATTAACTGGTTTAAGTCATAAACTCAAAAGGAAAACTTTCACTTGAATTTGAAAATGACTGATTTAACATTTCTAGTGCTTATCACAGCTCATGTAAATCAACTAAACACACATCTACAAGATGAAAATTAGTTAATGAATTGAATGTTTCAAACAGCGTCGGCATTTGAAATTAAACTGAAATTGTAACTATCTGAGAATAGGAACAATAACATTATTCTTTAATTTTCTGAAGTATGTGTATACTATTTTTTTATACAAGGTTAGTCTTACAGGATATTTAAATTAACAGTCAGAACTTGTAAAATATTATTTTGCAACTTTAAAAGCAGACATTGTTCTAAGCGAAATAATAGTACGATTGTGTAACTTGATGAAATTATATAATATAATAATACCCCAACGGTTATCTCGCACACGATCAACTCTGCATGATTTCGCAAGGATTTATCACATAAACACTTCATTTATTACACGCGGTCACGCCATTAAACACAAATCTCCACAATTTGCATAATTATGTATTACATACAGCGTTAAACCAGTCGCAACCATACACAGGCAAAGGATTAACGTTTGATGCGTGTTTGACTATAAATTGTACGCAGAATATATACCATTTAAATATTACACTAAAAGCGCTGCTGATTCGTTATTATTTAAATCCGTGCAACTTTACGACACCCGGTGTTTTAGTGTGTCAATAAAGTCGTTTTAACACTTTCGGCGCTAATTTCACAGGTTGGTTGACAAGATACATATTGCACGTCAGTAGATGATCGAAATTGCTCCGAAGTCACGTATTGTCGGATTGGGAAAAAAGGCAAATAAAAAATATCCAAGACCACCCAAACTCGGTGCAATCTTTTAATTTTCAACCACCGGGAAGGGTTCGTGATTGGTATTTTTTCCTCGTCTTTGCTGCACTCTCGTTCTCGTGATCTACGCAATCGGTGTAATGATACGTGCGGACAAAGAGTAAAGATCGAAACGTAAAGGTAAAAAAAAAATATCGTACGGTTAAAAGGCGACTTAACGAACGATCCGAACCGCGCCACGAGGGACAATAGATCAGTTTAATTAATGTTACATCACGTACGAGGACCGGTTAAAAGTTAACTGCTGGTAGTTTCGAACGCGACAAACTATAAAGCGATAACATTAGACGCGCGGTGTTATTGTTTTTTATCGCTCGCGTGATAATTCACTAAAGCTATAAAACTGTATTGAATGTATACATATTAAAGTAGGTTCAATAATTTAAATAAATTTGTGGTGCAAGGTATACCTAATCATATTTATTTATTTGCGATTGTGTCAGCGTTCTAAATTGATAGTTTTATGCAACAGTAAAAAATCACATAGTTAAAGTCACAAAATATTATTTATTTACAAGTTTGAACTAATTATAAATAGCTAGCATATATCTAACCTCAATATGTATTCATTAAATCCTTGGAATCGCAAGACATATTCATTTAACTAATATTGAGGTGTGATATATTAAATTCGATATAAAAACATAACGGCGTGCATTTTTATATTGAAAAAAAGCCTTTATTATTTCGGTTAACTTAGCTTAAATTTCTTAGTAAATGCTTCCGTACCTTTAATAGTACAATTTATATGTTCAATAAGAGCAACACAAGTCAATTGCTACATTGGGAATTCCTAAATGGTCTAATCTCGGCCAATTGTTCAATCTTCTATTTATTAATGACTATAACATTAATCGTAATTTAAAATTCTTATTTTTCCCTGATGACCTGAAAGCGTTCCTTAAATTGGATTCCATTTAGAATCGTAAAATACTTTAATTATATGTTGAAAATCTATATGCATGGTCATCCGCAAATGATTACCATTTAACATGAAAAGATCATCAATTAATTTCGATTATAAAACGGATATCAAAGTGCTTCTTTGCATAAAACTTGTTACTGCATTGAGTGTCCTATTTCAATAAGATTACAAATAACTTTAGCGTATAGAAAACATAATTATGCAATGAAGCTTCTGAGATGTTGTGACAATTCATGAGCTCGAGTACACTGTGTACTTTGTATAATTACCTAGTGGACACTTGAATTTGCCCAAAAAATGCATATTATATAATGAAATACTATGAATCCATTGAAATAAAAATATTAAAAAAAAACGATCACTGAATATCAAACTTTTGCCCTCCCTCCCTCATTCCTGGTAAAAGGTGAAATGTCTCTGATGTATAAATATGGAATTTATTTATTTTATTTTTTTATCTGTGAAAATATAATTTATCTTGCAGGTGCTAGTAAAATTATATGATTTCAATTTTTCCATAAGTATTCATTTACATGCGAAGTACAAATATTATGCCTGCACTACACTCTCTGGAAGTTGTCCGAACTGTTCAACTTAAGAACAAGTTCAACTGAAGACGGCCGAGGTCACCGACTTCCGAGTAGCGGCCACACTGCCACAAATTTCATATGCCGTCCGGACGGCGGCCGTAAATGACGTCTGCACGGCGGCTGCTGTCATGTACAACTGGCATATTTGCGCGCGATCTAAAAATGTGCTAAATAATCGCAATTTTTAGATTGGCATAATAATAAAATTACGCTACTGATATTTATAAAAGTTTGTGTGGGCAGTCACCAATACAATATCAGTGAAAACTTTTCGGTCGTAAATATTCAATTTACGCAAAACCTTTGTCGGCTTTTGCAAAATGCCATAAGACATAAAAATGATACTTCAGAATACGAACATCACATCTGTGACTATCCTAGAATTTGTCGCCATCGATTCTAAATAAGAATTCGTTATGGTGTGACATTTATATAAACCGATCAAGGATATTTGAAACGATTTTTTTAACAAAATCAAGTACCACTAATTATTTTTTAATTATTTAATTTTATATGAAAAAAAATGTAATAACCTTGGCTAACTTCCAGAGAGTGTATTGCAGGCATTAAAGTGAATGTCTATTTTTCAGTAAAGTTATAATTTTACGAAGACTAAATATATTTTCACCAGTAGATATATATTTCGTTAGTGAAATTATATGCTGCTCTATAATGTCAAATAAATCTTTTTTTTATATTCTGTTTAGGTTTATATTATGTATGTTCAGTTAAAATTTGTAATATTAGCTATAAGGTTTTCGTATACTTTTTACCCCTCCCCCCCCCCTTATGTCACAAAATTTCATTGAGCCAGACTAAGGTATGTTTTACACTGTCATAATTCCGTTGCCCCTTCCCCCCCTTAAACCTGTGGCATAATTTATGAAAGTCGCTTTTAATGTACTATTATGAATCTAAATGAAATGAAAATATTAGATAACGACCACTGACTGGTCAACTTTTGCCCCTCCCCCTTCCCCTAAATAATATAAATATCTCAAATACATACCGTACATCAGGAAAAAATATTTTCCAATTTTATTTCCCATTAGACATGCTGGGATATGATTCCCTCAAATCGCAACGACAAGTGTACTTTAAGTTGCTTGTAGAGTATATTCCCATTATGAAGATTCTGTAGGAACTTACTAGCGCTTGAGTCCCCGAGTATTATTTGAAGAAATGCTCCCACCGCATACTCCTTGTGGTTGAAGAGAATTCAAAGAAAATTTCTGAGATCAAATTACATCTTATATATGTATACATTTACAAAATTAAATTTATATATATATATATATACAATATATATATTATGTAATAAATTTTCGTATTTATTCAAATATATGATATTAAAGCTTACGTTTTGAGGATTAATATTCTAGATCAGCGGTCGAGGAAACGGGGTAAATTACCCCAAATGGGGTAAAAATGAAATTTTTGGGGTAATAAGGATTTTTTTCTAATTTGCTATTAATCGATTAAACGCCGAAGACTGAATTCAAAATGCTCCCTCATCAAAAAGCCACGATTTTGACGTTATTGTATCAACATCATTTTTCCAAAACCTGAAGAGGGAAAGTTTTCAATTAATTTTTGATTTCCAATATGAGAATTTTACATACTTAATATTTTCATGCAACTTTTTTTATTTTTCGTGTAAATTTATTCAATAAATAATGTTTAATTTAAATTTACATTGATTGTCTCCTTTTCAAAATGAGGAGGTAATATCGATTTACGCAAAAATATTTTGGGATAATGGTTAAAAAAGTTCCCCGACCGCTGATCTAGATGGATAAAAGTTTTCAAAACATTTATTAAAATTAAACTAGTTATGTTACGTCTAGCCTGCATGTATAAATCATCTCATATTTCACATACATTTTTACCATCATATTGTTTAAATGTAATCAAAATACTTACACAAAAGCCATCTAAATCCACATACAAAAGGATCGTCTTGCGAATGTGTTTTGTATTGGAGCTGAAAGGAAAAAAATGATTATTTTATCCCTGTTTTTATTTTAATGCCGTCGACGCGAAAGAGCTTTGCATAATTAGCGAAATAGCCGACGTAAATGGCTTTCTGAATTTCACACAAAAGCCGTGGTCCGATGCAAAATAACGCAAAAAACTGACCTATGAATACCTGAATGACGAAGAAGGGGGGAAATATTTTTTTTCATAATAAAACTCGCTTTACACCTGCACAACCCGTGAAACTTTTTCTCAAAAATCGTACCTGCAAGAAGTTTTGAGTTTAATTCTAAAATTTTACGAGGGAGTTTCTCGTATTGTTTGTTTGAATATAAAGACTGCCTAATTTATTACTGTTTTTATATAATTATATTTTTTATTATTGGATTCTGAAATATCCCGTAACATATTTAATTTATGGAGTATCTATAGTTTTATGTAAACCATTCTATGTAAAAGCAGCATACATATTATGAAGACTATAGCATGTGTTTTAGCCAGACCCAGCATGGCTTTTGTTTACATCGTTTATAAAAGAACGCAGAACGGGCAATGTTGTGTTTCAGTCCTTTATTATCCAAGTTTAATTATTGTTTGCAAAAAAAAACGTAATATTTTACAAGCTTGGTGTTTTAAAAAACATTTAATATCATTTGTGTTATGTTAACAACTACACGTTTATAATAAACAAATAAATTAATTTATTTTTTTAAATTAAATTAAGACCATCGTGACCTATCTACCCCAATGCGTCACGATAGTAAAAACCACATTTTATTATTACATTAGGAAGCAATACTCTATCACGTATGATGTTGGTAAATCCATATTTTAAGATCGGTAGTTCATTTTTAATTTTTAAAAATTCACTATGAAAAATTGTGAGAGTACTGAATCCAAAGACAATTTGCTGTTAAGTAATACATTCGTTCTGCAATAGTGCATCGGCATTCTTTTTGTGAATGCTTTGTTTACGTATACAGATTCGAGAGAGATGCGATACATGCGCATAAGAATATTATTATCTTGCTTGTTCTTGTTGAAGCAGCAATGCTCATTTTAAGGTTTTTCGTTTTTCACATCCGGCTATAACAATAAATATTTTGCTACATTTCGTACAAAATGAATAAAAAAATAATATATGTAATATTACAATTTGTGTTTGTGTTAGTTCAGCGTCCGTGTGTTTTGGATAAAAAGTGGAAGCTGTGACGCTCACTGCCCTATATTATCAATTATTTGAAGATTCAAAAGCAAAAATTTGTTAGCTACACACATGTTAGTAGTTTGAAAATATTTGCATATTTAGAAAATGTTTTTAACTTGCAATCTTTCATTTATGTTTGAGCAATACGAATGTGTTTTTTTAAGTTTACCTCCGGATATGTATTCATCTATATCATAAATATGATATTTTATTGAGTTGCCGAATTACACGTATTGTCGTTAACATTTTCCTACATAAAAATGCGTTCTTTGAATTGTGTCCTTTTCATCACGTACAAACACACTTTTTAACACATACAAAAAATATATTTCACACTTCCTCCAATCTCGACGGACGGAAAAAGCACGCGGCATCTTCTTTTGATATGCATTTTATTGCATCGTCGCCGTCGGTTTCCTGTCTTCTTCAAGAAGCTCGTATGAAGTCGGAACGCGTAGAAGACGCGACTTTTTGCTGTTGTTAAAAAAAGTATCAAACAATGTCGGCTTTATAACTTTTTCGTGGCTCGACGAGAGATTCGCGTGGGCACTAATAGTGCACGCGTGGGCACAACAAAACGAATTTTTGACCCAACACATAACTAATATCTTATTATAAATCATGTTCAACGCGAACCGATAAACATATGCGCTAATTATTTAACACGCTAATTGTCGTTTTGTTGTGTGAGTGTCGTAATTTATGGATTGGCCGATTCCTTTTGCGCGATCGCTAATTGAGATTTCCTGTAAGACGGTTTTGTGGCGTCGTAAAATATTTTATTGAGTCAATGTTTTCAAGTTGGCTATTTAACTTTAAATAATGAAACTAAGGATATAATCCTGCCTTTTATTGAGTAATAGTTATGTTTACTAAACTATAAAACTGTCATGTCATAATTATCAACAACAAAAAAATATGAAAATTGAGTTTAATTTGAGGAATTGTTTATTTGCTTGAAATGAAAAAAAATGTGAAAACCTAATATATTCAATATAAAAATGTGCTTGATTATATAAAATACAACAATATTTTAGAGTAGTCCATAAATATGCATCTAAATTAAATGTTTTTGAATAAAAAAATGTAATATAAATAAATTAAATATATTTCTAAATATTAAATATATTTATACATACCCTGAATCACTTTATACAATACTGTCTTGAGTCCCACTGAAAACAGCGAAAAACTTGTTGAACCATCACAAAACACAGCACACGTCGTAAGCTACAAAATTCTCGACAGGAGTCTGGATTCCAAACGATCCGTCTTATCGGCGCTGATCGTTCGTTCGTAGAAAATTACGAAAATATTGTAATTCCCATCGCATCATCGTCTCTTTTTATCCGTTTCGCTTTTGCTGCTTTTTCTTCTTCTCCTCGGTTATATGTATGTGGTAGTTTTGTATTCAGGACAGGAGTTGTCGAGCTCGGGAATTGTTGAGTCGCTATCGCACGCCTATCTCGTGTCTCTTGCAGCGAAACCGCTCGTGATCCTATTTTCGTGTGATCCTACCACAGTAAGGCTGGGATAATATCGCCTTTATTGCTTATCGTGTCGCAATTTAAAACAGTGGATGTGATAGTGAAAGTGTTGTGATGGAAATAATCTCGGTTGTTAGAAACTTGATTGCGTGAAAATATATTAAAAAATATCAGTAAGTAACTATGCAATAAAATACCATATTATATGTATCGTACGTGCATAAAGCTACAAGAGTTTCTGGCTCTTGTGTAATACGTTTTGATGCAATAAAATTATTCGGGTCTCGAAATAGGTAAATATTTGATAATCATAATTTTTCTACAAATTTAATATAAATAGTTATCAATAATTTTTAAATACTTATAATAATTCAAAGGACACAATATCAATATTCAATAATGAATTAATACTTCTTTATAAAAATGAAAAATGTTTTTATTTTTCATCACATCTTGAATTCAGCAGCATTTTGACTAGCCCTTAAATAAAAAAAGCTCTAGAGATTAATGCATGAATTGAAATAAGAGTATTTTAGCGCCGTCCTGATCTTAAATGGCGTGGCTCGAATTAGATTTTTCGTGTTCAGATCACGTCAGTGGGTCACCATTTTCGCGCCCGCCCTCCAGGGGGCGCTATGTGGTAGTGGAAGCCAGAAAACGGTGATGTGTATTGCTTCAGCAATAATACGACAGTTCGACTTAGCGACTGAGTAATCCTTCATTTATTTAGAACGCTTTATATTTATACTAAATATTTAATCGATACACAATTACTTATTAATGAGCAACATGTGTAAAATATTAATGAGTCTATTCATTGTTGATATGCGAATTTATTTATTAAAAATAATATCCAGTTAACTTTAAGTTAAGTCTAAATAAAACATAACCTAGAGCTAGGGATAATAGCATAAACTTAAATCAGCTTTCTAGATGGTTTGAGGAGTGGCAGTTGGTGTTGATGAAAGACAATATCCACAGTGTGAAATTGATGTTGTTGTCTTAAATTATCACTTTTTGTAGGTAGCATTTTTTTAAGGATCAATAATATTTGGTCGCAAATTCTACAATAATTAAAATAATTAGGATTTTATTTATTTCACCGCCTATTATGTGTCATAGTTTCTAATTCACTAAAGTTTTATTTTTACCATATGATAATACATGTATCATCGACAGTAATATTTAATGATGCTCAAGTTTTTTAATAATTTATTACTGTTTCATAAAATACAAATTTCTATATTTTAAAAAAACAACTTTTTTTTTAAACGTTAGCGTTTTTCTTTATTAAACGTTTATTTTAATATTATAATTAGTATTACAAACATACTATTATGTATAATAAAATAAAATGTTGATGATAATTTAAAGCAAAAAATCTTTCGATTTCGTTTCGAGTCCATCTATAAGCCCACATATTTGACCCTATATTTCTGTTCTACGTTACTGTCTTGACAAATTTTGCCTACGTTTCGTAAATATAAATAGTACTAGAATAAATATATGTTTCAAAGTATACTTATTACTTTGCAACACGTTTATTTAATAGTTCACTCAAAATTTACTGGAACTAAAATAACATCATATATATTGAGCTAAAAAATATGTGTGCCACAATACATAGCAGTGCATTAACAATGCGTGTAATGCTAGCTAATTAATCAAGCATTGTCTTCGATTACGACATGAAATTTTGACCTAATGTCAAATTCAATGGTCTTTACTGGTTCCATAGTTGTATTTTTATAAACAGATCATTTTTAGAAATTTATGCTTAGTAAGATTTTTATATATAATAGATCATTGACATTATAATGTTCACTATTCAACCTTATTTTTTGGCTAAATCTGAATGAACTCGAAACTGAAGATACACATAGACTTATTTATATTTTTAAACATGGTTGAGCCATTACTTTTGAACTCTTATATGCAAATGTATGTAATGAATATTATTCATGTTGTTATTACCAAACTTATTTAATAGTAGTGCGCCATTCAAAATATTATGACGAACCCGTCCTCTCGCTGGATGATGTTATTAAAGATCATTGAATAAAAATGTTGTTAAGCCACGTACATCCAGTATGAATTAATCTCCCCTCGGAGCAGGTACAAAAATACCTGCACAGGTGTATATCATCCGAGAGGACAATGGCGATATGATCGCATAAGAAGCAGCTCGCGCCCTTGTCTCCTCCTGTTGCCGTCTTACGTGACTCACATTCTCAATTTTAGGGATTAATCATTGACTCGGTACTACTTCTTTCTATCACTACGAAGATCTGTAAATAAAATGGATTAATGCACAAATGACACAATTTATTGCGCTTGTCTGCAAATAATTCGAAATAACAGTCTTTCTCCGCGTAATTGCTAGTAATACATTTTGATAACAAGATTTTATAGTATTTTTCATGTGATACTAACAGTGCTTAAAACTATTTTTTATATATTAATTGTTGAATCCTTTTGATCTTCCATTTATAATTGTACATTAGCATATCTTATTTTGTAATTTCCATTTAAAATATTTTTATAATCATCATAAATTTTATTTTTATTTTGCATTGATCACCAAAAGCTTATCAATTCACTTTATATTGTATCTACTTTAAAGTGTTTTTAAACATATTATGGTATCCGGTTTATGAGCTTAATTAAATTGTCCCGTCCTGATATATTTTATCAGTTATTTAATATAAATAAAAAGTCTGCCTTACTGTGTATTTCAATATAATATATTTTATTAATAAAAATATTAAAATTACACCCTCGTAGTAATAAATCTGATCACCTTACCTTTGCCACGTTAAACCATCCCCAAAGCATACACATAAAAACTCACCGCTACCCGAAAATCAAACGTAATGAAAATTGATTTTTCCCGAGAGATGGATAAACCTATGTTTTATGAGTAGGTATCAAGTGAAGTACCTTGTTGCTGGATTTATTTCATATGGAGGAGCTTGGAGATAGGGTAAGGCGCCGAACTTTCGGTTATTTTTATAACGAGGACGCCTTTTTATCCACTCTGTACGTACATCGTCAATCAAAGAATTGTTAATGAGTAAGGCGGCAATTATTGATGGAGAAAAACGTTTCGCATCGAAGCACTTACGCTTATCTCCCGAAACAACGCTCGGGCTAATGGAATGAGATTGAACTTTCGAAACGTCTTCATCAACAGCAGTGGCAGTGGACTCTTTACTAACAGCGGTGGCAATCAACGAAGGTGGACGATAAATATGCAATCGCTCGGTAAAGGGTAAAAAGGCGCCGATGGGGATACAGGAGCAAAACGAACCGGACGCATTAACAGCACACACAACAAACAGTAGGCAATGATTAATCCTGCCAATTTGGGCATGCGAGTCACGTATGGTAGCAACAGCAGAGGAGACAAGAGTGAGAGCTCTTTTTTATAAGATAATACCTTGTTATTTATTTAGTTAAATGTATATATTTAAGATCTTTACCCTAAGAAAGTATTAAAAATTTTGAATCGACATATAGTTTTATTCATAAGGAATATTTTTCTTGCAAAAATACGGATCTTTATTAAAACAAATATGGCTTAATAAAAACGGATTATATACGATTAATTTTTTTTACCATTTATTTTAGATAATTGTTTGAATGAAAAAAATTAACTTTATATAATATTTTTAATAACTGAGATATGACTGAATATAAATTAAATATCGAAAATTTAGTGTATAACATAAGTTCTGACAAATATAAACCATAGTATGTTGAGTAGGCCAAAAAAATTTTTGTTATAGTTTTTTGCGTTGTACCTGATATTTTACATATACAAAATATTTTGCATATTATCCATTTTTTTTATTTTCAAATGCGAGCTTTTTCAATAACACGCTTCATAACTATGTGCAAAATATCTTGTTAAATCGCTCGAATTTCTCTACAAATATTATGTTATTAGCTTAAGAAGAGATTAAGGCTTAACAACACTCAATATTCTAAATATCCTAACACAAAAAATTAGCCACTGTTTTATAAAATCATATTTTATACGAAATATTTTAATTAGGAATTAAAAATTATTAAAAACATCTACTCATAAAATTTGTCTAATAATTAGTCGTTTTTTCTTTGCTGCTCAGTGTTGCCATATAGTGAATTTCTAATTCAGGTCAAAATCACTAAAGTCGTGCTATTCAGAAAACGCGTTTATATTAAGACTTTTCATAATAATATTATGAGTGAGAATCAAATAAAGCACATCTAAACCGAATTTTGACCAGTAGGAGAGCGCAATAATTTTATCTCTTCTCAGAAGTCAAAAATCCACGCCAAAAGCATTAAAATCGTGCCGTCGCCGTCGAAATTTTGCCTTCTGAGAAGTGGTAATTGTTTTTGCGCTCTCCTATTGATCAAAATACGATTTAAAATTACTTTGATCAGCGCTCTTATATTAGAAGTCCATAATAATATCTGTAAGGATAGCTATCATATAGTGCAATGTCAAAATGCATACAAACTTTGGAGCAATATTTGAGATGCGATGTCAATCTGTACTTATTCTTTCGCTAATTTTAACCTGAGAGATGAGTTGGCTAACTGTATATTTTGGAATTGATTTAATGATAGTTCTAAAACTATAGTTAGTTTTAAAACTTTAGTTGGGATAGGTTTGGGATTGAACAGCAAATGTACGTTTTGCAACTGTCAAATTGAGTTTCATAACATTTTAGAGCAGCATATTAGCACCTATCAGTTAAATTATATTTTCACTAGTAGAAATATTGGTGAAAATGTATTTGGACTTTAATAGTGAAAATATACCTTTACCAAAAAATACACATTCACTGTAACAGTATTAGATTTTATTTTAGGAATAATAAATATAAATCTTTAAAAAATGTTTTTGTATATTTTGCCTCAAAAATATAAAAAAAAATGGAAAAAATCATTTAAAAAATTTGTTTCGGATGAAATGACGTTTTTTTAAAGCTCACTTCAATTCTGACATACATATATTTTTAAATACTAAAATTTATAAAAAAATATTTTTTGCAAAGATTTTTTTATGGTTACTATTAGTATTTTGTTAAAAGGAAAGTTAATTGTCAAATTTTAGAAATAAATATGCTGAAAATATTTAGTTATATTTATGTTCTTGTGTTTACTATCAGTATTTTCATGAAAGTAAAACCTCCTTATAAAGTAACTCAAAAAGTTTGTAATGCAACACAATAATAAAATAAATAACATTTCGTAAAAATAATTTTGTAGCAATTTATAATTATAATCAAAAGCCTAAAACAACACAATACTGTATTATAAATAATCATAAAAAAAAATTTTTGATAAATATTTCGTCAAAGCTAGAGTTGATAAATTTGATAGTGGAAAAACTAATGAAACAGCGGAAAATCAGCGCGTATTTTTACATATTTACATATTTTAATTAACTCGCCTTCGTACACTAATAGCATAAATTTGCACTTTTTCACTTTTTACTGTGTTACACCAACTCTTTGATATGTTAAATTTAATATATATAACACACATATCGTATATCTGATTTAAACATAAGTACAGATATTATATTTAAATATTGGTAATCAAAACAGTATTCATTTATTTTTTATTTAAATTTTCCGTTAAAATCTGACAAACCTAAAAGCACAATGCTCAATCAGACATAATGAATACTTACAAGTAAGTCTCTCCTACCCGACCCCTTCCCCCCACCCCGAAATGGCATCCCTGATTTTTAATTACATTACGGTCTTCGAACATATTCATTAATCCCTAATATGAGGTTTGCATACTTACGCATACCACCAGTTGATAGTATGTCATTGTTATTGATATGATCTATAATCAAAACATATAATAATGTATCAACATTTTTTCGCTGTCAACAGTCTCACAGATGAAGTCGTGCGTGTATCGACCGTTAAGTGTTAAAACTAAGTTTGATATTTATTATTTTAAAAATAATAAAAGTATTTCGTCATCATTTTATAATAATCTGTATCGTTTTTATTTTTAAAATATGTATAATTGGTGATTCTAAACATAAATTTATTTTTATTTTTTTTGCTACGCAATCCACAATTTGACGTTTACTGATTTTACTATTGTAAATATAAAAAACGATCATTGCAAAACTGTATTTTAAATTTAACGTTAAATCGTTGACTAATTAAAAATTCCGATTTTCGCAAATAAGACCAGCCGCACGGCTGCGTTTTATGAATAATGCCTGGTATGTAATGTGTTAAAAATATTTTCACTGAGAAGAAAAACACAACCCAATTGATTCTGGTTGCCAGGGATGGCAGAATCACAACGCAAAAGTGTCACCTGTCACTCTCGTTGCCGCCGCACTTTTGTCTCTCCATAAACACCCGCCCAGTTCGTCGACCTTCGATTGCGCTCGTTTTTACACAAAAACCGAGAGCGGATCCTAACTAACTGAAGCGACGAAGCCCAGTCGAGCATGTCGAAAATCGTAGTCCACCATAATACCAAACCACTTCCTCCCGTACGTAGTAACGAGGCTAAACAAGTTTTTAGAGGCGCCCCTGCGGCCCTGGCACGGGCCGTAAATTGGGCCCGCGGTGCGTGTGTGTGTATGTGTGTATGTAATAATTATTTTGCGGCCGACTCTGCCGGTGGTCCACCGGCGGACCTCACCTGCGCCCCCCGTGCCCCGCACCCCCTCCGGACTCCGCCCCGGACAGGATAATTCAGTATTGTCTTCTTAACACTCTGCGAGAGGACTCCGCGGGGGAGGACTACGTAGACGTCTCTCTCCTCGGCGGATCCCTAGGCTGTGTGCTGCTCTTTAATTAAATTCTATGAACGCCACGTCTCCATTAGTCGGACATGGTTGGCGCGTTGTGGGCAAAACTGCACTTAATTGCGAAGAACCGAAAAAAATATATCGCTAATTTGCTTTCATTCAAAACCCACGCTGGTCTGTAACATATAATTGAGAGGCAACTTAAAGTGTCACTACTCTTTTATATTTTCCTGTAAGAAACTGTAAGTAAGCATATTATTTACAGCAGTGTTTAATATGTACATAGCTATAATACATAAATATTTAGTCGCATATTATTTAATACATTATTTCTATATGTGGAATGCAATAGCGAGTTAACAGTTAGAATCATAATCACAGCGCATTGTTATCATAAATAGAAACGGTTTCTACCAGATAGTATTGCTCTTTGTCAGTGGCGTAGCGATGGGGGGAGGCGGAGGGTGCGGGCCGCCCCGGTCGGCACTTGCTTAGGGGCGGCATATTCGCGATGGTATCGCCTAGTGTGAATCTTAACCCTGAATGTACTAAAACATATATAAATCCATGAATAACAAGAGCTTAATAATAACCAATGTATTATTTTAAGAAATGCTGATTTTATGACTATGCAAAAAATGTATGGTGGAGGGGGCGGCAATTTTAAGGATCGCCCTGGGCGGCACATACCCTAACTACGCCACTGCTCTTCGTGTCAATGAGTCATAACAGTCGTACAAGATGCATTCGTAAACATTTCTACTTATCAAAAAATAATTTTAATCGTAATATGTTACACTTATAATATTTATATATTTTATATAAATAGAAAATTTATTAAAAAAAATCTAAATCTAAATTACCATATTCAAATATATAATCAGGCTTGCCGAGAGGGGGTGGGGAAGAAAGTGGACAAATTCTTGGGACCCGTTTTTCTTGAGAGGTCCGATTTTGGAAAAAATTATAGCAATATATTCATAAAAAAAGTAAAAACCGACCTTAAATAATGAATCTGAACTAAACTACAATTGTTTGATTTGAGATGTATGTACTAATGTATTTCATGTATAAGTTTCTTCAGTTCTTTTTATACATTTAAGAAATAAAAGGAGCGGACATTGCTTTCAAAAGCACCCAATTTCTAGGTAGTACTTTCACAATAAACATTATTATTCAAAGGGACAGATTGTAGTTTTTTGACGCGGTTTGATAGCTATGGTTCGATTTGGTTGTTGTACAGATACGTTTCCGTTCGATCTGTTTTTGGATTCCATTAGAAAAACGAGCTTTCAATGTTGCGTTTTTCCATCGCAACTCTGCTGTGGCTAGTCTATGCTCTAAAGATGTCACGTATTCTTTTTTTCTTCTTCCGTGATAGACATGCGGACTATCTATAATTAAATAATTTGTCAAAAAATCACATAGAATTGTGGAATGTAACTTTCAAGTGGCAAAGTCGTCGCAGCTGAATGCGGAATAGATATGGGGCGGGTTCCTCAACGTCCTTTTTTGAAGTCGTGTGAGTTTGGTGCTACGGCTCTATTTATTCAAAATGAATGGCAACCCTGAACTTTTTTTGAGAAATGCAATTTTATAAATATAATATTGAAGTTAAATATATGATAAATATATTTTGCAAATTTTTGTTGATTTTATTGGTAATCGAAAAAATTATGAATTTTATTAAATCGAAGCAATAAGCTAAGATAAAAAAATATGTTCAAATATGAACTGTCTTGAAAATATTTTTTCTGTGATATGATTTTTTTACTCAATGCTTAAAAATCACATATAAGAAATTTTAACTTTTGATAACATATTGTAACGTGATTTGATTCTACTACTCTTCACGTTACGTCGCGATCAGTTCAACGATTCTAGACTATCATCAATCATTTTTTTTGCCTCCATTCTAACCGATCGTCAGTGCAATGTTGTTGTTCAATGTCAAAAGTAACAATCTGATATAATATAGATCTGAAGAGCAATATGTTATTAATAACGTAACCGATGCTGCTCGCCGCAAATGTGGGCCGCAATTTTGTATTGTTGTGTTGGATGGAAAAATAATTCCATTATATCACAGCTAATATGGTGAGATTTTTTCATTGTTGTCTGTCTGAATCGCGATATATATTAATAAGTTGTATTGTAATGATGCCCTCACGGAAAGCGGTTTCGGATGAGTCGTAAAATTAATAGCAACATTATGATTACAAATAATAATAATAATTAACATTTAAAGGGTTGATCAATATTTATTAATAAAAATAAAATCGCATATTTATTTTACAATATAATTAATTAAACAATTCTGTAAAATTAATCTAATAAACAAAAAACATGAACTCTCAAACAGTGTCGCTCTTAAAAACCGGCAAATGATCTACTCTCTCAGTTACCTGAGAACAGGTGAGTAGATCTTCAACATCCGCACGGACCACAGGTAACGTCTATCCGAGAACGCTTCACGGGATAATTAATTTCACGGGAACGAGAATGTTGTAATCCTACCTGACGTTACATATACTACTTCTACATTTTTTTTACTTTTGGCGAAGCGTCATACAATTCAAAATATTATTTGCTGTTATAAATGTCAAAAATATGTATGTAAATGTATATATTTTGACCACCCTTGTTGAGTATATTATATATTTTTATTTAAATAAAATCCCCCTTCGCTTGATTTTTATTTAATTTTATATAAAATTAAGTCTTGTTCAGTTTTTGTTGATGGTTGTTACGCACGCGCCGTCATCACTTTTAATGAAGTCATTCTGGTTGTCTTCCCATCTTCCCGTAAACGTGCTTGTATCACGCTCGAGTCCACTCATAAACTCTTCTCTCGTATACAAGAATTTCATCTGACCTTATTCTTATTATTTAACTTCGGACCTCTCCGTCCGGTATATAAAATATTTAAATCCACTCGTGCAAGTACAGACGCGTGTCTTACAAAACCCTTTGTGGTTCTGCGAGTCTTCAATGAGATCATAACTCAAATGATAGTTTTCCTGCAATCAAAATCAATCAAGTGTCGTGCTGCTTATAAGACGTATGCGTCTCGATGAGGCAGTCAAACTCATCAATGTAACGTAATAAAAATGCCAATCTGTTGTCCGGTGTACATTATTGCTCAAAGGTATGCCGCTATATATTATAATATCCAACGGCTAAGAGTTCCGTTTATCTTATTATTGAGTCAAGGGTTCAACATTAAAATAAAAAATATTTCTTGTGTGTCTCTTTTCAAGATTAGTCTTGGAATCGTCTCTACTATATCACAGTTATAGATTAACTCAAAAAATCAAATTGATTCAGCAAGCATCCACTTGAATTTAAATCAAATCATATAACACTACGCCATTGATTTATAACATTTTTAGAAAATATCGCTGTTTCGATTAACGGATTTGTAGGTTTAATGCCCCCTTTCTAACGATTCCCATAATGATAACCAATCCCAATCATATCTTTAGCTCCGACATTGATACATTCTCCTTTTTTTGTTTTTTTCTCAGGCTTATTTAATTTTAAATTTTAGGCGTAGTATCTGTTTGTTTTTAATAAATCGTCTCCAATCTTTTTTTCCCCAAATCCTTCGGGTCCCATATTATTGGTATCAAAATTAACCTCCGATAATCCTTCAAATGGTTCGTTTTGTCTCGGTGGATCATTGTCATTTCAATCAAGGGTAATATACTCGTCTTCTTCTGAATCCTCAGAATCACTCTCGAGTGTCATGACACGTGGACGATCCCTCATTGACCAAAAGGGTCTTGGTCACTATCGCTTAAATTCCCAGTATCCTCATTGTCAGTAGGAACATCTGACAGAATTCGCATAGCTTTCCTCCAAAAACAAGTTATCTCTAGTGTCGTCCATTATGAAATTTAAGGGTTTAATATAAGCCTAAATAATCCCGAGCATTTATTATAATTATGTCGAAATGTTTTTAAATATTTAGAGCCACTTTATACAAATGAAAATTATTATTTATTAAAATTTGAATGAAATCACTAAAATTATGTCACAAATAATCCCTAGCGTAATTCTAAATATATTGCAATGGTTAGATAATATTTAAAATCACATTATAATACACAATAATTTAAAATTTAGGAATGAATAAATTATTATAAAATTATGAATGGAAACAGTGGTGTAGCTAGGGTATGTTAAAATTGCCGCCTCCCCATACATTTTTTGCAGGGTCATAAAATTACCATTTCTTAAAAGAATAAGTTGGTTATTATTAAGCTCTTTTTATTCGTGGATTTATATATGTTTTAGTGCATTTAGGGTTAAGAACCACACTAGACGATACCATCGCGAATATGCCGCCCCCAAGCAAGTGCCGCCCGGGGCGGCCCGCCCCCTCCGCCCCCCTCCCATAGCTACGCCATTGAATAGAAACACTAGAATATAAAATTAATCACTATTGTAGTTTAAAATCTATTGAAATGGTTAAATAATCATTTTAATCACTTTTTAATGCATTATAATAAAAAGTATTGAAAGGAAGATTATTATAAAAATATGAACGGAAACACTTATTCGAGAAAAGTTTAACGAAACACAGCTTTACACAGTGCTTCCCAATTACTTTCATGTCACGGCTCCCTAAATCTAAAAGGATTAATTCCTGGCCCCTAAAAAATTTAATTTGAAGACCGATTGTTCGAGATGCATCAGCTAGATCTCTTATCGAATTTTAAATCTGTTCAGTCATATGAATACGCTGTCATCAGCAAACACAAATGATTTATGAATATTTGTATTAAGTTTTTTGGACCACATTATACATACTAGCGATTGTATTGCATAATCCGTTCTTATGTGCTATAAATCCTACTTTGAATTATAGTTATTGTTAAAAGGTTAAAATAATATCAATGTGCATTACATATACTAATATGTCTTAGTTTTTGCAAAATGTTCTACTCATTTTTTTACCTTTTATAGACATTTATTACAATCATACGACATCCGAGGTATTCTTGGCTAAATCTTAATTTATCTCAGATCGGACCTCGGATGCTTGTCGTCGGTCAAGTCACGACTTTGCGAGGGCACGCACACCGGAACGCCGTTCCCACGCGTGCTCATCCCTTTTGCGGAATCTCCACATCAAAAAATTGATTTTTATTTTCACTAAACAAAATTCCTTCACAATTGATTGTTTTTGTACTAAATTTCTTATCCAATGCGGATTGGCTCCTCGGTGATTTTTTGAGTTAACCTTTCCGAAAAAAATCCGGTATTGTACGAGTTCGCGCTATCTACAGCACAAATCTCTCTTGGGAAGTAAAACGGGTTTGTACCACGAGCGGCTAATGTTATTTAATTAATTTAATATTACATTTCAATACTCGCCGCCGCGGCCGTGAATTAATTACGCTCGCTCATTCAGCGAAACGTTGAAAATGTTTATTTTGTTTTTTGCCGTGTTGTTGTTATTATATTAATTATTTTAATATACGCCTATTGAATCAGCAGTATCATCGGAGTATTGCGAAGCTGAAAGAGTAGCAGCGTCCGTGTAAATTAATTTTAATGTTAGCATGTTCGTATTAACCTTTTGTCATTCAAATTTTATGTGAGGTGGAGGGACTTTGTTCGTATGAGTAACGAGTCTATATTCATGTTAAAAAACAGCATAATATTATACAAGAAATTTTATAAACGAGACAGTTACAATGTTAGGAATAGTGGCATATTGGCGCTAGCGATTTTGTGAAAAGTGGCCCTCTTACAAACACGAGCTAGAAATATTTTTTCGTATGGTGTACATTATGCTTGAATAAAAAGCAATATTGTAAATTGTTTTAAGTGATAATATAATAGTTATAAATTATATAATGCATATAATTTATTTTTACCCGTTACGGCCAGGACGTCAGCCCTTGAGAACGCTCCTCTTGCTCGAGTCATCCAGCTTCTCTACAAGCTTGCCAAACATAATGATGTTTTCGGCAATAGCTATGAGGAGTTGGACAATTTTATGTGGGGTGATATGCATATATTTTAAGTGTGCATAATAACTATTTTTTAATTTCAATTTTTATGTTCATTATTTTTATATTAGTTCATGCATAGTGGTCAGATTTGTAATAAAAAATGAAAAAATAAATACCTGTTCCGTATCAAATGATCTTCTAATACGGCCGAATTCTTTTGATATTGACAGACAAAACATATAATACAAGTTTTTATGGGTTTTTGAAATATGTTCTTGCGTTTAATTCTTTGTTTAATATGTATTTTTTCTTAAATAACATAAATAAAGTTTGCGCTTAAAGCATTAATTTAACAGAAATACAGCATTAAATGGCTATGTTTAGTGTTTCTCATTTTTAGATGTTTTACATTTCTCGTGTATTCTCGAGATATTTGGACGTATGAAAAAATATATGTAATATACAGTATACATTTATATTTATTACTAAAACATATATTTGTTATAAAAAAATCTTTTGACTGATTTTATTTACAATTTGAGTCAATATGTATACATGTAAATTATATTCGAGTATATACTAAGGATCGAAGTCTCCGTTTCGTAACGGAAATGATCGATAATAAACGATAATGAATTTTTCGAATATCGATCTCAAACGATAGTGATCGATAATGAACGATATTATCGTTTGTTTAAGCGATATTTGATTGGAAAGTACAAAATAAAACAATGTTACCCAATGGCGCATGAAATTATGCGCCATTTGACTTCACATTTATGGCCGAACTAGTCCTGGTACTAGAAAAAGTTAAAGATGTGAATGAGGGATTTTCTGCTGATGATTTACTGACCGCTAAAAAAATATAAAATAGTTTTGCCGAAAAGTTCTGAAGAGCACCATGTACGTATGGCCGATCAACTTTACCAGTATTATAAGGGATTACCTCTTACTCAGTTCAACAAGGAAGAGTCTTGACTCACATCCATCGTCTCAAGAGGTTGAATAGGAAACTCCAACAAGAGCATATCGGACTGGCATCAACTCCTGCCCTCAACGACATGGATTTCATGGATCAGTTGGTGGCTGAAAAAGCTCAGCATGAGACTCTAAATCGGACAAAATCGGCAGTGGAAAAGTAGTGGGACTCCTTCAAGATTTATGCCGGACCTTCATCTTATAAAATTGATGTATTGACCTGGTAGAAAGACTGCAACGGGATCTTCCCGTTGTTGGCGGCTGAAGCCAGAAAATGGCCAGAAAATTGAACGGGTTTTTTCTGCTAGAGGAAACCTTGTAACATCTCAGAGTATAAGGTTTGACCCGTCAAACGTTGAGAAGATCCTCTACATTCCATATCATTAGATACAACATTGGAATTCCTATTGTTGAAGAATTACCTGTCGGAGAGAGGGATGATGAGAAGAGTGGACCACCATTTTTAACTTTAAGAAGTCGTGCTGGTAATGCATCCAGCGCAGCATGTAAGGACTCCCGCAACACTGTGAATGTGACTCCAAGATAAGCTCAAAGACAGTTACCGAAAACTTAAAAAAAAAGTTACAAAGAATTGTGTATGCTCCAATTCAGACTCAAAAGATGATGTTGTCAGCATTGGTCCTTCTGAGACTACCAGTGCGAGTTACACAGAATCAGAGGTAGATACAGAAATTGTTTAAATACTTATCTTGCTAGGAATGCATCAATGTGATTATCTTAAAAAGTAATTAAAATAAGGTGAATTTTTTGAAATTTTAATATTTGTGAATTTTTGGCTTTAAAGATAAAGAAATATTTTTAATATTTAATGTTCTGGTTATTTTAATTTATAACTGGTAATTTCATATAATTTTGTAATAATAATAATTTAATAAAATTTTGTTAATAATTTTTTTTTTTTATTACAAACGAAAGTTACAAAATTTGTCGTTAATTTTGAGGTTGTACAAAATTAAACAATATTTATAGTAATAATAAACGATATTATTTATATTAAACGATATTAATCAATATCAACCGTTGTTATCGATTTAATCGATCAAACAATAAATTTCATTTATCGTTATTTACCATTATCGATCTAATCGATAATATATTTTTTTATCGTTTCGTTCATTATGGATTCGAAGATTTCGCTTCTTAGTATATACACCTACTCATGTACTTATTACATTATTATTTTATTATGATTTAAACTAAAATATTTCATTCATATTTAAATATCACTTTTCATTACATGATATTTTCCTACTTATTTTGAATGAAAATGACAACATCTTATCATATGATCTATAGCTTTTATAGCATTTATATGAAAATATTGACTATTCTTTACTCAGTAGGCAAACGATTCCATGTCAAAAAATTATTAACTTTAATATTTTTAATACATTTTCATTATATATATTTCGAAGAACGTTGGAAATTTAGCCAGCACATTGCAGAGACTCATAGCAAATCCTTAAAAATGCTTGGTTTTATCTTGAGAAATGCGCGTTACTTTAGGAATACTTTAGTATTGCGCACTCTTTATGATACTCTAGTCCGCAGCATACTAGAAACTAGCTCCATCATTTGGATCCCAGGCGTAATGAGTCAATGTAATGAATTGAAGCTGGAAAAAGTACAACGTAAATTTCTTCGATATTTATACTTGAAGGAATACGGGTATTATCCGTTCTTGTTTCCCAGTGCTTTTATTTTGGGAGCCCTGGGATACGTTTCTTTGTCGACTCGCAGAAGTGTTTATGTAATTAAACACTTCTGGAAATTGCTCAAGGGCATCGTAGACAATCCTTCAGTGCTCGAGCAGCTTCAAATGTGGGCTCCTGAAGGTGGATATAGTTCTCGGTCGCGTCCACTATTCTTGCCTGTTAAGTGTAGAACTGGAGCACTTGCCAACTCTTCTCTGGCCAAGGCCATTTATCTGCTCAATTCTGTCCATAGTAATATTGACATTTTCTCTTGCACTTATGGAGTTTTGGTTCAATTCGTATGGGACAATGCACACCTGTTGAGGTGATTTGTGTCTGTTGTTTTGTCTTGTTTATATTTGTATGTATTATGATGTATTAGTACTTTTGACTATCGTGACGCATTAGGTTTGCCTGTCAGGTCACGATGGTTATAATTTTAATAAATAAATAAATAAATAAATATACCCACAAATTACCGATTTTATTTTAGAATCGTTGAAAATGCAGAACGGTATTTTATTTTGCAAATATATTTTTAAGTAATATATATATAATTTCAGTGCCAATTAAAAATCACCTATGCCTGTTGTTTAGTAAATTTGCATTTTGCTTTATAAATTATAGATTAAATACAGCTCATAGTACAATGCAGAATTTGATAAAAAAACGCAAGCAATAAAATTTTCTATAATTAATTGAACATAATCGAATAAATATTCGATTACGCTGGATATTCTGGTAAAATTTAAACATTTATTTCAAACTCTCAAAAAAAAAAAATAGCATCTCAAAGAATAGTAATCGATCGATTGAAGTTCTCTCGACAACTATTCGTATTTAGATCTTGACCAGTATTCAAATAAAAAATATAGATATTTGATTTTTTTGTGTTAGTTAAAATACTAAAACATTGATAAAATAATTATCTGTGCGCCCTTGAATTTCAATTTCAATTATGTGAGATTTCGCTTTAGAGATCAGTATACTTTATGAAAATAGTCCACTGAATAAGGCATGAGATAAAAAGGAATACACGCGTATTCCCTCGCGTCAGATTGGCAGCATCGGGGTTATCAGTAAACATCACTCAGAGCGTCTTTCACGCAAATCCACAACACAATATCACCGCGATGTATGCAGCGAAATATTGATATCAAAGCGCACCGTCTGACAGTCCTAATCTCTTCATCTACGAACAGCAGTCGTGAAAAATCCACAAACGACCGAGACCCCTCGGCATCGGGGGTCGTGCGACCGTAAAACAACAAAATCACAATACCACAAAGAGATAGCAGCGCATCTATAATATGTATCTAGAAGCCGTGACTTTCGGCTTCTACTTGCCAAACCACGAAAAGCTCGTCCAGCATCGTTTACGCTCACTTTCCTTATCTCCCAAGATGTGTCAGTCGCGTCAGACTGACGGACAGACAGGCACACACCTGAACTTGCTCGGGTGTATGTATTTATTTTTTTCACCTACTCAAAATAGCGAAGCGTGCTCGGCTCTCGAGAATTGAAAGACAGGACTAGGCATTAAGACCTGCCATTCAACGTTTGCCTTTGAAAGTGGTAAGATTTTTATACATATAAATCTAAACATGCGAAGGGTAAAAACTAAAATGCTGCATTCTAACGTCTACATGTTTGGTTATAAGATTTTTTTAATAACGTAAGGATACAAACTAAAATAACACATACTAATAAACAAAATAAATCAATATTAGGCGCAGCAACATTTCTTATTTTTTGATGAAATTTATATAATTTACAAACCTAGGAATCACACTGTTATTCAAATAAAATTTAAACAGTAAGAAAAGCTGCACGTGAAATGGCAGCGATAGCAAACGAAAAAAATAACATAAAGGCTTATTTATTCGACCCAACGCTGCCCTGTTTTGGGGGAAATGCGAGAAAAGGGTCGAAAAGTCTTGGTCCATATGCAGAAAAGCGCAATAAAAATATACGAGGGCTTTGCCCCTGCAGTAAAGTTGAAAGCGCGGCCCTGTACGCAAATTTACACGCGAGACATTCGCAGACGTAAAATTTTACAAACGGGAAAATGCCACCGAAATTTTGCGTAAACCTAAAATGATCAAACTTTATATGTATTGGGTTTTAGCATGTTTCCCTTTTTGTATATTGCAACGAATTTTTTCATGTTTAAATTTGCGAATTGTGAAAAATGACTATGTACATAAAAATTACAAAATTGTGAAGGTTGTGTATTTTATTTATAAAGTTTTTCTTATCCAAAACAATTAGTTAAGCTCTTTAAATAGCTTTACGTAATATAATGTCGTAATTTAGTTACAAACCAAGTTTATTGAAAAAATTGTTTGAAATGTAAGCTACTGAATTTAGCTTTAGATGCTGAATAGTTATTAAATTTTTTCACAATATTATTTTTCATGAAGAGCACATGAACAGTTAGTTAAATAATAATTAAGTTATTCAAAAGTAAAAATTACCATCTCGATTTAACAATAGACCAATATATAAGCATAGATACATATATATTTTAGCAGTCAGACAAAAACATTAAAATCAGGTTTGAGCCATTTCCGGCGATGTCAAATATTTTTCTTCTCAAACAAATGGAGGTCAAGATTAAGATCGGATTACATACCCACAAATTCAGTCACTAAATTACCTCATTTACCGCCTGGCTAATTATTTTGCTTTCAATAAATTAATCCACATAACTGGCGTAGAATATCGCACGCATATCCAAGAATTTATGTAGATTTACATTATAATTTATGAGATTATTCATAATGTGTTTCTCAATGGGAATCGGTATTTTATCAAGTGTTTATTTATTAGCATAACTAAAGCCACTTCGGCGAAAAGTCCTCTTTGTGTTGGTTATAAAGACTTAGTTGTGGGAGGACTGACAATATGAAATTGAATTGTTTGCCGTGTCAAAATATTGAATTGCCGATAGTATAATAATAATAACATTAGGCAATTTGTAACATGTTGCGTAAATTAGTCATCACTAATGGATTACACCTTAACAGGTATTAATTCATTATCGGACATTTAGACGGCATCTAAATTAAACCGAGAATTCGCATAGGGGTGATGATATGTAATATATTTGTCATTGGATATCTAGCTCGACTAAAGCAAATTTTTAAGACAATTAAGATTTTTATTTTTATTTTCAATTAAATTTTTAAAACTTAGATGTTATGTTAGAATAAGATTACATTTTTATGTATATTTTTAGCAGCACGATAGACCGGTGGTATGTACTGGTGACTCTAAAAGACTTGAATTCAAATCCAATATAACCCAAGTGTTTTTTTAATTTCTATGGAATTTGTGAGATCAGCAGTTTTAATTATGTTATAATTTTAATTCAGATCGATCACTACAGATTAGGTATTTCTAGATTTTTCTTATCTCGCAGCCATATATTGCAATGAATATTCAAAATAAAATTGAGCTAAGTACTATAATAATAGTCCATTAATAATAAAACAGTAAACGATTTACAGACTTTGATTTTAGTTTGTTGTCTCATTACTTACTTAGTAGTTGTTGATTGTGTTGACCTTGTTCTAACGCCTTGGATTAACGTCTTTCATGATGCAACGGTAGATCTGCAATAAATAAGAAAAAACCGATACTTGCTCATTATGTAGCTTTGTTAAAAGTATTAGTAATGCAAAATTTTGTAGAAATATATATATTAATTTCGAATTTTTAAGTATTATTTTGCGTTTTCAAGTATTTTTCTCTGGTCTTATGTAACTATACAAATAAATAAATATAGCCCTTATTCGTTATCAGATTGGTTAAATTTGATGATAAAAGCTACCTAAATATAAATAGAATAATTAACTTAAATTAAATTTTTCGGGTTTTAAAGATTAAATTAAAATGTAGAAAAATAATAGTATTATGATAGCACGCGCTATTTTCAAACAAGGAGTTTTTTTGCGGTATGGGTAAATAACGTTTCTGGACGAATGTATTATTAGGTGGTCTATGCAATGTTATTAATTATTAACGCAATTGCTTGGTCACGAGATCTCTCTTTCATGATGGGAAAAATTCTGTGTAAGGCCTTATCGTTGAATGAATCACATTTTTTTTCTGTGTTCTACATTTTACAAATATTCCCAATCTCATTTCAAGTAAGGAGTTTCCAGCCTCTTTTTTTATCTTATCTAACGAGATCTCTGTAGTCTTGTGCTGTTGCTCGCAATACAGATCAATTAGTTTTTTTATGGTAAGCTCCTGGCCATGTTCCTTTACCAACTCTTGAATATCATCCTCATTAATATTCACTTCCATGTTCCTCCCCAAAGACACAATTTTATCAATAATTGGCGGCTCCCGTTCATGAGCAAACCCGTCAACGCAATTATGCTACAGTTTTCTGAAAGTAGAATTGAGGAATCTTGGTAACCTCACATCATCTTTTAACGGTGATCTTGTGGCTGCTCACGATGTGTAAATGATTTTCCAAAAAATCTCTGAGGGTAAAATTTGTTCCTTCGGTCACATCGCTGAAATAGTGATTTAGTGTAAAAGTTCGAAATGACCTGCTGCTCCATAGGTTGGAATTTATTGGAGTGATGTTAGGAGGAAGAAACTTAACTTGATGAACTCATTTTCGAGTATGAGCAGGAGTATTGTTCATAAGCAACAATACTTTTTTCAAAAGGCATGTAAGAAGAAATAATCGGCTCATTTGGGAAGAAAGTGACGCAATAAATATCACTCTTTTATCATGTTAAAATTTATTGTATTGCGTAACACTCGTAAACCAATTTCAATTTAAATTTTTCTTCTCTTAGATCTACATTGTACATATACGTATATTGCTACTTTTAAATTTTATAATAACTAGTTAATATGAAATTTATTGAATATTCCAACCGTGCATTATTATATATAATATATCTATGTCTATTTATATTTATTAGATACCACGTATCAAGACTGTTAAATGTATAATAAAAAATCGTCGTGAACTATCATCATACAATATAAATGATAAGTTACGATGGAACAAAAAAGTCTAAATAACGGACATTTTTTGCAGCAATCGTTTAACTTTTTGGCAAATTTTAGATGGGAATCTCGGGGCCTCGCTAAATTTTTCACCAAAGCGCCGAGGTGGGCAGGTCGTGATATGGTCTTAGAGGAAAGAGCCAGTCCACGGCCCCGGAGCATCTCTGACATGGGGCTATTACACTAATCGCCCAGTAATAGTAATTCCCCGCAACTAAACACAGGTTGGAGCTGAAATGCAAACATGGAGCTGCAGACCGAGAGTCAATTTGTATGTGGCTTTCGTCCGGTAATAACCGGGCAGCCGAAGCCGGTTGATTTAGATGTACACGCATTATTACTCTGGTAGCCATGAGCTTCTCCTCTTCTTATTCTTCGACTTGCAAAAAGCCGATAGAAAGTATTTTTTTCAGTGGATTTGCTTACAGGCATCTATATATTATATATAAAATACTACTTTTACTGAAATTGTTTCAGATCTTCATATTTTTTTTTTTCACATTTGACTATATTCCTAGTTAGTAAAATTACATATTTGACTAGATACTCTTATTTGGGATTTTATATTTTGCATAATGCAACGTTTTTTCTCTACTACAAATTTGACCAAAGACTTAAATAAGTATCTATACATTATAATACCCCAATATCATTTTTTTAGATATATAAATAAAATATCTCGCTTTAGATTTTTTTATTTATTGATTTTATTTCCAGCTAACATTTATGATTTGTGAATGCTCAATTATATTAAAAACTCATTAAACAGTTGTTTTCCATTTTAACTTTATCTGTCAACTTTCTGAAAACAAATTAGCTGTAATAATATTCCAATAATTTATCTAAAAAAATGTCAAATAAAAAATTATTATTTCTCGTAAATTTGTATTGTTTAGTTAAAATTAAATTTGTACAAATATTTTTAAATGTTTTGCAACCGCTGTATTTTTTTGTACCACTACATAAAAATGTTGGTTTATAAAATGCTTCTTTGGTTTTTTTTAAATATTGTAATATTTTAAATATTTTTTTAATATTTAAAATATTTTTTTTATTATTTTAAATATTTTCGGAAATATTTTTTTGCGAAAAATTACTCATGATTTTCTCAACAACTTTAATTGGCCATATCTTTGCCATGATATTCAGATAATAAAAAACCTCTCAGCGTAGGACGACGGTCCCCGGGTGCTCCCACCCGCTTCCTCAGGTCGTGTGTAAGCCGAATTCGGCACACTTGAGCACATGCTTCCCATTGACAGTCCGCTTCCAGTCTCAACCTGAGTCGTCCCGATGGACGACTTCGGTTGGTTTCCTAGTCCGGAGCTACTGATGGTCTCCCGGCATCACTATATTTTGTTGGAGACGGAGGAAGGATATAACTGGGTATGGAATCGGCAGAATGCAAAAAAACACGGGGGCTTTACACAGAGTTACGCAGTAAAATTTGCATGTCGGGGTATTTAAATCTTGTTTAAAACTCATTTTAATCTCCATCGTGTTCAAAATATGAAAAATGAAGAAACAGCTGTTATCGACAATTTTCTCTACGATACTGGAATCCGAAATTTATTGGTAATTCAACGCTATGTAATCATACGAAGTAGTTCGATCCATTCTGGTCCTTCGATTATTCGAGTTCATTGACCATGAACTATATGTTCAACCCAATTTTTGAAAAAGTTTCTCAGGATCAGCGATGCAAAAATAAAAAGGTGTCTTTGTGGAACCACAAATATGGGAGGTTTTGACTGATCTGAATTCAATTCAGTGTTGGCACAGTTTGAGCTAACCGCTTGGTCAGTCTTTAAGAATGTAGAACGAAAACCATAAAAGCGAAGACTATATCAGCATTGTGTCCAGAATGCTCACGGCTACAAAGATATAAGATGTAATATGTCTTTTAAAATCCACTTTCTACACTCTCGTCTTGATTTCTTCCTCGAAACTTCGGGTGATGTCAGAGAGCGCTTTCATCAGGATATTGCGGCTATGGAGAAGCGGTACCAAGGAAAATGAAGCCCATCTATTGCTGGACGTTGCAGAGAGACTCAAGATACGTACATGAACAAATCAGCAGCAAAACGGATAAAATTAAGTTAATTTGTATATTTTTATCATCGATTATTTGCCATACTATGAAACTTTATAAAATAAAAAAACCTGACCTCTAGCACAAAAACATTCATTTCATACATTATCACACTAAATACTTTCTGAAAAATACATTTAAACTGAAGGGTTTAACACATTCGTCAAAATTCGTCGACCACTATTATCATCATATTGAAGAAAGTTCTCTTCAACGATAATCCAGTTCTCTGTTCATTAATAATATAAAGATATTTTCAATAATATAATCACATACATACATATCAAAATTTTTCGAGAAAATTGAAGTGTAAATTAAAATCCTTACTTCTCGAGAAAGGAAAAACATCTAAAAACCACAATGTCTATGCTAGCTAGTTTTTAGTTATTTATCTTTGGAAAATAATTTAAAAAGCGAGATAGCTTTTTGCTAATAAATAATATCATGCAACGCAACCGAAATAAACGAACAATGAAGATTGCTATAAATGCTCAGTTAGTAGACGATATTTTTTGCCATGTCAGTAGATGATATTTGATGATCATTATATTTTTTCGACTCCCAAACCAAATAACGCTGTGAATCGCTTGTTAAAATTCTTCTTCGCTTGCAGCACAATCACATTAATAGATTCTGAGAAGCCTATTAGTAAAAATTCATAGTTTGCGCATGACACAAACTAGGTACACCCACACCGTCGTGACATTCCTGACACGAGTCTCCTAGCGAATGGTGTGGCAACATACCGACTCAAATTACACATACACACACACACACACGATGATTTTTTTGGTCGCTTAAATTTTATTCACAGTCATTACATTTAATCAAACGGGGTTAGTGATGTAAACACACAAGAATCGAACGGTAGGAGTGCAAGAGCAATATACAAATATAGTACATAATATTTTTATATTTTATAAATAAATATCACAGATTTAAAATAAGACAATAGTTTTATATAAATTTAATACTGAAAATAAAATAGGTGTAATTTCTATTATTGCAGAATTAATAAAATATTTTTCATGCTAATAATGTTTGTTAATTAAATTTCATAAGTAATCGTCAATAAATTAATTTCAAAGAGTGATCGAGTTAAATTTCAACGTCAAATTGATAAACTATACTTTCTCGAATTTAATAAGCCGATGTGAAATATTAAAGCCATTATTCGCAGCGACAGTTAACGACTTTGATCAATGCACTTCCGACAATTTCCGTAATAAATTACAGCTACGGCCCAAAATCCGATACCGTCTCGGACGAATTTTGACTAATTAGTTAAAGAGTCGGTTATTATACAACGGGGCGTCCGTTTCTTTGACTTTATCATAATAGTTTGTATCCTGGAAACGAAACAAGATTTGCCATCTAACGCGTATAATTGCCAAGCTAACGCTTTACATGAGACTCGGTATAAAAAAACTCGGTACGTAAATAAAAAAATAACGAAGAAGACAACTCATATTTATGTACGAGCTTCTTGCTTGTTTATTATGGCCCCATAAGGTATAATTAAAATGGGCACCGATGCCATAAAGCTAATATATTGCAGATCCGCTCTTCTCGCATTATATATAAAACTTGTATAAGTTTTAATATAATTCAGCCAAAAGGGATGCGATCGAATTAAAAAGATCAAATAAAGATGATGTTAGAACTTTGGTGGTCTAAAAGTTAAAATTTCGTACTCAAACTCGTGTTTGTTGGTAATAACAAAAAAAAGTAATCGAGAGAGTGGTCATCAATTTGTACTAGGGCGTGACTTTTTTTTCGTTCTTTTTCATATGAGAAGAAGTGAGCGCTAATGTAACGATTACTTTCCATTTGCACTATACTCTTAGATTTTTTCGTCTATAGAACGTTAGTTGAATTTAAAATTTTATTAATTAATTAATTTATAAACTTATGATAAAATACAATATGATATAATTATTTAAAATACCATAAAAATTACAACCTAATCATTATTTCGAATATGTGTAAGAAATTTACAATCGCGTAATTATTATGTGCTCAGTATGAGGTATTGCTCATAATCGAATATTTATTGTAAAGCGATTATGTTAACATGCAATATCCACGATGACTCAGGTAATTGCATCATAAAATTTCTGCGTTTAACAGTGATTGCTAGGCTTTGAGGGTTAAACGCTAATTTAATTTATAGGCTTATTAAATTAGACATGAGTACACATACTATTTTCAATGTAGATTTTCAGAGCAATTAAAATTCTTCTGCATTTGGATTAATTGGGTGATAATCACGTATACCTCATAAATAATATCTATTACTATTAATAAACCAATGGATCATTATATTATTCACAAAACATAAGGCAAAAATTACGCGAATAATACATACATATGCTTCAATTTAATGAAGTCTTCTATCGCTATCTTCATACAAAACTAAATTCATAATAATGATTTCAACATTAAAATGAAATTTCCAAATAATGTCAAGAAACAAATTTGAGTGATAAAAATAGGTATTTTGGTTTCTCAGGTTTATCAGTTTTTTTATTTTTCGAGAAATGCCTCATTTTCATTTTCGATTTTCTCAAGAAATTTTGATTAACATAAAATATATATGTAATATGTCATTTATCATTTTAATAATACGGTATGTTATTTAAGATATTTTTAAATTAATGATGAACTGGATGATTATGGAATAAAATAAGATGACTTACGCAAGTAATCGAAAAAACAGAACGAATCGATTTACTTCGATTGATTACTGGACGTTGAGCTACGAAAGAATATTAGGCTCCCGTATATAGACCTGAATCGTAGAGAAACTTAAAGCAGCTGTTGCTACTTTACATTTTTAATATTTCGAGCAAGATAAATATGAAAAATATCTTAGATTATTGAAAATACGAGATTCTATGGCAGGCAAATTTTCTAGCGTAATTCTGTTGAAAGTCCCCACACATTTTTGTAATCTGCTATGCCGAGATACCTCAGATTTTTTTTTTGTAAATTTTAGAATTATGATAACGGAATCATACTTGAGGAATATTTTTCAATGGTGATGCATTTTTTGCATGCTACTGTATATGTCCTATTTATAATACCAAAACGACTTGTAGGTAAAATAATAATTAATTTTTATATACATATATCATATGCGTTGTTCTTTATTCGTACGCTTCTACATCAAGATCGAGGTCGATTCAGGAGGTCGGATCGTCGAGAAGCCGGGAGGCTGGAGGGTCTGCATCCCGGTGTGTGGTACCTAGTAGTGAAAAGATTGAACATTACACGGCAACATGTGAACGCGTATCGGCCATAACGATCGCTAATATAATGGGATTGGACCCGTGGCGGGAGGTCCCGCTGCGCCGTTGTGGAACCACAGCGCCGTGAAACACGCGATCTCACCGAGCGCGCATATTTGTCATTTAATTAACTCTTCGTTCCTTTTCACATTCACACGTTCTGAGCTATTAATCTCCGCACCTGAATTTGCTCTTTCGATGATGTATCGCCCATTATGATTGCGAGATGGCGCCGACACCTATGTATGTCATGTCAGATCATGCGACCGAAGTCAGTTAAGAAATACTGAGAACCACTGGTTAGATCAATGGTTTCTAGTTCTTAACTAAAGATAGTTACAGTTCAACTGAGCATTGTGATATGAATTACCAACCATTTTTTGTTTTAACCTTTTAGTGTCAAGCGAATTTAGGTGGGGTATGCTAAGGATGCCAAGCATTTTTTTGGCAAATATAGATAAAATATTTCTGTTTTATTTTTTTATGTGAACCACTATTTATTATAGGAACAAATTTAATTCAGTTTTTACAAGTAAATACACAAAAAATATAGAAACAAAATATTTTATTATATTACAAAAATAAATACAAAGCTAGAAACGGACACCCGCGTCCTAGCGGCATTCATGTCGTCGTTCGTAAGCAGACACCAGCGTCTTTCCGACACTCAAAAGGTTAATACCCTAACAGCTAAAAAATAAGTTATTTGACTTTTTACTGAGTCATTTCTTATTTTTCTTCACGCGTCAGTATCTCTTTCTAAAAATAAATATAAAATACTTAGTTTACTAATAAACGAAGCAATGATCTTTAATAAGTATAATAAAATAGTAAATAATTGTTTTACAAAATTAATTTGTTTAAAATAATAATCAACAAATGACTCACCGGTAAGTTGTTGGCGTTTAAATGGTTAAATAAAAATGCCAAGATTTGAATGTAACTGTATTTTTATTTAAGATTTATTTAATTTAGAGAAGCGTGAAAGATTAATTACACCAAAAGTTTTATGGTATTTTATTCACATAAAAAAAAATTTTGTGGGAGGACGATTTATTTGGCTCCAAATAATCGGCACACTGGCAACACTAACGTGGCAGTAGCAAGAGCAACACTATTCTTCTGACATCACCACGGAAGTAAAAATTTGTAAAGAACCAGAAAGAAAGCAGGCCGCTAATTAAAATTTGTTCTTCGTTTCAGGTAGTTGTGGTTCATACAAAGTTTATTTGTCCCACAACAGCCTAAAACGAAAAACGAATTTTAATCTGCGGCCTGTTTGAGGGACGTAAATTCATCTTTTCCTATGTGAAATGGTGTAAAATTTCATTAAATGCCATGCATTTTTCAGACCAAATTCAAGAGGGCGGGCAAATGCCCTAAATGATTCTCTAAATGACTACATTAAAAATCCACGCCAAAAGAAATAAAATCGTGCTAGAGCAGTGAAAACGCTCGGTATTATAATTTAGTGAAAATCGAATTAAGCATATCTAAACCAGACTTGACCAACAGGAGAGCACAAAAAACAATTATCTCTTCTCAGAAGTCCAAAATCCACGTCAAAAGCAATAAAATCATGACGGCGCCGACACGATTTTATTGCTTTTGACATGAATTTTTGACTTCTGAGAAATGATAATTGTTTTTTCGCTCACCTATTGACCAAAATTTGGTTTGATTGTACTTTGGTCAGCCCTTTTTTATTAGAAGTATAAGGATAGGTATCATAATTTTAAAACATAGTATAATATCGAAATGTAGACAAACTATGGAGCAATATGTGAGATGCGATATCTCTCTACTTATTCTTCCGCTTATTTTCTCCTGAGAGATGAGTTGAGCATAATCAAATTTATTAAATAATAATAACAGATTGCTTTAAAAATCATAGACATGATAAAATAATTATGCTATGATAACAACATATAATTATATTAAAAGTAACTAAAATAATATTATTTAATATGCAAATCTAGAATTACTATTCATATTAAATACTTAAATAAGTTCAGTATCAAACTCACACTGAATTGATTCAAAATATTTTTTTATAAGTGTATACTTTATATATATATATATATATATATATATATATATATATATATATATATATATATATATATATATATATATATATATATATATATATATATATATATATATATATATATATATATATATATATATATATATATATATATATATATATATATATATATATATATATATATATATATATATATATATATATATATATATATATATATATATATATATATATATATATATATATATATATATATATATATATATATATATATATATATATATATATATATATATATATATATATATATATATATATATATATATATATATATATATATATATATATATATATATATATATATATATATATATATATATATATATATATATATATATATATATATATATATATTGATAAGTGACTTTAGCAGTATGGACTGCAAATATTATTAGGAACATACTTTTGTGTTTTTGGGATTAAAAAAAATCAAATTAAAAAATATTGTTTAACATATCTTTTGAGTTTTGTTTATATTTTTTTATTCTTCTGCCTTCACTACAAATAATACAAGCCCGCATTCTAATTAATCTATAAAAAAGATAACTATATTATTATTGTATCCGTACCACATAAAGTTTTTTAGTCGGTAAGACGATACCCCGAAACTATCCCCCGAATTTATCCTAAACGCAGCGGGGATTTTGGCCACCGTAAAAGAGGTTCTAATTTTTAGTTAGAATCCCTCAATATCATATTATAATATATGGTGTGTGCCTAAAAAGTAAAGGCAATTTATTATGTAACAACACATGCTGCGATAGAAAAAAGGGTTGAATGGTTGAGCTTCTATTAAAATGAAGAAAAAAACTTGATCACGAAATTAATATATTGTTTGTATTTATTTTGTTTATCAAAATAAACATATAAAATAAAAATTAATGAAGCAGCAGATAAAAAAAAGTTGGAATCAATCTCGCTGCATCAATCAACATCGGCATTTGCTTCCTTTATAACACCTGTCTGCTTCCTGTCAAGCCACTCACTAAAATACAGTGTTATTTTTATCCAATTATGACTACTACTTTTATGACTTAATTTCTAATTTAATTAGTTTAATGCAACTGAAATTTAAAACATACTTTATATAGATTATTATTTAAATTATAAATTATATTGTATATTGCCAGTAACATTCACATACACAAGTAAGCCATTAAATAAAAGTTTTCCGGCTCACCTGAAGCGAATCGTCACCGGCTCAACAGGTGTGAATGAAGCTCTTAACCCCCTGCCAGGAAGATTCTCACTCAGGTGAGAGTAATCATTATGCATTTTTTCAATGCAATTACACGGGGAAGACGTTCACAAACACACTTTTTCAACGTTCAACGCGCACCACAGATTAATGGTTCATCGTCCTTTTTAATTCCATCGCTTGATAAATAAATGATGCTTCTTTTTCTTCACAGAAACTTCCGAGTTATCAAGCGTTTAAATTTCACTCTAATTAAAAGTAAATAATTGCATGTATGAATGAAATATATATACAACTAACTAAAGGCACCGCGCAGAATTGCTTAATCGCTCCATATAATCAATTGGATTTATAGCTCTCGTATCGAATTAAAAATTGAGTTATTAACAACGCTTATCGAATTAATAATTAATTATTAAATGCAGAATTATGATTTGGGCTATCACTTTTAAAATTGATTTTAATTAATAATCAATATTATACAATTGCTAATATTATAGTTAGAAATTCATACTATTTTTGTGAAAATTTATTTATTTTAAAGAATCATTTTTTATTTAATATTTTGATATTGAATAAATACATTTATTTTGAAAATTTGCCAAAGCACTTTATTTTATGATTGCCTCTTATCAGATTCTCCAATATAATAATTTATAACTCAATGCATTTAATGAGCATTAAATAAAATTTATTGATTTCATCATCATATAAGTTTTAATTTTATGAAACTTAGCATTACACATAATATCTCAGATATAACTATTCTAAGCACTTTAATTGTATATAAAATTCATCCATCATCAATTTGAAATTAGATTAAGGTTTAATTTTTAATGATATTGTTTGTTTGCAAACTAACTTAATTTGTGCTTTTATATTTAACGTATTTAATTTTCTGTACATTCGTGTTAAAAAAATATTGTATTATTTATTTGCTTAATACATTCAATATAAAGTGCAATTATAATTTATATGCGTATAATTGAGTCAGTTAAGGATAAGCTATCGTCATGATGATAAACTGCCTCTCAAATACCTGTCAATTATATATGAACAATTTCTAAGAATTTTTGGAAGGCTTTGAACGTTCTCTCTGTATAATATAAATATCTTTAAATAAAAAATAAATAAACATAAAATTAAATATTTTAAATAATTTCGATCGTAATATAATTAGAGTTAAAAAAATACTACTTAATCTGAAATCGTTTTAATCTAAAAATATCAGGTAAGCTTAAAATCAAAAGTGAATAAAATATATAAATTTAAGAGTATGAAAAATTAATTTTATATCTCTGCTTCAAATCTAAAATAGCTACAACTTTTCCCATAATATTTTTCCGACTGTGATTCATTAATCTGCTACCAAATCATCGCCACTCTGATACCACAGGGCTCTGCTCTTTATGCTCTTTATTAACGACATATATTTGGCAATTAATAACTCAATTATATACTGATGACCAAACCATGTAATGTTAGAGCAGAGATTTTTTATGCAAATCGCCAAATTTTTCGATAAAGACGTCGAAATTAAATTCCCAAAAAAATGTGATGATTCTCCCTTATTAAATCATGATCTATTAGTCGTAACGATTAAGCGATTAGTTTTGCATTGTTTCATTTGATTTATTGTATTTGATAATTAAAAAAGTTGTTCTGAATATCACTTAATTTTATGGATTATAAAAAAGTATTATTTGTATTCGTAAAATTGATAATGTCATAGCATATAAATTTGTTTTATCATATTTTTCATACAATGTATATCTTACGATGAAGTTTCATATTACTTTCTCTCATTCATTGATAAAAATAATAATCTGAATATACCAGGAAGTTGTATCAATAGTGCGGATGTGAGATAAAATACAATGGATCATATTTCAATTTAAATATTGAAAACAAATATATCATATAACCTTTGCGTAAGTAAATGATTTTATTTTCATTCTTAATACCTATGTACTGCATTATAAAATCTATTTTTGAAAAGGGAGAGCAGTTTTGATTATAGTAAGCGCCCATATAGTTCCAAGAAAAATTCCAATCTAAATCGTTAACCGGTAAAATTTATCTGTTTTGATGCTGTTAACGACGCACCGTGAGCGCCGTTAAATTTACACTACTCTGAACTCTTCCTATCCATAAAACGAAATTCGATACTCACCGGAAAAAAATTATACAGAATATATAAAAAAAAAACAACACCCACATCGAAACATTTCAGATCCGTGATAGACAGGCTCTGCTCGAACTGAAAACATTACCAGAATTTATTCACTTAGCATATTGGAGGCATCATAAAGTTTAGCATGTCTTCATCAAACTGTCACCAAACACCGTCTAGATTGCTATCGGTACTAGATCGTTACGGACGGAAATTTTAATCAGGATATAAAATCGTATAGTCGATTGCTTTCGATTATTTTAACATAGCGGACAGTTTGACAAAAAATATTCTGCCCATGCGGCGCAAGTGTCTCACAAAAGACTAGTAAGCAGTATTATTTTAGGATTCCCGGTACATAAATCATAAATAATATGCGGTTCTTTTACACAATGTTTGCCATCAGGGCACTAATCCTTTAAACGGCGGTTTTGGTCAAAAGTCGGCGATCACAAAAGTGCAACTTAATCCTTTTTGGAACGCTTCAAAGAATAATTATGGTTCAAAAACATTAAAAAAAACAGCTAATATGTATATGTATTCATACAAAATTTATTTTTGTAACATTCGATAATATATCACGATTATAAAAGTCCACACGATATAAATTAAAGTCTAAATCACAAAACTGTATAGAATTACAATGAAGAAATATTTATTTTTCTGCCATTGACGACATGTTCAATTAGCAATTCTTATTGTTTTTTTTCTTTATTTATTTATATGATAAAGCATAATACAAAATACATAATTGGAGACAATAAATATGTGTTCAATGACCGAATATTCCAATGACTGGTCTAGCGAAATGATCAAAAAAGTTTTACTCAATTTATTGCTTCGCTGATCGTAAACTATTGAAATATTATACACACGGACGTGAATATACATACATTTGTAAAAAGATAGAATATGCACATGTGTATAATAAATATAAATCCCAACGTGCCCATTTATATATTTACAATAATATAATACAACGCCGACGTTCCAAAGTTCCAATTAAAATATACGAAAACGTTCGAGTATAGAGCAAGGTGTTAATTCTTCACACGTCTAAAAACCATTGTTACGTTTTAATTATTACTCTTCTGTATAGAATTTAATGAAACATATTTAATTTATATACAAAAATATATTACACAGTACTTAATTTTTGTATTTGTATTAGGTCTAAAATAAACATCGTTTTTTTTATTTAAATTTTTACAGTCAACCGTTAAAACTTGAGTATTTTGTTAAATCTATTTTTATGCACATCTAGATTCCATATTCTGATTTAAAAAAAAATGGAAGGATACTATTTCTTCTTTTTTAATATTTTAACCTATTTGTATATGCAATAAATAATATGCAAAAAATATTTTTAAATGCTAATGCTAAGAAATTTTTTTTTGTTGCTCTGAATAACTTTTTTTGAGCTGTAAATTAAAAACCAGGGCTGTGGAGTCGTTAAAAAAAAACACGACTCCGACTCCGACTCCGATTCCGATATTTACCAACAACACGACTCCACTCCGACTCCGACTCCGACTTCGACTCCGACTCAAAAAAGTTTAATTTTATCAGGTATTTTTGGTGTTTTTCTACACGTTTAATATTCATACGCTACACACATTCATTATTACGCAATTAAAAATTCATAAATTTCATAATTTAAAAAATGCTCGGTGTCGCTCATTTTTCACGACTCCGACTCCGACTCCAACTCCGGCCAAAACACCACGACTCCACGACTCCAACTCCGACTCCGACTCCGACTCCACAGCCCTGTTAAAAACAAATTAAATGAAATTAATTTTTTAGTTTTATATTATTTTTTTTTGTTGAAAGTTACTCACCTGGATCTGAAAACTCCTATGATATGTACTATTCTAAAATTGAATTCTAGCAGTAAATTGATTTTTATTGTTTTATCCTAATAATATGCAAAAAATACTTTTTTATTATTTCTCTGAATGGCTTTTTTTGAGCTGCAAAATGTGTATGTAATTATCGGAAACTAAATTAGCAAAAACTACAAAAAAAAATTACTTTTTTGTCGAAAATGCTTTTTTAGTTTTATATTTTTTTTTAATAAAAAATACTTATGAGCTCAGGATTCAAAGGGCTAAACCTTACCAAAAAAAAACAGCAATCTTATAGTTTGCAGATAAATATTTACACTTGTCAACAGAAATCGAAGAGCTCTATAACACAACAATGAAGATTCTTATGTGACGAAATTGATTCTCAATAAAAATAAAAAAACTTGGATAGATGATTTTATCTCATCCACCTTATTCTCTAGACATTGCTCCTTCTGACTAACATTTATTTCAAACAATGCAACACTTCTTAAACGAAAAAACCAAAATGCAGTCAATATAAAAAAGGGGCTATCGGAATATTTTGAATCAAAGCCTCCTACATTTTATGTTAATAGAAATAAAAAAGACTGAGAGGTGGGGGAGGGTTATATCTTCAGTAATAAAAAATAATTTAAATCATTAAAATAAAAACAAAGACTTAATATTTATTTTTTTCATCGTTAAAAATCGACATTAATTTTGGGATCACCTAATATTTGCAAAACGGATTAATAAAGATAAAATAATTGCATTAAAGTCCCTTTTTTTTCTTGCTTTAAAATTTCCATGACCATGTTCATATATTAGTTTAAATAAATATATAGGTTTTGCTTAACATGGGCACTAAATTTCTTAATTATAAAAAGCAAAAATGACTAATTAATATCTCAGAAATGTACTTGAATTTTACAATAAGCGGTCTTTATTTTTTTAAAGAATGTTCTATCGTGGTCTTGTATTGCATTTAAGAACTTTCACATTTATTGAAAATACTGTAAAAAAACATTGCCAGCAATATTTCATAGTATTTGTATACGATAATAATTTTTTTATAAACTACATTTTATATAAATAAAAATCATTCAGTCTAAAATGCGTATTTCCTAAATAATAAAATATTAAATTATTTTTATGATTTTTTTAATATATTGATAATATTAAACAGTTTATAAGCAATTTTATTTTACAGTTAAAAACTGGTAGTGAGCGTACGTTATATTGTCGTGATTAATGATACGTCTATTATACTATGACATCTTATTGACCCATCAAAATCTTATATAAAAAATAAATAGTATGCAGCATTTAAGTGCCTACCTAAAAACATTATATAGCAATAAATATTATAAGAATTTATTAACTTTTAATTTTATTGCTTATGTAAAATATATATTTGAAACATTCGAGACATTGTCATTAAATTATTTTAAAAAGGCTTTATGAATTTATGTCAAGGATATTCTAAATGTCTTAAAAATGTTTTTATCCTTTACAAATTAAAATTATACCCATATAAAAAATACCGCAGAATCCACAGATAATGAAATATTGTATGTGTAATCAAAGATATGATTTAGTCCCGAAATATGGGCAATATTATGATTTCGAATGAACAAGTTCGCCGTGTATCGTCTAGGGGTGTTTAACGAGTTTAGGTATGTACGTGTGTATATATTTGACTTGGAACATTTCTTGCATGGTTGAACCGTATTATCTTCCTAATAAAATAGCTTTAGGGAGGAGCATTATTACATTAAAACAGTTCTGGGGGATAGCAATGTGACCCCGGAATGCTCCCAGGGACAAGCGTACTTAATTAAACTGCGGGGGCTGTGTTGGCCCTCGAGCGAAATGATACAAATAAGTATGGGATTATTGTATGATCGATGGGAATATGGTCGTCTTTGTACCGCCATATGTGGTAGAAATGGTAGAAGCGCTGTGTGATCTTGTAGCGTATAATAGTACCGCTTAAACGCCGTTTATCCATGGCAAATCGTACGAATGTTATTGCGACACGTGTTTTTTATGAGTATTTTTTGTATTTATATACAAGATGAGTCATTAGAAAAAAATACTATAATAAATCAATCAATTACAATAGTATAAAAATTAATAGGATTTAATATAGTTTTCAAATATTTACTGGAATGAATAACATTCAATGACAATTCTAATTAATATCTGTAAATTATTACTGAGGAGCTTAGGCAGTCGTATTGTTTTAATTAATTATTTTATTTTATTTTATTTTAATTGGTAATTATTATATAATTAAAATTCACATCGAATATTAGAAATTAGGTTTACCCTGATTTTCTTAATTTTAGGGTGAATATTGTGATGATTAAATAAAATAAATATATATTTTGATATTATGAGCTATTTCATTGCATATGGAATGTTTTATATGTGTCTTATAATAACGCACTATTTTAAACTGAAACAGTGTTCTGAAAAATCCGATTTACTATCACCCTCATGTATAAAATAGATACTGAAATATTGCGCTTTTGCAATCTAAAAATCTTTTTCAGGCTTAAAATTATTTATTATATTTTTTTTATATCTGTTGAATAATTTAATTTTTATAGTAAATGTATTGTGTTGCTAAATATAATACTATAATACAATGAAAACTTTTTATTTTCAACGGTCAAACTAAGAATTCGTTTTATGGATAAAAGTATTTTTGAAGCAAGGTTTAATTTATTAAGATTTGTCTGACATTGTTTTTATTCTCAATTTTGATTTGGTTGAGTTTGAAAAATGACTAAACTTCTGGACTAAATGTATTTTATAAATGTAAATTATGATTATATTTGATTTGAGAATCATATGTTGGACAATTTAACTAATAAATATGGATATATTCTCAAACATAATACATGCTTAAAATAAAATTTAACGCGTGCTAAAATTAAATACGTTTTCATGTACCTTTTGTCAATAATTTTAGCCCATAATACGCTTTTAACAATTTTATCAGTTATTATCGTGTTATGCAGTTGATTCAATAAACCATGTTTTTTTAGAAAATTATCAGTAAAAAGTTAAATATGCAGAATCAATGTTAACAATAGATTAGATGTGATAATTTTGTTATCGTATTTAAATAGTATATTCGCAAAACAATTTTTAAAGCTCGCGAATGTCTGTGTTTGTTTTTCGACCGTAAAACTTAAGACACTGATTTTTTATCTCAAATGTTGAGAAGCACTGGGGTGGTCTGATAGTTTTTTTTCACACGACAACCGCTCATATACCGGTCGAAATAAAACATCGAAAGGCCGCGCGCCATTAACCGAAATTGCCCCGGGCGGGCGGCGCTCAATATATAATATTAATAATTTCAAGTTCAAACACATTAATGGAAATGTTTATAATAAATATTTATTTATTTACACTCGCGTAACGACGGCGATTTTTTTTATCTTTCTGTGTTGTACTTGGCGGCGTTTGTTCTTAAATCAAAACTAACTAACCGTTTACAAACACAACATTCCGTTCTATCAATCAACGTCAAACGATCGCGCAACGACGTACGAATATATATATGAAATATTAATTTCACATGACATGCGACCGACTTTTACGTACTCCATGTTCTCTGAGAGCTTCTCGGGGATGCGTATGATTTTTATTAAGTAAAAACAGTATCGAAAAAACGTTTAAAAACGACTTTTTGTGCGAGCGTTGAACATCGGCGCTCACGCAAGCGCCTAATCGATTGCGATCGAAATAAATATATGTTGTATAAAAAAGGAACACGTGTATTATATAAATATTTCAAATATTTGTTTTATATAGCTAGAAAATCTCGTTCGTCACGGTTTTTCAATGACTTGTACTGATTATACGACTGTTGTGTAGATACATGTACGTGCATTAATAATACGAGTCACGAACGTTTTCAAACGGTGCAGTTAAAATTAACTAAAAAATGTGCCATACAATTATTTTAACGTTCTTAAGTAAATATTTTATTATTATTTTGATTAGTAAACCGATTATGTTTAAATACCGTAGTTACCACCAGGCCTGCCGAGAGAGAGGGAGAAAGGGGACAAATTTCTGGGGCCCGTTCTCCTTGATAGGTGCAACTCTGGAAAAAATCATGGCAAGAATATATTTATAAAAATGTAAAACCGGACCCCAAATAATACATCGGTTTGCGATGTATCTATATACTTACTGTATTAAAGGTATAATTTCCTTTAACCCTTTTTTATACATATTACACAATAAATGAAATATTATATGCTCAATCTTCTACTTTGTAAATCGTATCGCTTTGTTTGAAAGGTGTATATTAATACACGTAAACAAAGGAAATAAAATATATTTAAATAATTATAATAATATTATAATAATAAAAATTAAAATTTAATTTGCTCTGATTAATTTTCGAGCCGCCGGTATTGCATTCTGTTGTTTCGACCAATGAAAAATAAGCATTCAAATATAAAACAAGATGGCCGACAGTACCGTGACAACAGTTTTAAATAATTATTATTTATTAGTAAAATTTTGCTGCGCAATGTGTGTTGTTCGATTTGACTGAATATAAATATTCGGATTACAAATGAACTAGGTATGTTATAACTATGTAAATGAAATATATACATAATGTGTGTAAGGATTAAAATAATACATTTATTAAACTAGAATCATGAAACAATCTTCGTAATGAAATCTTCAAATTTTGAATTCACATCGACGGGCTCCGAGGCCAAAAAGTGAGTTTTTCCTTTTATAATACATAAACATTATCATTGCTTTCAATTTAATGCACATATACGTTAGATTTGCCTGAACCAGGTACATTTTAAACGTGAATATGTATATATACTTAGTACGTATGATGATTGAGGTTAATCTCGATCAAACCATATAAATGCTAATAAAACGTATTTTTTTTACTATTGAAATTTGGGGATATTATCTTTCACGACATTAAATACATAAGTGTAGTTTCTCGGATTTTATCTAATTGACAACATTTTACAATGATCATAAATATGTGATTGCATTCCTTGAATAATCGATAACCAAAATATCTAAGAGTGGCTTATTTTTAATTCCAATGTGGCAAAATATGTATGTATAAGTCATGGTTTTTAATCAATTTTTTTTCTGTGCCATCATTCCTCTTTCGGAATAGCCAAATTCAAGATATTCAGTTACATCAAACTTATGTAGTATGTTCTATATAAAAAGATACTTTTTGACAGTGACTTCAACTTGAGATGTTTCACTTTTTGTTTATATATACCAATTCTACGTTGTCGTCATATAGATTATCCAATTATTCTATTATTGCTTCTGAAAAATAATTAAAAACAATTAGAACTTTATCAAGAGTTAAATATTGAACACATCACTACTACTAATTAATCCATAAATGAAATTTAAGCGAACCCCGAAGAACAAAATTGTTAGAAATTACTGTAGAGGATTAAACACGTAGATTGGCATTTCTTCATCTTCTTCAAAATTGTCGCATTATGTCATATTATAATTGTTTGCCATACGTAAATGGTATTAGATCTATCATTGCTTCTGAAAATTAACTGAGAACGATACTATATAGTGGGTAAAATGTAACTTTTTGTTGACACTAATACGAGATTTTTCATTATTACTTGTTTTGTAATATGTTTAATTATTTTGGTATGTATACCTTTAATTGCCAAATCACTGCTGTTTGTCATTTAATATTTGATTCTAGAAAGTCAATAGTAATTTTGTTAAAATAACTCTGATATATTATTCAAATAACCAAAAATTTACTGGCACACTCATAATTTATAGTTTTGAATATATTTTCTATAATTACAAATGCTACATTACTTTGAATCATCTACAAGTAAGAAAAACGCCGTAATTATAACATATTTCACTGTTTATTTAATTGCACAAAAATGGGCCTAGCGAGCGCTTGCCAGATGACAGAAGAACTGTCACATGTAAGCAAATTTGAAAGGGAAATCCTGGTTTTAGGCGCGCTTGAGAACGAATTACGAAATTGATTTTAACGATTTAAATTGTAAAACACTTCTAATCAAATTCTAAAAAAAATATTTTTTTAAATATGTTTAGTTTATACGTGAATTAAAATATAATATAAATAATGTGGATTTGTATTAGCTTCTCTATACAGAAAAAGTATGTAGTACTTAAATTTTGGCGAAGTTGGCAATTTAAAGTTGTAGTTTTTAGAGAAATTTTTAAATTTCGCTTGAAAAACCATTTTCAACAAAAAGGGGCAAAGTTTCAAAATAAGTACTATTCATTACCAACCAAATACTAAACACATAGTGTTGCAAAAATCCCTCTTACTGACGCCTTCAAAAGGAAACTACATAAAATTATATAACACTAATTTGAATATTTTTTAAATTATAAAGTTTCAGTATAAAAGTTCAAAATTTATTCAAAATATTTTTTTCAACCTTAAAAATATATTTAATTTATTATTGATTTTAAATATTCTTAATTTATTTTAGATTTTAAATATGTTTAATTTATTATTAATTTTAAATAAAATAAAAACTTTTTGCACTTATTAATTATTAAAATATATAATGCTGCGCAGAAAAAACATTTACTTTAAAAAATATATAAATCAAAATATTTTTTAATAAAAACAGATAAAGTCTCAAAATTATTAATATTTTTAAAGCGCACTTTTGGTCTAAAGTAACAGATTAGGTGCTTGATATGTTCAGTTTGTTTCTTTTAATTATTAAACATAATTAAAAACTCGATTTTAAATTTGCACATATAACATATAAACAACTTTTTTTAATTATAAAGTAACTTATAGTGTAACTAAACAACGTTCTTATTACTAAAATTTAAATTTATGTGTTATATGCAGCGTTAAAACGGGCTCTCAAACACCTAAAATACGCTAAAACACAATCAATGCCTTATAATCGCTCACATTGCACCAACTCACATTGTAAAATTGTGAATAACTTCATAATTACACTTGAAATTGATTTTGTATGTCCTTTGTTAAAAAATATGCTCCCTAGTTACAAAAATGCATCTCTCTCATATTCGTTCATCTTTTTTGATTGATTATGCGAACATTGAAATAAAATCTGACCCAGATTCACCGTCATACGTTCGCAGTTTAACAATGCGACTCTTCAGCATTTTTCGACTTACCCCCCAGGGGATGGTGATTAGAGCCTTTTGTTGAAGGGGTGTTATAATTCTGCACCCCTCGCAGAGGCGCTACAGGAGCGCGGCTACAAAGTATTTCCATTTGTTTGTATTATTTATTAATAACGGCCGGTTGTGGTCCCCTGGCCGTCAAACATTTACTTCTTCCACTCTAATTGGACGCCTTTTTCCTCATCTCGATATTATGGCTGCTTAATTGCTCGCTCTTAGATACACCAAGTAATCGATCGAAGAGGCCTTATATGCCTCCGCACTATATATCATCGTATAGATCCCACAAATCACTTTTTTTTCATTTGGATCAAGGTATAAATCAATGATATTTTAGGTGTCACCTGTGTTCTGATTTTAAAACATATTTTCCTAAAGAATTTTATTTTATAAATCGAAACCCTAAATAAATATTTATTATATATTTTTTGGATCTGAATATCTTAATACTGCAAAAATTAGTCATCTATTATTTGAAGTATCAATCCATTTTTATTTTATAAATTAAATCGTCTACTTTGTCTTATTAATTTCCATTCGAATGCTTTGTGCATTAGTTAATAAGTATTATTTTCAGCACCGTCTAATAGTTTTTTTGTAGATATGATTGCCTAAGGCAGGGCCTGATTTACATATAACCTAACTAAAAATCCAGGTGTATGATTTCTAAATAACTTATTACTTATTACTACTTATTTTTATTGATTGAAGCTTTTGTATTTGTATTAAAAAATAAGTTTAGATGTAAAAGTTTGACACTGTCATTGCCACGTAGTCATTATCATAATACACTCCAGACATTTTTTCTTTGTATTGCTTTAATTTAATACGTCCATTCCATTTTCCTCTACTCATGAGAATGGAAGGCTTGGAGGGCCTCACATGTCTAGCCTAGAGCCTCTATTTATCTAAATTCAACTCTGGCATAATATCTGCTTTAGATTTCGACGTGTAGCATATTTTTATACGTAAATCAAATACAACATTTAATCACCTTATACGCTAAAACCCATAAAAATATAAATAAATATATTATTTGGATTTATTACTTTTGTACATGTAATCATATAAATCAACTAAACTTTAATTGTCGCCATTGTTCTCTAAAAATATGCGGATAACAAGCAACAAACCCGACAATTACAGGCCAAATCCCACCAAAGTGCATTTCTGAGCAAACAATGCCGGTAATTAATTATTCACAGTATGAGCAAAACTATTACTTAAGCCGGGTGTTTAACTTTGTTTTCTTCGCTGAGCAAGCATCCATTGTCTTTTTAGAAGTGAGACGATTCGTATTCGTATGCAAAGAGGTGAGTTTGAATTGACAGTGAATCAACAGAATCGCTCACTCCAACAATGGTTTTCGTGAATGCCAGTTTTAGAATGGAAGGAAATGGATTTTACCACCATTTTTTTAAACAGCGGCTTAATCGAAAAGAGCAACCAATGATGAGGACATGTGCGCACATGAGCCACGCCTTCATGTGCTCAACCAGCTGCTTTTTTAACACTGGAAAATGGCTGCCGACCCCACTTTGGTTGTGTTGGATGAGTTAGCAGTTGGCCTAAGTGTCACACATGCCTGCCCTTGGTTCCACATGGGGAACAAAGCGCCTATCATAGATAGCCAAAAAGATTGCTTAATGGTCATATGATGACAAAGACCCCCATTTCAATAGCCAACTGCACCAAAAGCATAGGTATATTTAAATATTTATCTTTCAGAATACATAAGGAAGTACTTTTAAAGCATTTAATCAAACACAGACCAAAATCTATGAGCCGTGACACGCTCAATTTACAAGTTTTTTAATGCGATTACTTCGAACAATGGTCGGATGAGTGCATTGTTCTATCCCATCCGATTATAATGATTGCGACCCTCTTATGTCGAGATAGAAATTAAGTTAACAATACCATCTAAATATATCATATATACGCGACATTAAATAATGTTTAATTTAATATGTAAAATTTCTTTCAAAAACGGGATTATAAGTAAAATATTTAATACCGCGCGTGAACCTCTCTGCGCGCACATCAAATGCAAATTAAAAGCGTTTATCCCTTTACAATAGGTGGATACATAAAAGGGGATCATGCTAAATGATTTATAAATTATACGGACAGAGCACAAATACGTTGTCTTCAGTCTATTCAAATATTAGAGAGGGGAGAAGATCGGGTGCTATCAATTCGCGGCCCCTCTTTCGGTACATTTTCCAAAAGTTTTACTCTTTTATGTGTGCTGATCCAAAAGTTTTATGGGTGGGACCTTATGTCGTGGTTTTAGATACCGGAAATATGTTCTCTATGGATTTTCAATGGGACAAAAACAGTCCGATAGTTTTGTAATACATATAAACACACTGGCAAAGCAATTTAGTTAATGCTTGATATTAATAATTTAAAGCTAAAATATTAATCATTATTTAAGAAAATCATAAAGTAGTCAATCAAGCATAAAGTGAACTCATTATAAAAATTAATTTTAATAGGTTTTGTCCTCATATATAAATATAAATATATACTATCATTAAGAAAAAATATTGTGATACTGACAAACGCAAAACTTTTAGAGTATTGTAGATATTTCGGCATATAGTGAAATTCTTATAGCTAACACAAATATCATTTTTATCATATATGCGTTAATTAAAGCAAATAGTTGTTCTTAATTCGTTTACTATTTAATTTAAAAAATATTATTTAAGGAACCTTCTTTATATTCATTTATACTGGAAATTGAAATGCTTTCTTTCTTAATTCAACGCTTGTGACTTTTTCCGAGCAAGTTGTTATTAATAATATCTACAAACTTTCAGTGGATGTTTAGTAAGAAAAGATAGATTTGGATATTTTAGTTTGAGTGTTGTCAAAAAATAATAAAAAAGACATGACGATAGTATAGCGACGCGCATATGAAATTTCACGAGACTCAATAAATATTAAAAATACCGCCGGATATTAATATAATTTTCAAAGCTATAAATTACATAAATAGACTTATGATATTTTAGTTACATCTCAGCAAGACATTTTATATGTAGGTTATTCTGGGTAAATACTCATTTAATTTACACAAAGTGTTCTTATATATCTTATAAAGAAACAATTTGGCTTTTCATGGCTAGCGAATCTATGTGTTCAAAGCATTTATGAATACATGTGTCTATAAATAAATACACTGTTGGTTCAACCCCTCCCACGTCAAACAGGAAATACAAAACGGCATCGATTATAATTTATGACTGTCAATTTATTCGGTTATTAAAAAGTTGTGCAGCTGAGCGATTGCGACCAGAGTCGTGATATAAGCACCACCACCACCACCTCCACCGAGACAAAAGAATGGGAAGTACGGTAATGCTTCAAAGGACTTGTTTGATTTAAGGATAATTTAAAATCCCTCCATTTTATGCGCCGCATCGCCTCTAACCCTCTCGATTCAACACTTTCGCGATGGCAGACAATGGTTTTTTTAGCCCCCCACACTTCTTTATGAGCGTACAGGAGGATTATAATTAAAAAATCTTTAACAAATACAATTTTAATGGGAGTTATTTTTATCTAGGTAAATATAGCTATGTATGTACAAGCAGGGCCGTAATGGGTTTTTTAATACTAAGAATATATTGATATCCATTTATTAAAATTTAATTTTAGGTACATGAATAATTAATTTTAGGTTACAATGTAAATTGTCAATACAGAACTTTCCGACGCTTAGTCGAAGCTGAGGATAGTAATTGTGTATTTTTCCAGTATTCCTTATACACTACTTGAGCTTGTGTGAACTTCTTAACTTTTAAATTACTTTTGGACGTTTGCTTCTGATTTGATATTCACAAATTTTAGTCCATCATCGGGAATAATAATTATTTATTCATTACAAATCTAACAATCATGACTTAACAGGTCTTAACAAAAAAGATTCATTCAATATTTTATACACATACATAAATATATTTTACATCAGCTCAAACATTCATTCATATACATACTTACACACTTACTTCACACAAAATATTATTAAAAAAATTATTGTAACGCACCATCCCATATAAATTATTCCAGCTCTTCTTAGCTATTTGGCAATCTTGATAAGAAGCTGGATGGCTCGTGTGAAGTGAGCATTCGCATGCTATGACGTTCGGGCCGCCACGGTTGAGAATAAGGGACGCGATCGCGACTTTAAAAATGCAATGATTTGTATTCACACACTTCTAACAAAAATGCACTAAGATAAAAACACGGATACTACCCGTATTCTCTCTCTCTCTCTCTCTCTGAGATTTTTTCTTTGAATTTTCTCCAACGACAAGAAGTATTTCGCTTCATTGGGACTCCGCAGATAATAAAGCTATATTCAAAAATAAATTGTTCAAATATCAGAACCGAACATCATCAACATCTTATCACAAACATTGGATGTGCATACAAAATCTCTATCCCTACTCGAAAGTCATTCCCAAATCATCACTCTCATATATTTCTGTTCATTAAATATTCGCTTAAACTTCAAGGAAATTCCATCAGGCAAAGGGATCTGGAAATTATAATAATATTATGTGATAACAAGACACTTGTCTATCGATCATGTATTTTTGTGAAAACAGTGAATTAGCATTTGTATTAAAATTCTGCAATACTTTCGGTCATAAGCATAAAAACAATATTCTTAGTTCTGAATTTTGGCATGTAGGTATGTGCTTTATAAGGAGGACTCAAATTATATCCCTGAGATACTCCAGAATCAGCGAAATATTTTTCACGTTGATTACTATAGCTCGCATACTGATCCAGAAAATATAAATATATCTTAAGAACCGTAATATTTCTTAGCTGACTTTAAATTATTAACACTGTTATAATAAATAATCAAGATAACGAAATTCAATAGTCAATAAAATATGACGAAATATGTATATTTTCTTTCTAAATATCCAAGTTATATGTTAAATTATATGTAATTGATCAAGTTTCCTTAGAAATGTCTTTTTAATAAAATATATAGTATGTAAATTTAGCTATAAAACTCTACTTTTATACCTTGGGTTATGCATTTCGTTTTTGTGCTTGTTTAAAAATCTTAAAGATATGTTAATCTGAATCTTAAACGATTTATATTTCATAATTCGTATCTGAAGTTGGAAAACTTTTTAATTAAATATTAATTTAATCAATTAAAATTTCTTGTTTCGTTTCTTACTTTTATTTCATATGTATTTATTAATACTAAATTGTATGCGTTTTAATCCCTGTTTTTAAAATTATATGTATATATAGTTGTAAATATTACAAATATTGATATATAATACATCAGAACTAGGCTCCTATCATTGTAAAGAATTTAATTAGGTAAAAATAAGCGTGCAGTGACTCGTGTCATCGAAAAAAACCCTGTCACACCCACTTTCGAACATAACAAATCGGTCAACCTATTATCCTAATGGGTTGATACGTAAAAAAAATTTGCAAATCGCTGAAAATAAAATAAATAATACATATTCACTGATCTTAGCTATATCTAGATTAGGGATCAGGGATTTTTTTAGTTATTACCACAAAAAATAATATTTTATATCAATTTTACCTCTTCAAATCAAAATATATTTTTAATTTATTTATATAGAAAATATGAATAATTGTTATAATTTTTTTTTATATTGTATATTATATCGTTTCATTTTTGCCACAAGAAAATCAAAAATTTAACTTTTTGCTGTCAAATCAATTTGAATATTGCATATAGGGTTCAGATGATTCATGTGGTTTGTTTTTATGTTCATCATAGTAGAAAATCCTTATTCTCATAGACAGGCCTGCCAAAAGAGGGGGGGAGAGGGGACAAATTTCTGGGGCACAACTCTGAAAAAAAATCATCATAAAAATCGACTTCAAATAATGAATCTGAACTAATTAACAGTTGTTTGTGATGTGTGTACAAATGTATTTTAGGTATACGTTCCTTAAGTCCTTTTTATACATACAAAAAATAAAAGGATCGGAACATTGCCTTCAAAAGCACCCACTTTCTAGGTAGTACTTTCACAATAAACATTATTATTCAAAGAGACAGATAGTAGTTTTTTGACGCGGCTTGTGTTTAAATTTGTTTGCAAATTATTGTTGACTTTATTGCTTTTTGAACGTTTATAAAATATTAGACATGAGAGGAAATATTCAGCAAATGTAAATTAGTAGCAGTAGATTTGGGTATTCGATCTGAATTTTCAAATCGAATACCTAATCGAATTATATAAAATTAATTTAAACCAAATGTGTCGGCAAAATAAAATATTGAAATAAAAATATTTTCTTGCGTCTTGATTTATAAAAAATAGTAAAAATATTTATACATTCATTATTTTGCTTTTATTATCCTCGACCTGATAAAAATATTCAATGCCAATTTACCGGTGCATCTATTCTGTGCTAAGATTCTCACTTTGATGCAGCATTGTTTGTAATAAATATACTTTATTATTTTTTGATAGTAATATAGATGCAACATTTCGAGGCTAGGAAGTCCACACTTACTGACTCGCCTATTACTGTGGCCATCCGGCTCCTTAATATGCTAGCATTACACATTGACCTGTTTAATGCTAGCTATGAGGAGCTGGTCTATTTCATATCATTTAATTTTGATATTTTATGATTTTTATTTTATTTTTTATGTATTATTTTATGTATATATATTTTTTTTGCCTATTAAATAATATCGTGACGCATTGGGGTTACCTGTCTTGTTCTTAATTTAATCTAAATAAATAAATAAATTTAGCATTATTGATTCGAAATAAAATATTTTTTTATTTACACAATTCGTATACTGATTATTCGAATACAAATAGTCACTGAGATAATTTGTATCAAAGCGATCTATTATAGTAGTTTTTTTTAAGAGACTGAATACATTGGCTGATAATGTTAAATGTTTTATTTAGTACGACTGACAGATGCGTACGTGTCCTTATCTCTTTTTTAATTCATACGTGTTTTGTACCCAACTACCGGTTTGATTATTTTTCGTCTACTCGAATAGTACAAAATTGATTTCGTATAACTAAATTATTTATAGTTCAAATTCTTTCAATGCTAACATAACTTGCTTATGTTATTAAATATAATATAATAAGTTTCTCACGATGAATGGATACAAAAAATGTTTTGCTTTATTATGTTCAACGTCAACAAAATAAAGTATATACTTACTATACGTTTGGCGACAATGCAAATCCTCCGCCTTGAAAGTTCTACGCTGGGGTCCAGATGCAATGGGTTTAGAATTTCAAATCGCCTAAGCCGCCCTCGGAACAAATTGGGGAACGAGTATTTCGATGCCGCCCGTGGATTTGTTTACATTCATCGGTTATGTATCAAAGGGCCGGTATTTGCTCCTTTGAACCGGTGATAGAAGCACTCCGCCGGTCATAACTCATATAGAGCGGCAAGGGTTAAAAATGGACCGGTTCTAGGGCGATCCGTACCTCGCGTCATCTACAAGGTGCTCGCAAAGAATAACACCACTGACGTCATCGTGTTTGCGAAACGAGTTTTACATGTATGTAATAGTTCTTGATAGCAGAGAGTTACATAATATAGATAACACATACTACATCAAACTAAAGTATAACAAACCTGTCATAATGTGATCAATAAATAGCTATTATTCATAGTACATATGTTTATTTTCTAATATGTATTAATTGTTAACATTCGGTTGCAATATGCCAGGCGTCAGAACAATGTGATACAATGAGGTGACTACTACTAAGTAAGTAGTGGGACACCAGACTGAAATCAGAGTCGATAAATCCGTGACATTTATTTTATTATTTATACACTGTTTACAATTTACATTATGCACGAACTGTATTGCTTTTATTTTAATTATTTATCCATGAGATTAGAAAAACCTAATCTGTGATGATCGACTGGAATTATATTTATATAATAATCACTAATTCTGATCTTCCAGATACGATAGAAATTTAAATCATATGGGAATATAATCATATCCCAGCCTTCCAGATCTATCGTAGTATTTTTCCACGGCAACACAATAATACTTAAAATGTAAGTACAGTTCAACAAAGTATAAACCATTTTGTATCGGTAAATTTGAATTTTTGCCACTCAATCATGTCATTTATACTTTTTATCAATATCAACGAAAATATGTAATATAGAACACATTTATTGATAACTTGATGAAATTCCTCTCATCGACTTATTTTATTAATAATCATATCTAAATAAAAAATATTTTACGATCACCCTATACTTATTGAGGTTTTATTTAATGTTCGAACCAATATCAACACGGCTTACGCAAACAATGAAACGGGAAGTGGGAGGTCTTTGAATACTTTCAGTAATTCCACACGTAATCCTTTAAAATATTTTTTTATTATTAAATTATCACAACGAAGGGCTCTTTTTGGATATTATTATTGAAAAAAAGGTTATTTGTGGTATGTGTCTCTTGTAAGACGCCTAGGTCGTGTCTTGGAGACATTTGTTTTTCACTTGGGAGATTTATATGGCTAGGCATGGGGGTGTGCCTTTAGCCCGGAGGTCCAATCAATTACTAGAGGTCCGACTAAGCGCCATACACCTCTGTGTGTAGGTGCTCTAGGTTCGAATGTCCATTTTTTACTAACAAAACAAACAATCAATTTTTCAAATGAGCATAACCCGTATAACTAACCGACATGTTTTAACAAAACTATTTTTCATATTAATTTATGCATTTCAAAGTAAGCACGGTTATTTTTATATACAACATTTACTAACTACTTGATTTATTAAATCATTAATTAAACGTAAGTTTAAAAATGTATAAATAAAGGTTTTTTCACTGAAATATTAATGAAATCATATCCAAATACTCTCTCACTGATAAAAATTTTTACTAGAGAAAATATAATTTTACTGATAGGCGCTAGTGAAATTATATGCTTCTCTAAAATGTATATGAATCGCAACAGTTGCAAAATGTACATTAGCTGTTCTTACTCAAACCTAAACTAAATGAATCATCCAAACCCAACTTTACCTAAAGAAAGTTATAAATAGTTTTAGAAATTTAATCAGGTTAGGTTTCTAATATTTTCTAAATTTTATTATTTTACACTATTCATAGTGCATTTTCTTAATTACTATAAATACTTACATAGTTGTTATTTTTATTTGTATTCAATTTTAAAGTTTTTTGCATGTATATATTAAATACATATTTTTTATTCGTCGATGTTAAATAATCTAAAATAGTCGTTTTATAGCTATTAATATATTTAGATAAAATACTATATCTCGAACTCAAGTGGTGTCTAAAAAAATAATTTAATTCAGTAGTATAGGTATATGTTACAGTGAATGTGAATTCCCAGTGAAGTTATATTTTCACTGAAATATTAATGATATCATATCCGAATACACTTTCACTAGTAAAAAATTACAATTTTTTATATTTTTTTTTATAATAATACAAGTTTGGATTAAAATTTTATTTAATATATTATTGTATTTTGTAAACAAGTTAACCTATTTATGTTCATAATTTTTTTTAAATATTGTAAACTTTTATTTGGCTAATTATGTATTTATTTAATTAAGATGCGAGGTGTTTGATTGTACTTTATTTATAGTCGTATGATTTTTTTGTTATAGAATAGATATGTTTTTGATTCACATTTCCATAAAATGTAATAACGATTCGACAAATTAAGTTAAATTACATTACGCTGTGCCATTTTTTTGCGTTTTTTATCACTGTTTTGTCCTGCGGCGTTTTGACAGGACACCATTTCAATACACGTTCTACCATATCATCTATTTGTAAACAAATACATTTGTATTGATACTGGGCAATGAAATTATATTTATATAATACTAGTGAAAATAAAAGTTCACTGGTAATATAAATTCACTGTCACATATAAATAAAATAGTTTAATATAAATATTTCTTAAGAATATTTAAAATATTTGCTGATTTTAATTATTTTAGGCGCTAGTGCGTAAGACAAAACCACGCTGTCAAAATCTCGAACCGACATAAGTGCGAATGACAAAAGCGTGCAAAAAATTAAAAAGGTAAAACAAATATTATACAAAAAATATCTACGATAAAAAATAGAGCGATGATAAACATATATAAAATAATATTTTTATTTTGTTTGGAATCACAATACCTTTTTTATGATAGGAAATTTGGATTGAAAGTGTATAATAGTATTTTTGAATAACATGGAATAAGATAAGTATATTTTTCCACATTTATTATTTTTTTTGTTTGAGCATTTTTGTCTAGAAATCTTCTGTCATGAGCGCTTATGTCGGTTCGTTATTTTGACGGCGCATTAGTGTCTTGCGCGCTTTTGTCGAGACGCATTTTTTTACCTACTTTAATATTTAACTAAGGTTACAATATATCTAATAATATTTACTATTGGTGATGTGTATTTATGAACAATACGATCTTGCACAAATAATATAATATAACATTTGCATACAAAATACATAAAAGTTTTTATCGAATAAAAAATTTGATCTCAACGTTTTATTTCTAAACTCTATCGTATCTTAAAATATATTTAGATCAATGAAACATAAAACTAATAGTAAACTATACAAACCAAACTACTTTGTTTTATTTTTCAATAATTCGAATAATAACAGTATTTTATTGTCGTCTTTCATTGACTTTTGGTTTGGATTTAAAACGATCAAACCAAATATATTGTATTCTCAATGGATTATAGGGACGTTTCAAACACTTCGTTTTTTTAAAATACAACAATACAATTAAGATTGTATATTATTAATATTATTAAAATTATTGTATGTATTTTGAATCAAATGTTGTATATGTGGGATAACTCTAGTAATCGAAATCTATGATAATTACTCACAATTACATTAGTTATTTAACATTTAATTATATTGAAGTGTCTCTTACTTGCATAAAATAGCCATATGAGTTATTAAAACATATATTTTGAGTTGTAGATTCTTCGGATTCTTCAGGGTACATAATAGTGTACAATGTGCAATAAGATACTTTAAACACATGTGCTCTTTTATCATTGGCAGTTGTTAATGACTTGGTATCGCTAAATTAAGACATTGGCAATGAAAGACGTGTTACTTTAGTATCGCTAAATTAAGATATTGGCAATAAAAGACGTGTTACTAAAAACAAAATAAATTTAGTCAATATACTGTGTATTCACGGAGCATTTTTATTCACTGGTATCATCTTACGCTATGGCTTCATATTTTTTATAAAAAATTCAGTCGCCTAATAAGTAAAATAGGTCCTGATCATCTGATCGTATTTTTCTAGTAGTGGTTCATCTAAAAATACATACTTTATTATTCAGTATGATATTATACGCTCTGTATGATCTCAAACCCTAAAAGACCCTTCCAAGTCGTTAGGTCCTCGGTTTGTCTTTCGACAGTTATAAAGTCAACACGTTGAAATTCTACCTTTGTGCTCGTGTATTTATTTGGATGCAGCTCATTTCGGGTATACCCGCATAATGCATCCCCACAAAACTCTTCTCCACATGTAATTCTCCACATAAAAATGAGGGGTTACGTGATCCACATAAATAACCCGACGAGCCCACTCGCGAATACCCGCCTATTGGGGGAAAGGGGATACTACAGCATACATATACACACATAAGAGTTCGGAGACAGAGAGAGAGAAAAAAAGTTTTATATTTGTTTTAAAAGTCCGAATGCGCTGTAAACCCGCCGCACACATTTGTCCGTAGGGTTTTTTCTGGTTTTATATGAGAGAATATCCAAGCAAGAGACAGGTAACAAGGTAACCGGGACGAGAACAAGGCTGTGGAATTTTTAAGAATCCCTCGAACGTTCTTCTGAGTACGCGGAGAAAAAGTTAATAAATTCACGACACCAATGGGATCGTTGGATATAATTTATTAATTGGTATTATTGCGTTTTTACCTTGCGTTGGCGTTTTTTGTTGATAAATGTTTTCTAAGTTTAGTTAAAAACAGGTTCAAATTGTTTAGAATACGTTTTTATATGTGTTTTACATATTAAAACGATTCATGTTTTTTAAATTAATTTTATATAAAACCATTAAGTTTCGCTATATACGTGTTTTCTCATTATAAAATGACAGTTAATCTTTAAAATAGTGTAAAACTAACATGTTATTTTAATTTATGGGGAAATTACTTTACAATCGTTTTTGGACGTAGTAGTGCTATTTAACGACTGTTAAATTAAATTAAATTTATAATAGTAGCTATAGAAAAAATTTAAATATAATATATAGAATAAATACTTGAGATTCAAGCTTATGTGAAAAAGTAAAATTTGCGTTAAAAATAATATATATGTATATAACAAATAACCATTAATAAAATATCAATATTGATATTTCATTAATGGTCATTGAAGCATTGAGTCACAGATACGCTTTGCTAAATTATTGAAATCACTAACTTAAAAAAAACATAAATAATATAATTAGAAATGCTATAGCAGCTTATAATTATATTTAAAATATTTTTTTAATCGGATTAGATTAACTTTTTCATAGCTTTTCTGTATGAAAATTATCATACAGAGAAGCATAACTGATGCCAAAACTTTTTCAACTAAATGTAAAAATAACTTTAGGTAGTAATTCAATAATTATTGATAAAAATCCGAATTAAGAAAAACATACAATAACAATTACAAAAATATGCAGAATGCAATTTTGAGGCAAATGATAAATGGATCAGAATTATAATTATAGAGTTTGTAAATAAATACTTTATTTTTATAAAGCATAATTACTAATATATTTGACAATGATATTTATTACAGAAAACTTAATTCAATATTTTTAGAGCTCAGAAAATCTATACTATAAAACAGAAAATACATATGTCTGTCTCTCTGTTTATCTCCTAAGCTTTGAAAAGTAGCGACGTGACGTTTGCACATGTCATTCTGGCTGTACTTTTTACTTCGCTGTTCAGCTTAATTTGAGACTGAAAGCATTGTATATTGCCAAGTATTGTAATAAATTTATAATAACAGGATAAATAAAATAATTATAATAAATAAAGAATGAGTTTGAAACTTTCTGTGTAATAAATATAATAATAAGTAAGTCAAAACCTTACAAAGTCAAAAATTAGAAAAGCATAATAATTTAATTTATATACATTTTTGTACTCTTTAATTAAATTAATTTAATTTAGGTATACCTTTTGCGTTTATTTATACATATAATAACACTAAATTGATATTGTACTAAAATTTAAAAAAAAAATGTATTTAAATATATAAATTTCATATCCTAAAAATATTGATTCATATGTTTCTAAAACAATTTTTATTAATTTATTTACAATTTTTTGCTAACAACATATTTTTACTCTCAAAGTCACAACAATTATTAACATTGCGATTCGTAAAAAAGTTTTAAAATGATCCTGAGATTCACAAATTCTATTAGGCACCACTGGTTTAATTTATTATGCAATACAAAACAATGAATTTAATAGAAAATATCAACATATTTTAGACTAAATATTATAGTTTTGTCGGAACAACCTGGACATATAATTAAATGAGGCATTTTTCCCCGAGCAATAATCAAGGTGATGCAACATTGGATATTTTAAATGAATACGTTAGTTGTTCTTGTGGTTTTCGTTTACCAGTAGGCGTATAGGCGATAATTAAAATATGTTCATACGGATCGAGTTTCAGACGAACGTGATATTCTAGCAACGCAGTGGCGCACGTGATTTTGCTGCGGCTACCGTAATTAAATAAATGCGCCAACTTTGTTTGTTCCTATAATAACCGCATATATAATTATAAATTATGTATAAAAAAATGCCCACGTGAAAGTGTGTTATAAAATGTATAAAATATATTTTTTTAATATTTTAGGTCCATCATACAAGCGCTGTTTGGTCATTCAAAAATGCAACAAACTAATTGATCGGTAATTTTAAATTATTTTTTATATATGCAGCTACTATTGATATAAGTTGGTGACTAATACTAGAAGGACCTGGGTTCGAATCCCATATGGAGCCTAGTATTTTTTAATTTATATTGTGACTGTGAGATCGGAAAAATTAATTTTTAAATCGAAACAATTTTTTTTTAATAATATTATTAAAAACAGTTGACAAAATAATACTTCAATAAATAAATAGTACAAAAACTATGGTTATTTGTATAACGAGATGATACCAGTTGGATATTTTTTCACTATACTATTATATAAAATAATATAAAAATAAAATTTTAATTAAAATTATTTACCCTGATATTTTAATTAATGTTTTTTAAAGATACTCAGATTCTAATTTTATCTAGACAAATCTTTCATATTTGTAAGTCTTGTGGATTGAAATAATAATTGCCATGCTGCACTCCTTCGAGGATACAATCCAATCCAATCTGACAATTTTCCAGTGGGTTGGATGTGTCCAATCTGGCGATTCGTCTTGGTACCGTAACGAATATCTGGCGAATCTGAAATTATTTGGCTAGGGGGTGGCTGTCGATGGGAACCACGCGACCCACAAAAGGTCTTCATCAAAACTCCATCCGCCGTCCCACTTCCGTTCATTTGTGAATACCATCGAACGGATCGAGTTTCATCGCATCAATGCATTCGGTTCAATTAAAAATAAAAGGAAACATATCTGGGATCATCGGCGGATACTGAACCTTTCTGCGATTCACCAAAATAAAAAAAAATGACAATCAGAGATACAACGGCAGTAAACTTATACGAGCAACCCTTTTTTATTTTACAGTCGATTGGGGTAGGAAATAAATATAAACGAAACTTGCGTTGGGGTCGTTCTATGTTCAGTTTATTTTACGACACACTAATTAGTATGTATTGTATTTCACTTTAAACTAGACCCTAGAACTGTTTATTGAGCGATTTATAAGTTAAACAAATAATATTATGGTTGTGTTGTGATGGTATGAACTATTTTTAAAAGCCATATCGTGTATCGCAATTATTGTCAAGTGTTTACATAAATTGAACATATTAATTTTAAAATGATAAACTATCTAACTCAAATAAAAGATAAAAACATTGTTAAGAGCAAAGTAGTGAATATAATTATTAAAATACAATCAATATTTTATTGTAGCAAAATATAGTAGTAAAGTCTGTGTTATTTTTTATTATTTTTTTCCAATATTGATGAGAAATGAATTAATCTCAATATTTTTATAAATCAAAGTGTTTATGTTAAAATTGTTAAGAATATAATTGTTATTTGGAAAGTTCTAAATATTAAAATCATAAGTAAATAAAAAAATAAAATATATTTTATCTATGTACCATAAATAATATTGTGAGAATTTAAAATGTTGTATTTATAGTGGAAGCTCAGATTGCGAGTAACTTGGTTTACAAGTGTTTAGAAATAAGTAATTTGAGCAAACTCCACTTTGACTTTGCCTAACGATGTTTTGCAATTAGGGGTTCTGTGTCGAGACAATCCGAGAATTTATTCCCGGGAATTTCAAAAAATTAACCTGAAGATCGAAACTTGTAAGATGTATATAATATTTCGAACATTTAATGTTTATAATATAATCTGCATGGTTGAAAACATGCAAATAACCTGAACTCGCTTGGTATACAACGGTCTTCGACGAATAATGTGAACACAGATTTCATTTATGTTTAGATGTTAAGAATTGCTTAGTTCAGATGATCGAAAGATTTTTTTAAATAACACGTATTTTTCCAAATAATTATTTAACTAAAAATTTTACATACCTTTTTTCTATGATTCAAATGAAGAATAAATAATATTTCGATTCCTAAATCGCTTAAGAATCCCTACTAAAAATACAAGCTATACGTATTACGTCACTTTCTCTCCCACTAAGCCGGTGATTCTTCTGGCAGTAACATAAATTTTGGGAAATAATTTTCCCCTAGATTACATCGACTTCAAAAGCAATATAATTAAATAAACGTTTTTGACAATATATCTTAGTTTAGTTTAAAGGAAAAGAATATATTTAGTTTAAATTAATTACAATTACCGTAATAATTTCATATTCTCAAGGTTACAACGGCTTGATAATAAAGATTGTTAAATAGACGTTTTAACAATATTTCCTCGTTTATTTATAAGAAGAAAAAAACATATTTCCTTTTTTCCGATATCTCCAATTACCGTATGATTTCCACATTCTCAAGATTACATCGATTTTAAATGTTGCGGTGGTATTTTAATATTTTCAACATTAATTTCTCGTTTACTTTTAAGAAAAATTTACTCCTGACAATTTTTTTTTACATTTTTACAAATAATTTACGGTACCTGTAGTCATTTTTTAATAATAATATTTATTTGTTCAATAGTTTATTTTACACACAATATATATAATAAACGTTTTTATCGCGATCAAAAGTGAATCGAATACCTTTGAGCGGTATCGCCGTACATGTACGGCAGTCGATCTTTTACTGTTTTAATGTACCCAAGATAGGTATATATACACATATATAACTGAAGATATAATAAATATAAAAAACATTATACTATATTTATATATTATTTTTTAAATTTAATTTATTATAAATGATTTCTATAGAAAATTATAACAATCAATTAAAGAATACTAAATTAATTAACATAACAAAAATTATTTTATATTAATTTTATATAAAAAATGATACAAAAACTGAGTAATATGTGAAATAGATTAACGAAATTTAATAATAAATTATTAAAATATACTAATACAAAAAGTAGTACAATAAATTAAATCAATCAAACATGAAGAATCTCTGTTTTTTTATATAATTTACTACAAATGCAATATAAAATAATAATCAATAAATACAGAAATAATTATAGAAAAATACGTAAAATTAACTCACTCCCAGGTATACACAAATTAAAAAAATGCGTATAAATGAACTCACTTATCAAAGGGTTAAAGTAATAGATAAACATTAGTTTAATATTTTAATTATATAAACCAGCATTTTAATTCATATAAACTGATAGACGAGTGGTATAAGTCGCTGACTATTGACTTGAAAGACCTGGCTTCGAATCCCATATGGACTTTCAATTTCTTTCGTGTCTAGGAGATCGGAATAAGTGTTTAATATACAATTACAATTCCGATCAATCATTTAAAATTAATTTTACCAGATTTTTCTAATCTCACGAATGAATATCGTGATGATTAATATAAATCAAGCTAGGTTGTACATATTAGGTATTGAAAAGTCTCTAATAATGAGCTAATTCAGCTCTTATAGGTTTAAAAAATCAATATGAGTTTTATACAGTGTATTTAATAACTATATTAATTACAAACTGAACCTAGTGGCGTAGCTATTCTTAACTTCCCCCATACAAATCTTCTAAAAAATTGTAACTTAATGCATGCCTCCAATGTGGCAAAACTTTCCGGAGCAGCCGAACTGCCCAAATTTTCGAGCTTATTTTTATCTATAGGGGCGGCATTTTATCAGCAGTCGTTTATTTTTTTCACATATTTAACTTAGCTCTTATCTATTTGTCGATATATATTTTTTAACGCATTCAGTTCAAAAACTACATAGCATGAACGGGTCCTTCCATCGCGTAAATGCCGCCCCCAAGCAAGTGCCGCCGGAGGCGGTCCGTCTCCTCCCCTCCTAGCTATGCCACTGACTGAACCACTGTACGTTTACATCATGATAACTAAATATTCACAGATAAAAGATTGTCATATAAATACATATGTTCAACTATTGTAAATTTAATTAATTTTTATGTACTTTTTTAAGAAATTATATTTTTTTATTAATTTTCAAAACGTCCTTTGTTATGTATACTATAAATTTGAAATATCGTTAATGATTGTATGGACTTACTTTATTATTTTTTTCAATAAGGTTTCTCTTTAATTTATTTTTAATAATGCGGGATTAATTGATATATGTTGTAATAGTTTAAAGGCTATAAATAAAGCATCAAATAGCAATTCATTTTTTCTCGTCTGTTTTAAAATAAAAAAGTATTTTGCAAATGTTTCCTTTAAAAAAATATGTTGTTATAAACAATGTTGTGTAATATAATTTATATATGTTAATATAGAGTTTAGAATAAAATTAAAATATTTTTTTTTCATTTACAAAATTTAAATTACTCAGTTTATATATATAGTATATATCATTCATTTATTATAAAAAATACTTACAACATTTTTTACAACAGTTAAGTCGATTAATAAATTTCATTATTGCATTTCTATGACTCATCGATCTCGAAGAAACAAACCCTCTAGTGCCGAAGTGAAAGTGGGCGAAGCCGCAGTAGAAATAAATAAATAATATTAGGACTATCTGATCCGCCCATAGCGTGTATCTTTTTAATTTAAAATTCCAAAGGTCCGGCTCGATAAATCCCGAGATCGGGGTCTAACGGCCGCGGAAGGCATCATCACGCTTTTTTATCTTTTTTTCATCAACCCGAAGACGTTCCTTATAAATTTCGCTCGCGTTTATTTATTTGTTAATTTTCATATTGTAGTGTATTTTTTTTCTTCTTGATGTTGTAATATATGTGTAGAATTCTTAACGCAATCAAACACACAACCAAGAGCAAAAGTTTTTTGATCAAAACCAGCCAGAGATATGTGAGGTGAGCGCCGCAAACTTTTTTAATATACAAAGCGCACACACAATACACATGATTCACAAAAATGATATTAAATTTGTTTGCGAGTGTTAATTGAAATGTTTTCTCTTTTGTGTACGGAATGGAATGCTAAATGATAGACTTTGTTTATTATTTTAAGCGTTTAATGCAAAAATAAATTCATATATTGCATGACTCATATCATATTATTTCTATATATTTATTTACAGAGGATTTTTTTTATATATAATATAGTTTTAGATTATGTACAATTCGATTAAATACATTGAAAAAAAAAACAATTGACTAGTTTCGACAGTCCAGCAGTGTATATAAAACCAATCGCACGCGTAGTGCGCAAATTAATAGCACACTACTAAATTCACTAAGACATTTCGCATCACATTTTCGTATTAAATATAAGATATATTATTTAAGTACATCACATTTGCTTTTTTTTTATTATATTACTATATGTACAGATTCGTGATTTTGATTATAATTTACATATACTGACTTGTGCAGATTCGTGTGAATAGTGGCATTATTTACGCGATAGCTGAAGTGGTAATTAGCGTTTTAAACGAAGTAAGTGTTTCTGACGTGGGCGGGAGGCAGGTGCTGGTCCCTCCTCAACGGGCGATGTTCGCGGCTGTCGATGCTGGCGTAGTTGTGGTCCAGAGGTCCCGATCCTGACCCCTCCCAGCATCCCTCGTCCTCCGAAGCCGCCCCGGAGACGCACGTGGACTGCGTCGGACTGGGGGTGGCCACCCCCGGACTCCCCCTGCCGTGGTACTTGTACCACGTGTCGTGGCACGTCGGCGAAGCCGTATACCTAGTGTTCACTATTTTTGCGCCCGTTTCCGCGTTCACTTGCTTTATATTGTTAACTGTTCGATCGGGCAACTTGATCTTGGGGTCGGGCAAGCGAAAATTTAACTTTTCGCGACAGTTTTTCTCACCCCACACTATCACAGAACACGTCTTCAGCAGCGCCTTCAGGTCCGGGTCGAGATTGAGTGCGCTCAGATCGGTGATCACGATGAAGATTATCTTTTGGCGGCGGTAACTTGCGTTTATGGAGTTGACGCCGCTCTGCAGCGCGGCCTTGAACTCTGGCTTGTACCAGTCGTTCTGAATGAAACTTATCGATAGCACTATTATCAGTCTTTTCGAATGTTGCACGCCGTTCACGACGACGTCGTCTGCGCGCCTCTCGCTCACCTGGAGGTCCCTGTGATGCAGGCACAGGGTGTACCCGTTCATCTCCAGCTCCGTCGCAATAGCCCTAGAGACGAAATCGTCATCTCTCAGGCTATACACTACGTAAGCGTCGAAGTTCTTGTGTCTATGATCGTTCAGCGACTTAGCCGAGCGCGTGAACACCCGCACACCATACTTCGAATGCATCCACAGTCTGAACTCTTCGCGAAACAGAAACAAGAACACGCAAAACAACAATATCACAAGAATCACTGCCGAAACTGCGGCCACGTATGGTATATAGTTTTCGACCAGGTTCGAAGAGTCTAGAAACAAATGTCTTTGTGTGACGGATCCGACCGTCGATTCTTCCGCACTCTTCTTACACCCGATTATCGCTTGCGCCACAGTCAATTCGCTAAGCGAATCTTCGACAGTAGTACTATAACACGATAATTTTTCGGCGTCTTCCGAACGCTCGATTAACCACTGCTCCAGTTCCGAGATAGCGTCACAGTCGCACTTCCACTTGTTGCCTCTCAGAGACACTTTAGTCCTAACGGCGTCGTTCAATATCTTCCACGGCAAGAAATCGACTATTCCGTTATGATCCAATTTGAGCACGCTCAGAGAAGTCAGCGACGAGAACGTGTCGTTCTTGATCGTTTTAATCTTGTTTTTCTCCAAGTGCAGTGCGTTCAGATTTGTCAGTTTCTTGAACTCGCTCCCGTCTAACTTTTGCAGATTGTTATTTTCTAGATGCAGCACTTTCAAGCCGTCGATGCCGTTGAAGGTCTTCTCGTCGATCGAATCAATGTTGCTGTCGTTGAGGAACAGCGTTTGAAGTTTCTTCTTACCGATGAAGACGTGATTGCCTAACTCTTTGAAATTGTTACCGTCCAGATAGATTTCCGTGGCGTCCATCGGTATCGTGTTCGGTACTTTTTCGAAACCGGCGTTCGAGCAATCGACTACGTTCGAGCTCCACGTGAGGTCGTGATAGCACGAACATTTGTCGGGACAAGTCATCTCGCAGTCGCACGCGTCGAAGTCGCAACAGTGACATAGCGCGAAACAATGGGTCTCGTACGGACATAAGAATTGCGAAGGCTTGAGATCTAGCAGGAAATCGCTCGTCTTGCCTCTGGAATGCGGCAGAGTACAGGTGACCGCGTCCAAGTCCATGACGCGAGGATGCTGTCGCTGATGGCTCAGGTGATTGATTCTCTGCAACCATTCCATTGTGCAATCGCAATGGAACTGATTTCCGCCTATATAGAACTCGGGAAGATCTCTATCATCAGCAACGGGCGAAAGCGCAAACGCACTAATATCCAAAGTCTTGATTTTGTTACCGTAAAAAACTACTTTAGCCAAGTTTTCTTTGCGTAAAAATGCACCAGAGTTGACGCGATTAATTCGATTATCGTTGAGATATACGACTTCGGCGCTATTCGGAAGAGTAGATTCGTCTATTCCGGTGAGCAGATTGAAACTGACGTCGATCATCTTCACGTTGACCCTCGGCGAGTGAGCGTTGTCGAGTTTTTGTATTCGATTTTTGTGCACGTCCAGCCATTCGAGACTAGAGGGAAGATCGTCGAAGTCGAAATATGTCAGCTTATTGTCGGACAGATTCAACCAGCCCAGACCGCCCATGCCGACGAACGCTCCTTTGACATCTGTCAACTCGTTTCCGTCCAAACGCAGAGCCCTAATAGTAGGATTTGAGCCGAAAGCGTTCGGATCGACGCGCACGATCTTATTGGACGCCAAATTCAAAATCTGCAACGTCGGCACAGCTATAAAAGCATCTTTAGATACGTTAGCGATGTCATTTCCTATTAATTCCAATCCAGTCAATTCATCGAGACCCTCAAAGTTCGCATTATCGATCGTGCTAATATCGTTATTGCCCAAATCTAAATTTTTCAAAAACCGCAAGCTTTTCACAGCTGATGGGACCTCCTCCAAAGCGTTATCTCTCAAACCAAGATCTAGAAGTTTAGTGATGTTCTCAAAAGCTCGCGAGTGAATAGTCTCGATTCCGTTTCCGTCCAAAAACAGTTGACTCAGCACGTACATGTTGGAGAAAAGATGCGCGTCGATCCGCGGCAACTTGTTGCGCGCCAGAGAGAGCGAATGCAAATTTTTAAGGTTAGAGAATGCGCCGTCCGATATGCGCGCAATCTTATTATCTTCTAAACTGAGAAACTGCAAGCTGTTCAAATCTTGAAACGTTAATGAGTCGATCTTGGTTATCTTGTTGCGCGATAAGTTCAGCACTATGAGTCTTATCAGACCGGAGAAAGTGTCTCTGTTTATCCATTCACTATCGAGCGCGTTTTGCGATAAGTCTAGTATTTGTAACTGATCTAGGCCTTCGAATAGACCAGGCGCTAGCACGCTGATTGAATTGTTATTGAGGTAAATTTGTTTTATGTCGCGAGATGATTGCAGCATTTCTGGCGGTAGAGCTTCTAAACTGTTGCTGGATAAATTGAGAATTTGTAATGAGCTCAATCCCACAAAAGCTCTATCTGTGACGAGAGATATGGCGTTGTCTTGTAAGAATAAACTCTGGAGAGAGCGTAAGCTCGTGAGGCCATTATCTGGTAGTGCGATTATATCATTTTTCGATACGTCCAGGGTTTCTAGAGCGCCGTTGCATGATTTTCCAGGAGCTGTGGGACCATCGCCCCAATCCGAAAAACCCATCTGCCAGACGTCTCTCAAGCGATTCGATGTCAAGTTAAGGAGTTTGAGATTGTGCAACGGGCAAAAGACTTCGGCCGGTAGAGTCCATATGTCGTTATCGCCCAAGTCGAGTTCTCGCAGCTCGGAGAGGCCGCGGAAGCTGTCTCTGTGGAATTCGGTGGAAGTGGCCGACCAGTCAGCGCTGTGAGTCTTGATGACGAGAGAACGCAGATCTGAGAGCGGCGCCAGAGCCGATGCGGGGACATAGCGGATCTTGCAGTACTCGACTCTGAGCCGGCGCAGTTTTGAGAGTCGGTCCAAGAAGCCGGAAGCTGGAAATTCTGACGAACTGTCGTAGGTAGCATCGCTGCACTCGAGCGATAGTGATGAAATCTTTTCGGCTCTGGATGAGGGTAAATCGGCTAAAAAGGCAGGTGCTCCTGCGGCAGTGTGTAGCCTGCAAGATAAGGCCAAGGGGGCGTCGGAGTCTGGGCCGTCTCTGGTCCAGGCGCAGTGTTTCGGGGCTCCTTCCGAAGGCTTTGCGAGCGCTCTAGCGTGAGCGCATCCAAAACAGAGCCACGCAGCCGCAACCAGGCCGGCTATCCACGCCATGCCGGAAGCAACAGGTGGTCGAACTTCATTCACTTCGATCACCTCACTCGCGTTTTTCGAGATTGCGGTCGCATGGCAGCGCACTAAACTATTGTTTCCGAACGCATTTCGACAGATTGATAAATGTGACGGAATCTCACGTGGATCGATATCGCGACCGCTCTTCACCGTTCGCGAGAGCGGACTGGAGCGTCTCGGTCTGTGCGGTCGACCGGCGACAGTGCCCCCCTACTGTGGAAAGGGAAGGGGCCAGGCACGCCTTCGACGCCCCCACCCGCGCAACAAGTGGTCGTCTCGACGTGCAGATCGCTTGTGCCCGTCGATGTCGCTCCTCTGTCAACAGAACAAAAACAAAACACGCCGTAATTTCGTCGATTGTTGATCGTTTCGCACGCTATTGAAATATGATACGACTAAAAATTTCGGCATAATAATCGTTTAGATAGCAATTTGATGAGTTAATAAAATAAATAAATTATTTTTTTTAAATCTGATCTTTTTTATAAATATGATTTATATGCATAAAATAATATAGGTACATATTTTATTAATATCTATAAAATACACCTTAATGAAAAATGAATATCAATTGCTAATACAAATATTTGAATAACTACAATATTTATACATTTTACCATAAAAAAATAAGTATAATATGCTCATTTCATTTTACGTTTTACAACATGATTCATATAAAACTGCAATTATAACGTCTGATTGAAGTAGTCGTTGTCAATATAATAAAATATTTTAGTATCAATATTATTATTAACAATAATATTTATAAAATAAATATTATTAAATAATTATACATAAAATGTATATTACTGATATTTATTTTATATGCTTCATTATAATCATTTCATTTTAATAAAAGTATTTTTTAATATGTTATTTATATTTTAATAATATGTTCTCGAGTATTGGTTAATTTTAAAAATAAAATTGGCACGAGTTCCAAATTTGTTATATTCTTATATTACAAATTATAAATTCTTGATTAAAGAAAGCTCCACATTTTTGTAATTATATATTTTTTATCATTCGTAGAAGTCCAAAACAAAAACTACCAAACATATTCAGTAATATTAATAATACTAAAAAAATGCGCATTTAGATAAATTAGATAATAAGGCATCGATCATAATTAATTAAAACAAATAAAAAATAGAAAATAATAGACATGAAGAATAAAAATAATGCAACAAATTAAACGACTAATATTATTAATATTTGGCTAGAAATGGACAGTAATTGTGTCATAAACGATTGAATATAGTTTTTTTTTCAATAAGAACATATAATTCAATTTTAATGAATATAAGTAATTTTTGTACAAAAATATTTTTAGTTATTTTATTTTATATCATGCAACACATATTATCATTGTATTAAAATGAAATAACCACTTAATTAAAATAATATCAAAAAACATTAAACTTAATTTAAAAAAATTAAAAACAATTATTTGTAATTTTCGTACACGTACAAAAATATTTTATATTCGATTTTTTTTTATATATATATATTAACCCAACATATATATATGTTAACACATTATCATTGTTTTAATATCCACTTAAATAAAAATAATATGAAAAACATTTAGTTTAATTTAATAATTAGTAACCAATAAATATAAAAACTGCCTAATTATTAAAACCACTGAACTTTAAATCAAATTATTGACCCAAATCAAGCAAAATTGCTGACCCAATAAATGTAAAAATACATAATATAAAAATAATAAATACACATTTACAACTTAATGTTGAAACACTTAATTAGTATCAATAGGCAGAAAGCTTAAAATGCAGCTATTAAATTGTGTGATTTTTGTAAAAATATATTTTATATTAAATATTTAGTCATTTTATTTGATATCGAGTAACACATCGTTGTATTAAAATGGAACAAATTTAATAACCATTCAATTTAAAATATAATAAGAACCATTTAATTTATAAAACATTATATTTAATTAAAAAAACAGACCCATAATAATTACTAACCATCAAATATAACAACTGGCCAATTAAAAGAATTACTCACTGTTCAATTAAATTGCTGCCCTAAATAACGCAAAATTGTCGACCCAATAATGTACCTAATATAAAAGTAATAAATATATATTTACACTTAATAATAATGAATGGTCAGAAAGTTAAAAATGCAGCTATTAAACCAAGATGTTCTTTCCTTAATAAATACATACAATACAATTCAAATGTGATTTTTGTACAAAAATAATTTGTATGCGATAATTTAATATAATTTTAGTTTATATCGAGCAACGCATAATATCGTTGTATTAAAATATAATTCAACGAATATAATAACCTTTTAAATTAAAGTAATATAAAAAACAGTTAGTTTTGAAAACATTATATTTTATTAAAAAAACAGACCGTTGATAATTATTAATAATTAAATATAACAGCTGACTAATTATCAGAACTAAATCAAGCAAGACCCAATAAATGTACCTAGTATAGAAATAAGAAATGCATATTACAAATTATGGTTGAAACGCTTAATAAATATAAATGATCAATTACTTTTTGATAAATGGTCAGAAACTTTAAAGTGCAGCTATTAAACCATCATAGCGACAATGCCAAAAAGTATGTTTTTCTTAATTAATACATACATTACAATATATATTAATATATATGATTTTTTTTCATTGAGTGTAATAGTGATATTATCCCAGAAGACTAGAGTGAATTTGATCCAACAAGCGATAATCAAGATTTCGTGAAAGCATCGAAGAAGTGACCAATTTATTTATTGGCGATGCTTTGTTTGAAATAATAGTTTCGGAAAGAAATTTATATCATCGGCAAACATCTCACAAATACAAAAATATAAAAAAAAAACACAATGGAACGATGTGACAGTAAGTGAACTGAAAAAGTGGTTTTGTTTACTTATTATATTGGGTATTCATAAGTCTAACAAACCACATATTTCGAAAAACTATGTCAAGAAATCTTAACTATTTCGCATTTCGTTAAAAATGCAACAATTTCAAATAGATAGGCTGGCGAAAGTGAAACCAATTGTAGATTATTTTTTAGGCAAATTCAATAATGTTCACAAATCAAAGCAAAACCTTTCCATGGATTATGTTTCCATGATTCCATGGTTAGGTAGACGTATTTTTGGGGTATTCAGCCCTCAGCCAAATACGGAATGCTGAAAAAAATGGTTTGCGAATCAGATACCGTAATATTCGTAATTTAAAATTATACACCGGGAATACAGGATGATTAATAAACACGGCGATGAAAGTACTAAACCCATATCTAGACAATTGGCACCGTGTTTATGCTGACCATTTTTAAAATTGTACATTTCGGAAAAATAGGGTTCTGCCAGAATCTCAAAAATATAAAATTAAGGCCACTACAGATGAAACATGGCAGAAAAGGTAAAACGCTTATCTAAATTTAGAAAACAAATAAGAAAAAGTAATTTAAGAATGATACATACTTTTCATAACAGCCAGATGATAAGACACGGGGAAAAAAATAAACACGACCGTCCTTACAATACATAATGCCTCAATGTATAATGGACTGTAATAAATATATGAGTTGTTGATCGCGCCGATCAATATATATACATATTTACCTAATATTTCGAAAAACAATGGTTATTCTATTGTTTTTTATTTATTTCAATGTGCATTGTTTTAATAGTTCAGTGTCTATCGAAATTTGAAAGATTTTCTTTTGGGTAAGGCTGGGTGCAGAATTCAGTGAAATCTATCAATTCTGAAGACATTTTATCAGTTTCTACCACATCTTGATGTCGATCCACCAGAAAGGGTTGATAAGCTGAAAAACCATCAGCCAATAAAACTAAAAAGTAGGGAGAAATATGTGAGAAGAAAGTGTCGTGTTTGTTCTTCACATGGAATAAGGAAAGTTATAGAACACATGTGTAGAAGTTGTGAAATTCGTCTTCATATTGACGAATGTTTTTATACGTATCAAAAAATGTGAATAGTGTAAATAGTGAAAATAAATATGAATATAGTGTGGTGAAAATGTGTAAGTGTAATGGTGAAAATAAATGTGTCCGTGACAGTTGTAAGCAGAAAAAGGACGCCGAAAAATTTGGTGAGTGGCAATTATATTATATTATAGACAGATATTTCTTATAAATCGCTTATACAAAAATTTATAGAAGTATTTAAACGTATATATTGTAAAATTACGAATAATTTGTTTGTAACTATTGCAACCATTTTCAATTTACACAAAATATTAGGAACGAAAATTACTTATTTATTCGTTCATGATTTTATTTTTTAGAGGTTCTTATAAGTGCAATAATATTATTTTAAAAAATTATTTTACAATAAAATAATACGGTAATAATTTATCTGAATTGTAGCTTTTTCCCCCTGGTTTCTTAATCTGTAAATCATTGCAGTTTTCCAAATGGTGAGGAAATTTCAAAATAATACCCGGTAACAATGTTCGTAAGTTGATTAAGTTCTTAGATTACTTTGTTATCTTATTTACGATTTTACTTTTTAATTTTGCAATAACATACAGAATTTTAGGTTAAATAACTTTAACTATCAACCTAGATGTTTCGATTTATTTTTATTGGATTGGTTTCATGTTTACCTAGTTACCATAGTTTGATCCTAAAATGTATTTCTGTTCAAGAAGTGTACCATAAAATATTAATTTTTGTATGAAATAGATAATTATGGTTCATACATTTCATTAAAAAAAATTACGTGCCCTAAAAATGCAACGTCTTTATGATTTATTGTAGCTCTTCTTAAAAATGAACGTTGTAGCACATAAAAGCATGCTCTTAAATTTCAAATATTCTTGTTTAACTTCTTCATCTGTAATATATTTTCTTTTTGAATTAAATAAGATACTTAAATTTTAATAAATAAAATATAATTTTTGCATTTAACATCCAAATAATGAAATCGTTTCAGGCGTGTTTTTATTTATTCAAGTCCATATACTACATAGGATGTTAAATCTTGTGTCATTCATGTTACAATGGTATATTTACAATAATAGTAAATTGTTGCTGTATTTTAAAAATAACTTGTAAATAACAAGTAGAGTTAGTTGCATTTAAATGTTCCATAAGCATTGAAAGTATTAAAGGCGAACTCAACAAATATAAATTTTTCGAGATAATCGACTATGGCTATTTCTTATTTTGGAGATATGTCCTAAAACTATTTTTACTATATTAATTTTTGAGATTTCCGGAAATATTATTATAAAAAAATTAAATGTTATCTTTTATAGTTGACGATTATGGACATACCAAAAATATTTAAGATTTTTTTTTAAATACAAATTAAGTCTAGGGTACAGCTTAGTTACGAAATTATTTTCACAGAATTATTTTAGTTACATAAATACTCTAATAACGACACTATTCTTATAACGTAAAATACCAAATTTAGCTCGTTTTATCATGATATTATTTAATTTAAATAGCAAAATAATTTCCAATTAAACTAGAGAATTGTTTAATCTAATAAGCCTTAAATATACATTTATAATATTAAAATAGTAAAATTTCCATAACTATGAAGTTTAAATACATATTACTATTGTAAAGTTTGTATAATGAACATTATATATTTTTTTCATAAGTCATAAATTAAAAAGAGTAATTTTACAAATTCTTATATTATTAAAAATATTTTTATTTTTTATCTTATCTTTTTTATCCTGATATGAAAATATTAATTCAAACCATTCAGTTTTTACAATTTATGTATTTTGACATAACCACTTTAATGGAAAGTTATGACCATAGATTAAATTTATATTGATGTATACTTCATTTCAAAACCAATTGTAGGTACATAATCCATTAAAGTACAATATATTTTCTGTTCTTAAAATATTTTCTAATAAAATAAAATTACACCAGATGATGAAAAACTTGTGTCAGCAAATAGACACACTTGCGTAATGTTCTCTGCTTATTGTAATAATAATTAACTGTTCCGCAAGTAGGAAATGGATATCATCATCACGATCATTCGGTCAATTGTTTATGACGCATACGCCAATTCAAATCAAATTGAATCTGACTTAACTCTCAAAGGATCCACGGATCGATCTATCCGACTTTGATAAATTGGACTTTTCAACGTGTGTGTGCGCTAAACGAAAGTTTCCACGGTCTAGCAGGGGCGATAACGAGAAACGATTTAAAATTATCACATAGTCGATTTGCTCTGCGGAGACCTCCCGACGGGAAACCACTCCGAGAGGTCCGATCCATCATCGGCTTCTTTCTCAAAGTCGGACCTCGGCAATGTGTTTCTACTACCGATATTATACAAGCATTTAAAATCGAAATACACGGACTGCTTAAAAAGTTCCCGAACATTTATTGATATGATTAAAGCTTGCCTGTTCCGAATAACGTGATGTGTTTAACTATATTGATAATTTTATTTTTTTGGTCAATTTTATATTTTTAATATAGGTTGGGGACTGCATAAGGTACAATTTGACTTGATGTTGTAAATTCATCAGAAAGTTCAGTTACTTTTTGGACAGGCTTATTCATAGCTCAGGTATCTACTATTTGTGTGCCGTGTGATATTGTTACGGAGCGCCGTGACTAACTTGACCGTTTCGCAATTAGGCGTTGTAAATATTTATTATGCGCGCGTAACTCACAGCTTACCTGCGGTCGAAAGTGCCAAATGGCTACCTGTGAAAAGATAAGATTTCGGTGAAGTTTGTGGTTAAAGAAAGTTTTATAAATCAATATTTTGTATGTAAACTTTTGAAATCACGTGTTTTTAATTGCGACATTTCTAATATGGATTCTTGGAAAAAGAGACGAAAATTTTACAAAATATTGACTACGTTTCGCTTTGGATATTTTAAACCATGCAATTTGAAGCTTAGAAAATGTTTTAGGATTTAAGAATTATGAACACGTAAGATTATTTTACTAATATCCCTAGTCCCAGAATACCACTTGTTTTCACCTTAGAGCTGCTTGTTAAGTTTGTTTAATTTTATTGTGATGTCTGAAAAGAAACATTTCTTTTCTTAAATTCCAAAATCTTAAATTCCAAAATCTTAAAAATTAGTTTTAAACATAATGAGAATAATGAGCCTATTAAAAAATAAAATTAATTAAAAGTAGATTTTTTAGGGATTGTTTTTTTGGACCCTGCAATAAAAGAATTTTTAGCTGCAGATTTGTAAGTGTACATTCTAAAGGCAATTTTTATGATTGTTTTATTCTTCTTTAAATATTTATTTTGTGCCATTTATATTTATTGACTCAACCGTAAGGTGGGTCGCACAAAAATATTGACTGGGCCGCATGCGGCCCACGAGCCTCGGGTTGGATATCGCTCTATTAGATTACTAAATTTGGTCTGAGTTTTATTTAGAATGCTGATGTTAACTTATATAAAATAAAATACTAAATTCTTTTTTTAAATCAATGAGTGATAAAGTTTATTACAATTTATACATATATATGCTGTTTTTTCAGGTATTTATGCATATTTTATAATTAAAAATTATATATTGTTGTGATTGTAAAGGTACTTTAAAATATAGTGGTATTTTACATATATGAGGCAGAAAAATATTAATGCAAAAAAAATCAGAAAATATAATTGATACGAACTTTTAGTCAGACAAATATTTCAATCAGAAGAAAAAACAATATTTTTGATACATTATTAGACAGATCAACGACTAATTGTAAATACAGGATATATTAAGCCGAATAAAAAAAAATACGTGTGTTTTGAGAACTGAATTGAAAATTTTGCGCTTTATTTATTGCGTCAGTAGTTTTGATTGCTTTTGATAAAGTAATTTTAATAAATGGTTACAAGCTAAATGATCTGCTGTTAAACAGTTAATTATTATACAAATTGTAGTGTTTTTTTCTCAGGAAATATTTTTTGAGAATTTCTCGAGAAATCGAAAATTTTCACTTCTTGATATTTTAATTAATTTCTTGAAAATTTTCAATTGTTTTAAAGTCGTTGTATTTTTTATACAGCTGCATAAGAAACGGTGGGTCCGTGCCAGATGTTTAAAAATATGCATACTTTCATAAAAGTTATTAATAGAGATCGGAAGTATTTGAATGGCAAAACAATATTTACAATTTTCCTAATAACTCTAATCGGTCCTATCTTTGCTTTGGTAATCAAAGAACTACAGAAATAATCAGATAAGAAGAAGCCACGCTGTATGGAAATAGGCAGATTTGAAAATAATATGGGGGTTATCCACAGAGTTTCCCCATAAAATTTATCTTAATAAAATAATTTTGAAATTGTAGCAATGATCAGTTAATAGTGGCAATCATATCTTTACTGACTACTTATATCCTGACATAATTACTGACCTTTTAATATAAAAGTTTCTATTAATTTTTGCATATAACTAGCCGTTTAAAATGCTGCCGATTTTTTTATTTTTTTTATCAACTATTTTGTGTTTTTGGTCATTTAAGTGATACATTTTTGCTATATCAAAATTGCTTTACACTGTGAATTGCGCTACCTAGACCATATATGCTATATAAAGTGTTAAAAAAAAGCGATTTATTACTAAAATTGGTTGTGGCTAGGGATTCTGTGTCGAGACAACCCGGGAATTTATTCCCGAGAATTCAAAGATTTTTTGCTGTCTCGAGTCCCGGGAATTTAAAAATTAATAACCCGGGACTCGAGACTTTCCGAAGTGCAATTTTACAAAAATATGTAAAGAGCGAATTTGATGTCGAGCTTAATTTTTGTCTCGATATGAAGACAAGATGGAATTTCTTATTACCCATGATCTCGAGATTTTGAAAGTTACGAAATTGCATTAGAAAATCATTAATTGATCTTGGCATCGGCCAAATTTGGAATGAATCGAACATTCACGTATTGGAAAATATTTGTGAAGTACTCACTCCTATAAAACTGGCAGTTGAAGCTCTAAGTCGTCGAGATTCCACTTTATTAACTTCCGAAATTATTGTTAATTTCCTTTTAAAAAAAATATTTGAAATCAACACAACTCTGTCGCACGAACCACCAAAATATTTGAACGAATAGAAATAAAAAATTTAACTTTAAAAAGAAGTTTCAGATATTAGATTCAACTATCAAGCGAACTCCAAATCTAGAGCTTTTATTCAAATCATTGCTTACAATTAAGACAACATCTACAGAAAGCGAGAGAGTTTTTTCTACATCTGGAATATTTGCCACAAAAACCAGGAACAGGCTATGTGATTCATCATTAAACGCCTTGGTGTTTTTAAAAACGTATTTTTCCCTACAAAAGTAAAGGGTTTAACTTAATATTGATATAAATATTTCGATTAAAAAAATTGTAATAAATTAAATTTAAATAAATATCGAATAAAGTGTTTTTAAATTGTTTCGATAAATTTTCACCTATCGTACCTATAACACAAATAATATAAGTTAATAATAATAAATTAATTAAAGTTAACAATAATAAGTTAATTAAAGTTAATAATAATAAGTTAATTTTTTAACATAATTTTTTTTCATGATTATACGAAAAATAATCAAAGTCTCGAGTCCCGAGAATTCCCGGGACTTTAAAAATTTGGGTCTCGAGTCCCGGGAATCGAAAAAATCCGAAACTTCAGAATCCGTAGTTGTGGCAGAACGGAAACTAAATTAATTTACCGAAATAGTTTTTTTGATTAAAGTAGGCAGGTGACATAAATGACTACACTATCCATAGATTTCTATGATATGCTTTCATAACACGTTTTTAATGTACCTGGCTAGATTTTAATCATTCACTTATTTCAGTAAAGGGTTTTTCCTTTACATATCCATCTAAAAATTATATGAAAGTATCTTTAATTTTGGATTCCAATGAATTAGTTCAACGGTGAATAAGTCCAATAATACATAGGTATAGATGATAACTGAGCCAATGATTTTACCAGAATCTAAAAACGTCTCAGATCTTTAGTCATTTCATATGAAATAGTTTTTATGGCAAATTTCATACACATTAAAATTCGTTGAATTAATGATTTATTTAAAGGTACAAAATATATTTATTCCAGATAAACATAAAACAGTAACAGCAATCGATAATCAAAAGTACATATAAATCAATGTCAAGTGTTCATTGAACATGGTAAAAAATACAGTGTACATTTTTTATCATTGAAGAGCAATTCATTTAACTCGATTGAAACATTATATTATATTCTAGATTGTTTTCATATCTAACAAACAATATAAATAGAGACATATTTCAAAGACAAATTGATCGATAGACAAGCGGCGTTTTAAAACCTATTTTTTTAGTACACAGTATTTTTTTAACCCCTTGACCGCCGCATTGCGCTTGCATAACATTTTCGCCGCACACATCGTCCAGAGACGTCTTTCGAACATAAACATACACAAAAACGTAAAAATAAATTTTAAAAATACACCCAAAGGATTTGCGACGCCAAATCGCATCGGTCACAGTTTGTTTCTGTCTGTTTGTGTTCGTTTTACGAAATCTGTGTATGCATAACGAATCAAGCGGTGCACACACAATTGCACAACGGCCGCAAACAACTAGGTGTCATAAGTTAAAAAGTCGACATATGGTTATCCAAATATGGCCGACGTGTGTGTGTGTGTGTGCTTAGATAACTGGCACAGATGTTCCTGCGGGCCGCAAAAAGCCATCCCATTGTTGTCCGTAGGCCGTAAAGAATACCCGTGCTAAATGCGGCCAAAAATGCAACGCGGGACGCGCGTCAAATCGTTACAAAACACAATTGTGCATGTATCGATTTTTGGACAGGGTCGAATTGGAGGCAAGGTTGTGTTAATTTAAATTTTAATAAATACTATATGTATTTATAATAAAAAAAACAAAACGTGTAATTTAAAATATTGTCAATTGAATAATAAAAAATAAGGACAATCAAAATATTAACTAAATGTATTAATTTTTCATTCAACGATTAATGATGAACATAGAGAACCAAAAGTGAATATTATTCTTCCATATTGTAAAACAATAACTTTCTAAGATTCCGAGATATTCTGACACATATTACTACAATCGTTTTCGCTTTAATGGGATACCAGTTAATTAAGACAGTAACAGCTACTAACTTATATATTTGGTAGAATCTGCTACTACTAGTTAAAGAATTCAACCTAAATATTCGATTTTCGAACATGTACGACCTATTCCTACTATTCGATAAGCGAATTTTCAGGTAGCTATTCGAACTTTTAATGAAATATTTTTCATATTATGTTAAAATATGAACTATGCGTGAGAAAGTTCGTAAGTTTATTTTTAAAAAAATGAATTTTATGGTTCCATTAATAAACATAACATTTTATAACATAACATGTTGAATTAGAACTGTGACAAAACAGAACAGGTTAAAATTTATTTTATATTGGCAACTAACTATTTGATTATTCCATAAATGCTCTAGTAAAAGAAATGTGACAGTTATTCAAATAAAAACACTTTCCTTTTATCGGTGGTTAAATTTATTTTTTAATTAGTAATGTATTTTATTAATTTATATACAATTATAAGTGACATTTTTATGAAGGTTCGTTGCAGATAGTTATTCATGGGGTGCTCAGTGTTCTGAACAACGCTCACTCGCTCCCGCTCGTTCGGACCTACTCTATTTAAATTTTTGAACGTATGTATGTAACAAAACGTTGTTTTGCGACATAAATATAATAACATAAATCGGTGCAATGAAACAGCTGTACATTTTATGATACATATTTATGAATTAGTGCAAAAGTTAATCTAAAATTAATTGTACGCGCTATTTTAAATAATATAAGTAATACTAGCTGTCAGTTTTCTCACTACATAGTTACCGCAGCTAGCAATATTTTATATGTTTTTGCTGATGACTTTGAATTCAATGTTATTAAAAATGTTTAGATATAGTATATTTATTCACCAAAAAAAATAAGCTTTCAATTTTAAAATTAAAAATTACAATTATAATGATTGGTGAGTTTTTGCTTGAAATAAAACCATGCATGGAAATAAATAACGATAAATTAAAATTTATTTATTCGTTGTAACAAATATAGTGGATAAGAAACTGAATTTTTAGTTTATATATTTGTCCACTTTTATAATATAAATTAAAAATTAAAGAGTACAAATAAACCAATTACAAAAATTCATTACCAATTTAAAATCATTCTAAACAATACAATTGCTTAAAAATTATTTATAAAATCACTATTTTATTCTTAAATGCTCATGCTTATTGTAAAATTGCATAATTTTCATATTAGAAGGCGAATTTGATGATTTAATGTATTTTGATAAATGAAAACTTATTATTAATTAAATTTTAAAAATATTCATAATCTAGAATTTGTGAGAAAACTTCGTTTATTATGGATTTAAACTTCTAAAGCAATATTTTTTCGAAAAGCTAATTCTTTATGATCAATATTAGACTTTTATACTATTTTCATTAGTTATTTGAAAACTATTTTCTTTACAATATATATTTCATAAAAATAAAATCAACATTTGTTATCGGTATTGTATTTTATTTATCTATTAAATCGCTAAATTTCCTAAATACTATTTTATCCATTCATCTGCACAATGTTGCGGCTATTTTGGGGTGGCAAAAAAACTATATTTATTGTGATTCGATCCCATATCGATCCGTGGGCCGCACAGGGATTCGTACATCGTTTACAGCCATTCACGTCTCTCACCACGACACTAAATATTGTGACTAGGGGTATACGTCAATTGGGGAACATTACCCTGATGAATGGCCAGTTTGATTTTCAATGCAGCGGCCAACAATGGACCTCACAAAAAGAGTGCACCTTTCAGGAAGCAAAGGTTCGCCATAAATTCGCAGCAATTGCGTGATTTCTTTGACTAGGCTATTCAAGCCTGGCCAAATGTGTAATTTTGTTCTAATCGAACCCCCAGCCTGACATTGGGGTAAACTTTTATCGCACACGTAGGCAATATTATTTAGAATTATTTTTGCAGTAAAATGTTAAATATTACAATACATTTAGTATTATACTGTAAAATCGTCATCTGAGAATAATATCTCATACTTTTTTTTCTAATAATTCTACGATTTCTCCCCATTATTATTACACAGAGACCCTGCAATATTTATAAAAAAAAAATATTTGCAATATTTATAGATATAAATCAGTGTACAAAACATATCAAGCAAACTTGTGTACATTAGTATTCGATTTAATATTCACAGTGTATTAGGAAAAAATATGACGTGTGATTGGAATTTGTTGTAAAGCATTGTTTGATTGGCAATCATTGTTAATAAATTAAATTCCATTTAGATTATATTTGGCTTCTTATACTGTTAAAGAATCTCAATATGTATCATTTCATTGAACGACTGAAATTTTTTTTTTATAAATATGTGTGAATATGATCCAGAATTGCAGAAATCTGTTTCATTTCGGCGTTCTTTCGAAGGGCACGTGGATATCTTGTCACATAGATGAAAATTCTTTCTGGGTGGATAATAGAATACTCGTCTTTCCCACGTCTTGGTGCTTCTTTGTGGCATAAAACGTCGGACCAAACATTTCGGACAATAGGCTTATGGGATACGGTGACAACAATGGACGTAGAACAGGTTTGAATGTCAAACTTTTTTACCAAACACCGCGTCGGTTTTGCATCTCAAAAAGACGTCGGTGGTCTTTTGTGCCATGACACCATGAGCCCTTCCTGGAACATTTTTCGGTAGCCAAAACTTTCTAGTTCAATTATTATGAAACGCAAGGTTTCGAAATCTTAGGCCTCAAAGTATGCACTCACCAATTTATTATTCAACGTCCATACCTGGATGGATTTCCGAGTAGATGCTTTGAGACTGAGAATATTTTTATGATAACAAGAACTTTTATTGTTCGGTTTAATATTATACATGTATAATGGAGTATTTTGTACGCTCGACTATAGATTTATATTATGTAGAATTTGTTTAACGTGCTACCCACGTATTCAATACAATTTTCGAGTTATACTTTATCGCCTTCGTTAAGTTGTTATTATTAGGTGATTCATATTTATTGTTCATTGTTGTTTTTATATCGGTGTCTGTTTGTACTTTCGGAACAATCTAAAAATGTGGGTGAGATTCTTCTTGATGGGTTAAAAATTAATGCGTTAGTCGATTTCAATTATGAACAGTTTGTTAAACCATTATCCGGACTTTCTCTTCTTTGAAGACTGGTAATTTAATTTTTAATTAACACTTAGCTTTATTGCTTAGATGGGAACACTTATTATATTATTTGATTTTTTTATATTCAGTTTTGATCTTCATAAACATTGTAATAATGATGTTAAAATACATACTACATCTATATATTTTTTTGAATATATCATTTTCTTCTTTAAAACTAGAATTATATAAACTTAAACATTTGCGAATCGATACGTATTTTTATATTTTTAATAAAAATAATTAATCATGATGCAATTAAAAAAAGCGTAAGATGAATATCTAAACAACGTCTATATATCGCGTTCAAGTTGCAAAGCGTATATGTTCTTATTTTATATTTTTATAATCTCCAGTCACCTCTAATTGATTCCGTCCAAATTGTTTTTAATTTTGTCGCAATTAAGGCACATTAGCATTTTTTTCTTGTGTCATTACCCGCCGATTAGCCTCATACACGGAAATGGCGTGGCCGATGACACAACATCAAGAGAGACAAGACCTCTTTTCCTAAGAACCATTAGTCGACCTAAGGTCCGACTTGTGAAAATTTAAACTTTGAAGAGATTCCACCTCTTTCTTGTTGTGTGTCTACGCGGCACGGATTCCCACATGTTTCGTGTGTTTCGCTTTTGTTCGTCGACAAATTAATTGCTGCTTATATCCGAGCCAGCTTTTAACACATGTCCGGGGTTTTAATTACGACCTTCTTTTTTCACTGAAGACGTGTTGGATGTCGTTAGGTCGCGATGTTAATCACTCGACGCGTTCTAATATCGTTCTGGGGCGATGATTATTGCCGTATTTGTAATGACATAAATGCTATCGCAGCTTGGGCTGATCTAAACTGCTTTGAATACAGTTTGAGTTTAATTTGGGCATTGCTAGTTTCGGGGTTCGGTTGTTGATTAATAATGTTTAATATGCAGTTCATTGCACACAAATATATAATTTCAGTATCGGGCGGCTGTGTCAATTAAGGAAGAGTCGTAAAATCTCGTAATTGTGAAAATAAAGTATTTTTCGTCAAATAAGTGAGTGGTTTGTATGTTAGTAAATGACGATGTAAGCAAGTGGCAAGTGATTCAACTAGTCTTTGAACGAAGTTAAGACGAATGAGTGAAAATTGAAGACCTATAGCGCTATTGTTTAGTTCCGCCTCCGGTACATATCTTGGTAAAAGCGTAAAATTTTAGAAATATATGTTCATAATTAATATGCATGTTACCCATGTGCATAAAAAATCTTCTGGTAACTATATAATAAAATCAGTACGAATGCACGTGTTACGCAGGAGATATTAACGCTTGAAATCGTCGGACGTATATATACGTCTTACTTAGTAAAGTAGTTCAGTTCAGTAGAAAACTCAAGTTTTAAATTAGTCGTCTAGTAGGAATATTTTTCTAAATTTACTACAATGATTGACTAAAAATTCGTCTTAGTTATTGTATGCAAACTTTTCATCTGCAAGAAAAAAATATCATTCCAACTTTATTCATGTATTAATCTAGCTAATTGTTGACATTTATAATCTTCGCCGGTTTTTAAAATTAAGTGCATATTGTTTTTACTTACAAATGTATCTTTATAAGCTGATTTTTATGTATAATGTTTTATTTTATTTCGTACATCAAATTTAATTTTATTCAAAATAAATAATGAAAATCCGATCAAACCAACCCTTGATGTTTTCCCGATCAAATTTTTCAATGCATTTTAAATTTTTAATTAATCTGCATATTTCAGATACATCACTCAGTCTCTTCAGAATCCAATACATATATTTCCACATTAGAAAGAATCCTTTTTAACGACCTAACAAGTGTTACAGGCTTTACTTTTGACCAAGATATTTATATTTCAAGTGTAGCATTTCATGTCCTTATTTTTAAGACCGGCACAGTTCAGCCGTTTCATTGATTTTATAACACCTTGGTCTACGAGTTAAATTACACATGTAACATTAGACAGTAAACTATTTATCACGATAAGACTGTCGTTCGTTTTTAATGTGTTTTACTTCGGATAAAAATTAGCATCATCTAATAACAATACTAATTACTTTTTTAAATTTATCAAATAAGGATCTTATTTATTTTTAAATAAATCTTTAAAGATCTCTCTATCCATCATTCTTTTTAGTTATAATAATTAACATAAAGTTTTTTTTATTTTAATGCCCTTAAATGCTTCAGTGTTTTGAGCTTTTCCAATCACTAAAAATCTCATTTTATGAGTTTCTGATACATTTCCACAACACGTGACTAATTTTATACAATCTTTATGCCTGCACTACACTCTCTGGAAGTTGGCCAAGGTTGGCCAAGGACGGAGAATATAGTGGGTTACTTCGGTCGAGTTCGGTTCTGCCCGCTCTAAAATCTCTCGGAAGTTGTCCGAGGTTACCTAGAACGGGTGGTAAAGTGGGGGTAATTCAGTCTACTTGGTCAGCTTTGAGGGCTTCCGAACATTGTCGGCAAACGGAACGAAGTCAAAGAAACCGAAGTCGGAGCTGCTCTTTCGAGCGCGAGCGGTGAGATACTTCCCCTTTCGCTCTCTCGCGTGTTAAGTAATGAAAGTGAGAGAGATAATGATATGGTTTTTCGCAAACTGAGATAGAACGAGTAACTCGGCTCAATTTCAGTATGCGTGTAGGCGTCCTATAGTCAACACGCATGACGAGCGCTGCATCGTGGTCACGTGGTCAAGTTATAATACCACATGCTTATCGGGGACTTCAACAGACTCTTACTGACATCTTTGAATATTTAGGGCACCAAAAGGGATTAATTATATTTTTTATAGTATATTATTCTAACAGATATCGTTATTATATTTTTTTTCATATAAAATTAAATAATTAAAAAATAATTAGTGGTACTTGATTTTGTTATAAAGAATCGTTTCGAATATTCTTATGTATTTTCCTAGATCGATTTATATAAATGTCACACCATAACGAATTCTTATTTAGAATCAATGGCGACAAATTCTAGGATAGTCACAGATGTGGTGTTCGTATTCTGTAGTAGCATTTTTATGCCTTATGGCATTTTGCAAAAGCCGACAAAGATTTTGCGTAAATTGAATATTTACGACCCAAAAGTTTTCACTGGTATTGTATTGGTGAGTGCCCACAGAAACTTATTATCAGTAGCGTAGTTTTAATAATATGACAATTCAAAAATTGCGATTATTTGGCACATTTTTCGATCGCGCGCAAATATGCCAGCTGTGTGAACGTCATTCACGCCCGCCGTCCGGGCATATAAAATTTGTGGCAGTGTGGCTGCTACTCGGAAGTCGGTGACCTCGGCCGACTTTAGTTGAATTTCGATTCGGACAACTTCCAGAGAATGTAGTGCAAGCATTAGACTATTCTCATTAAAAAAAATTGAATTTATTTCAATCACGGATAATCCGCATCTAGATAATTGAAAATACACTGTATAAGGATTTGTGAACAGAGATATATGGTAATCCTGGCCCTGGTCTGTGTAAAAAATATTAAAACCATATTAGAAATAGCACAATTGAAATCTAACGAAGCATCTTCCGCAAACGGTACACATTTCGAACGACAAGATCCATTGAGCTCGTAATTGTCGATTCGACAAAAACTCTCTCATCTGAATTATTTTCGTACACTTCGCAGGGGACGTGATAATTCAATCCGAGTCCTCCGACAGGCGATACAAGTCATCTCCATCGGGGGAGTCGCGAGAGGCGCCCAAGAATAATAACTCATGCGAGATTTTCGGATGCTGAATCATCATTCATCATTTCACTAGCCGAAGCCGGCTGGCGTCGACGGTTAAAAAAGCAGACAGTCTTTGCTTAAGCAGGTAACGACTATAAATTCCCGTAAAATTATAAGTTTGGTTTCTTTAACTGGATTCGTTTGGAACAGGTAGACGGTGCCGGAGGCCTTCTTTGCGGTTTGGTACCGGACGGGGCCCCGAACCAATTATAATGTTGATACAACAAGCCGAGTCATTAGGATGCGGTCGCATGCGGGTTAACCCTGGCCACTCGGTAGCCACTCGACACACATTCTTATGTAATCATACCAATTTCACGGAATTGCGCATAAGTCGAGAAGTTGTAGCTAACGAATTGGGATGATAGCGTTTCCGCGCGCAGATGGCGAACGACTCGAAAAAAGTTCGCCAAGTCTTCAAATTAAATCCCTAGGCGCACATAAAAAGCTGTGGCAAACTTCCGGTGGTTCGTGTTTAGGACACGTCTTCCAAAAATATTGATTGCAGCGTTATAACAGTGTTTAAGCTATTTGATACAAAATAATGAGGCTGCTTCTCCAGAATCAACAAGCCCTTTTTTAGAATTGGCTACTTGTGGATTATTATGTGGTATATAATTATAATAATACACGAGCTCGTTGGTGACTAGACCTACTTTTAACCAACAAGTAAATGACTATTACAATCTATTTACAAAAAATATTGAGAAAATTATAAAAAATCAATGATGACGATTAGAGTTGACTATCAAAAATATATTGACTGTTTATAATTTATAATAATTAACTAACTATGATTATCGGGGACTTCAACAGACTCTTACTGACATCTTTGAATATTTTGGGGCACCAAAAGGGATTAATTGTATTTTTGATAGTATATTCTTCTAACAGATATCGTTATTATATTTTTTCATATAATATTAAATAATTAAAAAATAATTAGTGGTACTTGATTTTGTTAAAAATATTGCTTCGAATATCCTTATGTATTTTTCTAGATCGGTTTATATAAATGTCACACCATAACGAATTCATATTTAGAATCGATGGCGACAAATTCTAGGATAGTCACAGATGTGGTGTTCGTATTCTGAAGTATCATTTTTATGCCTTATGACATTTTGCAAAAGCCGACAAAGATTTTGCGTAAATTAAATATTTACGACCGAAAAGTTTTCACTGATATTGTATTGGTGAGTGCCTACACAAACTTTTATAATTATCAGTAGCGTAATTTTAATAATATGAGAATTTAAAAATTGCGATTATTTGGCACATTTTTCGATCGCGCGCAAATATGCTAGCTGTACGTGACAGCAGCCGCCGTGCGGACGTCATTCACGACCGCCGTCCGGACGGCATATGAAATTTGTGGCAGTGTGGCCGCTACTCGGAAGTCGGCGACCTCGGCCGACTTCAGTTAAACTTCGGCTCGGACAACTTCCAGAGAGTGTAGTACAGGCATACCACACGGTCCATCAGGACATTAAAAATATCGGCCTTGGCTAAAGTCTAGCAAGCTCCGAGCTATAATAATTATTTTATGTCGGGCAATAAGCTTATTAATAAACCTGGAAGCTGTAGTTACCGAAAGTATTATATAAAAACCTTCACAACCAAAGAATTCATCAATAACTCGCAAAATAAAAACGTTAAATTAGTAGCATCAGTGAGTTTCATTGAGAATGGTAAATTTATAACAATTGAGTTTATGTTGTACATACGTGTTATGATATGTTTTGGGAAAATAAGAATTTTTTACATAAATTGCCTATTTACTATAAAAAAATAAGCGTCCTATAAAGATTTAGCATTTAAAATCTTTTTTTTATATTCACACATCTTTGATATTCTTGTATTATTTTTTCTTTTTATAGCTATTTTTTTAGTGGTCAAATTTATTTATATAAAATCGTGTTTTTTATTGTCATATTATTCTAATATTTTTTTCGAGCTTCTTATGAACTTTCAGTGAAAATTTTGTTTTAATGGATATTAAAAAATGCTTTTTTTGTCATAACTCACAGGAACAGCATTCCGGCAACTTTTTTCGACTGATATCTGTACCGAAGATGTTGGAATGAATACACCAATAAATTTGCTTTTAGTCTTGGTAGAACTTGAAAAAGTAGGAGTATTTGCTTTCTTACTCTTATGGGATGACAGAATTGTTTTAATTATTGAAATTTTTTTAAAAATATATACATTTTCTGAGCTAAAATGAAGTGAAAAAAATTCTGTCAATATGTTTTTCTTTTATTACAGTTTAGCACTGTGCTAATCACAGATAATTGTCAGTAGGTGACGTTATCAAGAAAACTATAGGAATAAATAAATTCATTTATATCAATATTTCGGCAAATAATAGTAGAGTTGCATTTAAGTGCAGAATTACTTAAAACTGAGCTGCTGAAAATTTAAAAAATATAAATGCAATATTATTGGTAGGACTGCTATGTATAAAATGTGTAAATATAACGGTGCTATTATAAATTCGCTGCTGTTACCGTACGTGATCTTTGTTTTTGTGAAGTAAAACCATATGGAAAATATTTAAGAATAGATATTCCCATTGATTCAAATAAATATTACACAAAATTAAAAAAGTCAATCGAAAAAAGATTGCTTGATAGCTGGCATATTGATCAAAAACATTGTCCTGAAGGTGTTAATACTCTACTGACATTTGGAGAAATGGAAAATATAAATTTTTCAATCAGACTGCAATATATTCCCTGAAAGACATACTTATAAAAACTTGTTGCATTTGATACCAACTATTTCTTAAAGTAAATATATATACGCTACTTCAACAAGAGCTTCGTTGAAGACTAAAACAATTTCAGCACTTTTGCTCATTAAACTTGCGGACCACCTCTTAGACTTTTCAATTCGTCAAAATACATGATTAGGGATAGCAATACCGGTAGTACGGATACCGTTAATACCGGTATTGGGGCAAATATTGATAATACCAGTAGTACCGATTTTTTTTCACTTACATTTTTTTCAAATTCGTACATTTTATTTGTTGAAATCGATATCTTGTATTGCTTGTTTATTGTAGGGTATTAACATAAGTAGTGTTATCGGTGTAGGATATGTGAGTGGAATAATATTATGCAGTATTTACGTTTTATTTATTCTAGTTACTTTTAACATGAGTAGAAATAAATAAATAAACGAAAGATAAATCTTTCGAAAATAAATATTATTGAGACATTCTAAAATAAAAATTGAATGTGTAATAATTAAAATAATATATAAATAAATCAATCTGTTTTTAGAAAAGTATATTTCGCACTTAAAAAAACAGATTTATAAATTTTTTTCGAATAATAAAAACAGAACAAAAATAGTGAGTAATATAGGAATATATTTTATTGCAATAAATTAGCTGATGATCTAGCCCTTAATATAAATATTTAAAAAGCATCCAGAAGTAGTCGATGAAAAACCATATATTGTCAAAAACTATATTTTCCAATACTGATTGTTAAAAAAAAAATGTAAGCCCGTACTTTCTGACAATTTAATAAATAAATTAAAGTAAAGAAATAAATATAACAAAAAGTTTTTGTACACAGTGGTACTCGGGTTAGTTTTTCGTTTTTTTATTACCAGCTAATTAAAATAATACTATTAAGGTCAAAACTGGTAATACCGATATTGACTGTTTTGTCTCTCAGTAATACCGGTATTGAAAATGTTGATATTATTGATTACATGATCTGAGACTACTCAGAGGATGACATTCGATCATAGATATTAATAGCAAATAAAGGAGTCGAAAAGATTTATCGGACGAGAATTGGCCTAAGCTTTGGAATTGCCTTAAATACAATAAAGTAAATTTAAGTTAAGTACTGAATATAAAATTTTCTTAATAAGAAAAATAATGGCACCTTTTTTATTGCAAAAGAACATTGATTCAATATATTAATGACCGTATTCCTATGCTTAAAAACTAACTTATTAAAATCGTACACTAGTTTTTATTTAATCCATAGTCCAGTAAATGTCGAAAAAATACTATGTATTGAGAACCTCGATTTTCCATATTTTTTTATTATCTAAGAAAACGTTTTCCACACTAAATCAATTAATAAATTAATTAAAATTAAAACTTTAATTAAACTCATTTCACGTTTTTTCTTGCCGTGTAACTATTTCTTATTTACGTTAAAATGAACTCTTCGATCTCAGCTCGTTATAAAACTTTGCTAATTATGTAAACGAGCTAGTTTAACAGAGATACATTTTTTTCTTTATAACAAACGATGAAAAAGAGACTGACACGAAGAGTCACGCGATCGACGTCCAAGTGGACAAACGCCACAAATAAGACGGGCGTTTCGTAACATCCACAAAAAAACGTGAACGGTAGCCACGTTCGTGACAATCATCGTGATCTCACTCGAACTATATATACTGAATTTATACGTGTTGTAGGCATCGACAGGCTCACGCACGAGAATCAATTTGGACGGCCCGGGGCCACCGGGACATTCCTGCGATTCTCCGCGTGTGAACAACCGAATCAAACCACTGTTTGCCCATTGATTTCACGGTTTGCATCGACAATAAGCCAAGGACGTGTTTTGTGCGATTTTTTTCGTATGGATTCGAGGAGCGAATCAAGTTTTTCAAGGAGGCTTCGGACGTTGATGCCAATCTGACGGTGGCAGCAGATCGTATCAATTGAACGTTGAATTTCTGTTTTGAGTTCAACCGATTGAACTATAAATATATAGGTTTCGGAATGTGGCGCATTTTAAGTTGATTAAAAAAATGTAAACAACGTTTTTTTGTGTAGATATCCATCGATCTTTTGTGAGTTAATTGCTGGCGCCGTAGATGAAACAAAGCGATTTTTTAGGAACCACATAGACGTATCTAATTTTCTCGTTAATATTTATTTTATTTCACATTCCATGCTGCTTTATACACTAAGGTGGTTTCAAGTTGTGTAAAAGAGTCTTTAAAATAATTTTAATTTAATACGTAGCCAGGGAATACAATTATGACATTTAAATGAAACATGTAGGATTTAAAATAAGTCGACGGTATATTAAAATATATTATTTGCGCTATATATTAAAATAAAGGATATTATATTTTTATGTTATTACGATTTTTGTCGTGACATTTTCTCTAGTTAGGTTTTCACAATAACTTTCTTAAATAATTTCAGTAATAACGTAATTCCAGTTCATATTGTATAACTGTATTTTAGTTTCGCTTTTCACGACTAATGATGTCGTAATTTTTTTATACACAATAAAAAACATGATTGCGAACTACTACGCAATATATTCTTAAATATTTTTTTTAAATGAATTAACAATCCCGGATTCAAAAGTGCATGTGAAAGCTTTGAGTATGCGAATCTTTAAGTGCCACCATCAAATTGATTAAAGCCAAATGATGAATATATCGATTAGTGCATACAAGTGACAGTACCCAAGCGATATAATGACATTCCGAGAAACATCGTTACCTCCTTTAAACCCTTCTATAGAAGTCATCATGAAAATCGCCAGTACTGATTGGACAAATAAAGATGTCATAAGCCTAATAATATGGTTATTTATTATATAATTATTAAACGCTGTAAATCATTTAAATTTATTGAACCACAATATTTTTTAAAATATGATATAATCCCCTCCGCATATTAACAAATTTCGAAATGGCGCGCAAAAATCTCAGCCGCAATGATAGGGTTAAAAACGGTTTTTTTATACCTGAGTTTGTTTCCAATTTCATTTCAAGTTAATCTTATTTGCCGAAAGTTCGTATTAATATGTGTATTTGTTGAATAAAACTTATGTAGGATAGGGTAAATGTTATTTCTTTACAAATATATTTCATTGAAAATTCTTGTCAAGCAATATACATTTGTAGAGTATCGCCGTACATGTACGGTGGTCGATCTTTCACTGTTTTGTGGTACCCCAGAGCAATATATATTGGCATAAATAACTGAAGAAATAATAAATAAAAAATATTATAATTATATAATATTTTTTATTTTCTATAAAAAATTATACCAATAAATTAAATAGTACAAAATAAATTAACATAAAAAACATTTATATTAATTGTATAAGAAAAATTGAAAGTCTCTGTATTGATTTAAAAAAATCCACAAAAGCAGAATAATATAGCATAATAAATTTATTAACCAAATTTAATACGAATAAAGTGTTAAAATTAAATATTAAAACATACTAATACAAAAAAGTAGTACAGTAAATCAAATAAATAAAACGTTATAAATCATAGTTTTTTATAATTTATTTTAAATACAATAGAAAAAACTAATAAATAAATATGAAAAAATACGTAAAATTAACTTACTCCCAGGTGTATACATACAAAGGAACAAATGTGTATAAATTAGTTAACTACCCAAAGGGGTATAAACAATGCATACGTTCCACTGTGCGTCTCGTTGTTGCTTAGAGAGTATTATTATTAAATGATTTGTACAGATTTGTAACTTTATATAATTTTTATCTCTTTTCTATTATGAAAAATAAATTTATTTTTTCGTTTAGATTTATTGAATGATATTTTAAAACGTATTGTATTTATTTCTGCATTCTGCATTATATGTGCCGTTTTTAATTGAGATATAAATTAGAAAAACAAAAATATGTCAGATTGTATTGTTTTTTCTCTAATGTTGAAAATTCGTCACGGAATCTTACCAAATTTTACAACGTGAAACACACTTTTAATTATTGCATTGTTTGGCAGTTCGTATTAATTCAACATCGTCTCGCAACGTAATTCCGCAATTAAACGTCATTACTGCCTTCGAAACGAATCGTAATCTCGTCTTCCGAACAATAGGAAGTTCTCAATTTACAATTCATACGGAAAAGTACATGTGTTTTTGTTTGTATATTTTAAGAAAATAATATCGAAATAATTAAAGCTCCATCCATTACGGTCCATATGCTCGCGTTTAATTGCGTCTCGGCGCTCTTTATTATTTCGGCTTTAATTGCCCGTTTAAAACGTATGAGGAAAACTATTTGCGCAACAATGAAAAATGGCATAGAAAAGTGTTCCGTAAAGGCGGACTCTGAGCAGCTATAATTTTGTTTTAATGATTATATTATAAAAAAAATATGTGGCGGAGACTAAAAGATGATTATGATGAGAGAATAAGTTTTTCGCATTATTAGTATTTTTTTAATTAAATCATTCAATGATTCATTTAAAATACATATTATACATAATTCATTCATCATCAGATTTTTATAAAGTAACACAATTGACTAACATTAGTATCGCCGCATATTTATTATTTGTATAAACATAATTAACAACTAGTGAGTAGTAATACACCAGACTCAAATCAAAGTCTGTAAACCAGTGACATGTATTTTATAATATAGAAACCATTAATACAGCTTACAGTCAATCGGAGCCAACTAGCTCAATATTATTTTATTATTCATCTGTGATATTAGGAAAATCTAGGAAAACCTGATCTGTGTTGACCGATCAGAATAATAATTTTATGATTAATAATGCTTATTTCATAGACAAAAAATGTTTTTGAAGTCTTTTATGTATATATTAATAAATATATTATTTTTGGTATTTAATAATTGTATCTACAGATGAATTATTAAATTATATTTTTTTTTCAAATAATTTAGTTTAGTTGACTTATATTATTTAAAAGATTGTTATTGCTTAAGACTCGTGGTATTTCATTAAATGTCATGCATTTTTTTGGTCAAATTCAAGGAGAACCCTGTTTAGAATTCACGCCAAAAGCAATAAAATCGTGCCGTTAAATCGTAAAATCGTTCATATTAAGACCTTTTATTGCATTATTACGTCTTACAATAAGTGAGAGTCGAATGAAGCATATCTAAACCGAATTTTGACCAATAGGAGAGCGCAAAAAACAATTATCACTTCACAGAAGTCAAAAATCCACGCCAAAAGCAATAAAATCGTGTCGGCGCCGTTGCAGTGGGAACGCTCGTTACCGAGCGTTCCCACTGCAACGGCGCCGACACAATTTTATTGCTTTTGACGTGAATTTTTGACTTCTGAGAAGTGATAATTGTTTTTGCGCCCTCCTATTGACCAAAATTCGGTTTGAACACACTTTGATCAATCTGACAGCTATCATATTTTTAAAACACAGTGTAATATCGAAATGCAGATAAGCTATGTAGTGGTCTGTCTGTATTTTGGACTTGATCTAACGAAATTTTCATTAAGTCAATTTGGGTTTGGTTAATTCGTGTGTGCTAGGTTTGGGTTAGCAAATGAATTGAGTTTCATAGACATTTTATAGTAGCATATAATTTCACTAGCGCCTATCAGTTAGATTATTTAATGATATTTTCACTAGTGAAAATAATACATACACATTAATAAGTATGTAAATGTATATACATACATACTATAACTACGTATGAAAAAGTTGAATTCATATAATTTTACTAGCACCTGCCAGATAAATTATAGTTTCACTGGTAAAAATATATATCTACCGGTGAAAATGTATAATATTATTTAACTGAAATGACATATTTTAAAAAATATTTTTGAAATAAATTCGAGACTGTTTTTCCAGGAGAGAGGGAGGGCAAAAGTTGGTTAAAATAGTTGATCAAGCATTAGTTCTTTCGTTTCACACTTTACATTTACTTTATTGATTTTAAGAATCATCTTATTGATGACCTAGTTCTATAGGGCTAGATTACAAAAATGTGAAACTTCTCAAAAATCTGTCAAAAACGTTGAGGAAGATCAAACTGAAAATATTTTAATACAGAGAGCTGTTAGACAAGGACGTTCTTTCTCCTACTATTTTAAATTTATATTACATATTCAATTATAACCCATATTTAAAAAAAATACACTACAACGATAAAAATGAATAAAATTCGGCAGGAAGACAATAACCAATATTTGTCATGCTGATGACATGGCAATTTTTACTGAGACCCTTTAAAAACATTGGATAGTGTAAATAAAGAATGTTTAAAAAAGGACCGAAAAATAAGCATTGACAAAATTTATGGCTATAAGCAATAAAATTGGGAATGTAAAGCATTTTAAATACCTGGATGATTGCGTAAATGACGAAATGAACCCCGATGAAGAGATTAAACTGTGCATCAAATGCTAGAAGCTAGTTTTTAAAATTTAAAGTTGGACTCATAAAAGGCACATACATCTTTAGATCAGAATTAAAAGTGCCTGGACTTCAATAAATTGACTGGAAGCGTTTGAGATGTGTTTTGTGGAAAGTTCCATAGATTAAAAAAATCTCCAATGACCGAATTCTATTTATTTGACTTATTTTAACCATCAAACGGAGGAAAATGGAGTACCTTGAACACATGATTTGAGGTCTGAAATATGAACTTCTTGAAGGTAAAAATGGATCGAAAGAAATAATATGTCATGGTTGGGAAATATACGCATATGGACAGCCGAAGAAGTGTTTCATACAGAGAGGGATACTTGGAACTATGGAATTGGACATGGCACCAGAAAAAGAATAAGAAGTTCCTTTGATTAATAATGGAAATCAACTTCACAAACACGGTGTATTTTTATATTATTATCAGATTGTAAAGTATCTCTTAAATATCACACATACGATCTGAATATGCACAGACATTTTCTTCGGAATATGATTTTGCAAGTACACGTTATAATCGAGAATGGCAATCCGATCTGTTTCTTATGCTCTTTGAGCGATCCCTATTCTTCATCTGCGACTGACAGAAAACAAATTGCAGCATCACCTGCGGGCGATCCGACGTGATAATCGCAGGATCATTCAATTTAAAAAAACCTTTCACCATTCGGTGAGGCATGGGGTCAGCCATGGTCATCGTGACAAGGAGTTTTTCAACGGACACTTGTATTCTCTCACCTCGGATGCAAATTCTGATAGATTGAATTTGTCGGACGGCCAGTTGTCGAACATGTGCTAGCGAATTTCCGAACCAATTTCACACCAGGCGCGAACACGTGTTGTGAACGAAAATTCCGAACACGTGTAACCATAATCGAGTTCCGAGAAAGAAGAACGGGAAGAAGAAGAAAAAACACGCAATTAAACTTTATATTTGAGCGTAGATGCAGTTTTAAAAATAGAGCTCGCCCGTTCGGAACGATGCCAAGGGGCAAATGGAACGATCCTGGAGACGATTGCCAATCATGTTCGTGTTCCTCATTTTTCCCAGAAGTGTATATAATGATACAATGCTAAGTATGCGTTAAATTAGGTGCAGACCGTGTACTCAAGGCAGAGATTGCCGAAGGAGAATTATGTCTTTTGAAAGAGATGAGAGTCGATAAGGAAATACCTAAGCTCTCGTTAGCGATCTGCATATTGGTACAAGATGTATTGCATCTTGGGACATTATCGAGTTGCGTAATTAATTATTATCGGTACCGGAAAAAATCAATTTTATAATATTTTAATTAAATTAAAAAAATTGTATAAAAATATATAATAACAATTTTATCTTTGTATGTATTACGTTAACACAATATGACAGGCTTACTATATATTACATTAAAAATATTATAATATAGTTTTTGTAAGTACAGAGACGTTGTCGTAAATACGTACAACTATTTTAAGAATTAACAATTTAAAATAATGATTTCAATAATTTTATATACATGTGAATTACCTTTATTATGAATAGTTGATTGATTTTTTACGACCGAACTAAATTGCCGATGATCTTTAGATCTTGCTTAATAAAGATAATTTTGCCTTCTATAAAATTTGATTTACTGCTCGGTTTATTTAACTGTAATATTTCCCGTAAAGCTTATTTAATGGTCTATTTATAGCGATCTCAACACAGCAGTATTATTATAATCTACAATTTATTGTCATAAATCTGAACAAGCAATTCCAAAATATATTTATTTATGTGCATTGCATTAAATTGATTTACATTTCAAAAATAATCTGACTCAGCCTTTGAGCTGTAAGGATATTCGATATTTTTACACCATTTAATTGCATAGATTCCGAGCTATTTTTTCACGTATCATTCGAGTAACGTGATACATCCAATCCTAAGCTATAAATCTTTCTCCTTTAATACCATAATTGATAGCAACTCTCGCATCACGTGCATATTTCACGGTAATATGACAAGTCCACGGCCGACTTCCGTCTGGGTTGTATAAGGGGTGTTTACATTTTCATAACACCGCCAGATATGGAATGTACTATGACTATATCGGGGTATGGTGTAAATTTAAATTTTCTAATTACCCGCTCGGGTTAAGTCGCTCATGACGGTTAATGGGGCGCTTTAAAGTAAACAGACGTTACAGCGCTCAGACAGCTCGAGACTATTTTCAGGACTGTGTCACACATGTTAGGGGTTCCTAAAGTGTACTTAATTATGATTAAAATTCGTTTTATAACACAGAGCGTATGATTTTGGTGGTTAAGAGAGCCTGAATTATTTTAAGGAATATTTACATAATACGAGTAAGTACTTGTATACTTTAATGTTTCGTAAGATAATGCGTTGATTAACATATTTTATTTTTCGTATTAAATAAGCATGAAATTACTCAGTTTATCATATGTTAATGTAATACATATTATCCCTTGAATATTGCTATCAATAATCAGTATTATTTTATTTGAGTCCAGAAACAATTATTCTTTACCTACAATTTTCTTCGTAAATAATAAATAAGTATATTTTTTAAATTCATTTTGGGTCTTATGCCTGCACTTCACTCTCCGGAAGTAGGCGATGGTTGGCCAAGGATGGAGAATATAATGTGTTAATTCGGGGTTACTTCGGTCGAGCTCGGTTCTCCCCGCTCTAAAATCTCTCGGAAGTTCTCCGAGGTTACCGCAAACGGGAGGTAAAGTGGATGTAATTTAGGTCGACTAGGCCAGCTTCGAGCGCTTCCGAAAATTCCGAAGTCGGATTGCTCTTTCGAAGTGACGAGAGTGAGAGAGACAATGATATGGTTTTTTGCAAACTGAGATAGAACGAGTGTCTCGGTTCAATTTCAATATGGGCGTAGGCGTTCTTCACGATCGCTGCACTATGTGGTATTTGCCCAATCTGGACGGCCAAAATTATTTCTCCACTTTAGTTGATTCCATAAGTGCTCTTAGTAAAATATATGATTTTATAAGTGTTAAAAAATACATTATAGAAAAAAACTTTTTTTTTAAAAAAAAATAAAAAAATAAACTTTTTTTTTATTTTTCATGAAATAATTCATGCAATTTTATTTTAAAAAGTATTTAAAGTATTTCTTGAATTGTAGGCCCGAGGAAGAGAAATTCCGTGTTGAACGGTCGTGCGTAGCGTAAAAAAAAATTCGCCGCGTAGCGTAAAAAAAAATTGTATGTCACAAATTTGCTGTTTTATATTAAGAAAAAGTATTTGACTAGCATTTTATCATAAACGGTATCGTTTTTTTTTTTAAATATGTGTATATTTGGTGATTCTAAACAAATTTTTATTTTAATTTATTAGTACGCGATCCACAATTTGAGGTTTACTGATTTTACCACGGTAACCATATTATTAACAAATTACAATCATTACAAAACTGTATTTTAAATTTGACATTAACACGTTACCTATTTAAAAAGTTATAATGGTTTAAAAGGTTTAGGTCCTAACTTTTGCGACTAAGCCCCGTCCCATTTTTAAGAATAATGCATTTTTACATGTATCATAAAGAGAAAGACCTAAGCTATATATTGTATATAAAATCTAGATTAAAAAGTGGTGGGAAATATAACTAATGAACTCAAAATTAAAAAAAAATATAGGAAAAAGTACTAAAAAATGGTACTTATTCAAAATAATATTGTGTGTTTAATATGACAGCTATTGCAAGAAAGAGCTATGAAACGTAGAAACACTTACCTGCTTTATCACAATCAATGGTTTGAATTTTTCACTGTACTCAAATAAAATAATAATAATTGCCCAATGTACGAGTTGCGAAAAATTATCAGCTTTACAAAGCAACTTTTATTTTTTATCTGTGCTTAAATGTTCATAGTCGATTTTAATCGAAATACCACACCGTGCGCAATTTATACATTTTGGGGGCAGTGTGGACGCTACTTGGAAGTCGGCGACCTTGACCATATTTGGTAGACCTTTGGGTTCGGTAACTTCCAGAGAGTGAAGAGGTACCATTAGAATATAAATAATGAAAAAATATGTATATAAATGTTACGTAGGGTTAAAGCTAAACGGAGGATACATCTGATAAACTTATAATGTCGTTATCGAGTCCATTACAAGTTTGTCCCAATAATTTAACACGCTAGATAAAAAAGGAACCACCTTCGTGCTAAAAGAACATCCTCGTCAGAATATTTACAAACTGAAAGAAGCCCACTTTATCTTTATTACCTGGTGTTATTGGGTTGTTATGGTTTCCTTGTGTCTCTGGCGCGTATTCAAAGTGCTACCGGTGGACACTTTTCGAGGGTCATTACCGATAAACACAAAAAAACAATAAACGATAAGACCCCAGGGGTCCGGCCACCATTTACGTCCGCCGACAGAAAAAAAACTCAACGCCTTATCTTTTCTATATTTTTACGTGTGTATGAACACACGCTCACAGTTTTATGTAGATTTTTGACTAATCCAAACGTACGAGTTTCCCGAGAGCTCCGAGTATGCTAATCGGACGATAAATAAATCCAACGTTTTCGAGAATTTCTGATTGTAATTATGTAAAACTATTGTCACATTCCGTCTCTAATGGCGGCGTAAATCAACCCATTGATGTCGTTCGATTATTTTTTACCTAGTGAATTTCAATTCATTCGAAGATGTGCCTTGTCACTTTTGATTCTCGCTCAGATGAAGTATCAATTTTGATATATTTTTTTTACTTTTATCTTTCTTTAAAATATGTTTTGTGAAATAATCGATTTGCATTACAAAATGCCCGGGAGGTCCGCGATCGTTGATTCATTCCTTCGAGAGTAATATCATACGTGCACATATGAGGTATGTGCGTGAGCAATTCTTATTCAAATTAACATTTTATAAACAATAACTTGTGAGTGACCATATGTCTCATATTTAATGTGAATAAAACTACTGAATTTCGTACATGAATATGGTACAAATACACACATTAACGTCATAAACTATTAGAAAATCATATTGTATTAACATCGAAAATATATTAAATATATATTAACAATATATTAAATATATAATATTTTACTCACGCATTTCCGTTACTAACGATTTTTTGCCATGGCTTTTAATGAAGAACTAATTAAACTTTACTCTCTCGTATCCGATGCTAGGAAAAACTATTTTTCTTTTCGATTAAAGAGATAAAAAAAAGTGATCCACCCGTCGACCTACTTTCCCACATGGTCACACTAGCACACGCATGAAAATCTATACATAAAAAATTCGTTTCGCGGAATGAAGTTGTCGTTCCGGGGGTCGACGTTTATCGTTTCGGCGAGTTCGCAAACGTTATTATTATTTTATTTTTCCCTCGTATATTTTTAAAAAGTAATTTCACCGCGTGCAATATGTACGAAACTCGATTATACGCCATGCTTCCATGAAAATTAAAATGACCGGGTCAAACACAATGCGTTCCTGAAATACAAAAAGTGCCCGACGCAAGCGTACGATAATTAAAAATTGTGTCGCGACGACGCAACACAATTTTCCAGAGGTAGGAAGGAGTATCAAAGGGTAAATAAAAATGGCATTTAAATTCAATAAACCGAGGAGTTGATTGAAACGTTTGTGCGTAAAGTATATGTATGTGGTTTAAGCGCCTTAAATTAAAGCAAAAACAATAATAAGAAATAAGTTTCGATTTTATTTTTTTGCATAATTTATTTTATCTAGTAAGCTTATTTTCAAATATGTTTTTCGCAAGCAATTATTTGTTATTACTAAAACTCAGTCATATTATATTCAGAATTAAAACAAACCACTGTTATAGTTAGTGATTAATACCTGAAAGACCTGAGTTCGAATCCCATAGGAACCACATTATTTTTAATTTTCTATTCTGTCTGGGAGATCAGGAGTCTCAAATTAAATTATATTAGATTTAAATAATATCACGGATTATATCGTAATGAATAATTCAAATAAATTGCAATGTGACATTTATTGATTATAGGCTGTAAAAAATAGTACATATTTAATAAAATATATTTATCTAACCCACAGACTCATTTCAGTCTGGTGCCTCACTACTTGTCAGTGTGAACTGTGTTTACCCGTTATAAAGTATTGGAATAATTACTGTGATTCGAATAATAACAGATACTTGCATTTTTAACTATTTATCAAATAATATTAATTTATTCTCATTCAGTTATGTTCTACCCATTATTATATATAATTCAATATAATTGTTTCTGTTAGTAGATATATTTTTTATTTTTGTAACATAACTCATAACAGTATTACGCTAATGTACCCTGCATTATTATTATTATGTTGTTATGCACATGTATTAAAATAAAAAAATATGGTTTTGGCTATCGCATTTTATGCTGGAATGTCAGTAAATTTATTTAGATTTGAAATCAAATCATAGGCTAAGGTAACCTAATCAATGAATATTAATTAAAATATGTGTAGTAATGCCTTTATCTCTTTTATAATTTACTAAATTGAAAATAGCTACAAAATAGTATAAACTATGTACTTTATTTTGTTGAACGTCCGGTATGTATACACACTCTAGCTGCGGTACCTCACGATAGTGAGAGACCGACAGCTAGTATCATAACTAAATATGGCCTTTTGGTCCGGCCTATAATAATATATACGTGATTTTTTTTCTATGCAAATATTTTATATTATCTACCAATTTATATAATTTTGGAACACAAACATATTTGTTATACAATATATGTTTTTTTTATAATAAACAATATTTTAGGTAGTTCATAAATATTTAGGATTAAATCAATATTTTTAAATTAAACTATCTTAACTTATTATAGCGAATAAAGCATTTTTTTGCTATCATATAATTAGTAATTCAACAAGGTAATTTCTTCTCACTTTAAAAGTGATTTTATTTATACAAAAAACTAAAATATTCAACTTCTACTAATATTTGTTTTATCCCTATCAAATATTTAAAGTAAAAACATGACAGAAGGCCGTTAGTTAAACATATGTATATTAAGCAAAAAATCATATAAAAAATATTACATAGTTCATTTATATTAGTTTTATGTACATTCCTGTATATTGCCACTAGTATTGTATATTTATTCATAACTTAATTTTATTAACAGTAAGAAAAAAAATTCTCTGTCAGCTAAGGCAGCTCTTAGTAATATGTTTTTATCAACCTAATTCCACATGAGTATTAAATAACTTAAATAACTCATTCTGCGGTTAAAATTTGATATATTAAAATTATAAATTCAATACGTATACACTAAAAATATTTATTTTTAAATTTTAAAAGAAAAAATAAGAACCATGTTAAAGAAAAACAAAAATAACAATTGTATAGTGATATGATAAAGTATATATTATTTATCAACAAAATTTTATTTATTTAAAGTTGCATAAAAAAATATTTTTTTATTTCTTTGCAAATATTCTTATAATATAATTGCATAAAAATGTATAACCTTATTGTGTGCTGTAGAGATAGTAGGGCTTAAACACAAACTTGCCATCTTTTTAAATTATGAATAATGATGAAATGGATAGCTCTCGAACTGACTGTGCTAACGCAAACAGAGTGTAGTTGCTTTTAATAAACCATAAAAGGTTTTAAATGCAATATATATTAAAGAATTTGTGTCAAACTTCACAGAAAATGCTGAAAGGATGTGTAAATCTTCGGCAGCTGTTTTCTAAATTTAAATTTAGTATTTATAATCGATTTTCCCTCTAGATTTTTTTTGATACCATTATTATTTCATATTTTGGTAGAATATTTATAGACAATTTTTTTTTCATATATTTATGTTTTTCGTGTGAGCATCTAAAGCCAAATTAAACAATTTTTTTATAGCACTATTTTAAATAACCTGAAGTGATTTAAATTTAAATTTATTTGTAAATCCCCAAACGCGTACTATTTTAATAAATAATATTTAATGTAATATTTTATTTATTATAAATATAATCAATTCGGTATCAAAAATTTAAATTTTTATCTGAAATATGTCATTAAACTTAATAATTAAATAGTTTGCCGTAATACACAGATCCAATATGTATCTTATTTTTTTATCGAAACGCTTTACAAAGCTTACACAAAAAAGTTTAAAATACCACTTACGCCATCTCAGATTTCCTCGCACCAAATTCGTGTAAAAATAATTATTTTATAATAAAACTAACATTCCCAAAATAAAAATACAATGAACATCGATGAATTCAATGAACCGACTAGGCAATTGAATCTTTTTTTTATTGAGAAAAAATCTAATTTGTGCGCTGGATTAGTGATTTTTTGTCGTTGATTATTCTTCTTGATCTGTTGAATCGGACGAACGATTTGGAAACACCCAAAAAGCATCGATTTATTACGTGCTGGACAATTTACTCAGAATTCTAGTTTAATTTAACTACGTGGTTGTACGTGTTCAAATATTTTTAATTGCTATACGAATATAGATATATTTTTGATATTAATTTTATATTCTGAAATAAATAAAATATATACATAATAAATAACAAACATCATAGATAATAATTTCAGTCGTACCGGGCATAATCGTTTATTATGACTTTTGCTTTGATAAAATAATAAAAAATATTTTTGATGATTGATGACTATACCATGATCATATTATTATAGTGATTAATAATTTAAAAAATGCGTACATAATTAGTTTTCATCAAAGTACTGAGTGGTTATTGGCTTAATTTTTATTTTTAGTGAAATTTTTAATAATTTATATAAAACAAGTTTACACCACCACCACAGCAGATGTTCGACAAGCGCAAATTACCAACATTATCCCGACAATTTTCAATATTTACACGAGATCCACAGCTATAAAGCTGCCCGATCGGAGTATCCCAAGCAGATAGTGACCCGCCGATAAACGATGTTGTAAGATATGGCTACAAGACCGCGAAGGACGTGCAAGAATCCAAAGCACCGCGCTTTTTGGACACACAGGGTTAAATCGGTAATGAACACAGCGGCAGTGCCTCATTACCAGGCGTCGGAGCTCCTTAATTAATTTGATCCGATGCTGATACAGCCCTGCAGAGCATGAGCGATTATACTGAGGGAGCTGAAGAAACGGCCACCGTGTCGAACGAAACAAATGAGCACGGATTCGTGTTCAATTAAAGAGAGACGAGAGAACCTTGTAGCCGAGCCTTGTCGCGCCATGAACAATGACAGGACAGGACGATTTATGACTGGACACGATAGACTTGAGCGACCGTGTGGCAAATTGTGCGTATGGTTCGATCTGTAGAGTCAAGATAATCATGATTTGATAAAAACGAAACGTGTCTTTAGATGCGCATGCGCAAGTAAAACTAAAGACCGAAAAAAAATATTAAAAAATACAACACTTCAAGAAAAAAATATTTAAATGTACATAGATTTTTTAAGATTTTCTCCAAATCTTCAATAAAATATATTTTAAGAAATCCTCTTCATTTATTTTTAAAAAATAAGTGTTGGCAAACTTTATCAAAAGCCTTTTAAAAATCAATGTATTAAAGATTAGATCTATGTACCTGCTTGCCTATATCAATATTTTTCATCCAAAAAACAGATCAGATTCGTTGCTACTGATCTTAATATACAAAAACCATGCCGTTACATAAACAAGTTTGTCTGAAGCATACTTATGAATTATGATTTTGAATAATTTGCTTGATGCTGATAAAGTTGACACAGACCTTTTTTATGTATGGAAGTCACTTTCGTAATTTTCCATAGATCATGAAAAGTGTCTGTTTTTAAGAATAGGTTAAAAACAAACAACAGTAGATGTGCGATATTTCTTGTATTTGCTTAAGCATACCATCTACAGGCGGCCCTCGACTTTCGCACATAATTGGTTCCTGAAAATGTGTGCAAATGTTGAATGTACGAAAGTCGAGGGAAGTAAAAAAAATTGAAATTGTGTGTATTTATAAATATATTTATTTTAAGAGGCGTTTAAGAGACAGGTTTAAGTGGGGTTTGCGAGTGTTTCCTTTGAAAAGTTAGCAAGAGTTAACTGTTTTCCACTATTCTTTTTCTTTTCTTCATATAGTATTTTATAACATGCTATGTTTTTATTGATCGCCCCACGCACTTGAGATATGCACAATCTTCCATAATATTTAAAAATTTGTCAAGGTGCGTGAAGGCTTCATTCATATTTTTCATTGTTAAAGAGTTTTCCAAAATAAACCTGTGTCATCTACATTAAATATTTGGCTAGAGGAATATTCTACATCTTCAATAGTTTTGGATAATTAGGAAAAAAAATCTTTTGCAGCATCTTTATCCGCATCAGCCAATTCTCCAGTAAATTTAATATTATGAAAAGAAGACCTCATTTTAAAATTGTAAAACCAACCGTTACTTGCTTGAAAAACCGTGTTAAAATATTTTTTTAATCTATCCTTCCAATCTTTGTGCAAACTAAGAGCTTTTGCTTGAATACTTGAAATACTCAGAGAAACATCTTTTAGATGTTGGTCATCGATCTACGATGACAAAGATTTTCCATTTCATCCATGTTTTTTTTTGCTGTGTTATTTTGGAAACATATCATTAAAGATTGTGGAAATATATCTTTATTTTCCACAATTTTGAACGTATTCTTTAATTATATTTTTATTTTGCAAAATTGAAGATACTATAGACCTGTTTGTATCATACGAACGTCCGATTGAAGCAAAAGATTCACCGCTATCAGAACGTATTTTTAAAAAAAAAATTAATGTAAAAAAATGTTTTTTTTTTAAAAATATGCGAAAATAGCGAATTGTGCGAAAGTCGAAGGTTTGAAAGTTGAGGGCCGCCTGTATAATGAAAATTAAAACAGCCGATTTTTTGCCTTCAATTCCCCAAAATTTAAGGTCAGAAATTGTCAAACAATTGTTTATCAGTAGCTTGCAATTGAATTTGTTTTCTTTTTGCAACAATAATAGTCCATTTAGATTCATTCTATCAAATCTGCGATTCGTTTTTTGTAATAAAAAAATCAAGGTAATAAATCTCTAAAATGTTTTAGGATCGTAGCTAAATTATATGATATGTAATAATGATTAATCGATGAAATTATCGCATGAGCTCATATGAGCAACGTGTACATACACAACTTTATATAGGAAAAGTGTAGGAAAACCTTATATAATAATACATAATATATTTTAATTAATTTTATAATTAAATTGACTTTTCTCATAACCAACACGCATCCTCTGACATTATAATATTTCAGAATAAAACCTTACAAAATCGATTTTTTAAACAATTAATCTTTCTGCCGTCGCGCAACCATGATGCATTTTGACCCTTTGAACCCTGGAAGAAAATTCTTCCATTTATCAAATATACTGATACGTCGAGCTCGCGTCAGTCAATCCGAAACCAATCTTGCGTACAATTTTCGTATTGCCCTCACATCCATAATTCGTAGCAATTAATTAAATAAAAATCTAACTCGCGTGTGTAGCATAAAGATGTAACGTTACAAGTATATTATTTATTTAAATTACAAACTTGTTCCATCGAAAGGCAACACGAACGAATTTAACTAAAGTAACTTCTGCCTTATCTATAATACATTCAACATGCAATCTTGCAAAGTTATTAACGCGTATGGCTATGTTTTAAAAATCGTATGTTATCGCACAATTAAAACGTATAAATAATGTAGTTGTAATGCGACAAAGCTAGTAAAGAAGACATAAAGTGCAAATATAAAAATTGTATAAAAAAAGTCCATTGATACTGAAATATATTTTCACTATTTTGATCGTGGACCTGTAAGAAAATATAGTAAATTATGATGATCTGATAACAAAACTGCATGTGAAATAATCATGAGATAAGAATAGCGAGATGCAATTAGTGCACTTTATTTTTTGATAAATATAAAACTTTACAATTTATCCTGAAAGCCATCAATGTATAATATGTATGTGTATCTCAAAAGAGAAATTATCATATCAAAACTTTTAGTTTTATTACAAACCATATTTTTAAATATTTAAAAATAAGTTTAGTCAATTAACTGGTAATATAAGTTCAAGCCTAACCATTCAACATACATACAAATTTTTAATCTGAAATCTCGCCTCTGGTTACTGAGCATTTCGGTGACAAATCCGCGCCGTCAAAGTGAGGCTTTGGTATCAAGTTTGTTTTGGACTCGTAATGGACTCTGGACACGCACTCCCGTGATAAATCAACTTACACGTAATTAACTCTTCAGAAGGGTTCTCATCTCTCTTTCTTCCTTCAGTCCGAACAAAACGAGGTGCTATGCCCGCTGTGATAATTGCTCATGATCTATGGCCGATCGGCACCAGTTTATTTCAATTTGGATGCACTCAAAGTATATATTATATACTTCTCGTATGTAATATAAACGTGTATGGTGGCACTTTTGTGGATGTGCGAAGTCCTGGTGAGCACGCGAGCTCCGATCTCATCAGCCCGGGAATTCCGAGTACGGAAAAGTTGCACCTCTCATAACCATTAAGCTTTTAGGTGTCTTAATTGCGAAGGTTCCCGCTTGACGTATCTCACTGCGTTTCAGGTGTACCTTTTATTTTGTTGTTCGAATTAATGTATCGACAAAAAGGCAAGATTTTGTGCTAACTAATGCAGGGATGGCGAACCTTTTTACGTGTCACTATTAACGACGAACGTCAGCTGACTCTAATGTTGCAACATAATAATATATTTGTAAACACAAAAATAAAATATAAAATGAAGAATCTGGATATTCTTTCCATGAGTTATATATTAGACAAAAAATTGATTCTGTAAATCGTTCACGTGCTATATAAATTATTGTACGTGCCATCTCTTGCACGCGTGTCTTAGGTTCGCCATCCCTTAACTAATGAATAAAATGTGAAGTGAGATCAACGGTCGGGCGTGATGGAAAACTTAGTATAAAATAATATAATAATTATTTTATAATTTAAATGTACACGAGACGATGAATATAACATTCTCAACTTACTATAAGTTAGGTTTTATAATACAACGCATATTTTTTTTTTTAAAGTTGACTTTGTCAAAAAAATAACCGGCCAAAAAATTGAGTTTGCCACATATTTTAAAAGCTTGAATTTTTGGCAAAACAAAAAATTAGCCATAAAATTGTTTTTTTTTTACTAAAAATAGCAAGAAAATTTTATTTTCAGATTTTAATTTTTACCAAAAAAAGTCAGTCAAATGTTTAAATTCTTGGAAAAATAAATTGATTGTGAATATTCGTATAATTTTTTTTTACTGAAGATAACAGTAAATATAATTAACCTTTAATTTTTTTATTTATGTTTGAAATTTTTTACTGACAAATAACGGTCAAATAATTTTTAATTTTTAGGTAATTGTTTTACATATTTTTTTTAATTTTCCGTTGTAAATTGCCAGGTGAAAGCCTAATGCGTTACAACAGTACAAATCTGTACTAACTGGGTAAGTTATAATGAATACTTTCAAGTAAACATTAACCCCCAGACTTTTCATTCTGAGAATCGGTGACATATGTACATAAATAATTATATAAATTATAATTTATAATCTATATAAGTCACATTTTTAGCTGGAGTATTTTTTAATAATAATGCATTTTTATAAATACAAATTCGATGTTTCTGCCGTAGCTCGAACCCGCGACTTCTGGGTTATCAATCTAGATCTTGAAAAAGTAAATTCATATTCAAATAAAGAAAAAACTTTATAATATTTAATTAAGAACATGATCGAATATCTAATAAAATAGTTATGCAAATATTAAAATAACCAATAGAATATATGTATTTGATGTGCGAATATTAGAATTGAAGTTTCTAGAAATTATACCTCATCTTACAAATTCCAACGATTTATTCGAATCGACTATAGCAGCGTTTTCCAACCTTTTTTGCCTCGCGTACCACTTGGTAGTACATCACGCTTAATTGTACCACTTCGAAAAAATTATTGTATTTCGGTAAATTTGTTATTATATTTGCATTATAGATTTTATTGAATGACTATATTTCCCAGAACTCAATTTTTTGAGTTTAATAAAAATACTAAAGATTTTATTTGTTCTGATATCAATGAGACATTTGAACTTTACATATCACAATGTTTTTTTTAAATAAAAGGTGCCGAAGCTCATTTCTTGTTGAAATTCAAAACCAGGACATTTAAAGAAGTATTTTTTTAGCAACTATTTTTTATTAAAAAAATTATATAGAATTAAATTCAATTATTTGTATTAAAAAAAATAAAATGCGCCGCAGGCAATTTTTTTCCAAAAATTACCGATATTATTAGAAAATATTTGTATATAAAATTAATTAAACACTGTAAATGTGAAAAAAATTCTGATAAAAACAAGACAAATTACACTTTAATTTTTACAAATTTACAGTAGCGCCGCATGCGAAATTTTTGTTTTAAATATAATAATATTAATGAAATTGTATTTAAAAATATTTTTATTACCGAAATTTTTTATTTATTATCGGAAATAATAGTTATGAAAGTGTTGCTTAAGATTATAATACATTGTTATCAAGTTATAAGTTTAATTTTTAAACAAATTGTACGAAAATATAAGCACAATAATACAAGCAAAATAAATTTAATGAGATCCTTGTGCTTGTTTCGAAGAACATAATTTTTTGAAATTTGGTTCAAAAGATGTGAGATATACCCTTAAATCTACACCCGCGCCCAATTTGTTTCGATACTTATTTTTTAAAAAAAACATATGAAGAAAAAGCTCTTTTTACTAATTCCATACAAGTGAAGGGTAATAAGAATTTGAGAGCTTTTTCAGAGAGTTCTTCATATTCTTTATCGATGCTTAACCAAAAATTAATTTGATTGTTTCGTTCGAATTTTACTTGTATAGTTTTGTCACTTGATAAGTCTATCAAATTTTCTTTATCTTTTATTGATAAAGATGAAGCTTTTTCTAAATTTTCTGCATAGAAGGGGTTTGAAATCCAATTATTATCTTTGTTTTCGGGTTTTGGAAAATACTCCATGAAAGACGGTTTTAATTCTGTTAAATGAACTATTATATGCTCTCGTAAATCTTGAGACAAGCTAACCTTATTTTCAACCAAAAAGGTATGTAGAGTTTCGAATACTTCCGGTTGATTGTTTTCGATACACTGTTTCCAAAAATCTAATTTCTTAACCATACTTTCAATTTTATCATTAACATTAAAGATTGTCATCGAGCTTTTCTAAAAAATTACATTTAGGAAAAATACAATAGTTTAAATGATATTTTTATGACTTATTTTTTTTTACTTTTTATGTCCGCCATTACTGATTATTTTTCGTGTACCACCAACTATCCACTCGCGTACCACCGGTGGTACGCGTACCACAAGTTGGGAGCCGCTGGACTATAGCCATTTTTAGCACTAGATATGCAAGTGGAAATTAAAGTGCCGAAGTGTCATAATACGTTTTTTCCTGTTTTCTATATTGGATCCACATTTTTTATCTGAATCTCTAGTTTTACAAGCTCAAAGCAACACATATTCATGAATAATATTGATATATTTAAATTTATTTGACGATGACGGAATACCACGACAGATTTACAAGAATTTCGAGATAAGTAAATTATACACAAATAATATAAACTATGCGCATTTGGTCACCGGCTCTTTTGATCTGTCACTGTAAGAAACTCGACAGTATGTGTAAAACCAGACGACACATATGTCGTCGACGATTTGTCTCAAGCGTAGGTGACAGCTCAATTGCGCCACAATGACACTTTTTAGAAGAATTAAAGTCGCATTATGTAAATGTAGTAGGCATACGATATAGTATTAGCGAAACCAGTTTGGCCAAGGCCGATTCCGGATCATCGCGGAACTGGATCACTCGATGCACAAAAACGTGACATCATGACATGACATGGCGTCGGTAATAAAAATTAAAATACAACAAACGTCGACACTCTTCTTGCCGTCTGACATGGCACGTTTTAGCAATATTGATAACGTATCGACACATTATAATAAATTTCGGTAGCGGTCGTAAAAAAAGCAAATAGATAATGTCACGTCGCGGAGATATTAAAGACTCAATTTAGTTTTTATCATCGTACTTAATATACACGTTTGTTTGTTGAGTGTAAATATTAATTGGATTTTAAGTGGTCGATTAACTCGTTGGCATATGAATAGAATTACGCAGAAACGGTAAAAATATTGAAATGTGAATTATAACATGTTTTTACCTTCAATCTTCTATATAATGTGTATTTCTTTGAGTGATTTGCAAATTAAATTTCAATTTTTTTTGATTTATTAAGATTTAATCTATTTGGACAATAAGCATTATATTATATAAAGTTATTTATTTCTCATTTCTCTCAGCAAACAGTATCATGGGGAAGGAAAAATAAATATAATACGTTGAAATCTCCCATTAGAGGGTTCCTTTTAATAATTTACATACAATTATAGTATCTTTAATTAAGTTAAATAATAGTATAATCTCTATTTTAGTATATTATTTTTTAGAGGTTAATTGGTAGTACTTTTGTTAATGATCATGATCATCATATTACTTATGTAAATTAAATTTATCTGCTAATTTTAACATATACACACTTAAGTCTACGTTTAGTTTTTAATCTGTTCAAATATTGTTCACTGTTTTTTTCAATTGCTTCTTTTACACTAACACAGATTGTCACTTAATATATACTTGTTAGGCATAAACCAAAGAGCAACGGTCATCAACCTAAGAAATTTATTCTGGAATCTCTCAGGAATATCTATATTAGATATTAAGGCTACACTCCAAATCTGAGCTACTCTGGTTTTATGATATATATTATCATTATATTTTACAATGATGAGCTTGATTTTGCTCCTGTGAGCCAGTACAGCCTACAAAATTGAAATCCAAGATGTTTTCTTTTGTTCCAAATATGAGTTGTTCATATTTGGAACAAATTTTATTTGGTGAAGGTCCCTTGTGGTAACCATTGTATGTCAAAGGACTTCGGAGGACATGCATGTTTGTTAAGCGTAAATGTAACATGAATTGGTTTAGTTTCATTATCTTTGATTCGCCACTTAGAGAGCCAAGCTTGAACTTTTGAGAGATGATCTTAGTCTTTTCGATGTTTTTTTTTGGGTCGGTATTAGACGCCATTATTGTAATGTCATCAGCAAATGTAGTAATTATTATTTCCTTTATCTGAGGCAAATCTATCATGTATAACAAATACAGCATCGGTCCAAGAATGCTGCTTTGAGGCACACCCGATGATATTAGGTATAGTTTCTATTTACTTTTAGGATTGTGATTTGTGTTTGATGACATTCGATTTATGTTATAAATTCATATTTGTCGTAATTCTACAATTTTTTATGTAGTGTCTGTTTTTAATTATTTATTTAATTGGTTTTGTTTTATAATGTTTATGATTATTGAACATTTTTAATATTTGATGGCTGTGCTTGATTTCTGTTAATATTTGTTGTATACACTTTTTATATATAAAGTATGTATTTAAAAATTTGTTTATTATTAGACACAAAAAAAATCAAATAAAACACTTTACATATATTTTTAATTTGACATGGAAACGATTACATACACAGGACGACAATTGGCGTCTGCGGTAGGTAATGTGTTAATATTTGATAGCTGTGTTTAATTTATTTTTACATTTGATTTCTGTTTAATAATAATATAATTGATATTTCTACATAAATTCACACATTATTAGACATATTTATATAATGCTAAATATTTTTAATGCGCACATTTTTTTTAACCCTTTTGATGTTACAGACATCAGTTGACGTTAACATAATATTCCACCAGTGCTATGGACGTCTATTGACGTCAACCATTTTTTGAGCGTTTTATAAATCTTATATAAAAAAATAATTGAAAAAAATATATTGCCATCCCTGGAGAAAAGTAAAAAAATTCCTGGATCGTGAGAAATGGCCGAATTTTTATCACTTAACCTTAATGAATAAGTTTAGTTTTAATCACATGTGTTTGCAATGTCGAGCATTATTTTGTGTTTTTAAAGTCTTTAGTACTACAATTTGCTAACCTATGCACCTGCTCTATTATATAATGTTTATTTCTAAAGGCAAATTGATGATTTGGTTAAAGTTTTAGTTCCTATATAACCGGTTTGAATATTTTTAATAATATTTTTGACATAACTGGTAAGATATTTATCGGTCAGTAGGAGACAATATCGTCTGATTCTATTCCTGGTTTTAATAACATTATAATTTTTGCAACCTTAGAGTAGGTTGGAAAATAGTTTAATCTAATTATTGAGTAGAATAAAATGGTCATTATTCTGATGACCTTTACCGGCAATTCTTTAATGACTTTGCCAATTATTAGGTCATATCCCGGTGTCTTCTTGGCATTCATATATATTTTATATGATATGCTATATACGTATCATATATTTAGGCAATCCTTTGAAAATTCATAGACTATGCTTTCCTTAAACTTTAATATTATATAAGCATTATCATAGATTTTATTGTGTCTTAGTGTAAGTGTATGTAATTCAGCCAGAGCCTAAATTAATTAGCGCCGAAGCGATAAAGAGCTATATTCAATTTCGAAACGCGGACCCAAACGGAATAATTCATTTGACGCACAATTGAGAAAGAATTGCTAATTGTGCACAACTCAAAAGAAGAAATTGAATTTGGCTCTGGCCATATTAATACATAAATAAAATATGAAACGCGAGTCCCTATTTAATTTTATCATCCGTACAATACACAATATTTATTATTCCTTTTTTAATTGTGCCTACAATTCCTTTCCGTTCCCTTTGAGAGCGGGTCTCTCTTTTGTCGTGCCGAATTATTTTTTACCCTCACAGAAATCCCATTATGGCTAATTCGCCTTCATTACACGATCAACATTCAGGAATTCGTCCTTTATGTCAAGGATAGAGATATTAATCAAATAAATTTATTCACGCAACGGGACGGAGGAAATCGTCGTCCTTATCTCGTTTACATTCGAACAAATTCGTCAGCGAGCTCCTGCCGTTGATTAATCAACAGATAACGCTTTTTTCTTACCCCACCTGGCATTTGAATATATGTCTTTTGAAATATATCCTCCCGTAAAACGACAATGAGGTACGTAGGCGCGAGCGACCCTCAAAAAAGGCCTGACCTTAAAAGTATACGTCTCTTCTTTTATGTGTGGACCTAAAAATAAATTAATATTTTATGTGTGATGCATTTCTATATTTATTAATAATAAAAAGCCGTTTAATAGTTTTTGAGCGCATTACCATAACAAGTTTTGAACTCGGCCAATATGGTTAGTTCACTATAAAATTTGAGTTTTCTGGTAATACAATGTCACATGTGTTACATCATAAACATATAACAAAATATTTATGGTAATAATATTTCTATAGATCAATTCCTTAAGTTATGAAAAACAACTTTTAAATACAGATCAAGCTGTTGTATCAAATATGATTGATGCAGACTCTTGATAATCGCGAATAATCATGATCATTCATTTTTATTATTCAGCTACAAGTATTATTTTATATAATATATATATGTACATTTTTTTTATAATACATACATACCATATTTTTTAACTTGAAATTACATAATTTTTACAAAAATTATAGTGAAATTTATTATAACTCACTAAAAACACACAGAAGCAATTTTAATCAAAGTAATGTGTGTACGATAGTTAAAAACAGAGATTAACTTTCTTCGAACATCCAACATTCAACAACAGAAATCACAGTCTCTAATTGCTTAATTATCTTACGTTGCAGTTATTCGTAGCTGTTCTTATATAAACATCTTGATCTTCAATTAAAGATGTCTAAAGACAAAAATTTTTTTTTATCAATGTTGTTAAAAAAATGGTTTTGCAAAAATAAAATATTTTAAAATCTGTATCTGCACGATTTAAATATCCAACCATTCAACCGTTCAAAGCCACAGAGTTAACTGATTGTCCAAGAAGCAGTGACGTTTGACATTGCGGCGTGTTGGCGAGGATAATGGAGATGTTGGTTACTGTTCGTCCAGTTGTACATACGACAGCCAATATATCAGGTCGAAGAACGTTATTATTTGTCCTGTCGTCGCTTTCAATTTAAATGCGTACAATTTAAAGTTATTTACCAATACGTAAACACCATTATGGAAATTTCATTGAGCGTGGGTCTCACGATTTCCATTTCAGAACTATTGTAGTTCATTTGAACTCAACATATAAAGGATTATTAGAATATACATTTGTGTTTTAGATGTGATTTTAATCACCCAATATGAAAAAATATTGTTTTGCCAAATATTTTATCGAGTAGGTTAAGCTTATATATATTATATACAAAAAGAATCATTTTTTAACATCTTAGCAACACACAATACTAAAATTTTATTATAATTATTCACTTGAGGTCCTTATTATTTATTATATTTGAGTCGTTCGAAAGCAAAAGTTGACATCTAGGCTAGACAAATTTTATACATAAAACATTTAAATCAAAAATAAAATAGGCATACTTACCTAAATTTCGATAAAAATGTTAAAACAACCACTTCTGCATTTAATGATCCAATAATTAATGATATAATGCAGAGGCGACATACTACGGCCCGCGGGCCAAATCCGGCGCGCTGTCTAATTAATCCGATCCATGACCTGGGAATAGATTTAATAGTTTCAAGCTCTTTAAAGTTACGCAGGATGCGCTACAAAGAAACGTTTAACCTTCTAGTTAAAGATCTCCGAGATATGACCGTATATGGTGCTCTTATTGCTTTGCATTCCATTGTGATTTTATTCAGCTATAGCGTTTTAAGTGCCACGTGTAACGCTTTTTGCGATATTTTATTCTCATTTTATTACCTGTAGATATTCGTCTTTACTTGTCAAAGGCAAAAAAATAACTCTTTAAAATATTGCTTTTAAAGCAGAGTAGAGTGTAATATGCAAAGTAAAAACGAATTTTTTGTATCACTACCCATTTTTACGCGAAAATAAATTAAGGAAAGTGAGGTTGTAACTATACCAGTTTATGAGTAGCTTATCTATTAAATTATAAAATAAAATCATTTACCGATGGTTAATTAATAAAATTGTGTACGATTGTTGCAGCCCTATTTCAATAATTTAAATATTGAGCACATTGTGAGTAACATCAATAGGCAATTTAAAAAACAGCAAACGATTTTTAAAAAAATGTTTGCCTTTCCTCAGTGAGTATTTTTGACTTTCAACTCTCTTGTTAAATCTAGATTTTCACAAATTATATCTAGTGCAGTTGTTTTAATAGCCAAACTTTTGAGTAATTAAAGAGTTAGTGAGTTATGAGTCTTATGCATTTTTTTTGCAGTTTTTAAGCAATGTTCACTACATTGATTAAAAAATGCAAATTAAAACTTGTGGAAATATTGTAACAGCGTCACCCCTGTAATAAAGCAGCAGTTCATACACTTTAGGAACCACTAATCATACAAATACTGTTTATTTGAGGAGTAAATTTTTGAATTGACTGAATGATTAACTTCTATGAATAGTCTACTTAGAACAACTAAGTTGAGAAAGCATCAACAATTCACAATCTGAAGTAAAATCGACTGAAATGTGTCACATCTGATCGTGATAAAATTATATGCAGTCCTTAAAGGTTTTATATGAAACTTCCTTAAAAATCAAGGAGGGAATTTATAAAAAAAATGTTTGTCTACTGATGCATTTTGCATACGTTAGGGTAAATTGTCTGGAAATAAAGGGGTATTTTTTATTATGTAAAATATACATCAAAAAATTGAATTAATGTTACTTTTAACATAAGTAGAAATAAATAAGTATACGAGAGATAAATATTTCGAAAATAAATATTATTGCGATGTTCCAAAATTAATATTAAATATGCAATAATTAAAATAAAATAAAATATGTACATCTACATGTACATACTGAATATTAAAGTTTTTTAAACTAACGCGGTTATAAATTAAAATAATAACGGTTCAATTAAAATTTGGAATATTAATTCTAATATTGAAAACCGAGTTATAATGTTAAAAAAAATAGTTCTAGAATTATGCGAATTTAGTGAAAAAATCGGTTTTAAATAACTGTCAATCCCTACCTATCATCATCCTGCTCCATCATACGCTTGAATTGAAAATGTATCTATTTATTGTCAGCTACGAGGAGTTGGTCCGGTCCGTATCGCTTAATTTTATTATTTTATAATTTTTCTCTTTTTTATATATTTTAATAATGCGATGTGTATTTGCCCATCGTAACATATTGGGGTAATCTGTTAGGTCTCAGTGCTTTTAATTTACTTAAATAAATAAATAATACAAATTACGAGATGTATAATAATTTATAGATACTACATCAACGCTCACTTTTTCTAAGTCACCGTTGCGTTGCCCCTTTGCGATCTTTGTCTCGACGCACGAATTTCATCACATTTGTAAGCGTTGAGATCATCACTCTCTTGCGCCCGAATAGCCGAATCGCTCTTAAACATATACGACAACCGCGAGAGGAGAAACAGAAAAAAACACGCGAGAGGTGTAATTTAAAAGCAAATAAATAGTTACTATACAGAGAGTGAGCCGCATCGCCCGGAGATTGTTACATCAACCGCGAGCCGCGTGTGGGAAGCGAATAAATTATATTGACAAACTCCCCTCATTGTATTCAAATTGTCAAGCCTGAGGCCGAGGCACGCCGGCAATGCCCGGCGGACAATGGTTGCGGACCCCTGTCCGAGATCCGAACACGCCCCTCGGACACAACTTCCAGGCCTTCGCGACTATGTTCCGTATGGATGCTGCGATTAAAAAAATCACAATTCAATGGCACATTAAGAGTTAACTGACACTTGACAAAATTCTTCGCGGGACAATACCCGGTAAGTGTCCAAAGACACAGATCAGATGGTCAGATAGCCGTTGATTTATTCAATCGACTTTTGAAGATGGTCGATGTTGAAAATATTTTCGCCTTTCGCAATATGAAGTTGTTGATGACCGATAGCCCGAAATCTGTATTTTAGTATTATCGATCTTAAAATGAACATTAAATTAACATTATTCATAAGAAAACCAATTGCTTGCCTGTTACTTTAATACATTAAACCAAGATTGAATTAAAAATAAATTTCTGGCATCATTACTAAAATCATCTTAAAATGCAAATATATTGGATCTTTAACGTGTAACGTCGTAAAATATTCGTAATAAGAATATATTATGCATACTAATTTTGCGGTGTTGGCACAATATTAAAAATACCGTTTATTACCCTTAATTACAACTCTGTATTATTATTTTCATCTTATATTTTCATCTTTTAGGCACTGGAAGAGTTATAATATTTATTACACATGTAATTCACTATTAATATGTACAATAAAAATGTGAGGTAAAAAGAGTTGAGCATCGTATTTGGGAAAATCTCTCTATTCTCTGGTTTATCGTGGATATTTAAGTCGAGTTCATGAGTCTTGAGAGTTCGTGAGTATCAGTTATTAATCCTTGAGTAAGTGGTGATCAAGTTCTAAATACGCCTTTGGACGAAACTGTGACCAATGGGAGAAAAGGGCAATTTAAGATTAATACCATTTGTGGGTGATAGTGACATTTAGTGACCGATAGTGACAAAAAATGTCTCGAAGCCTATAAATGTTAAGTTTTTATATATTTTTTCAAATATGTGTTTCTATTGTCAACTAATTCTTGGGCGTTCCTAGAGTACGATTTCATTTGTGAATTGTCTCTTAATGTTCGCTGGTTTCTTGTTCTTCATGGTCAGCTGAGGCAAGATGACGAGTCTGTGATTACCTAAAATGTCCATGATTAGTGTTGTGTGCATTCGTGAACAAGTAGTGATGTGTCTAAATATCCCATAATATATACTGTTCCTTCGATAATGCTTTGACAATTATTAAGCAAGGTAAATTTGGAACCAATAGTTTTAATGTTTATCTCCACCTTCAGATGATCCCTTAGTGAAAGCGTAAATTTATGTGCAACCATCCAATTATAACAAAGGTTACGTACAACAATATCAAAGTATTACTATATCTCAAAACTTATTTAAAAAGGGTTTAAAGATGTTTATGTTGTGGTTATTAAATACAAATGATGGCTTTCAAAAGTCTGCGTGGATTATGCAAAATTCTTGGGTGTTCCGAAATTACAATTTCACTTGTTCTGCTTAGCTAAACCGTTGCTTCTGTAGCTTATTATATGGATATTGTTGGAATAATAGTTTAAATAAAAATTAGTCGATTCTTAGGAAATAAAAACGTATCATAACCATTAAAAATTCTACAGTTAAATATTTATGAACTGCTCGAAATAAATATTAGTTGTATTATAAAAATAATAAAATAATTCTACGTGTAAGAATAAATTTGTTTAAGAAACAAAAACTCTCATGCGGTGAGTACTGGAGTCATAAAAGTACGAAGTAACAAAATTATGTTTTTCTTGTAACGTCATTATCAAATTTACTGCTACAACTTTTATCAACTCTACATTCCAGTTAATATAATTTTAATGTTTCTGTATTCTCTTTTGAATTTTTTATGCTTTGAATGTGGATTTGACATTGCGAGTACGTTTTTTAACTAAAAAATCATTAAAAAATACTAAGTAAGTTGTGTAAATGTTTCGTTACAAGCCTGTAAATCATTGACATCTATTTTATAAAATATATATGCTCAATTAATTTTACTTTAAATATTCCTCACCGAATTTATCCGTTAGATAAGGAAAATCTAGGAATAATTGCGATACAAATTAAACAACACTGCGGTTCAATGGAATTTGAATCTAGGTATTTCAAGTATTTGTCATAGACCACTAGTCAAATTACATACAAGGTATCGCTTAACTGTTATAAACTTGCTGTCATTTTATCTCATTTAAATTTCAGCAACATTTTTAGTTTGAGATTTAGGTGTGCTTTCTATGATTTTTTCGGTTTTCGGTTATAGATCATTTTAATTTACTGACAAAAGAAATATTATTTCTTAGATGAGATTTTTTGTACTGTTTTCGATAAAATTGGAAGTATATTGCTTGCTTCTAAAAAGTATGTTTATTTAATTTGTTATTTTTTATATTTCTTATTTTTCAATTAATTGTTAAAATGCAAATATTTTTGTTACAATACATTTTTTGGCGGAGAGATTGATCGTTGTGTGTTGCTCTTGCCGCCGCCTCGCCAGTGTTGCCAAAGTGCCGCTTAGCTTGTGGGAAAATAAATCGTCCCCATCCACAGTTTGATTGATATTCATGTATATATATTACATAAATTAAAAATATAACACAGTATAGTTACGATGATACAAAATCCATTTAAAAATAAAATATTTTAATAATTTATAAAATGAAAAGAAAATTATTGCTTTAAAGATTCACTAGTTACTTTAAATTTAAATTCCCATAATGTATTTTATCGAAATTATATTTAAAAACATTTTTTTGATATGAGGATTCAATCTTTTATGTTAAGAGTTTATTTCACATGTGTTAATATTTTTTTGGCACATGTAGCTATTTCGTTATCAACGATTATATTTAATGACAAACTCTCTGTTAAAATGATAAAATCTTTTATACTAAAAAAAACAATACACGCTAGAAAAAACTTAGGACAGATTTAGATTCAACGCATAATTTAACATATCAATCAGGTTATTCAACCAAGTTTATTACAATATAATAAAAAACTATAATTTATACTTTAAGCTAGTTTTTGCTAGTAAATGCGTTTTCAAAAACGCATTTACTAGCCTAACACAGCCTAAGCAAGCTTGTAATTTTATATGTAAAACATATTTTTGTATTAATTTTTTTTATCTATGTACAAATACTAGTCTAATCGTGATTGAAATGACTTAATGACTAATATAATTAATTCGGTAAAAAACGCGGGTTTGTACATCGAGCGTTGAAGTCTCTCTAATATTAACAATATAATGTATTTTAACCTGACTTAACAAAACTATGTTTATAATCAGATTTATCTTGTTTAACTTATCTTAGTATATATTTTATTAAAATTCCAATGCCACACCGATGAGCTTGGTACAGATTGCATATGACAATTACAGTAGACTCAATCAGGAGATGAGACTACACACAGTAAGCCGGTCGCTGGTCGTTTAATCGCGTTGTCATGGATCGCCAGTTCGATTATGGATCATGTCAGATCATCTAAAAAGAACCGAGAGGCTTACAATATTGGTTAGGCGGAAGACTTTGGAGTTTTAATGCCATCCAAGAAGTCGCCGTGGCCATCGGAGCTTGCGATGATTTAATTTTTTAGTCTTAATCCCACAAGTGGATAAGTTTTGTGTGAGTGGAATTTTTAATTATTTCTTTAAACGTCTACGAGTGACAGTTTACTATGATCAGTCATGTTTTACGGCGGATGAATGGGAAAGCTCAATGATGGAATGTGTCCCCTTTCAGGGAAGAAAGAAATACCTAAACGTCATTCGTTAAAATAACGCGGGTCTATACATCATTTTAATGCTTGACAACGACACAAAAATGTTTTTTTGACAAGCAGCACGCTTGTTATGCTTAATATTTATGATGGTATAAAATAATTATGTTTTGTGTGAAAACTCCAAGATGTAGGATATATAAAAAAATATAAATATTCTCTGCACAATAGTGTCGAAATTTTTAATTCAATTTTCTAGACCACAAAAAATTGTTTAAAAGTCAGAGGACATATACATTGTTGTATAAAAATATATACTAGGAACGATGCCGTATAAAAAGAGTTCAATTAGTAACGCACCTATCCTTTGAAGGGCCCTGAGATTTATAACAGGGAAATTTGTATAATAAATAAATATTACAAGGAGGAGAGTATCACAATGTCACAAAAACGAAACAACCATTAGGGTGAATTAATATTTTTTTCTTACGATGCGACAACAAACGTGTAAAAATCCGGTTTTCATTATACAATATTGGATATGCTTCTCAAACAGTTGTATTATTAAATGCTTTTGTGTAATATTTTATCAATACATTAAAATAATATACTTTTTCTAAAAGAATATAATATTATATCTGAAATTTAAAATTAGAGATTTTGTAATAGACTAAATAAATCACGTTAAATAAAATAAATATCTTGTAAAGCATGAAGTCATTTAAAAAACAATAAAACCATTGTAATGGGCACGCTGACTGTTTAAAAAATATATAGTAAAATTAAATTAGCAATAAAACGCTTATAAAATATATATATTACAGTGATAGGTATTACATTTATTTTTTTTAAAGTTGCTTTGATTTGTATGTTTTTAAGTTGACTGTTGTTAGTTCGGTGAGCCGCCGAAAATTGATTGACAATTAAGACATATTAATTATAATGACGTTATGAACAGGTAAAATGCTCTCGTAAATTTAAAGCAAGTATAAGTGGCGTTCATGATAATGAAATAATGAAAAGAGATTTATTTTCAATGATTAAAGAAAAATATATATTTACTTACGCGTTTAAAGATTAATAAACGTTATGAACATAATTAACGAGTTTTCTTTCAGTTACCGAAAATCTTCGCGTGTTGGGTTCCGATAAAAAGAACAATGTATTTTTGCAAATAATATTTTTTTACGGACACTATACGCATTATAGGATAAATCTGTTGAGAAGCGGCGTCAAATGTGTCCACATCCGCCGCCGGATAATAATTAATGGATTTTTACAACAACCAAAAAACAGGTATTTTGATTCATTCCGCGGTCTTTTGACTCCCTTTGTAACCCGTGGCCCCGTGGGGCGTCCCGAATCCTGAAAGGGCCCTAGCCATGTGGTCTCCATTGCCAAAATATAATTAACTCGAAGGGTGCTTCCAACGCCAGACAATGTTTATAATTAATGACGTTCAATATGTTCCATTGATAATAGACAGATTTTCAATGACGAACACCAAACGGTAGCCCTTAACTTCCTGTTCATTTACCATTTCTACGGAACTTTACAGCACAAATAGTACTTTATTATAGATGTTATAGTTTTAATTGTTCACATTCCAGTGACCCATTTTCAAAATTCTCTGAACGACCAGTCGCAGTTTGGTTTATATTAGCTCGAGCGCTAGTTAATTTACAAACCGACCTATTTTTCCGGATGAACGACTATAAAATTAATTACGATCGGACTATTGTTAACATGTATTTGCATTCGGTGTTGTATTTTATCACTGGGACTTTTTCACGTAGGCAATTGTCGAATATTTACACGCCGAATAAATTGAATAAATACACAAAAGCGGTTTTTGAAAATTCAATCGTGAAAGTGACAATATGATTTACAAATATTCGTATAAAAATCACATTGAATTCTATTATAATTTTAACTCGTTAAAATAATAGTTTATTTAGCCAGGTGACGAGATATTTTCCTAAAAATATTATATTTGTTTATAAAACACCGCACATATAGATTAGAAAATATAAAATAATTTCATTTAATATATATTATATAAAATTGCATAGAAATTCTTATTATATCTTCATTATTTATAGAAGTGCTTTCAGAATTGTTTTAAGGTACCATTTATAAGTGTATTATTTTTTGTTTAATACATTGTAATACGAGGTATATCAAAATTAAATATCCATTATTTAATATCGGTATTGTCCTCTTCAGAGTAGTCATAAAAATTAGGTAATCCTGAAATGTCGTTTTTTAATGAATAAATATTTAGTCTGTTTTTCATACCTTCGTGTAACATTTTTTTTAAATATTAATAAATACTGTATAATTAAAATATTATATTATAGTAATTATTAGAAATTTTTAAGTTTAGCAAAATAAAAAAAAAATAGTATAATTCAGGGATTCAGAGTTCAAAATTAAAAGTAAAATGAATTAAATTTACAATGTTACTCAATCAATATATATGCTTATATTAAATTTACAAGGAATAAACAATACAATTACCAAATTAAATGCTATACAAATAAAGATATTTATGTTTATTAAATTTATCTAGATATAATATTAATATAATGAATGACATTGAAATTATAGGTATAATAAACACTTTATTTCACGTCACACAAACGATTAAAATTAAAAATACACCCAAAGCTCATAAATAAACATTATTATAATTAACTTAAAATAGCTTTCAGAAAAATGGTTAAAAATAAAATTTGTTGATTTAGATATAATAATAAAAAGTTGTATTTCTGTAATTTATTTATTTTCGTATTTTTATAATTACATCTGGTAATTGTATTTTTTATTTAAGTTTATCTTAATAATGTTGATTCTTTGCTTAAGATTTAATTAAGTGCTAAAATATTTTTTTACATGCTTTTTTTAATTTTTGCGCGCTTCTGACATGCGTACATGATTATTAAACTGGTGAGGTAATCTTTCTGATGGCATCAGCACTATTTTTGAGATATACAATGACAACGCATTTACTTATATTTTCAACATGACAAGCGTTAGCTCAATCCGATTCAACGAGGTAAACATAATCAAAAACCAATAAGTAGGTAGTGAAATACCAAACTGAAATCAAAGTTAATAAATCAGTGACATATATTTTACTAACTATAAACTATTATTACAGCTGACAATTGATGGATGTCATAAGCACGAAATAGATTGATTTTATTTTAATAATCATAATGATATTCATAGTGTAGTAAAATCTAGAAATATATAATCTGTGTGAATCGATCGTGAATTTAAAAACATTTAAATATAATGGCATTTACATTTATGTTAGTAAAATTATACAATTTTTTAAGGGTCTGATTTTTTTACATGGGCCCAAATTTTGAAGTTTCGCCACCCATATGGAGGCATATTATTAGAATTGAATAGGAAGCATGCCAAATCGCCCTTAGATTGCTGCTTTGTATTATATAACATACTAAATTGCGGTTATGTGTTACGTAATAAATAAATAGTCTCGTACAATAAATGTTCAGGATGATTTCCAGATTTTCAAGACGTCGCGATTAGGGATTCTGAAGTCTCGGGTTTTTGCGATTCCCGGGACTAGAGACCCAAATTCTTAAAGTCCCGGGAATTTCCGGGACTCGAGACTTTAATTATTTTTCGTATAATCATGAAAAAAAATTATGTTAAAAAATGAACTTATTATTATTAACTTTAATTAACTTATTATTATTAATTTTAATTAATTTATTATTATTAACTTATATTATTTGTGTTATAGGTACGATAGGTGAAAATTTATTGAAACAATTTAAAAACACTTTATTCGATATTTAATTAAATTTAATTTATTACAATTTTTTTAATCGAAATATTTATATCAATATTAAGTTAAAACCTTTACTTTTGTAAGAAAAAAATTGTTTTTAAAAACACCAAGGCATTTAATGAGGAATCACATAGCCTGTTCCTGGTTTTTGTGGCAAATATTCCAGATATAGAAAAAACTCTCGCTTTCTGTAGATGTTGGCTTAATTTTAAGCAATGATTTGAATAAATGCTCTAGATTTGGAGCGCTTGATAGTTGAATCTAATATCTGAAACTCCTTTTTAAAGTTGAATTTTTTATTTCTAGTCGTTGAAATATTTTGGTGGTTCGTGTGACAGAGTTGTGTTGATTTCAAATATTTTTTTTAAAAGGAAATTAACAATAATTTCGGAAGTTAATAAAGTGGCATCTCGACGACTTAGAGCTTCAACTGCCAGTTTTATAGGAGTGAGTACTTCACAAATATTTTCCAATACGTGAATGTTCGATTCATTCTAAATTTGGCCGATGCCAAGATCAATTAATGATTTTCTAATGCAATTTCGTAACTTTCAAAATCTCTATATCATGGGTAATAAGGAATTCCACCTTGTCTTCATATCGAGACATAAACTAAGCTCGACATCAAATTCGCTCTTTACATATTTTTGTAAAATTGCACTTCGGAAAGTCTTGAGTCCCGGGTTATTAATTTTTAAATTCCCGGGACTCGAGACAGCAAAAAATCATTGAATTCTCGGGAATAAATTCCCGGGTTGTCTCGACACAGAATCCCTAGTCGCGATCCACATAACCAAAAATGCCTTTTGCCGACATACCCTTTATTATAATTTTAAATTGTATATAGAGTTTGTGGTTATACCGCGATCTCTATTTTTACTTATTTAAAATTAAAAAAAAATTAATTACTGGAAAATATTTTAAGAAAGGTGATCATTTTGCACCTACCGTTCGACCATGGAAGCTGGCTTCGTCACCATTATGTGCTTCCCGAGGGGTGTCCATTGTGTGGCTTACCATTCGGGGGATGCCCGCGAGTTCCATTTTGAGCAGCGGGGGTGACCTGCGGCGGTAGGCCAGCGCTTACATGAACATTAATTATCAACCGGTAACGGGCCGGATGGACTGCCATCGTCACAAAGTGCACTCTGCACTGCCGATGGAATATACAATAAATACGTCTAGTGTTCACAAGACAATTATCCATACGTGACCAGATTTCCCCCTTTTTAATAATTTAAAATAAAATCTTTTGGGACCCTAAACCATTTCACATGAATCTGTCCATCGTAGCCTATATCCTCTTTTTTGCACAGTTCAATTTTTTTTCTCACACATATATATTAGCAGAAATATAATTTATTATTCATGAAAAAACATCAACCCCTAAAAATAACTTTTATCAGATTTTTATAATTTAAACTGGAAGGTTCAAGCATGACTGTCTATTATGTTAAAGTTAAACATAATTTTTATACATATGTACTTGCAAAACTGTTACTGTTATTATTGATACATGATTGCCAATCTTATAGGATTTATATTTTTTGCAAATATAATCAATAATGATGAATGTGCTTGTGTAGAATTTTAAAGTAATTTATAAGATTATAAAGCATGACAAAGATATTCATGGTCTAGATCAGGTGCGACAAGTTATATTAAAAAAAAAACATTTTTTAGCATGACTTAATAAAACTAGCGAAATGAAGAAGCAAAATATACAACAAAAAAGTGTTTCATATTAAAGAAACGACTACTTTTTGTAGAAAATGTACTTTTTACAATGCAAAACTATTTAAATAAAGTAAATAAATGTTTAATTGCATTATATTTTATTACTTTAAAAATTCAATAAGCTGTAAGAAATGTGCTGTATACAAAAAAAAATATCTGAAAAAGTTCTAACTTATCAACAACAACTATTTTAAATAAATACTTATTCATTAGTAAAGGAAAGTTATATGGTAGAAAATTCAATTTCTTAATAAAGAAAATCCATTTACTGCCATTTTTTAATATTTTTTATTGACACCAACACGTTACCCGAAAATTTGCAGATATAATGTATAGTTTTGAAATCAGATATATAGTCTTATTAGACTTTAAGTTTATAACTGCATAATGAAAACTACTACACAATCTAAGAATATGCCATGTTTATGACACTTTTAGAGAGTACGCTTATTTTTTCTGTATGAAGCATACAAAGAGAAAACTAAAATAAAAAAATAGACTAGCATATTTAAAATTCCCTGCATCATAACTTCCATTGTTAAATCAGATATTGATGCACTGATATGGAAAAAATAATTACAATGTCCAAATTATATTTTTGTAATGAGACCCAAATGATCCAAAAGGTTAAACATACCTGGTCTAAATCACAAAGAATTAGTTTATAAAGACATTGATTGTAGTCATTTATTGTTGTTGTCACTTTATTAGGTCATAACTTTATGTATTTTTTCAATTATTATATATGTACTTATGTATGATTTTTTATATTTTGGAGATTTTTTTATAATCCTCTAATTTAAAAAAAGACATTATCTACACTTTTCTTTGGTTGAAATAGTAAATACTATACTGTATTTCTCAAGCGTTCTCAATAAAGTTATTGCCTATTTTATATATTCTTAAAACAAGAAAGCAATAATATATTATTTATGTACATACACATATTATATTATATTTGGCTTAAAATCTTATCATAATTATTTTTTATTGTAATAGTATGATTGATTGATTAGAATGGTTGGATATTCAAGAAATATCCAACCATTCCAATAAACATTGAAGATAAATGTTTTAGTATTTATTTATAAGTAAGAAAAAAATATGATACTAGAGTATTTTAATTAGAAATAAAGATGTACATAGATTTAATACTTGAAATGGAGACAATTTAATAAAGTACGGATTTGTAAATTTGTATAATAATATTCATAGGATAATCCGCAAAGATAAAATTGCAATATGTTTCCTCAATGTTGTGAATAAATATATTAGTCTTTATATATAATGTTTTATATGTATGTTATGATTAATTTTTTTTAGTGTTTAAACAATTAGTTATATTTTCTAAGTAAAATAATAAAATAAATACAGCTATTTACCTAATTACTGATTAATTTTGGGAAATATAAATATTTTTAAAATCTTCTATTTCAACATATGATAAGTACTTACAGTTTTTAAATAAAACTTATTTATAAATTGAATTATGTAATATAAAATAATCTACAGAATCACCCAATAATTTACTTACATATATTTAGAGCAGCAAATGTTGAGTTATAAAATCAAATAAGTTTTATATAATAGTTACAGAACAATTTGCAATCGAGAAATTTTGCTCATTGGTATGTGCATAGGTTTAATAGTAGACAAAGTGTTTCTCAGTTGTAAATTTAGCCAATCATTTTCAATATACATATTGAACTCTCTGTTTGAGAACATTATATATAGTTTATTATTTTTAGTCTACTGTTATATATAAATATAGTTGCTCTGCTAGAAAAATATTATTTTATACATAATATATAACTATCAAATTTATTTATATATAAAATAAATCAATTTTGTTTGTACAATAATTTATTTAGTAATAATAAATAGCAATATATAATATATCAATGTAAGGTTTACAATTTAAAAAAAATATAAAAGTAGAAATTTATACATTTTTTTTACATGAGAAGGAAAAATATAACTTTATCGAAAAAGGATTTTTAATTAGAAAAATTAGCAATTAAATAAACATTCTGTTTTATTAAGAGCAACAAGAAATATTTATAGTATATAAAATAAAAAAATCATGGAAATGTATGTGTATTATATTTAAACCGACATTTCACGTTAATAAGTAATATATATAAATTTCTTAAAAATCCACTTATAAACTGACATTTACCTGAAAATAAATTCATACGACTAATTAATTGTGCAGTTTTTTTATTAAAACTGTGAATTTTTAATAAAATGTCATTCCATCATATAATTATATAATTGTATATTTTTATTTTATTATTGAATAAGTGTTTTCGATTTAGTTTTCATTGTTTTCGGTTTAGTTTTTGCAATTGTTTAATCAGATTACAGTTAAAAAATATTTGAACCTAATCCAAAATAGGCATTACAATTACTTTTTAAGCCAATTTATTCCACAGATAACAATCGTACGAAACTAATCGAGCTAATTCGCCACTTTTGGGTCGCCGTGTTTCAATATCGGACACAATAGAGGACCGTAGGTAAAAATTGAACGTAGGGCGCAACCCTTTTAGTTGGGTCACATATTTCAACGGGCGATGGTCCAATAAAAGCTGGCACCCGCGGGGGTCAGCAATTACACTATTTAACCGAGTGAGTTATGTACAGGATGGCCGTAAATAAGGCGCACTTTCGAAAAACGCGACACTGCGCGTGCAAATTTATGCAAATGCAACGCATAAAAATCGCAATTCCCGACACGGCGATTTATTGTCCAAAACGGCGCGATTGGTTGCAAAAGAGGTTTAGAATCACTAATTTGTCGCAATCAATAAAAATACTAAAATATATTATATTTACATCTCAATTTCCAATCGTCACTCTTTTGTTTTTTTAAAAATATGTCTAATTCCAGGACAATAAAAAATAATCAATTAACCTATTTGTTAAACAAATTAAATTATGTCGATATATATATATATATATATATATATATATATATATATATATATATATATATATATATATATATATATATATATATATATATATATATATATATATATATATGAAGAATATACTTAATGTCTTAGAAAATGTACAATATTTTTCAAAACTATTCAGATGCTCTTTTCTTATAAATTATTCCTTAGTCTGTAAATTATGTGCTCTTAGAGGTTTTGATTTACTTAATATATTTTTATATTATTATGTTCTAATTTATTCATGTATTACTAAAAATAACAAAGTTTATATTTAGCCACATCATGCTTTATTATTACAACGGTTTTAAGAATTCCTTGCGTATTTAATCTTGGGTCCTGAATTTCGATTCAGGAAAGCGATTTTTCAAAACGTTTTGAATCTTTTCTCGCGTCGCTCTTTGTGACTGACAATATTGCGGTGACCACAAATAGGGCGGTTTTCGGGTAAAATGCAAAGTCACCCGGACAATTGATAAATTGATTCCGGATACGAAATTGAGCCCACAAAATGCGAGATGATAATGGGGACAAAAGTGTTTGGACATTCGTGATCAATATAGATCGTGTGCGGGGCACTAAGGGCAGATGCTGGGATGATGAAAATTCTATTATTGAATATTTTTTGCAATATATAATCAAACATAATATATTTTGACCTGACGTTTACGAAATTATATTTAGTGAAATATTTTTTTTATTAATATTTAAGTTTTCTTATACTAAATTTTTTACTTTTTATGCTACAAATTAATATAAAAATTAGCTACCGTTGCGACACATTTTAATTAGGCATTAAAAATTATTTAAAATATCTACTCAAATAGTCGTGTTTTCTTTGCTGCTCAGTGTTGCCATATAGTGAATTTCCAGTCCAGGTCAAAAGCAATAAAATCGTGATATCGCAATGAAAACGCTCGATTATCAAGCGTTTAAATTAATACTTTATAACATTATTACGAGTGAGAATCGAATAAAGCACATCTAAACCAAATTTTGGTCAATAGAATAGCGCAAAAAACAATTATCACTTCTCAGAAGGCTAAAATTCAAGTCAAAAGCAATAAAATCGTGCCGTCTCCATCGCAGTGGGAACGCTCGTTAACGAGCGTTCCCACTGCGATGGCGCCGACACGATTTTATTGCTTTTGACGTGAATTTTTGCCTTCTGAGAAGTGATAATTGTTTTTGCGCTCTCTTATTGACCAAAATTCGGTTTGAATATACTTTGATTAGCCCTATTATATTAAAAGTGCATAGTAATATCGGTAAGGATAGCTATCATATTTTTAAAACATAGTGTAATATCGAAATGTAGATAATCTATTGATCAATATGTGAGATACGATATCTCTCTCATATATATACATATTCTTCCGCTTATTTTTTCATTGAAAGATGAGTTGGCTTAGTTTGTTCTTTGGACTTGATCTAATAAAAGTTCTACAACTTTAATTATGAAAGTTCTTAAGTTTTAGAATTTTCATAATTAAAGACATGGAAAAAAATGTAATTTCTTTGAATGTATAAAAAACTCATAGAAAAGATTTTCAAGGAAGCCTAAATAACATTTCTTTTAATGAATAAAAAAAACTCATATAAATGATTTTCAAGGAAGCCTAAATAACATCTATAATTTTTTGACGATCTTTTGATTAAAGATTTTTATGTAAAGCTCCTATAAAAATTCGTAATCTTCCTATAAAAATTTCAGGACTAAAAAAGGGAATATCTCTATCATAATATTAAAAGAACATGATTTTAGAGAAACTAAAACTTTGTACACCTCTTCAAGATTTTTGACTCCAAAAATCCACCAAAAAAGCTTACTATTTTTGGTAATAATTTTCAGATTCTTAATTAAAACAGGCTATATATTTGTAAAAATGTATTTTATGCAAGCATAAAAAATATTTAAAATTTGTGGACTTTGTGAAATTTTTGTTTTTGTCAATTTTTCTTCAAAAAAACAAGTTCACAAATTTGCACTAATTTCTAAGGTTTTTGACCTCAAGGATTTAGCAAAATGCTAAAAAAATTGTATACCATAAATTAGTGAAAAATAATCACAAATTCACACTTTTTTTGAAGTTTTGAATTCGTTTTTAAAGCTAAAAATTAGTAGACTTTCTATATTATTTCCTAAAAATATAATAAAGCACAAATTCACATATTTTTTATGGTTTTTACCTTAAAAATTCTTTAGAAAAGCTAAAATGATAAAAGTAAATATAATACATATCCGTTTTCGTCAAAAATATTTCGATTAACGACTGACTGCAAAATATTTTTTATTTATTCAAAATTAGTTTAACAAATAAAATGAAAAGTTTAGAGAGCTCGGTATCAGGGCATTGAAAAATGTAGAAATACCTGAAATTATTTTTCAGAACGAGTCGAGACAGAAAGTGTATGTTAAATATAAATCATAAAATAAATATTTCACTTATTAAATAAAGACTAAAGTAAAAAATCCACACTAATGATAAAAATTCTGCATTCACGTAAAGCTTTCCAAGAAAGCTTGGAGTGCACGCGAGGAATGCTAAATTGAAAAATAGATTGGAGCTTTTTATTTAGCTCAGTGGCGTGCGCGCATTACATACACATATATAATAAAGTTTCATTGAAAAATAAAATAAAATATAGCGCTAGCGATCCGACAAGCCGATCATTGAAAAAGAAGCTTGGCGAGAATAAAAAATACGGAATTTAATAATTAAAAAGCAAAACACATGAGGTCAGCCGGTCATATGGGGAAATATTTTTACAGGCACAAAGAGCATCGGTCGGCCGAAGGGCTTTTCGAAAAGTATTTTCATTACAGGGCGCCGCGTTTAAAGGTCGCTTTGAAGTCGTTCCGCAATATTTAATTAACCCGTTTAATTTATTTCCGGCCGCATAACTCGACGTGCGACGCAAACGCGAAACGTATTAAAACGCGCAAATGCGACCAACACACCCACGAGCTTTATGTCCCAGCGACCACTATGGACCATTTGAATATTTCAATGGTGTTCAAAAGGTGGGTCGAACTGCCCTCGTTACCCCCCTTTCCTCTAAAACATTGCTTTGATAAAACATTCAATTGCAAAATATGAAAAATCGTCAATGGTACGGTTAATAGAAATATGATTTTGATTGAAGCCTTTTATACAATAATTTTCCGGTAGATTAAATATATATGTAATGTATATGAAAAAACTTATATTACCTCTGCCTGTTTGCGTTATAACTATACCTAGGAAAAAAGCCTTGTTGCACTCTTTTTTTCAATCAGAGTATTTCCTTTTTTATCCTCAAAAATTCTACCTGAGCGGTAAAAATATTTTTTCGATTTCTGTTTAATTTTAATGCATATATAATAGCAAACTGTTTATCAGTTTATCAAATAACTCTTGACATGACTCCCTCAATAATATAAATTCACTTCCCCCGAATTATGCACATATACACATCCCGCGGCCCACATTTCGACAACCGCCGCAGGCATATATCGCGTTGAATTAGTGCACGGCGCCTATTAGCAGTGTTATTTGCGGCAACTTTTATTACAATGTATGTCACCGAATAGCTTTGTAATCCCGATGTAATTAATGGACTATTTATGTTTATGAGGTGAGACCACCCACTATGGCCGATATGGGGGGCGTGGGGTAAGTTATTTTATTTTTTCCAACCCCCTCGCACACGACAAATTGGATTTTCCTCCGGGCAGATAGTGTGTCGGATAATGTGCGATTTCCAAAGGGTAAACAAAGGACGTGCATTGATCGGGTGCGTCCCTTTAATTCTCGGCCACCCCTTACAATTCGAAAGATTCGGGGGTGATTTTGCGATTTTATTTCATTTAAATTGCGGCAGAATTAGGTTTAAATACAGATAAATTCCTTTTGTCGTGCTTGGATTTGTGTCAACGGTGGGTCGGTGTAAACCTTTAAAATATAATGTGTTTGTATGTATATATATATATATATATATATATATATATATATATATATATATATATATATATATATATATATATATATATATATATATATATATATATATATATATATATATATATATATATATATATATATATATATATATATATATATATATATATATATATATATATATATATATATATATATATATATATATATATATATATATATATATATATATATATATATATATATATATATATATATATATATATATATATATATATATATATATATATATATATATATATATATATATATATATATATATATATATATATATATATATATATATATATATATATATATATATATATATATATATATATATATATATATATATATATATATATATATATATATATATATATATATATATATATATATATATATATATATATATATATATATATATATATATATATATATATATATATATATATGTATATATATATATATATATATATATATATATATATATATATATATATATATGGGAAATGATATGGGAGCAAATATTTTTACATATAATAAAAAAATCATTCTAAATTTACTTATAGACCTAAGTTATGTTTGTAATTTTAATTTAAATTACCTGAAAGTACAGTTTCAGTAAAATATGTAAAAATAGTAATTAATTTTCTACATTTATATAAAAAAATGTGCAATAAAATATTTTATTTTTTTTGTGGAAAACAAATAAGAAAAGAGATTTAAACAGGATATATTTTCTGCATAACAGTCAGATGATAGACACGGAAAAAAAACAGAACGACCAACCTTACAATATGTAAGCTTTAATGTATAATATAATATACTATATAAAGTGTTGATCGTACTGACCCAATACCTAGCATATAATATTTCAAAAAACAATAGAATAAACAAAAGAGTTTTTTTTTTATTTATTTTAATGTGCATTGTTTTATTCGTTCAGTATCTATCGAAATTTAAATCGTAACGGTAAAATTAAATTCAAAGATTTTCTTTTGAGTAAGGCTAAAGGATAGATGCAGAATTCAGTGAAATCTATCAATTCTGAAAACATTTCACCGGTTTCTACTATATCTTTCCGTGCCAGTGTTGTCGATTTACTAGAAAGGCTTTCGGATAAGCTAAAAAATCATCAGCCATTAAAAATAAAAAGTGTAGTGTTTGTCCTGCACATGGAATAATGAAAGATACAACATACATGTGCAGAATTTGTGAAATTCCTCTTGTGCCTAGTGTTTTTATATGTGTCACTAAAAAAAGAAATATCGTAATAGTGTAAATAATAAAAATAAGTGTAAATAAGGATATAGTGTTGTGTAGTGTATTTATGAAAATAAATGTGTCTGTGTCAGTGTACGCAGAAAATGGTCGCCGAAAAATTTGGTGAGTGCAAATCATATTATATTATAAATAGTTTATACAAAAAATTATAGAAGCATTTAAACATACATATTATTAAATTATAAATAACTGGTTTGTAACCATTGCAACCATTTTAAATTTACATAAAATATTAGGTATGAAAAAAACATATTTATTCGTTCATGATTTTATTCTTTAGAGCAGCGTTTCCCAACCTTTTTTGGCTCGCGTACCACTTGGTCACATCACGCTTAATTGTACCACTTCTTAAAAATGATTGTATTTCGAGAAATTTGTTATTCTATTCGCATTATAAATTTTATAAGGTGACTATATTTCCCAGAACTCAATTTTTTTGAGTTTTCAAAAAATACCATAGGCTTTATTTTTTCTAAAAACAATGAGACATTGAAACTTTACATATCACAATGTTTTTTTTTAAATAAAAGGTGCCGAAGCTCATTTCTTGTCGAAATTCAAAACCAAGAAATTTAAGGAAGTATTTTTTTACCAACTAATTTTTATTAAAAAAATTACATAGAATTATATTAAATTATTTGTATTAAAAAAATGAAATGCGCCACAGGCAATTTTTTTCCATTAATTACCGATATTAATAGAAAATATTTGTGTATAAAATTAATTAAACACGGTAAATGTAAAAAAAAATCTGATAAAAACGAGACAATTTACACTTTCATTTTTATAAATTTACAGTAGCGCCGCAGGCGAAATTTTTTTTATATAATAATATTAATGAAATTTTATTTAAAAATATTTTTATTACCGAAATTTTCTATTTATTATCGGAAATAATAGTTATGAAAGTGTTGCTTAAGATTATAATACATTGTTATCAAGTTATAAGTTTAATTTTTAAACAAATTTTACGAAAATATAAGCACAATAATACAAGGAAAATAAATTTAATGCGATCCTTGTGCTTGTTTCGAAGAACATAATTTTTTGAAATTTGGTTCAAAAGATGTGAGATATACCCTTAAATCTACACCCGCGTCCAATTTGCTTCGATGCTTATTTTTTTAAAAAGCTGTTTCTACTAATTCCATACTAGTGAACGGTAATAAGAATTTGAGAGCTTTTTCAGAAAGTTCTTCATATTCTTTATCGATGTTTAACCAAAAATTAATTTGACTGTTTCGTTCGAATTTTACTTGTATAGTTTTGTCACTTAATAAGTCTATTAAATTTTCTTTATCTTTTATTGATAACGATGAAGCTTTTTCTAAATTTTCTGCATAGAAGGGGTTTGAAATCCAATTATTATCTTTGTTTTCGAGATTTGGAAAATACTCCATGAAAGACGATTTTAATCCTGTTAAATGAACTATTATATATTCTCGTAAATCTTGAGACAAGCTAACCTTATTTTCAACCAAAAAAGTATGTAGAGTTTCGAATACTTCCGGTTGATTGTTTTCAATACACTGTTTCCAAACATCTAATTTCTTAACCATACTTTTAATTTTATCATTAACATTAAAGATCGTCATCGAGCTTTTCTGAAAAATTACATTTAGGAAAAATACAATAGTTTAAATGATATTTTTATGACTGATTTTTTTACTTTTTAAGTCCGCCATTACTGATTATTTTTCGCGTACCACCAACTATCCACTCGCGTACTACCGATGGTACGCGTACCATAGGTTGGGAGCCGCTGCTTTAGAGTATATTTTAAGCGCAATAATATTTTTTTTTTAATTTTATTTAATGACGGTAATAAACTAATAGGACAATAATTTATCCAAATTGTAGTTTTCTTCCCTGATTCTTTAATCCGTGAATCATGGTTTTCAAATGGTGAGGAAATATCAAAATAACAAACACCCGGTAAAAATGTTCGTAAGTTAATGGATGCAATTTTTTAAAAGTTCTATGATTACCATGTTATGTAATTTATTTACATATACCGTAACGTTTTTAATTTTAAATTTTGCAATTATATACAGAATTTTACGTTTAAAAGCTTTTTTAGTTGATGTACTATCAACTGCGGATGTTTCGATATATTTTGATTTGATTGATTTTATGTTTACCTAGCCAAACAGTTTTGATTCTGAAATTTACTTCCGTTCAAGGAGTGTAACATAAAATATTATTTTTTATATGAAATATATAATTAAATTCAATTATTTCATAAAAAAATTTTACGTGCCCCAAAAAAGCGACGACTCATTGCATTGCGGCGCAATGAGATAAGACGTCTCTTTTTACAAAAAATTGAAATAAAATATAAATAATTTTTTTATTTGATATTATGTAGAAATAGTAAACTATTATTTCTCTTTATCATATAGAGCCAAACTTGATGGTATATCAGTATTTTTATCAGCAGGCCACTAAACAATGTTCTTTCAAAACTCATACATGAGTCTACAGTTAAGCTGTTAATTTAAAGTAAAAACTTTATTAGACTTATGTAAGTATTTTTATAACTACATAATAAAAATACCCCGCACTCTAAGAATATGCCCTGTTAATGACCTCTGATTTGAAAAGTACGTATATTTTATTTCATATGAAGAAAACAAAAAGTAAAATTGTAGCAAAAAATATAGAATTTTTCACCATCAATTGATGTAAAAATTCAATGATGCATAGCTTTTTTAAAAATTACTTCAATTCAGGAGTGTATGGGGGTGTTTTTTTAAATGTATTTAAAAATTAAATTATTACTTAATTTTCATCTACATGTACTGATATTTTTTATTTATTTTTAATTAATTAAAAATATATACACCCAAGCTCTGCTTCCACTTTCAACGTTACAAGTGCTGCTTTATTACGTGCAGTTCATCGCTTGTTTGCCAACTTGAATTCGTGGCAATAATTTTACATCGAAAGCTCATATCAATGTTTGCAGACTACTTCTAGTGCTATGCAGTTTTGAATGAAAATTCCCGGTGAAATTTCTACGTAGGATGTTTGCACATAAACTGAAAACCTTTTTAATCCGCGGTCAAACATTGAAATCACCCCTAGCTCGTTTGCGCTAAACTTAATTATGGGTAATTCCTTCAACGTGACAATGCTAATCCCTACCGAATTTATTTCATGGACCATTCCATCCCAAAATGGCGCCAATGAATGGTCATAAAATTAATTTGAAATGCATCCGGGGAGACATTTGCCACTAATCCGCGATGCGTTCGCTAACAGTGCGCAGATTTATTAATGCTGTGCTAATATCGAAACGAAGCACATGTGCATAATCCACGATAATCTCTCATGGGATACTTTTCTGATAATATGTACTAAATTACACTATACAAAAATATATTGCCAAGATAACACTTAATTTATATTGATTTTTTTTTGTCACTTTGATTATTTTTGTTTTTCAATTATTTTTCTACTACATTTTTGCAACTGAAATTTGAATCAAATAATGCATACCATAGAGCGAAACTATGATTCTAAAGCCTCATGACAAAAATAGCATTTTATATTTTTTTTACCATCGTAATATAATTTTTTTAATAAATAATAATAGGTACGAGTTAATTCTTTCTGTGCTACAAATAAATATAAAAATTAGCCAACATTGCGACATATTTTCTGAAATCATATTTTATGCAAAATATATTATTTAGGCATTAAAAATTATTTAAAATATCTACTCAAATAGTCGTGTTTTCTTTGCTGCTCAGTGTTGCTATATAGTGAATTTCCAGTCCATTCAAAAGCAATAAAATCGTTCTCGATTATCAAGCGTTTTTATTAGGAATTTTTATAACAACATTATGAGTGAGAATCAAATAAAGCACATCTAAACCGAATTTTGATTAATAGGATAGCACAAAAAACAATTATCCCTTCTCAGAAGTCAAAAATCCACGTCAAAAGCAATAAAATCGTGCCGACGCCGTCGCAGTGGGAACGCTCGTTACCGAGCGTTCCCACTGCGACGGCGCCGACACGATTTTATTACTTTTGACGTGAATTTTTGACTTCTGAGAAGTGATAATTGTTTTTTGCGCTCTCCTATTAACCGAAATTCGGTTTAAATATACTTTGATCAGCCCTTTTATATTAGAAGTGCATAATAATATCGGTAAATCACATTTTTAAAACAGTCATTATTTGTGGTCATTTATGCTATGATTTTTACTAGAGTCGGGTCCCGGGAATTTATCCCCTCTACCCCCCTCCTACTAGTAAGTTTGATTAATATATATATTATGTATTTTTTATATAATTTATATTCGTAATACATATTTTAAACAACAGCCAATCAACCATCATTTAATTTAATCGATTAATTTCTCACTGAACTATTACGTGAGCGATGTTGTCTAGACACATATTATGTACTTTTTTCACATACAACGTTGAAATTAAAATTGTATCGTTACAGTTTAAAATGGTGCACTTCGGAACAGAGGCTGTACGTTGGAATTGCAATGCGGCGCAGGTTTATGAGCGAGTGCATTAATCATTGTGTATGCAATCCCCCTTTCGCATGCAACTACTTCCGTCCGAGTTCACTTTTATTACGCCGGCTATATAGCCAACGCCTTATTGCACTACTAAACTTCCGATCGGTCGCGCACTTAAACTTTTGTAAAGTACGTGACCGACCGGAAGCTGGAAGACCAGCCAAATTGGGAGATGGGCTCTGAGGCGTGCCCTTGTTATGCTGAAAATGGTTTAAAGTTTTGTTGAGTTGCTCACAGAAATGACTAGTTAACAGTCTACATCCTAGTCACTAACTTGTCACTACTTTCTTCACCTATATAATATTTTTTATATTAAAAAAATAATGGGGGTCGATTTGAGTTGGCTATTCTGGAGCTAGTCGCGAGAGCAACACTTTGGTTGACGACGTGCTAGAACAACAAATTATTTTTATATCAGATTCATTGCCAACTTGACGACCACCCATTTGCTAAATAAAATGTTTAGTTTAAATTAAGGCGTATTGCGAAATAAAGTATGCCTTTATTTTATTAATGAGTATTTGTCACAAAAAATTGAAGATTACTATTCTCAATATCGTTTGATTTTAATATGTCTCTAATTTTATTGTAATAAACTGAGTCGATATTTTATGCCTCCCCAAAGCCAATGTTTAATATACAGGTGTTTGTTAAAAACTACATATTGTGATTAATTATTTATTACCTCTGAAAAATAATATTGTTCTAAGCCGTTTTAATTATTCATGTATTGCTTATTTTCCTGATGGTATAAGTTCTCTGAAAAGGCCCAACTTAACTTCGAAAGTCTGAATATTAAACGGTTTTGTCAAAGACAGTATTATGGCCGAGGAAAGATCAAAAAACTTTCTGCTTGTCGACTTCCACATTTTAAATTACAATTATTTAGGTATGTGCATAAAAAATAGTTACACGTTCTTTTTATAATAATAGGTTTTTGAGTAGTGCTAGAATTAACCTCGCAAATTACACTAAATCCGAAGTAAATGGTTTTTGATAAGGCCGAATTCCTTTAATATTGACACACAATACATATTTTTTATTAATTTTCTATTTACAATATATCAGTTAATGATTATAAGTGAATTTTTTTATTATGACAATACAAATATTAATAGTACTTTTTTTTCTCTTTTAAATATAAATATATTTTTATGTGCATTTTAAGCAACAATTGCATAGAAATTTACTCATTGCGTTATATGATTATGCTTAGTGCTTATTATTTCTATGTTTTTCTCATTTCTCGAAAAATGTTAAATTTATCCAAATTTTAGTTTCTTGAAATATTTGGACGTATCAAAAATATGTGTAATATACAGTTAGCATAAAATTTATTACAATATATATCTTTGTACATAAAAAATATTTTTTATTTGCAACAATTTGTGTCAAAATTTATGCATATAAATTATATTAGAATTATTATTAAATAAATGAAACTGTGCGAAAAACGATACAACGTTTATAGAAAGCATAAAGGTAGCTAATTATAATAATAATAAGTTATTTTCAATTCTTAATTATTCCAAATTAAATTTAAGTCTGACTAAAATATTAAATGTATGTTCAATAAACATATTAAATTTTTTTATGAATTTCATCACTAATTCAATTCAGCCAACGAAGCAATTATTGCAAAAAAATCAATAAAGTCAGTGATTTTGTTAACCGGAAAATATTTGAGAAAGTTGAAACAAAATTTTTATTTATCGTAATTCCTAGAGTCGGTCATAAAACTTATTAAATTATAAATTACATGTTTCTGACTTTTAGCCATTATCATGTTTATAAGCAGCCGAAATTACAATAATAAATGACTTGTTTTGAATACAGCTGTGAGCCTTTAAGATTAAAAATTACAGTGGTTGTAAATAATTTCAAACATATTCGTGCAAATTTAATTTTTGACAAAAAGCATTTTGTGCGAATTTTCTAAAAACTTTCTTAAGAAATGATATAATATAGTAAATAATATAGTATAAATATATAAAACATAATTTTGCACTTTACTCAAAAAATTCTCGATAAAAAAACACTAGTTATGGTGATGGTAAGGTGCATCCTCTAGGCCAGGGGTCGGCAAACTACGGTCTGTGCCCGCTGCTTATTTTAATCCAGCCGTAGGCTAAGATTAAATATATTATATTTTTAAAACTTCTAAATTTTTAAAATTTGCACCATAACATTAAACAAATAACTTTAAAGACAATGAATTGAAGGATATGGCCGTATGTGGTGCTCCTATTGTTTCGTAGTCCACATTTTTAATTCGACAGCATCTTTAATGTCCCATGTTACGCTTTTTGCGATATTTAATTTTCATTTAATTGTTTCTAACCCCAAGAAATATTAGACTAGTGGCCTTCAAATATCGTGATTTTAAATCAGAGTAGAATGTGAATTATTTATCTATCAAAGTAGATAACAAAGCATTATTTTTTTATTCGATGACCTTATATCTGTAGTAAAAGAATATAATATACGTCATCGTTTCTAAAACTAAGCACTTGACACGATATAAAAAACTCGCAAAAAAGCAGCGATAATATTTTTTTTCCCACTACAATCAATTTTTTTCGCAAAAGAAAATAAAATAAAATAGGGCTATAATTAAAATCAGTTCATGTGTATTTTTTTAGTGATAGCCATTTACCAATGATGAATTACTTAAGTCATATTTGATTGTTGCAGCCTAAGAAATATGTCCGGGAAAATATATGTTTTCAATCTATCATTCTTTCGGTAAGAACAGTTGCTAGAAAAGTTTAGCACATTGTGCGTTACATCAATAGGCAATTAAATAGTAATGCAGTCTTTTTATCGGTCCCATCTAGTGGTGTCTCAATTTTTTTTTCTACACCTGACTTTCTTGAAAAATCCAGATTTTTCAATTGCTTTCACAATAACTTTGTAACATTACTGTAATATGATCGAAAACATGATTGACCTACATAATGTTCTTATATACGTACATATGTTGTATATTTCCATAAATTATACTTAAAAATATATATTATTAACATGGATTTTTTTATCATTTGACATTCGTTGCACTCTTTTGTATTTGCTATCTTTAGTATAACATACAACGCAGATATTGCGTTTAAGCATTTGAGTAAAATAAATAATAGTACAAATAGTTGTTATTTAGTATTTCGTCAGTATTTTTAGCAATTATTAAATTTTCAACTTCTTCTTTCACAATACAGTATGTGGGCTTGTAAAGACAGATATTTTATGATACATATTAAGCTTCGAATATTGTTGTACATTTAAATAATGACAATGATTTCTCAAAAATCAAAGCTTCTTACTCAGAACCAATTACGATATTACAAATATGGTTCACCAAAAATATATTAAAATAAGCAATATTAATATAGAGAGTACCATGAATATTAATTCTGTTACAGTGGTATCAAATTGATTTGCCCTTTATTGAGTAAAAACGATTTATAATGAACGGATATATGTCATAATTATCGTTTAAGATCTGTACATCAAATCCGCAATGAATCAACAACGAGTCTTTTTGTTCAATTAGTTTTTTATTTACAACAACGCGTGACTATTTCTGAATCGCTCGTTGACTCTTGACTCTAGGATAGTATTCGTACGTCGATCATTGCACAAAGGCGTTTATTATCAATTTCTATGTCATCATGTGTCATACTATTTTTTCACAAATGCTTAAATTTGAACAGCTAAATGGCTTATGATTTATTTTGATTTGCGTTGTCGATTCGAAAATGGCAACGCGAGGTGAGGTCAGAGTACGCTTCAAGAAATCAATAGGCCTTTCATTCGATTTTATTAACAATTTTAATAAGCACGTTGTAAAAGTATATAATATCACTGGAGACTAGACACATTCGCATAGAGTCTAGACAAGATCGGTCATCGAGACGAATATGATAATAAAATAAAATCAACTAAGTTCGTTTTATGCGTCTAGCTCTCTATAAATGTGAAGAAATAATTTTTCGTTTATCTTAATAAACTATATTTTTGTTTGATCTGATAAGAGATAAAATATATTGCTTACCTAATTAAAGATATAGTATTTTTTTATTTGTTTGAGTAATTTATAGAATTATATTGAGTAGCTTATCTACTGTTACTTATTATATAATATATACGCTGAAACTGTAGGTATTTTAACGATTTACTTTTTCTTCTTACAGTATGCGAATGTTTATGGAAATAAAATGCTTTTATCGTAGCTTTTTTAATGTAAACTTTTAATGGGTATTATTAAACGAAAATATGTCAAAATTTCTGCTTAAATGCAGTCTTCACCGAATTCGCATACGCTTTCATTCAAAGTTAGGCAAAAGTTCACCGTCGGTTAAGTGACAGCCGTGTTTTGAGGGCGGAAAGTTTCTCCGGCGTTTGAGGATTGCGGAAACTTGTGTTTGATATTGTTTTAAAATGGCCTAAGTTTAGTCGGGCACCGCATTGCCGATACAATCGCATCTCGTTGCATGCAAATTTCTTATTCTGCGCAATTCGAATGCAATAATGGTCTTTTGCTCGATTTATCGGCGTTACGTACCGAACGTTTGCACTAGTTTTGCATGGCGAACAACAACAATAACTACATAAATACAACGAGTAAATAAATGTGTAAATTTGTAAGTTTGGGCATTGCGAATGACATATCAACGTATACATACTTGGTGTACAGATCCAGCTCGTCTTCGTTTTAAATTCTTACATAAAATCAGTAAAAATCGTAAGCATATAAAAAACTCTTAACTTCAAAACTCAAATAAACGGACATATGTTTGTATACTAATTAAATATGATAGTTAGAATGCATGCATAACACAGTACATTAATTTTGCCACAAATATAAACTGAATACAGAATTTCTTAAACATAGACTTGGATACCAAAAGAGCTCCAATGGTTCACATAACCCTACAGATCACAAATACTTAATAAATTAATACGCTGATTAAAGCGTATAAATATGTTATAATTAGGCTAATATATACACTGTATCTGATTTGCGACAAACTATTGTGAACACAGAGTATATATTAAACTAGCTGCGGTACCTCACAACAGTGAGGGATGCGACAGCTAGTATATTAAAATTATGTATATAAAACTGTGTTTTGTTTCTTAGATCATAGTTTTTTTTTCTGGAAAATTAATTTTTCAAGTCAAATATTCTTGTAATGTGATTATGGTGTGGTATAGTTACTATTTACTACTCCGTATACAAGTGAGATTATCTTTTTAGTAACGCTCGTTTTCTCATGTACGCACGCGGCGCGTCGTAACCATTCAAGAGCAATTTTTCACAGCCTCCCGAATCCTGGGATCGGAATGCTATGGGAAGGGAGCATTTCTTTTCTCAGTCATCCAGGTGCGTTGTTTTCGAGAGCGTTGGCGTTCCTCGGACATTCTTCTCGACACGTGAAGAATTAACTTTGTCACCAAAGCCGAAACACGTCAACGGCCGTCTTTTGTCACGGGTCAAAGGGGGACTTAGACGAATCGCAGTCTCTTTTTCTCTATAGATACCTACAGAGTGTACTATAATTACGAGAAGAAAAATAAGTATATATAAATTCTACGGAGACATTTTATACCGCTTTATAATCGCGTCTCATGAACTGACTTTCAATACCGTATTTCAAAAGTCATTTGAGGAAGGCAGTTAAGACATTTGTAACCCCTTGGAATTTGGCCAGATAAATAAATGTAATTTTATTAAATACTATGAATCTTAATGAAAATATTTAAAAAAAACTGAAATGACATCCCTGAGTTTTAACCACATTTTCTCGGGTTATCTCTCAAAGAAAATCTAAAAAAATAGTCTGGAATCTATCCCAAATTTTTTTGAAACATAGTTTTTTAGTAAAATTATATTAGTAGATATATATTTTTACCAGTGAAAATATAATTTATCTGGCAGGTGCTAGTAAAATTATATGATTTCAACTTTTCCATACGTATTAATATATACGTTTACATACTTAGAATTATTTATTTATCTGCAATGTACAATTGTTACAGAAAATGTATTATATATGTTATATTTTCACTAATAAAGTCCAAATACATTTTCACCAGTAGATTTAAATTTCTACTAGCGAAAAATTAATTTAACTGAAAGGCGCTTATGAAATTATATGCTTTTCTAAAACTTTTCTGATCATTAAATTTAGGTATTTGGTCGCAAAGACTCAAACACATATTTTTTTTATAAACCGCTATCTCACTGCTGATGCTTATTTTATTAAGCAGCGCAATTTTTTTCGAATTATGTGCGTGAAAAAGATATGTAAATCAATTTTACTATAAAAAAATCAGACAGTAGTCGTCAAATTAATGGCTAACCCTAATTTTTTAATTACACGCCTGCAGAAAAAATAAAAAAATCGTTTCAAATTATTATTTTTTGTCTATTATATCTACACTATATTTGCGTTAACACAGTCAGTTCGAGAGCTATCCATTAAAGAGATAGCAAAGTTGGGTTTACGCCCCTATTATTAGTCCCTACATTTATAGTTTTTTTTTATATAAATGTGTTCAAAAAAAATAAACCTAAGTAATGATAAGTATATCAAATTTAAATCAGTATCATGTGCTTTGGAGCTTGTAATAGGGGCGTAAACCTAAACTTGCCATCTCTTTCTAAAATATAAATAATGATTAAATAGATAGCTCTCGAACTGACTGTGTTAACGCAAATAGAGTATAGGTATATTTCGATATAAAAATACATATTTTTAAATAAATTTGATTGTATATATATTAATATCAATTTAAATTGATTTTTGTGTTTGAATTATGGTCTTGAATTAAGGTTGTCTCAAATGTACATATTGATTTATATAGATTTTCAGATGCTAATTACTGCAAAAATACTGAAAAACGTACAGTTTCTTCACCAATCAAACTTCTAATTTTGACATTTAGTAGAATGAAAAGTACAGTGAAACCGTTTTTATGTACAAATCAATACATATATATTATGTAAAATGGATAACATTTTTAGAATCAGCACTAAAAATTGCATAAATATCAGCTAACAAAACTTTTTGGCAAGCCTGTGTTATGCTTTGAATAGGCTATTGTAATAAATATTGTGTTTAAAGAGTTTTTGAAAAGTCATATAGTTGAAGGTGGTAGTTAAATCAGAATCACGCACATTAATTTAAAAGCTAGCAAAACAGTTAAGCGTTAGTTTATATATGGTTCTTGACTATATAGATAAAATGCTTGATAAATAGGTGCCGCATGAATTTATTAAAAATAAAAAATGGGCAATACCAACTTTATTATAGGCTCACTTTACGAAGCTTTAACGATTTTTTTTATAAATCTATTGTTTATGAGTGGAAATAACTTTTTTTAAAGAATTTTTAATACTTAATGAATTTAATAATTTTTAATAGTATATATACATATATATACTTATTAAATTTAATAGTTTTAAATAATACTAAAGCTAGATTTTATCTAATCATTACAATATTTATACGTCGATAGCACATCAACATCAAGGCACCAATCTATACAATGTGGACAATTTTTAAGGAACGAATAAATGTGATTTTATTGTCGTTTAGATTATATGTTTCATAAAACATTTTTTTCTTTCGTTTGTAAAGTTATTAATAAAATTCGCTGCTAGAGAGTTGCTTTATATAATTTATGAAACACCCAGTAGGACATATCCACTAACAAATGTGTGTGGCTTAGAGATGAAAACGGACGGTTGCATTATTTAAAAAACCCGGTTCGAATTAATACTTGAGCGTGTGTGTTATGTTTAACGGCGGCCATTACCGAGTTTTTATTGCCGTGTCAAGTGAGCAATCTCTCACGGCCGCTCGTTGTTAAAATGTACGAAATTTGTTTAGAGCGAAAATAAACCCATTGAGCAGCAGTAAAAACGGCCCTGGTGTGTGAAAAGCGTCGTTTGTCACGAAAACGTGATGAGTCGATTTTTTTAATCTCGCTGTTTGAGCAACAGGTGCACGAGGATCGTGAGCTGTCGATGAATTTTAATTATTATGAAAAAACTATAGTGACGTTTTGTCATAAAGACAAGTTCCAATATCAAATATACTGACGACATAAAATTAAAGATTTCGTTTTGAGCTTTAATATTTTAATTAACAGTATAGTGAAAAAATAATTGTTCAATCAATAATCATTAAATCAGATTTATTGGGTATTTAAATAATTTGTAAGGAAAATAGGACAATGTAGATGCAAAAGATTTCTGACAAATTAACAGATAAATAGTAAATGCAAAGGATCATAGTAGATAAAATCAGTTCCGACTCCCATAAGATGCATCTATAAACTCCCATCGTATAGTTTAATAACTAAAAGTACGTATGTATGAACTTACATATGCAATTTACATTTTATCGTCATTAAATCGCCGTTGAAAGGTTCAAAGAAAACTAGGCTATGAAGCTCTAGCATTCAATGCTCATAGGTACGTAGAATATAACATGCTTGTATTTTTTTATTTTAATACATTCAGCAACATCTTTTCATGAGTAAGAATTGAAAACTCTCGCGTATGCAAGCAAACATGTCCCTGTTTTCATTGCGCGACTGTCAAAGCGCAGATAGTGCAAAAATGCAGCAAGCAGTTCTGTAGTAATAAATTTTCAGTTTGCTAAAGTCGAACGTAAAACTTTACGGAAGAGCAACTCGAGATTATGTCCGAACAAAGGACAATAAATAATTTATGAAACAGACAAAAAGACACTGAAAAAAATAATTTAATCCTGCTTTATCAAAATTTTTTGATGCATATTTAGATTCCGTAGTTTTTATCTGTCTGTATCCAAGCAGACATAATAAAAACTTATGTAATTTATACTGTACAATTTATTGAATTTTAAATTTATAGCATTTTATATATGACATTATTAATGTAAAGTACATGAGTGCAAAAATCGAATATGTTTTATATAATCGCTTGATTATTCTTCAAATCTCTACTAATATAAAATTCAAGGTAAAATATTGTCTATTTTTTATAACGCAAAAGTATGTGATATCATTTTTTATGGTACTAGTTATTGTATAAATAAAATATAAGGCAACGTGATACATTCTAAGAAAAATATTATTTTTAGAAATATGCGATCTTTTTTTCATCAAAATATTATATCGATGCATTCCAAAGGCATGTGTCTGGTTTGATTTGCCTTTTGGATCCAAGCCGCCCATTTTTTCTGCGCCTTCAATAGAAATCGATTTCGCGTCTGCCAGCAAATAAAAAGCGATTCGTCGAAGCTATTGTCGATGTCAAAACACGCGAGACTGTCAAGTTTACGATTGCCGGCCACCGTTTCTTGCAGACATATCGAACTCATATTCATTGACAATGGGTAATTGCCATAACATCTCGGGCGATGCGTGGCCGTGCATATTCATTGGGGGCGCATTTTATTGTGCTTCGGAGGAATGTTGACCACAAAATAAATAAAAAAACACTGCTATACCTCACCGGCGAAAGCGTGATAAAATGGACAACTTTTATTTTTGTTAAATTATTTTAATCATCAGATTTCTAAGCAATCTTGTGACTTATGCAAATATACCTTAAAGTATAATAATAAGTTGCGGTAATATTTCTAAATTTTAAATAGGTATATTGAAGGATTATTCAATGGGCAACGCTGTTTATTTATTTGTATTATATATTTACATACAGGCGGCCCTCGACTTTCGCACATAATTGGTTCCTGAAAATGTGTGCGAATGTTGAATGTACGAAAGTCGAGGGAAGTAAAAAAATTGAAATTGTGTGTATTTTAAAATATTTATTTATCAAGTAAATATAATAAATTTAAGAGGCGTTTAAAATACACGTTTATGTGGGGTTTGCGGGTGTTTTCTTTGAAAAGTTATCAAGAGTTAACTGTTTTCCACTATTCTGTTTCTTTTCTTTATATAGTATTTTATAACATGCTGTTTTTATTGATCGCCCCACGCACTTGAGATATGCTTTTTCCATTGGGATCACAATCTTCCATAATATTTAAAAATTTGTCATGGTGCGTGAAGGCTTCATTCATATTTTTCATTGTTAAAGAGTTTTCCAAAATAAACCTGTCTCATCTACATTAAATATTTGGCTAGAGGAATATTCTACATCTTCAATAATTTTGCATAATTAGGAAATAAATTCTTTTGCAGAATCTTTATCCGCATCAACCGGTTCTCCAGTAAATTTAATATTATGAAAAGAATACCTCATTTTAAAATTGTAAAACCAACCGTTACTTGCTTGAAAAACCGTGTTAAAATATTTTTTTAATCTATCCTTCCAATATTTGTGCAAACTAATAGCTTTTGTTTGAATAATTGAAATACTCAGAGGGATATCTTTTTGATGTTGGTCATCGATCAACGATGACAAAGATTTTCCATTTTATCCATGTTTTTTTTTGCTGTGTTTCTTTGGAGACATATCATTAAAGATTGTGGAAATATATCTTTATTTTCCACAATTTTTAAAGTATTCTTTAATTATATTTTTATTTTGCAAAATTGAACATATCGTAGACCTGTTTGTATCATACGAACGTTCGATTGAAGCAAAAGATTCACCGCTATCAGAACGTTTTTTAAAAAAAAATTAAATTAAAAAAAAAATGTTTTTTTTTTAAATGTACTAAATAGCAAATTGTGCGAAAGTCGAGGGCCGCCTGTATACATATATATGCGTAGGAATAATTGTGTAGTTTAAAAATTTAAATCCATAATTTAGTTGTAAGAATGATCTTTAAGGCCAAGAAAAAAGGTTGATTGATAAATAGCACGCGGTCCGAATCGGCGCTATCCTTTTCTGACCGCTTAATAATTGTTTATATGCGGCTCTTAACTTTGATTTCGCTGCCCTAAAAAGCCAATTTATGACTTTTAATTACAATATAAGATAATCCAAATATTTAGATACCCACGATAGACCAGTGGTATAGTTGGTGATCAATACTTAAAAATCTCATATGAACCCAGTGTTTTTCAATTTAAGACGTATCTGGGAGATCTAAGTTAGTAATATTATATAAATAAAATTTCAATTAATCATTACAGATAAGCTACCTAGCTTTTCTTATATCACAGTATATTGTATTGATAAATTGCTTAATTTAAAACCAGATAATTCGTACATCTTAAGCTGTTGTATTAGTCACACATGTCACTAATTTACGGTCTTTTACTTACTTAAGTGCATAAAAAATTAAAAAATTAAATAAATATTATTATAGCAGTCACCTATAAATAAAATAAGTAGTAATACTATATATCTAGTTATTAAAACAATATGATTAATACATATGTATGTGTATACTCACTGTACGCTGTAAAAAACCATTTAATATTGCGCTATTTTTGCTCATATTAGTAATTTAATAAATAATAAAAAAAAAAATGTGTATAGATTATTTAAAATAACATATTTTTTACATTGCAATGATTATACGTCATAGTATCAATAATGCTTTGCACTTTGTTTTCCATCAACATATAAAACTAATGACATCTGTTGAGTGAAAATAGTTGCAGGATGTTAGAAATTTATTAAGGGTTTTACAGCTTTTGATTATGGATTTAACGACAATAATTAAATTCAAGTATTATAGGGCATCAAAATCCTAATTAAAATAAATACAGTTGAAATAGCTTTGTAATATTCAAATCAAAGTTTATATACGTCTCTGTTGGTTCGGAACGTCGTTATATCCTATTGCTATTATGTTACATTAAACAAAGTAACGAAGCCTATTTAGCAAAATAGGCATTAGCGAGACCTTAAATTCAGAGCTTTTAACGTTGACGCGGGTCCGGCGTCGGATTATTCGGACCGCACATATCGACAGATCGAATAATCGAGATTTTTACAATTTGTATGGGCTCATCCGGACTTAAGTCGGAGATTTATGGGATTTGTCGCAATGTTTGCTTCGGACGAGATAAATAAATAAATAACGTTAACCGATCGGTAAACGGAAAAATGGCTATCCCGGATTTGAGTCTGTAACTATTATAATTTAACCACATTTGATTAATATAAAAATAATTAAGTAGAGATGATCAAGCTATCAAATACTGCATTCCCTAGTAAGCTAAGAAAATTTTTGACTAATTTAAGAAATCATATGCATACATTTTAATTTAATTAAAAACTATTAGAAAAATTAGGCATTATTACAACACATAGAAATTTATTTAAAAAGAGGTATAATAAAAAGGTTACCTAAAAAATAATTCACTAGTTTTAAATTATTGTATAGCTCTCTAATGAAAAGCAGGGGTCGACACAAACTTTTTTTGTAAATATTTTTGGCTTGGCATGCCATATAGTAAAATTTATGTAAGCTTCGAAAAAATAATAAAAAAAAATACTTTTTCTAAAATATACAATTTTAGCATTTACAATATTTTATAATATTTTATTTATTAGAATTTATTCGAATCTTTTTATATATCGCAAATTTCTTAAAATAGTCTATAGGAACAAGTTTACTTATGAAAATAACAACAATAAAATACATTTCATCAAACTGGAACTTTCGTTACTTCCTATCGTCAAAATTAGTTAATGCTGAAATTGAAATATTTTAAAATGTCTTTTCACATCGACTGCCAAATATAAACCTAATTTTCAAGCATATGATCTTAATTTTTCATATTCATCACCTAGAAACACGTTTAATTTATTTTTTTGCATATTGCCTTTTAATATATAATCACTTATAATAGGTAAAGTGAAAGCTTATTAATTTTACAGTCGCATGGATTTTTAAAAATCGATGTTAGAATTGCTGTTCGAGCTTAGAAAATATATTCCCCACAAATAAATACTTTTTTTACTATGAAAACTTGTTCGGTATAGTCGTTATAATTTGACATAAAGTGCCTTGGAAAAACTTAACAACTTGGAGAGTAACAAAAGTGTGGAGCCACTGACTAAGGCCAAAAAAATCGTTCGAAATAATTAAATTGCCTATTGATGTTACACACAATGTGCTCAACACTGATAAATTTTTCACCTTTTCTAATCGTTGCATTTTTGCGTGTCGAATGAGCGTATTTTACATGTCTTACATTTTACAACGATATAAAAATTATACTTATAATTTAATTTTTATTTTATCTTTTACAACATTATAAGTAAAAAATATTGTGCTTTTATTAGCAATGTTGTTAGTGTTGTATGTTATTTCTTAATTATTACATATATATGTATATGTACAGCTTAGAAAAGTAATATATGAATTTAATGACATTTAGATCACAATTTAAATATCAAACTATTTCTTATTTAAAAAATTAAGACTGAAATATTATTATGTGTATTTTATTGTACATATAAAAATAAAAGCTTATAAATTGGTTCAGTGCCTTACCTAACTTATTTCATGTAGAAAGTCATCTGATAAAAGCCATATACAAAGCAGTGTGACAATAAAATATATGTTTAAATAATCTGACTTATTATATGTGCATTTTTTCCTCATATTCTCAAAAATTCATTTTTAATTTTTATTATTATTCTTTAACCTAATACATCAAATTTGACGGGAAAATATGTTGAATAACATCACATCACCACAATAGATAAATTATTTATTTATATCCTGCATAGATGCCGCATAAAAGAGCAAAATTACAATATGAATCGGATATCGGTTGCGTCGCGATATTCCTAAGAAAACATCGTCGTGGCAGTCCAAAAATCGCAGAAAGACCGACTCCTAGGACGTTTTCTATTGTGTTTATATGTGGCAGATGTGTGTTGGCACAATACCTAATTTGACACAATAAGCTCCCGTCATAATGGCTCTTAAAAGCGATACCTTCCTTGTAAACTGCCTGTGGCTTTCACAACTGCGGTAGGCACACACACGAAATCCACTTGATTTATTATATTACTATTTGACATTTGACAGTGTGTGGTTTGTGGCGAAAATTCTCAACCTTAATTTTTTTGCATTTTTTAATATATATGTTTTTAAATATAAATTCAATATGATTTAACAAGTATTTTTTATTCATAGTAAAGCAATCAAAGTTGTAGATTTTTATTTTATAAATTAATTTATATTCAACATAATAATTCTGGAAATATTTAAATCATGCTAGATTATTTTATTTTCCATTCATGCCTATATTGCTCTTTGAGGAATAGATTCAGTTTAAAATTTCGCTCGAATCGTTACTCCTCAATCAGATCGAACCACTCGACCAGACCGTTCTGATTACACGTCGAAATGAGAACAATTTCAAAATTGCCATTGTCGTGCGGCACAAAACTGTGCGATGCTATTCGCAAACTAGGAACTCCGTTATTCGGGTCAGCATGCGAACGGCGAAATAATGGTGTTTGTATGGAAATTGCAAATGGTAACCAACCGTTTCGCCGTGTGAAGCTATCATATTTATAGCATCCTTCAACGATTTGCCAATAATCATATCCAGATTGTAATTGGACACAATATAGTACTTTTCAACTTCCGCGATATGCAAAAAATAATAAAATCATTTGAGAAATGACCGATCAGTTTATAAATTGACCCTATAATTTATACAATATTTATTATATGTATACAAGTCTGTTTTTGCTGTATTACTGCATAGCGTAGTCTCTAAGTCATCTTAAAGATCAGGTTCATCTCTCAGGATTAGGGATTCTGCGTCGAGACAACCGGGAATTTATTAACGAGAATTCAAAGATTTTGTGCTGTCTTGAGTCCCGGGAATTTAAAAATTAATAGCCCGGGACTCAAGACTTTCCGAAGTGCAATTTTACAAAAATATGTAAAGAGCGAATTTGATGTCGAGCTTAATTTATGTCTCGATATGAAGACAAGGTGGAATTCCTTATTACCCATGATATCGAGATTTTGAAAGTTACATGTGCATTAGAAAATCATTAATTGATCTTGGCATCGGCCAAATTTGGAATGAATCGAACATTCACGTATTGAAAAATATTTGTGAAGTACCCACTCCTATAAAACTGGCAGTTGAAGCTCTAAGTCGTCGAGATGCCACTTTATTAACTTCCGAAATTATTGTTAATTTCCTTTTAAAAAAAATATTTGAAATCAACACAACTTTGTCACACGAACCACCAAAATATTTCAACGACTAGAAATAAAAAATTCAACTTTAAAAAGGAGTTTCAGATATTAGATTCAACTATCAAGCGAACTCCGAATCTAGAGCTTTTATTCAAAGCATTGCTTACAATTAAGCCAACATCTATAGAAAGCGAGAGAGTTTTTTCTACATCTGGAATATTTGCCACAAAAACCAGGAACAGGCTATGTGATTCATCATTAAACGCCTTGGTGTTTTTAAAAACATATTTTTCCTTACAAAAGTAAAGGTTTTAACTTAATATTGATATAAATATTTCGATTAAAAAAATTGTAATAAATTAAATTTAAATAAATATCGAATAAAGTGTTTTTAAATTGTTTCAATAAATTTTCACTTATCGTACCTATAACACAAATAATATAAGCTAATAATAGTAAATTAAATAAAGTTAATAATAATAAGTTAATTAAAGTTAATAATAATATGTTCATTTTTTAACATTATTTTTTTTTCATGATTATACGAAAAATAATCAAAGTCTCGAGTCCCGGGAATTCCCGGGACTTTAAAAATTTGGATCTCGAGTCCCGGGAATCGAAAAAACCCGAGACTTCAGAATCCCTATTCAGGATCAGATGAACTGGTCAACGGTAAAATTCAAGCTGATGTTTAACGATTTCGGTAGATTCAGCATAGATTCGTTTTAGGGTAAAATCATATTTGTTGTTATTGTATGCTACATATCATATTAGTATCACTGCGTAATGGTGATTCAAAATCAGTAAAATCTGGAAAATTGTACATTCTATAGAATGCATAATCCAGGCTTTGGTACCTGTTTTAATGTACTTGTTCGGTGCAATAATTTAAGAACCGACCTTATCCTTCATCCAAGGCTTTTATACAATTGTTTTTGAAACAGCTAATACAACCCGTTTAATAGATGTCTGAAAAAATACGCAATAGTTTGTTTTATGCCGACGAGAAAATACTTTTTAGAAAGTCCAAAGGACATATGTATAATATATAAGTCATAACGTTTCATGAGACCCTTTTTACAAATCTTTTGTGACTAATTTTATTGCAACGATTACATGTGATCTTCTTTAGACATAAGTAATCGTCAAGTTAAATTAATTCAATGTTATTTTAAAATGATTAAAAATGTATCTTTGTTGAATACGAAAATATTTTTATTGAACAACAGTTAAGCAGTTCACAAATAGATTTTTATGGCTAATACAGATTTAATATATACATAATACATATAAGATAATTTCATAACTTTGTACCTATATGGTATGCAGTAATCAACAAGGAACTTTTATACTTTAAACATAATTATTACTACTAGCAACAAATTAAATATTCAGAATTTAAATCAACTTATGGTCAGAATTTTATTAACAGCCTGTACATAATTATATTCTTTAGGATCAGAATAAATATTAAATGGTTTGAATAAAAATAGCATATGATCAGAATAAAAATATAGGATGATCAGAATTAAAATTTAGAATTATCATAATTATATTATTCGGGGTAGAATAAAAAAATAGGTCGAACAGAATTAATATATTGTTAATTAAAAAAAGTATATCATTCATAATTATAAATAGCAATACATTATTTATTTTAAAAATATTTTATAAAATATTTTGCTCATACCAAAACTGTTGGACAAGTTAAGTGCGAGCGATGTCAGAACATTGAACGCCCCATGAATAACTCTCAACAAATCTATTTAAATGTATGTAGGACGCGAAGGTATTCTGAGCCGAACGAAGTTTGAATAACGACAGAGCGGCGACGGAGAGCACGCTTGTCTAGCTGTGTTGCCATCTTATAATATAATAAATCCAGAACAATTATCTTTAATTCTGACCATCTAATATTAATTGTGGTCGGTTAAATGTTGAACTTTTAATATACATTTTAACCCATGTATTATCAATTCTGACCATAACCGTATTAAAATTGGAACAAAGTTATGAAAATATTATTTTTTAATAATGGATCCTTAATAATTCTTACTTTTTTTAAACATATATTATCTCTATTAACTGAAGTGGCTCGATATAAATTAATTATCAACATATTAATTTGTGAGATGAGAAAAATCTTGTCTTATAATTATATATTAATCTTTAATTCAGTTCTACTAGGCAGTATATAAATTAAGATTTGAACCCAATTCATATGGGATTCAATCCCAAGTCTTTCAGGTATTTTTCATTGACTAAAACACTGGTGTATCGTGCAGTTTTTTTTCTATTGTGTTCTTTGTTTATTTCAACTTGCTAAATTATATTTTGTAAGAAACAGTAGATACTTTATTAGCATTATTGGTATTCACATATGAGAGAAATAATTAAAAGGTTAATTGAATCATTACATCTTACTATACGAACTTTTAACCGTGTGGACATCTTACCGTGTGGTTATTTTACCGTACGAGAAATACTTTATATGATTAATGAAATCATTACAAAACGATTTGGTAAATACAATCATTCGGCGAAATTCTGCGTGAATTAAAGACACTAAAACTCTTCAATCGATAAAATATAAGGCGATTGCAACGTAGCTTTCTTTTGGCTGAATTCTAAGCTGGAGGGCTCATGATGATTTTCTGCCTGGAACTCTGGTTTAAGTGTGAATGACAGTAGAAGTGTCTCTGAGAAAGTCTCAGAGAAGTCCTTAGACGAAATATCTGAATGGAAAGCGATTCTTGGTTGCCTGCATTCCTGTATTTATATTTATGCCCCCCTCTGTAGGACGACCAATAAAAGAAGGTCGGCCTGTTTCTTAAAACAGATTAAGAACGGCCGTTTTGAGGGTAAAATTAAATCTTTACTGACCTATATTGTAACTAAGGTTGTTCATTTTTTCTTAGCATAAGTTAATCTTTTAATAACATTAGTTAGTCTCTTTGAATTGTGAATAGAAGAGTAGTTTAATTGATGAACCCGACAAGTTTAAATTTTAAATCTATATTGTAGTGTCTTATCTTATTTTTTGTAAACCATAGAAGTATATCTATTGTATCAGTCGCTTATTGTGTTTAGAGGAAATTTTGGGTAAGATTTGTTTTTTGTAGTTTTGTAAAGTATCATATTATCTACATATATATTTTTTATTGCATCTAATTAATCCCATATTGTTTTATGTAAAAAAATATTTTATTGTACAGAAAAATTCTTATAGTTCTAATATTTATTATAAATTATAGATAATTTTCATTAAAATAACTGTAAATAAAGTGACATGGTTGCAATTCTTTCTAATCTTGTATGAAAAAAGATTTTTTTATCAGTTACATTTGAAGGTCTCCTTTATGTTTTTACCGAAACTCAACGATGTAAAAATATTGCTATAATAAATACCATGATACGTTATACTTGCCACATAATTAAAACACAGTTAAGCAGTTGTGAACATTTTTTCCACTCAGACAAAAAATAATCAACGTGAATTTCCATACATTTGAAACTTAGTTCGTGCGGCGTATCTACTGTGTCCGTTTGAAAGCTCCGCATACGACACGAAGCTTTTTAAACGCCCTCGCTTTTATTTTATTTTTTCATCCTCTGTGTCCAAGAGCGAATAATGCAATCGGCCACAAGATTTCTCGGTAAAATGCACATTAGTTATGCATTTTTAACCGATTTTCGCGAAAGCCCGCTTTAATTTACGGCCGGTAGTCACGTGATATAACATATCGTCCAAAGTTTCGTTTCCTGCCCGCGTGCAGTCATTTGCCACCGCTGAGAAAGATTTTTTCTATCTTTTGAATAAATTGTCACATGAAAAAAATAATATATTAGCTATGTATGTTTCTATAAAAAACTAAGATATATTTTCCAATTACTGTTTCTGCTTAATCAATATAATATTAATTATTATAAATCAATAAAAAAATCACTAAGTGGTGCAAAATATTTTGTTTAACTATTTATTTTAAACGTGCCATGTAATATGCTTAATCAAACACATACAGTTTTTCGTTAAAATCTGGCAAGAATATTATGGGACTGTCTATGGTTCTTCGATATAACGAGATGGCCCAATGTTTCCCAATCGTTGATCCAGAGACACGTTGTCGTCATTGTAAATGTCACTTTTCAAGATTTGGTAACAGTGACGATCTCGCGGAAAAATCCCATTTGCGCTAACGGCGAAGTCGCGAAATACGATTTAATTAAATGTCTATCGCCGAAACGTGACTTTTATAAGAAGCTCGACTATAACGAGACGTTTTTGTTGTCGCTCCAGCAGCACTGAGCTCGTGACTGCCCCGGGCTAAAATATTATTGAAAAAGCGTCTGAAATCGACTTAAAAATGTATACATATGTACATAGGCATAGTGAAACTGAATTGCTTATTATGATTATCCCACATTTTGGCAACATTCCTGCTAGTCTTTTGGCTCTAGCAAATTCCAATAGAATATCCTCATATATGTATATACATTATTACATTTTTTCCTTGCGGTACATACGTTCTAATAGTTAATTTTTTATTTATATTAGTCCCACTTTCATTAAAAAATTAAAAAAATACTTAGCATAAACAGTTTTTTTTTATAAATAAAATATCTATAAATAAGTTTAATTTAAAAATATTATAATAATCCTAATAATAAAATACTACAATAATTGACCATATGAGAAAATACTAAAATTTCACTTATTTATCAAGCGACATATATCGTTCATGATAAACACTACACTAAAATTTATTGCTTATATATACGACATCCATTATCTTTTAGCGTTGGCTTTTCAGTTCTTGGAATATGGTTGTTTGTGCCTAATGCACTATGTATAGAGAATGTTACATTAAAGTTTAATAACAAATATTTTGAATTTTCAGAATATGCAATCTTTTTTCAAAATATGCCTCAAAATAATTGTAAGTTTCAAGTCGAATTTAAATTTCGTTTTGTTTATTTAAATGATACTCTATTTTATTCTTAACGATTAGTTATAAATTATAAAAAAATAATATGTTTGAAAGAATAATATTATTCTATATGTGTCAAATAAAAATAAGATGCTACGCCATAGATATGTATCTAAAATATATTGTAGTCAGTTATTTAATTTAACTATTGGTAGTTTCAATTATAATAATTAAAGCAAATGTTCTAAACATATTGTATTAATATTAAATAATGAAATTGTTAGTTATATTTAGTACAAACCTTGTGATTTTACAAGAGAATAATGTTTTGTGAAATACTCTAATATAAAAGTAAAGAATCTAATATAATTTTTTAGCTTAAATCATAGAAAATTCCTTGAATATTATTTTGAAAATTTTTTTATGAGGTATTGAAAAACACAATTTTTTTACTGCCGTTATCGAAGTTTCACTTATGCTTTACATATTGTCCATTTATGACAAAGGTACTGACTTTTAATAACTATTATATTACCATATTATAATTTTATTGATTATTTATTAAAATATTTATTTAATTTTGGCAAAAATATATTTCAATAGTAAGTACAAAAATATTTTAAATTATATGTTATATTGTACATACTTAAGATGTTTTACTTGCCTACAACAAGAGCAAACATTTTACCAATCCATAACATAAATTGTTTTACGTTATCCTTAGTGTTTTTTCTCGAGCATTATTTCTTTAGAACAGGGGTAGCCAAATCATCGATTGCGGTCGACTGGTCGATCGCCAGAAAGAAAATAAAATAACATATTGTTTTATTTATAAACTAATTTTATATTTGTGTGAAGTAATCATTAATTTATATTATAAAAATAACTTGCTATTGAATAGTATATTGGTATTATTTATGTGTATTTTAAATTTAAATTTATTTTTGCGTTTAAATTACTACTTTTCTTATGATCACTGAACACATACGATGTTAGTAGACCGCCGTCAATAATTTAAAAAGCAGGTCGTCCGTAGTGATCAAAAGTTTGGCCACCCCTGATTTAGAAATTTTCAAAAATATGGCTAATTTAAAATTCTGATTTTATGAGAAATTGGCTCATTACATGAAAAATTTTTTAAGAGACTTCTTTGTTAAAATATTTTTTTAAACGTTTTTTATATCGCTGCATCAAAAGGGTGCGTCAGTGCCAGATGTTTTAAATATAAATGATTTTTTGGAAACTTTTAATAAATGTCGGTAATATTTGGATAGCATAAAATCTAATCAGCCTGATATTTTCTTTAGTAATCTAAAAACTACATTATTAATCAAATAAAAATAATCTTCTTTGCGTGGGAATCAACAGATTGTAAATATTTACGGGGACTTTTTTTACAGAGTTACGCCATAAAATTTGTCTGTCGGCAAACTTAAATCTCGTTTTTTCAATAATTTAAACAGGTTTTTTATTTTTATCTTATTCAAAAAAAAAATCTCTCAATTTGGACATCAATACTTAAAATTTGTTTGTACCTAGAGGCACTGTAATCAACAAATAATATAGATCAGCGTTTCCCAACCATTTTTGGCTCGCGTACCACTTGGTAGTACATCACGCTTAATTGTACCACTTCGTAAAAATGATTGTATTTCAGGAAATTTGTAATTCTATTTGCATTATAAATTTTATAGGGTGATTATATTTCCCAGAACTCAATTTTTTTAATTTAAAAAAATACCAAAGGTTTTATTTTTTCTGATAACAATGAGACATTTGAACTTTACATATCACAATGTTTTTTTAAATAAAAGGTGCCGAAGCTCATTTCTTGTCAAAATTCAAAACCGGGACATTTAAGGAAGTATTTTTTAACAACTAATTTTTATTAATAAAATTACATAGAATTATATTTTTTATTTTTTATTAAAAAAAATGAAATACGCCGCAGGCAATTTTTTTCCAAAAATTACCGATATTAATAGAAAATATTTGTATATAAAATTAATTAAGCACGTTAAATGTAAAAAAATTCTGATGAAAACGAGACAATTTACACTTTCATTTTTACAAATTTACAGTAGCGCCACAGGCGAAATTTTTGTTTTAAATATAATAATATTAATGAAATTGTATTTAAAAATATTTTTATTACCGAAATTTTTTATGTATTATCGAAAATAATAGTTATGAAAGTGTTGCTTAAGATTATAATATATTGTTATCAAGTTATAAGTTTAATTTTTAAACAAATTTTATGAAAATATAAGCACAATATTACTAGCAAAATAAATTTATTGAGATCCTTGTGCTTGTTTCGAAGAACATAATTTTTTGTAATTCGGTTCAAAAGATGTGAGATATACTCTTAAATCTACACCTACGTCCAATTTGTTTCGATACTTATTTTTTAAAAAAACATATGAAGAAAAAGCTCTTTCTACTAATTCCATACTAGTGAACGGTAATAAGAGTTTGAGAGCTTTTTCAGAAAGTTCTTCATATTCTTTATCGATGTTTCGTTCGATGTATTCTTTATCGATGTTTCGTTCGAAATTTACTTGTAAAGTTTTGTCACTTGATAAGTCTATTAAATTTTCTTTATCTTTTATTGATAACGATAAAGCTTTTTCTAAATTTTCTGCATAAAAGGGGTTTGAAATCCAATTATTATCTTTGTTTTGGGGTTTTGGAAAATACTCCATGAAAGACGATTTTTTTCCTGTTAAATGAACTATTATATGTTCTCGTAAATCTTGAGACAAGCTAACCTTATTTTCAACCAAAAAACTATGTAGAGTTTCGAATACTTCCGGTTGATTGTTTTCGATACACTGTTTCCAAAAATATAATTCCTTAACCATACTTTCAATTTTATCATTAACATTAAAGATCGTCATCGAGCTTTTCTGAAAAATTACATTTAGGAAAAATGCAATAGTTTAAATGATATTTTTATGACTGATTTTTTTTTACTTTTTATGTCCGCCATTACTGATTATTTTTCGCGTACCACCGGTGGTACGCGTACCATAGGTTGGGAACCGCTGATATAGATCGTTCAGTACTGGTCTTTTGATTATTCGCTCTGCTGAAATAATTGGTCACCAAATGAGTAGACTTCCATTCTATTTTCAGCAAAATATCCGTAAAGGATGTTCTAAAATTCTGAAGAAATATGTTTTTATTTGTAACCTTCCCTTGTTTATTTAATTGGTTTATGTATGTAAAGCTTAATCAAATGAAAATTTATGTATTATTATTATTATTATATTGAAGGTATATATTAGAAATTTAATGACAGCCCAAACTATCAGTATGAAGCTTTATTTCTAAGAATCTTACTAGGAACTACTTATTTGCCTATTCATATACTCCATGTGCACTATTTACTATTTACTACTTACTCTCAACTCGTTAACTACGAAAATCCCCATCAATCGACTGCGACGTCCGTGGCACACAATGAAGCGATTGTTTTTGGCGTTTATTTGCACGCACTTAAGTCGCTGGCACTTTTCAGCAAAGCTAGTTTACGAGGCGTGCGAAACCAGTTAGCGCCGTGACATATTTAGTGACACGGCAGCCTGACACACTGATAAAATGTTGGTTTTGGAATGAGTTAGTGCCACGGGGGAGTTGCCGCGGTATCCTTGGCTCCTTGCGCGGCCACCACTAAATCATTTGCGGATTTTCAAAAGACGTTATTTATACGGTGCCTGGGAGGCGAAGAAGAGCTAACTCATTTGAGCGTGTGTGTTAAATAATCTCCGGTTACGAAAGCTCGCCGAAGCTCCTCCACTAGAAAGCTACCAAACACCGGAGTACTTGAACTCTGCTGATGGACCGTTTCTGTTCAAAGAGCAGTGGATGGCGTAAGCTTCATTGATATCAAGCTCAGGGCTTGACTCTCGTGTATTTCCAAGTCAAAAATAAAATTGCTAAATAGTGGGTAGCAATACATATAAAATAAGCTGCAGAAAGTAGTTACATATAAGATATTTCGTTCGTTTACAGCGACGTTACAGTTTATTTTTATGTACACTGTCGAGAAAATCGAATCAGAAACTCTCCCTTATAATCTTTCCTTGACCAACAATGTAATTTGGGCAGTTTTGGAATCCCATGCTTATATTATAACTGTTCTGGTACTACAGATATATTGCATTGAAATGTTTGCATAAAACCAGCAACTATGGTATCGCTAACTGTTCAACAAATAGTTTTTACTATTAGGGTAAAATGGTCGGTAAATGATCTTAAAATGACACAATATTTTATTATTTAAGCTGTGCCAGTCTACAATAAATACCATTTAGTTTTTTTTAAATATTGACAAAACTATTGCCCTCAAAAATTATTTTTGTCAGTCCGCTAAAATGCCGTTACCAAGCGTTTCCACTGCGACGGCGCCGACACAATTTCATTGCTTTTGACGTGAATTTTTGCCTTCTGAGAAGTGATAATTTTTTTGCGCTATTGACCGAAATTCGGTTTAAATATATTTTGATCAGCCCATAGTAATATTGGTAAGAATAGCTATCATATTTGTAAAACATAATGTGATATCGAAATGCAGACAAACTATGGTGCAATATGTTAGATGCGATGTCTGTCTGTATTTATCCTTTCGCTTGTTTTCCCCTTAGAGATGATTTGGTTTATTTTGTATAATTAGTTTTAGAACTTTCAATAGGTTAGGTTTGGGTTTGAACAGCAAATGGACGATTCGCTCATGTAAAATTGAGCTTCATAGACAATTTAAAGTAGCATATTAATGCCTATCATTTAAATTATATTTTCGCTTGTAGAAATATATATCTACTGGTAAATACGTATTCCGATGTGATTTTACTAAAATGACATATCTTAAGAAATATTTTCGGGTTAGATTTATGACTGTTTTTCTACATTTTATTTTAGGAATAACCATATGAAATTGAATGTATTATTTATTTATTTTGCTGCATTAAATCCAGTTGTTAAAAATATTATATTTATATAATTCAGCTGGTGCTATTGTTGATTTTTCGTTATTTCTGTGCTTCTTCCTTAGGTATTTGATCTGAATTTTAAGATCGAATACCTAAATTTACTGCTACTAATTTACATTCGTTGAATATTTCCTCTCATGTATAATATTTTTTAAGCGTTTAAACAGCATTAAAATCAACAATAATTTTTAAACAAATTTTAACACAAATGGAGCCACGACAAAAATCTACAACCAGTCCCTTTGTATAATAATGTTTATTGTGAAAGTACTACCTAGAAAGTGAGTGCTTTTGAAGGCAATGTTCCACTCTTTTTATTTCTCGTATGTATAAAAAGGGCTGAATGAAACAACTGTAGCTTAGTTCCAACTCATTATTTGAGGTCGATTTTTATTTTTTTTATAAATATATTCTTGCATTGATTTTTTCCAGAGAAAAAAGCTATAAAAATATCGTTTTCAGCAAATAAAAAAAATATTTTTTCTTTGGTATTATCGGTATTTCATTTTGTAATACTGGTAGTACTGAAAGTCGGTTTTTACTCCAATATCCGTAATACTGGTATTTAAATTCATAATTGTAGTACATCGCTCGTTTATCAAGTTAAAATTAAATAAAAAAATGCTCGTATGTGGAATCATATAAAACCATTTATACAATATTTTCAGTAGTTAACCAAACTGTAACATATTTAACTTACAATTAGTACAGATTAAACGCTCTTATATATATATAATAAATATATTTTTATTTATAAATTATGAATTCTCTCGTTAAAAGACAACTAATCTCGCGAGACATTTTCGCCAAGACACGCCGGATATTATTTGTATAAATTCTGAATGTTTTATGTGACCGCTCGCAATTATCCGTGCAGCTCAAACTTCCTCATGCCATTTATAAGTGATGATTGATAATTCAGCCAATTATGGGACCTCCAAGAACCGAAGATCTTATCTAAAGTCCTGTTCAATAATAACGACCAGCTTAAACGTATCCAGATGCACACAGTCTCGAGCATATCCCGATGCAATTTTCTGCGGTTACGACACGACCCGCCTAATCTTAATGCTCCTTTGTTTAAGCTTTCGCCTGAACTATCTACGTAGACTCGAAAGGTCTGTCATGGATTTTTTATAATGGTATTATTTATTTTCTGGAAGATTGATTACCGCTCGGACTTCTAGCGAGTTCTAGCTTGATGCGTGAGAAATTGTCCGCGGGAACGAGCGAGGCTCACTATCAATAATTTGCTTAAAGGTCGTATACATTACGAGTTAAAATGGTAAATAACTATTGGAATTACGGTTAAATAATAATCTAATATATCATAATTCTAACATTTAAAAAATACATAATCTGTTTCAATTCGCTCTACATAAATTGTCATTTTCCTTCTCTTTCGTTGTTGTTTATCAATTAATTTAAATACACTTGGCAGACAAACAGCTTCGGAGCCCCACCAGTAGTAGTAGCCCCATCCAATCTATCCAATTCGCCTGGTCGTCCGTCTTCGGCAAAAGTGAAACTGGCAAAGCCCCGAAGCAAAGGTTTGGCAGGAAACCAACTCACCTCCCCCTCGCGCGATTGGACCGACCTGTGAAAAAAATTAAAAGTACCAGTCAGTGCGAGACGGCTTGTTCTGGCTGCCAGCCAAGCAATCTCCTGCACATATTATCTTTTGAGCTTTCTTCTCGGCCCTGAAACCCTTTGAAGACTCGTTGCAGATGTGCACGCATGAACTAATTTTATTACGCCGCGGAGCGAGGAAAACGACGCTTGTCAGCGCGACTCATCTCGACATCTTGATTTGAAGATGCAGGCATGATTAATGGACTGCAGAGTGCCACCAAGACGCAATACGTCATCATCTGTTTACAATGACGTTTCAAAGAGAAGGAATCTTTGATTTTTAATATTTTTTTCCATTTTTCTCAATTCTGATTATTTACAAAGTAGTGTTTTCTTGGAATTTCGTTCTTTGAATTATATTACTTTCATAATTCAATAGAAAGAACTAGGCATATGACAAATTCTAAAGAAATATTTTTATGTAAGGGGCTTGAATATTTATACTCATTTATCGTAGTTTATTTTTTAAAAAACGCAATTTATTGCTTTTTAAAACCTTTAGCTTACAAAAATAGATCTAAAAAAGTATATTTTAAATCTATTTTTTTTTTATAAAAATTTCTACAAAGCACCGTATTTCTTATTATTTTTAGTGTAATAATATCGTAAGCTCACCATAAGTAAATACATTATTTAAATTTTAAGTTAAGGGATAGCGAACGACACTGCTTAGTTTGTAATTATTTTTTATTTAAATTAATAAAAAAACAGTTATTTTATAAACACGCCTAATTATATGACTAAACAGTTATATAATACATAAATATACAAATATTTTGTTCCAGTGATAAAATAGCTCGTTTCTTCATCTTTGGAACTTTATAGAAAAAAATTGCACATTTACTTTTGGTCCTGAAAAGAACTTTACAGATTCCATGGAATTTTCTGAATCAAATTTTATTACGACACACATAATGATTACATTGAATTTCATGCTGTTTTATTGACTTTTCCCTATAAGGCCTCACTGTTTTTAACCATGATAAAATAAAACGCTTTTTTAGTTTAACGAAATACTTAAAAATACGTAAAATAATATTAGGATTAATCACAATGTTTTGAATGTTTCTTTAAAGTTAAGAATTTATTTTTAGACATAAACAATTAGTTAAAGGGGTTTTTAAACCCTAATATTAAAATATTACTTAATTGCATTATTGCGACAAACTTTGATACATAGCACATACTAAATTTATTTAGATTAAGCTTACATTTAAGCTCTAGAAATTTGAATTTTTGTATGAGCATTTTTTTATAAGAATAATAGATTTGCTATTGTAGCCACATATACATTTTTGCTAACATGTATTGGTGATTAATTAAAGGTTTCTTTTCGAACCTAATATCTAAAATATTTTTAAATACAGTATTGTGACAAACATAATGTATTAAATATGATACATAGTATATAATAAATTTATTTATAAGCTAAGATTTGCACCCTAGAAAATTGTATATTTGTAAAACTTTTTTTTATAATATTTTTGTTTTGTAATTGTAGTGTAGTATAAATACGTTTTTGCTAGCATGTATAGGTTATTAGTTCAAGATTTATTTATAAACCTAATATTTAAAATATATTTTAAATAAATTGTTGTCACAAATTATGATATATAATATAAAATAAAATCATTAAAAATCAAATGTGTAGAAATATTTTTTTTATATAATCATTGTTTTTCTAATTGTAGTGTATGTAGTATTAATACAGTTTTTCTAACATATATAGGTTATTAGTTAAAGGCGCTTGAATATTTTATTTTTATTAGAGACGTATAGGTATATAAATTACTTTGCTAGAAATAAACTATTTTGCCAATTTTTTTCAGTTATCTGATTTAACACACTTTCATGTATTATTCATAGATTAATATTTTTCTTTCAACATATTTAGTTTATTAGGTATACAACGATTTAATTGTATAAGTAAAGTCGTAGTTATGCAAACAAACATAAAAAATAGACTATTAATTTTATTCATAAATAAATTTAATATTTTTTGTGAGAGTAAAATTAAAAACAAGTTATATCTAGTCCACTATTTTATTTAATTTATCTTCATTAGATGATTAAAAAAATTGTAAACTTTTCAGAGCAATTATAAACTCTTAAGCATTATGTAAAATGTATTTTTTTAATAATGATATCATATTTAAATAAATTACAAATTATAATTAATTTAAAAAAAAGTATTTTGTCAAAGCTTTAAAAATAATTTTGAAAAACAATAAACTTTGCAGTAAATTATTAAAAATAAAATTGCGGGAAAACCAGAAAACAATATTTTTAGAACAAAAAGTAATAATACGTTGTAATTTATTTAAAGCAAAAATATTGTAAAAAGTAAATATAAAATACATATTTTTGTTATTATTACTCTGAAAATTTTATTTTCACAAAATAATATTACATAAATTTGTCGAAATTTCGGGATCATCACATTTTTACTGCTGTCGCATTGCGTTTGCGAATTAAAATTCTAGCATACAGGGCAAGCATTCGAACCGATCGTTTATATTACATTTTTTGTCTCTGTGGAAAATTCATTTTTCTCATCTCGCCAACGAGTCGTCGTGAAGGTGCGGCTGACATATAAAATCTGAATTTTAGGCCCATGGGCATATTGAATCCCCGGGAGGTCTGGAACCAATCAAAAGGTCGAAAGGTCTTTTTAAGAAACGGAGAAAAAACTGACGCCGAGACCCTCAGATTTTTATATTATTGCGTTCTCTCGCGCGCGGGTGTATTGTGCTCGCATAATTTATGTTGGTAATTTCGAAACATTTTTATATTATTTCAATATTTATTTTATTCAATTCCGGACGCAAAAATCGCATACAGCGGCCCACGCGATATTTTTTTATTGGAGAAAATGTACGCAAAACGGTCATAAATATCGCATTTGAAACCTACGTGTCACACAATCTAAACAATGGGAAGCAACGGGTTAGATTGGAAAAGGCAATGGCGTCACATGGGTTCTAAAATAATATTTTAAAATAATATAATTTTAATATTATAAATTTAATTCAAATCTTGCGTTAATTTAGTATCGTTAGTATACAATATTAGAAATATAATAGATGTATATGTTTGTAAACATCTTGGAATTTAAAGATTTTTATAATGATACAAACTAGGTCCGTAAAGCAGTTTCAAAAGAGCTTTTGAATTAGTAGACAGATGTATAATGTGAAAAAGGGATTATATGTATAACTGAAATAATTAAAATAAATTATATTTATACAAGTAAATGTAACTACAATAAAAAATATTTCACAATAGCATGTTTAGGTAATAGGTAAAGGAAAATATTGTATAGAGGTGGAGATTAATATTTTAATATTCTTAATTTAATCTACAGAAATATTAAAATTGCTAGTTTTGTCAATAGAATAAGAAAACATTTTCTTTAAAAAAAACAAATAGATTATTTAATTTTTAATGTAGTATTCTAGATCGTGTTTAATAGTTTCTATATTATTAGTACATTATTTAAATTTTTAGAAATATAGAGATGGATTTGTATTTAATATAAAAAACTATTGTACAGAGGCGTAGAGTACGCTCGGGATAAGGATGCCGGTTTGTTATTGTGTGCGTGTACACGTATATGAGAGGGAGAAGCGATGTAGCGTGTACTTCGTTGTCTCGCTTTCTCTTTTAAGGACAGTCGCTGATTCGTCAACGCTGGTATTCGTCATTAAAGTGCAGTGTGGCACAGAAGTTCAATCTTCTCTATTGATTTATTTTAAATAATTTTGTGTTGATATTGGTTTAACCCTGATATGCCCACTGTTCCATGGGTAGGTCACTAAACTCGTGCCACCGTTTTTATAAATGAAATTTTAAGAGAACAAAATTTCTTGGGCATATTTGGGTTAATTGATATCAAGGCTTCAAATATACACTGTAAGTTATTCGTTCTCTTACCCGTGGATTAAAATATTTTAATTATTTTTCCATTAATTCGTACGTTGTTGGTTTTTTTACACTATTCTCTGTAAAACTTATAAAAATTATTATTCTTATCGTTGCGCCAATGATAATTTTTTAATTTATTCAATGGATTTTAATGATTTAATAGAGTCGTCGAGCCATTAAACAATCTGTGAATAATTTCTTTTCCCATTTTATATCTTTTTGCTTTTGAAGAATAGCTAAGGACTTAATTATTTTTTTGACTAGTGAAAGATTTTGAATTTTGCAAATATTTAATTAATGACATCAATGTCTGGTTTCTTCGATTATATAATATATTTTTAATTGTCCGTTGAAATTTCCAACTTAACTAAGATGTATGTATGTTGAATAAACATATATTTTCTTTTAAAATAAAAAAAATAAATATTCTGAGCGAAATTGTTTTGAGCCACACAGTTCACGCACACAATAACAAACCGGAATCCTTATCCCGAGCGTACTCTACTCTTATATAATAGTTCTCAGAAATTTGAACACCCATATGTGTGTGCTTCTTTATGTAAATATACGTATGTTTAGATTTATTTTATTTTTGTTGATGTTTTACAATTAGCTTATATGCTTAAAAACATATTATATAATTTTATTTTAATTGTAAACATTTCCGCCAATGAAGCTAATAGACCGATATTTAACTGAAAAAAAATCTATAAACAATTAATTAGACTCATTTTAACATATGCCTATCTGGTGTGGAGTAACACCAGTAATACTATTTTTTTTAAATTACAAGTAATTCAAAACAAAGCTTTAAAAAGCATTATATTAATCTTAAAAAAATTGCATACTAGTCTTTGAATATCACTGTCATTTTCATACCAAAAATATTATAAGAATATCTCGCAAAGCCACACTAATGACTACGATAAAAACAAACTTAAATTTAAATACAAGCACAAAATTCCAAAGCACATATTGCTTTAAAGCTCTCTCACCTTATAGTGACATAAACGTTATACAACGCTGAATTGTATGATAATGAGCAATGAACCTCTTTGTGGGAATATGCGCCTTTAAAAGAACAGACCGACTCTCTCTATAAATAAATATTATTATATGTACATATATTGTGAGATTAGGAATTTATTAGGGGGGTACTTCGAGGCACAGTACTTAAAAACGCATTATCGAAAAATTCGAACAACCGGCCTGTCAACGGCGAATATGATGAATTGCGTCTATTAGATGATAATTGTATACCGGTGTCCATTACACCGTATCAACGGTGGATTCACTCGAAGGTGATCTTGTATATGGAGGAGTATTTTTTATAGAATTGTAATACATATAAATTGAAATTTAATGACTCGTATTTGTACGTTTATGCAGCGAAACGTATCAACGATGTATGTATGTACCTAAATAAGTGTTAACAGTTTAGTTAGTTTTTGTATTATTATAAAAGTTAAATATAAAAAAATATGAATTTAGAATTTAGAAATATATGCAGCAATGTACATATTTTATTTTGTATTTGGAATATTAATGTTTTTTCAGAAGAATTTGACTTTAAACATTAATTTCATGTTGACATTACTATTATAAAGTCATATTTAAATCTTTCTGTATTTATATACATTTTACCCAGTTCGGACCTGGATATTATGTATGTGAATTCGACGTATAAAATAAATATTTGAACGTGTTAAAATACAATTTAAAACGCAGACGAGGTGTAAAAATTACGATCTCTTTTATTTTTTTGTTTGTCTGTGATTGATTGATGTTTTGGCATCCTAAAGGTAAATAATATGAATAAAAAATATGTTTTAAAGGTTACAAAAATGATAATTATAATGTCAGACATTTACTTGTAAATTTTGTATATAAAATATTAAGTCTATAACACTATAGTTGACAACTTGTGTGGTGTGATTTTATTAATTGATTGTACTTGAGTATTAGTAATAGAATAATATAAGATTTTTAATTTGCTTCGATACCTGCTAAGTTCTTTGATACCATTTTTACAGCTATATCCACAACCACTGTCGATAAGCTTTAGTAGACCAATAACACAGGTTTCGTCTACGTTCGATTCTAAAATTCAGATCGATGTAGTATCTACCAATTTTCCGTTTTTCGAAAGTCTTGTTAGTTTTTTTCGAGCTTCATAAGTCGCCATCATCAAAATGCGAGCTAATGTCAATTGTCGCTCCAATGAGTATTTTGCTCATTCTGGAGTACCACAGGGATTAAATCTGAGTCATCTGTTATTTGATACATAGCTAGGAAGCTATGTATATTGATGAATATTTTGTGTTGGAGAGATATATCTCTACAAGAGGCAGTATTTGTATACTAATGGAAAGTAGGAAACAATTTAGTGCATTCTTAGCGTAAAGTTTATTCAAAGAAGGACTTTTTAAAGTTGCTAAGGGATTGTGATGACAGCCCGTCAATGATCTGCGATTTTCAACTGAGTGTCCTAGAGAGTCACAATCGCGTTCCTCATTCTTGCAAGTTGTGGCCGCGTCGTTAGCGCTTGAAAAAGCTTTTCTTGCATGAGTCATCCAGCATTTCAACGACCTTTCCGAATACAATGATATTTTCGGTGATGGCTGCGAATAGCTGGAAAAAAATATATAGGATGGTAGAGTACGCTCGGGATAAGGATGCCGGTTTGTTATTGTGTGCGTGTACATGTATATGAGAGGGAGAAGCGATGTAGCGTGTACTTCGTTGTCTGGCTTTCTCTTTTAAGGACAGTCGCTGATTCGACAACGCTGGTATTCATCATTAAAGTGCAGTGTGGCACAGAAGTTCGATCTTCTCTAGTGATTTATTTTAAATAATTTTGTGTTGATATTGGTTTAACCCAGATATGCCCACTGTCCCATGGGTAGGTCACTAAACTCGCGCCACTGTTTTTTTTATTTATAAATGAAATTTTAAGAGAACAAAATTTCTTGGGCATATCTGGGTTAATTGATATCAAGGCTTCAAATATACACTGTAAGTTATTGGTTCTCTTACCCGTGGATTAAAATATTTTATTTATTTTTCCATTAATCCGTACGTTGTTGGTTTTTTTACACTATTCTCTATAAGGCTTAAAAAAGTTATTATTCTTATCGTTGCGCCAATGATAATATTTTAATTTATTAAATGGATTCTAATGATTTAATAGAGTCGTCAAGCCATTAAAGAATCTGCGAATAATTTCTTTCCCCATTTTATATCTTTTTGCTTTTGAAGAATAGCTAAGGACTTCATTATTTTTTTGACTAGTGAAAGATTTTGAATTTTGCAAATATTTAATTAATGACATCAATGTCTGGTTTCTTCGATTATATAATATATTTTTAATTGTCTGTTGAAATTTCCAACTTAGCTCAGATGTATGCATGTTAAATAAACATATTTTTTCTTTTAAAATAAAAAAAAAATATTCTGAGCGAAATTGTTTTGAGCCACACGGTTCACGCACACAATAACAAACCGGAATCCTTATCCCGAGCGTACTCTACTCATCTATTTTAGGTGTGCATCATAACTGTTTTTTTATGTTTAATTGTATATTTTGTTTGTATAATTGTCAATCAATGCCGGCGGAATATTTTAGACAAGTCTTTCTTTACTAAGGATTTAGGTGTGCTTTCGAAGAACGTTGAAAATTTAGCTAGAGACTCACAGCAGATCAATAAAAATGCTCGGTTTTATCTCAAGAAATGCTCGCTACTTCAGCAATACTTGAGTATTACGCACTCTTTATGATGCTCTAGTCCGCAGCTTATTTGGATTCATGGCATAATGAGTCAGTGTAATGGATTGAAGCTGGAAAAGTACCGCATAAATTTCTTCGATACTTATACGATACGAAATATATTGTTAAGAGTTTAAACTAAAATTGTATAGGGGTATATAAATACTTTTAACAAATTATTTATTTTAAAATGACGTGTATTTTGTCAAAATGCAATATCTAGCTGAATATTTTTTTTGCCAGTATGTGATGTAGAATATGTTATTAGACTGTAAAAATAGTTTGCCCTACATATTTATTATTTGCTTATATTATTATTTATAGCTTGAATGTCAAATTGAAACTGAATTTAAAAACCTACTTTTTAATGATAGCATTATCTTACTTGTTAAAAATTTTAAAAGTAAGTGTGTAAATGATAAATATGTTTATATGCTACAATACTATCCCATAAAACAAACTGTAATCATGTACACAAAGAAAATAAAGTCGTCAGATAATATCATATTTTTTGTGCACATACATATACAATATTTTGAGAAGGATGCGAAAGACTAAAACAATTTACCCACATTCACGCTAACATGACAAGTAGTGAGCATCAGAAATGAAATCTTTGCACGTGGTAATGTTGATAAATTGTTTTCAATAAAAATGTATCGTAATTTATTTTAATATTCATCAGATTCTTGTTAAACGTCGGCAAAATTTCACGTTAACTTTCCGCAGAGCGTAATTTTACATACAGAAGCCTTAGCCGTCAAGGGTTAAGAGTGCAATTTAAGACGTGTTACCTACGTAAGGTAGCAGTAATAGCATGGGAAAGTTTGAGCAATATACAGGTGTTCATTCGGTGCTTGCAAGCATCCAAAGGTTACTTTGGGAGCTTCTTGGCTGCATTACAGGAACGTCTGTTTATGTTAGCCAAAGCGTTTCATAAGCGCAAAGTTGCTTTCGTCTTATGGGTGTATATCTCTCGCTCACTCTCTTTGGCTAAAACTTATCTATATAGCGTTATATTATATATTTCAAAAATTAAAAGCTGTTTAGCATCCGTGCTATCTGAAGGCGGCATCTTTTAAGACACGCTAATACGTAGAGATGAGTGTTTACTACATATATTATATTATATATATATAAAGTAATTCAGTAGATAAATAAACCTATTTAACTTATTTAACTCATTTCATTATATATTAATACAAAAAATAATTCATTTACATGAACATTCAATAATGATGTGTTTCTGCTAAAAAGTGCTGTGAAAGCATAATTTTTTTTACTGATAATTTATATGATATTATCTGAGATATGTATTCTGTGGTATGATACTACATTTTGGATAACATGTTGGCAACAAACGCGATTCTTGAACCATAAAAATAATTTTGTATCGTAAAATAGTTTTTTATGGCACAGTTTTTAATTGAGTAGCGCTATTTAATGTTAATAATACATTAAAAATATGAACCTATAAAAATATTTTTTATTGATTGACATTATACCTAGTACATTGCACACAACGTTTCGTGTCGCAAGCGCTAAACCATCATCAATGAGAATCACCTGCTTAGCTAACTATCAATCCATCGGATTTTTCCACACACGCTTGACCTGCGCAGACCCTGTAATCAATTTAATTTATGAAGATGTGAGTGACTCGTATTTATCATTGTTGCTGATTAAAAAGGTCACACATCCACACGACGCGACGACTTCTCACGAAACTGAGATGCGTTTGACCCGCGGCCCGATCATGATCGCGGGTCATCCATCATCCGACTAGAACAATTCCTCCTACTTCGTGTTGAGGTTTCCAATGTGTGCATGTAAAAGAAAACATAAGTCACTTTTACTTTTGACGGACACGAAACAAGCGAAAGTGATCAAGGGACTTCAAAAGGCCGATTTGGTAACGCAAATAAAAATGTAATATTTGAATATGTTACGGGCAATGTGCGCAATAGGAAGTTTGAATGGAATTAATTAACTTTTTTACTATCTTTGTAATGCATAAATGCAACATTCTTAATATTTTTCGCAGACACATTAAGCTACTAGTTATCACAGATAGGTTACAGTAAAATATATAGATTAATAAAATAACCAGCACGATAGACGAGTGGTACGTCTTTGACTGAAAGCTCTGGGTTTGAATCCCGTATTGACGTGTTGGGGGATCAGAATTAGTAATTATTATATAATTATAATATCGATCGATCATCACATTAAGTTTACCAGTTTTTGTTGTCGTAAATGTTCCACTTTTCGTCTCACATAGATCGTTTTTGTTATGTTTTATAAATAAAGCGAAGAATAAACTTAACGGCAGCGATATTTTTTGGTTATTATTAAGTTCGTGCGGTAGCTATTTGTCATGCTTTTTTATTTTATTATCTGTTATAGAGACGCTCACAATTCTCACATTTCTTAACAGTACTTAGATCTAAAGCATTATGTAATTAACTATCAATTTCTGCTGCCTTATCGCCCATTTTGAATCTGTTACAAAAAATGTTTCTTTCGATCATTAGTTTAATAGCTTAAATTCAAAACAAATACCATAAATTCCATTAAAAATAATCACATAAAAACGATAGAATAACATTTTCAGGCAATTACTCTTTTTATGCCTGCACTACACTCTCTGGAAGTTAGCCAAGGTTGGCCAAGGACGGAGAATATAGTGGGTTACTTCGGTCGAGTTCGATTCTGCACGCTCTAAAATCTCTCGGAAGCTGTCCGAGGTTACCGAAAACGAGAGATAAAGTGAGGGTAATTCAGTCGACTTGGCCAGCTTCGTGCGCTTCTGAACATTGTCGGCAAACGGACCGAAGTCGGAGCTGCTCTTTCGAGCGCGAGCGGTGAGATACTTCCCCTTTCGCTCTCTCGCGTGTTAAGTCACAAGAGTGAAAGAAATAATGATATGTTTTTTTGCAAACTGATATAGAACGAGTAACTCGGTTCAATTTCAGTATGCGCGTAGGCGTCCTATGGTTAACACGCACGTCAAGCGCTGCATCATGGTCACGTGGTCAAGTTAAAATACCACATGCTTATCGGGGACTTCAACAGACTCTTACTGACATCTTTGAATATTTTAGGGCACCAAAAGGGATTAGTTATATTTTTGATAGTATATTCTTCTAACAGATATAGCTATTATATTTTTTTCATATAAAATTAAATATTAAAAAAATAATTAGTGTTACTTGATTTTGTTAAAAAAATCGTTTCGAATATCCTTGTGTATTTTCCTAGATTGGCTTATATAAATGTCACACCATAACGAATTCTTATTTAAAATCGATGGCGACAAATTCTAGAATAGTCACAGATGTGGTGTTCGTATTCTGAAGTATCATTTTTGTGCCTTATGGCATTTTACAAAAGCCGACAAAGATTTTGCGTAAATTGAATATTTACGACCAAAAAGTTTTTACTGATATTGTATTGGTGAGTGCCCACACAAACTTTTATGATTATCAGTAGCGTAATTTTAATAATATGACAATTCAAAAATTTTGATTATTTTTGCACATTTTTCGATCGCGCGCAAATATGTCGGCTGTACGTGACAGCAGCCGCCGTCCGGACGGCATTTGAAATTTGTGGCAGTGTGGCCGCTACTCGGAAGTCGGTGACCTTAGCCGACTTCAGTTGAACTTCGGTTCGGACAACTTCCAGAGAGTGTAGTGCAAGCATTACAATCTTTGTTATATTTACTGACAAATAAATAAGAAGGCAAAATCAGAGATTACCATATGTTTAAGTTACATTGCAATTAATCTATGAAGATAATGCCATTTTTGATATGTCAATAAAAAAATTATAAAAAATTACATAATTATTTTATATTAGACACATTGTCGGTAGCATAATATTTTATTAACAATATGCTGTGCAAATAGACTTGGATCGGAATACGATTCGTTCCAATACGATACGTTGACGTGTTGAAAAATATTTATTGGATTGCATTTGGATTTTAATTGGATTTCAACGAGGCGCTAACAGTTAACACCTTTGGCCTTGCCGAATTATTTATAATATAAATAAATAATCATATCTCTCCTTGTAATAAAATTTCGGTAACCCTCGGGTTAAGGCTGACGTACACACGCCTTGTCACGATTTCACAATGCCGAGTCATGTTGCATATTTGATTTTGATTTGAATCTGATTTTATTATGAATTAAAAATATTTATATAATACGTCCATGTGATAATGTACCGTGTAATCTAAATATTAGTTTCTCACGACTTTTTTTCATTAAGACTTTTTTTTTGCTAGCAATACGAACGATATTTATGTAGTGCGATGACTTAGTATATAGTATAAAATAAACTTGATATAATAATAATCTATGTTATTTTAACACATGGTTTCGAATGATATTACACTAATTAACACACTGTTATTAACTGAAATATGTATTTGAACATATTATATATACAATTTTTTTAGAATCACAACTAACCCTAGATAAAATTGGACTGATTCAGGTTAATCTTTCGCTCAGTGCACACGTCGTCCGATCAGGAATTTTTGTCGGAGTTGGCAGTGTGTGAACGTTATTTTTTTGGTTCGCCGACGTTTCTATTTGTTGTTAAACTGTGATAAGATCTAGATATAACCATTTCGTATTATATTCGAGAGATCGTGCCGAGAATGGCTCAGTTATCCCATTTACGTCATAAGTTGTTGTAGTATGATGCGTGCGTGTAAGGAACTTTACGTAACGTATCGTATATAATAATATAATAAATACAATAAATAAATAAATAAAAAAACACCATCGACTGGGTCACCGTTTCGATATCATTATAAATTATTCGTTTTATTATTTTATAACGCGTTTATATATCTCTTTATGCGAAATCAAAAACATAAATTCTCAAATAAATCAATTGCATAATTGCCGGACGCCGAATGAAAAAGTAGTGATATATTTTCGGTTTTTTTATTGAATGAATAAATTATAATATACATATCATATAATAAATAAAAACCTAATGTTTTTATTATTATTTTTTGCACGTTGAAATTGGAATTGTTATACAGTAAATTGAAAGTAAAAAACCGTCAATGATACAATTTTTTTTTAATGAACGAAAAAGAAAGATTGTATATGTATAATAAATATATATATACACACATATTAATTATACAAATATAATCACAATATAAATCCTTATTCTAACACTTTCACATGACCATTATTTTTGAATAATTGCAATTGATTGTCTCTGATTTCCCATTATCCTGTCTTCCGTTATATATTACAATGATCGATTTAACTTTGTATTGAAAATGAAATGTAACGTTATAATATTTCAATTTTTCGCATAATAAATTACATATGTGTATATATTATATTTAACCCAAGTTGATTAAAAATAAAGCGGAGAGTATATAAAAGTACTGAAAATATGTACGAATGATTTTTGCGTACAAATTACACCGCTTCTTAGACACACACACAAAATGTGTTCATACCTTAAAAAGAAACGGCCTTGCTGGCCACTCAATATACAATAATATTATACGCAAGGTAAAACGTATTGTCTAGCGCGTATCCTCTCCAAACAAAGAGTAGTTTCTCAACAGTACTTATGAGTAATTAACGTCTCGGGACGGATGTGCTATTATTTATTTCGAAATATTAATGCAGTTGTTTGGTCGCGCGATCTCTTTTCCTTTGTTATGAAAAATACTGTTGGTAGCCTTACATTCGAAATTTATTTTGTTTGTTCAAAATAATTGTTGAAATGAACTCTAAATTATAACAAATTGTGCAGATGCAAAATATTATTTTCTATTTTCTTGTTCTATATCATAAATCATATTGTAAATTGTATTATATGAGAATGCACGTTATAAAAATGTAGCTTATTAATTCTATATCTACTTTTAATATATTATTAATATTTATTTTTACAGAGACATCTATTAACATATTAAGATAGTTTGTAATTAAATTTTACCAAGTTAAAGACTTTTAATACAGATTTTTATTCATTGCTAACCCGGATAACTTTTTTGAAATATATAAATAATATATTCAGACGTACAATTAATCACTAAAATTATTGAAACATCTGACTTATTTGTGGCAATTCGGGTATAAACTAGGGATTCTGAAGTCTCGGGTTTTTTCGATTCCCGGGACTTGAGACCCAAATTTTTAAAGTCCCGGGAATTCCCGGGACTCGAGACTTTGATTATTTTTCGTATAATCATAAAAAAAATAATGTTAAAAAATTAACTTATTATTATTAACTTTAATTAGCTTATTATTATTAACTTTAATTAATTTATTATTATTAACTTATATTATTTGTGTTATAGGTACGATAGGTGAAAATTTATCGAAACAATTTAAAAACACTTTATTCGATATTTATTTAAATTTAATTTATTACAATTTTTTTAATCGAAATATTTTATCAATATTAAGTTAAATCCTTTACTTTTGTAGGGAAAAATATGTTTTTAAAAACACCAAGGCGTTTAATGATGAATCACATAGCCTGTTCCTGGTTTTTGTGGCAAATATTCCAGATGTAGAAAAAACTCTCTCGCTTTCTGTAGATGTTGGCTTAATTGTAAGCAATGATTTGAATAAAAGCTCTAGATTCGGAGTTCGCTTGATAGTTGAATCTAATATCTGAAAATCCTTTTTAAAGTTGAATTTTTTATTTCTAGTCGTTGAAATATTTTGGTGGTTCGTGCGACAGAGTTGTGTTGAATTAAAATATTCTTTTTAAAAGGAAATTAACAATAATTTCGGAAGTTAATAAAGTGGAATCTCGACGACTTATAGCTTCAACTGCCAGTTTTATAGGAGTGAGTACTTCACAAATATTTTCCTATACGTGAATGTTCAATTCATTCTAAATTTGGCCGATGCCAAGATCAATTAATGATTTTCTAATGCAATTTCGTAACTTTCAAAATCTCGAGATCATGGGTAATAAGAAATTCCATCTTGTCTTCATATCGAGACATAAATTAAGCTCGACATCAAATTCGCTCTTTACATATTTTTGTAAAATTGCACTTCAGAAAGTCTCGAGTCCCGGGTTATTAATTTTTAAATTCCCGGGACTCGAGACAGCAAAAAATCTTTGAATTCTCGGGAATAAATTCCTGGGTTGTCTCGACACAGAATCCCTAGTATAAACTGTTTTTTAGTTAACGTTTCAACTGCTTAATATTTGCATCTATTTATTGATTAATATTTGTGGAATATATTGCATAATTGTCGATTTAACAAAGCATTCAAAAATCACGCGGTATTTTTTAGATTTGATTGCAATTGCTGCAGAAAAAAATATTTTTGATATTCATGAATTTTCACTGTTATTTTTATATTTTATATTACTTTTTTAATTATTTATTACTTCACTCATTATTAACAGCAGACTATTTGATATTAATTTTTTTTGAGGATATTTTATTTTTTAGGATTACGTGTAAGTGACAATATTTTTCTTGCGCTATTTATTTTTGGGTTAAATTATTTTTTTTCATGTCATTTTCCAAGTATCCAATTCGCATTTTGTCACGAGTCACGATTTTTTTATTTTTAATATGACGAATCAAAGAATTTGCATGAAATATTTCGCTAAAAATGGAATAAAATGCAGTGAGATTGTTTAAATGCTGTAAGAAGCTTTTGATGATAATGATATGTTCATAAGTTTATGAATCACAAAAATGTCTCTAAAAGATGAGCAATCTAGCACATAAATCACTAATTCAAATATAAAAAAATAAGTTTGGGGTAAATATTTTTCTAGCTGACGACCAGCGCGTGATGAACAATGGGCGCATAGTTAAGACATTTCCATGTCTTTTTCGTTGTATAAAATCACGGAAAAAACAAAATTTTCACTTTGCTTCCGACTTAAATTACATAAGAGTTCAGCCTTGAGCTCGCATCCAGTGAAGCTTACGCTGAATCGACACAGACGACACAATTTCAATCCAGAGAAATGCTGTTTGCTGGCATAAATGTATAAAATTTTATAAGAGCCAGTTTAAAGTAGATAAAATTATTGTCCTTTTTATCATATTTCATAATGGTGAGATTTAAGTGGCAGTCATAAGTAATTTATACCTATAAATATAGTTCAAGTCATGCAATGAATCAATGCGATTACTAATACATTCCACTATCGATTTGGTATAAATAAAAAAAAATATTTAATTACAAATTCTTTCATCTATTGCGTTATTAATTTCGGCATAGCATCTCCGGACATAACGACAAAAACAACAACTGCAAAAAATAATCAAATATGCGAAAAGCCTCTCCTGCAAGAGAGTCAAATATCGTTATTTTTAACAGCTCGCCATTTGTCAGGGGTCGGTAAAAAAAGTGACCCAAGTCAGTCCCGGGCCCACCGGGGCCCAAACATTTGTTAAGGCCGACGCAGTTGTATAATATATGGACGTGACTAATTCGACTCGTTTTGAAATCAAATGTACCGATTACTTACAATCGTACAAGTTATTAATGGCATCGATTCATCAAAACCAATCAGGCCGATTGCAAAACTATCACTTTCAACTCTCATCGCCGCGCGACCGCCTATTTGTTTAATTATCGCGCTCTCGTTTTATTCAGTGCCTGTTATCGACAATGTGCCTAATAAGAATATTTTGTGAAATATTTAGCCTTTCAATATAAAATAATTTATCTACAATCATTGCAACTATATATTAATTTAATCGCTCCGATTAACCGACCTCCACTATGTTGAAAATATTAGCGTACAAATATAATATTTATCTTACTAAAAAATACAGTGACAGAACTTTGGGCCCACTTCTAAATGCAAATACATATTCACAATTATTTTTTTATAAATAAAATGATGTAAATTATACGCATCATAGTTTGTCAGAACACATACTGAAGGTTATTTAAATGTATATGTTATTAAACGTATAACACAAACAGTTCAAAGTTATGTTTACCTTCACGCTATTTTTTTATAAATTTTATGTAAAAGACAACACATATTCAAGACTATAGTAACTTGACTAAAAACTTGATACATTAATACTGCATCAAATTTATTACAAATATTGCTCTTATGAAATTTACTTCAGTAGAAGTAATATAAACATGTATGCTTCAGCAAATGTTGAAGCCATATATATGGCGTCTAAATACGATGTCATACTTACATTTAAAGTAACATAAAATATTTGATAAAATATGATTTTAAGAGAGGAAGGAAAAATTTTATCATTTATTTGCTTACACATTTCTCCAACATATGTTCCATAAAACCATCAAATTTCATAAATTGCCGGTAACATATGCATTCATAAAACATACCGGTAGAAAGGTTTGGCGTTGCATAACGCTCGTGATTAATTTCGATTTTTTTCGCGGTATATACACACGTTAAAAGTTTAATTGTAAACACCCGGAGCCATTGTTAGGTGCGCGCTACCAAAGCCGCCTTAATTGCCTTCCTAGTGTGGATTCGTTCAGTGATAAAAAATATCATGCGTTCTATATATGTAGTAGTCAGTTTAAATGTCATCGGTTCTCTTTTGGATTAGTCAGGAATGCTGTGCGATAAAAACGGTACTGGTTGTGGTGTAAAAATTGACGCCGAGGAACGCGTGGGAAGAACTTTAAAGATCGTATAGTACTATGGTATATATTTTTCAAGATAAGCATCGACCGTGATATCTATCTGTTTTTTTGAAAATTCGATTGTTGCTATAACAGATGTTGATGAGTTATTGACCATTGCCAAATCGTCCTCAATTACGGGGTCGAGGCACGATTTTGGATGCGGTTTTTCTCTTTGTTTTTGCGATGTGGCGATGGAAAATTGCTTCACTGTAAGAGCTTGATTTGGAAGACAGAATACTGAAAGCTTGATGGATCACGACTCACCTACTTTTCACTCAGTAGCCATCGCTTAAATAACAAGTTAATCAACGCAGGTTTACATAAAGGAAATGAGAATAGATTTCATAATATGTTTATAAGTAACTTTATGATTATCGTTATTTTCAACAACAAAAAATATATAAATATATTATTATGATTAAGTTTTGAACAACCATATATTCTTTATTTATTAATAATAAGTATAAAAGAGCTTTATTAGTTTAATTATTCAAAAATATATTTTTATATTCTTTAAATACTTGAATATATAATTTTTCAATTGCAAATTTATATGCAAAGATATTTTGTGAAGAGCAGAAGTACCAGGTGTCCAAATAATTTTAATCATATTTTGAATATTTAGATAATATAAAAAAAAATAATAGAATTGTTAGATGTACTGTTTAAAACACACAATTCAGGCAACATCTATAGGAACAATCAAAACAAAGTTAAGAACCAATTTTAGTTATTCTTCATAAAATATGTATTTTCAAGATAACAATGAATTTGTATTTCGTGGTGAATCAGCTCATTATTTTTGAAATTTAAATTTTTTTTATTTATAATGTGAATAATTTAATAATATGAAAATGTTTTTATGCTCTATTTATATTATATATTATAAAATATATTTAAATTATTAAAATATTTTCAGTTTTTCTTATTCAGTATTCATTTAATCTTTAGCACACGTGTTTATTAGAAGTCCCAAATATACTGCTGCATAAATCCAGTAACAATGGATTTTTATGTATCAAACCTGCTTATATCGTTCGTGGTCTTTTTTGGGTTTGGGTAATTGTCATACATTTAAAAGCTCGTACATTACTTCGTAATTTGTGCCGTTAACAGTAGATCCCGTTTTACGACTTTGATCTTTTGCCTAATAGTCCTTTTATATAGATCGCTAAACACCGTTTCTTTTTATTTGCATATGACAGAATGCATTAAATGAATATTTTACAAGTAAATTGCGTCGCAACGATTATGGGTGATAAGTAATGAGTAATCAAAATAATTAGATTTCATTTTAAATTAACTACGATTTTCTGTTCACATATGTTTATGCCTGTACTACACTCTCTGGAAGTTGTCCAAACCGAAGTTACAGCTAAAGTCGTCCGAAGTCTACGACTTCGAGTAAGCGACCACACTGTCGCAAATTTTATTTAGCGTCCGGACGGTGGCTTTTGTCACGTACAGCCAGTATATTTGCGCGCGATCAAAAAATGTGCCAAATAATCCCAATTGTCATATTAATAAAATTACGCTACTAATAATTATAAAAGTTTGTGTGGGCACTCACCAATACAATATCAGTGAAATTTTTCGGTCGTAAATATTCAATTTACGCAAAATATTTGTCGGCTTTTGTAAAATACCATAAGGCATAAAAATGCCACTTCAAAATACGAACATCACATCTGTGACTATCCTAGAATTTGTCGCCATCGATTCTAAATAAGAATTCGTTATAGTGTGACATTTATATAAACCGATCTAGGAAAATACATAAGGATATTCGAAAAAATCAAGTACCACTAATTATTTTTTAATTATTTAATTTTATATGAAAAACATTATAATAACGATATCTGTTAAAAGAATATACTATCAAAAATATAATTAATCCCTTTTGGTGCCCTAAAATATTCAAAGATGTCAGTAAGAGTCTGTTGAAGTCCCCGATGAGCATGTGGTATTATAACTTGACCACGTGACCACGATGTAGCGCTCGACATGCGTGTTAACCATAGGACGGTAACGCGCATACTGAAATTGAACCGAGTTACTCGTTCTATCTCAGTTTGCGAAACACCGTATCATTATCTCTCTCAATCTCGTCACTTAACACGCGAGAGAGCGAAAGGAAAAGTATCTCACCGCTCGCGCTCGTAAGAGCAGCTCCGACTTCGGTTCCGTTGACTCCGGTCCTTTTGCCGACGATATTCGGATGCGCTCGAAGCTGGCTAAGTCCGAGAGATTTTAGAGCGGACAGAACTGAACTCGACCAAAGTAACCCACTATATTCTCCGTCCTTGGCCAACCTTGGCCTACTTCCAGAGAGTGTAGTGCAGGTATTACATATGTGAACGAAAATCTAATTTTTAATTTATCTTATTAGTTTTATTTTGTTAAAACAAACGATTTTCACCTAACTGAAATCTGAGATAATAATTTAGCTATAAGTTGCTTATTTTAATTTAACGGTTTGATTTGTGTATCAACTTAAAATAACTCGGTAATATTAAATTATAATTATTGTAACAAATACCTAAGCTAAATATATTAAATTAAAGAAAATAATATATGAGAATAAAATGATTAGCAAAAATAAAGAACATGCAATATATCTTTATTCACTACGCAACCTCTTTTTGACCGAGCGATCAAAAATTACAGTTTTTTTTTAATTCTTTTAATTAGGTTTTATTTGGCATAAAATATATTGGAATAGATTTTTCTCGAAGACCTATTTTATCTTCTAGATTTGTTATTGTGTTTGTATCTTTCGCTCATGTCAAACAAATTATTTATTTTATATTTTAATATTTGTATGTACATATCCTATATCACAAATACACTATAACTTTGTTACGTTATTGATTATTTTACAACACAGCTTCCCAAACGACCTCCCAGCGATTTCAATTCAATGTCACAATCGATATTTATATCGACAACTATAAAATATGAGTTATTTATGATATAAAACCTTTGTTCGGTAGCCCTCTATTGTGCAACGATCCGTTTTATTTACAACCCGAACACGTGAGGTCGCAAACACCACTCTAATTTGTAATAATTTGTCTACTAGTCTATCAAATTTTTTTTAAAAACAGTCTTGTCTATGACAAAAAATGCCCCGAAGGCGTTGTTTTTAATTAGCTAATTAGACCGCATGATATGTTTACGAAAAAATATTTATAATATATTAGTTACTGGAGCGGAACGACCGAATTTTGCAATGTAAAAAATGTATTAGTTAAAAGTCGAGGTAAATTATTTTTTCTACTATATCAAAAACGGATCTTGTATCGTTTTAATATTGCCATATTTAATCTGTGGATTTGTGTAATTAATCGTTTCGAAATGAGTATAAATTCCGACGTACGTTCGTGTATGCAATATGTTAATTCCAACGTAAGATCTCGTTAACTATTTTTTTGTTAATTGTGCCGTGTAACAATAACGATCGAAAACCGTGACCTACGGGTCACACGATCTAATAAAATTATTTATTTTCGTTAGAAGTTTCACCTTCATCCGTTACATAAATCTTGCTTTGAAATAAATGTTTATTTTTTAATTAAAATTTTAATTATACATATGTGTGCTGTACTATCTGCTGAATCTAAACAACTATTATTATAGAAAGGATATAATAGTTTTCGTTTATATAAGCATCTTTTACTTTTACTTTCGATAAAGTTGCAAACAATTATTTTTGTATTGATATTTATATCTATTGTACGGCAACAAAATTAAAGTAAATGGGAAAAGTATTTTTAATAAAATTTCGTATATCATATAATTGAATAAATAAATTATATTATGTTGAACTGCTAATAAATATTAATCTTAAAAAAGTTCAAATATATTATAATAATACATAAAAATAGTATAAATCAACCAAAAAGAAAGTTTTCTATATTTATTACACACTAAAAAAATATTATTTCCAATTTATAGCTCAATTTAAGATATATAATATTATTTTTTAGCATTATAGTTTTTTTATGCTTAAAAATATACAGTATGTCATACTTTAAATATAAATATATTTATATCTTATAAATAAATATAGATCGAGTATAAAAAAATGATAATCAACTTAAGAGAAAGACTGTGTAAATAATTAGACTTTTTCTGAGGTTGATATAAAATATATTTATATTTAAACTATAACCTACTATGTATTTTTTAAACACAAATATTTAGTTGATAGGTGAGACTTCAAAATCACTAATTATAATGAAACACAGTTTTTGTCCTTCATATAAAGTTCACAATTATTGAGTTTACAGTTTACAACACGGGAGTATTTTTTTGTATGGACTTTTTTAATTTATGGCCGTTTTTACTTCGTCTAGAAATAATAATATATATACAATTGTAAAAATATATTATAAAATGAGGACTAAGTATTTTATATTTGCTAAGAAAAATATGTTTTTAGAAAGACTAGGACATTTAGTGACGAATCAGTCTATTTACTGTATTATTCTTGAAAACTTGCAAATTTTCCGTTGATATTGCCTTAACCTGTTCAACGCCAAGCAAATTTCTATGAATTTTCTCTGTAGGCCACCATTTTCAACCCTTAAAATTATTATGAAAGAGGAACATTATTTACCCGGAAAATCACTGTTTACTTTCCTTTTTATTAATTTTAACATAAAAGTGAAAAAAAAGCACAGAAATACCAAGTTTTAAAAAACACTGTCAGGGCTGCCACACACAAATATTAAATGTAATTTATATTGTATGTGGTTTATATTATATGTTTTTGGTTGTTTTTAATATTTGTATGGGACACGATAATTTCCGTTGTTTTAATCAAAATCTTTTATCAAAATGGCGGCTACTTCATATATTTAAAAAATTTCAACTTTGTCAAAAAAATTTAAAAAATAGTACATATGGCAATAATGTTATAATATAAACAAAAACAGAATTCAAATTCAAAAAATGATTTTTTTTTACAAAAAATTGTGTTTTTTTTATCATTTAAAAAAAATATTGTAGCAGCCCTAACAACGTCTGTATGCTCGATCGTAAATAATAAAAGAATGGTTCAAAAATTGCACATTTAAAATAAAATATACGTGAATAGACTAAAGATATTTATGGCTAAAAAGTACTTGGATAGGTCAATTTTATTTGATCATGAATTTCTTTATGATTCCTTGATATTTCATAGATTCAACGTAACGTAATTTTTACAAAAAAAGTAAATTTAGCTAATTTATGCCTAATACAAACCAATCGATACGTGAATTAATTTAAAAAACCATATTTTAAATGTTTTGTTTTATAAAACTTAATTAAATTAATAAATATACAATACTCAATATTTTTTTAAATATATCCAAAATAATTTTTTGCTACAAATACATGTTACAAATTATTTTTTAATATTGCCTTAACAGTTTAAGACTACAAGATCTTCCAGTAGAAAAATCTATAATTATAAGCAGGCGCGTACGAAGAGATACATTTTCTTTCGCTCGCTCGCGTGTTAAGTGACGAGAGTGAGTGAGAGAAGGGCTTGCGTTACATGCGTTCCGCACGTCTACTTCTTCTCACTGACTCTCGTCACTTAACACACGAGCGAGCGAAAAGGAATGTATCTTCCCATACGCGCCTGCTAATAAGGTAACAATACGCTTCATTACCAAATAAATGCTAGAAAGAAATAGTATTCATAAACCTATTGAAAAAAATACTTAAATGATCTTACACATTAGTTGATTTAATCAATAAAGAGCAAATACACGATTTTGATAATATATTTACAGAAAATAATAAACCTTTAAACAATAAACGAATACAAATACCAATACTTCAAGCACCTTTACTTTAAAATGTATATGGTACTTATTCAACCATCTGTAAAACAACCTTTTAATAACAGCATATAAAAACCTAACTCTAATAGATAATGTAGATAAATGTCCATAGATTTATGTTACATGCGCATGAAAAGCGCATGGATATGATTTTTTTATTGGATAAAATTTAAAATAACTATCAGGAAACTTTCATATGACAACTGAAGTGATCATGATACCAAAACAAAAAAAAAGATAATGTAACTATGCATCGGCAAACATAGTTTCTCCCAGTCATTTCCAAGCTATTTGAGCCAATTTACTTTAGACAAAAAATTATATATGTTACTTCTGATTTAGGATACACGAAAATGTATCTAAACTCGCATTATTTCGAAAACACAGAAAGCAGCTGCTTCCCTCTTCTCGTCAACCTTTAATTAGCAAGTCCAAAATACATAGTTCAACCCAATCTTTGTAATCGACTAGATTTCTCAGATGTAGACTTTACGTATTATAGTATTGTAAATATGCAAACTCAAAAGCTTTAATATTTTAATTTCTAAATTGATTAAATCTTTCGCCTAATTTGTCAAATAACAAGTTGATAATATGCTGCTACTTCATATGCATTTTCTATATCTCGCTTCAAATTATTTTATGTATCCAAACATAACATCAATACTTTTTTTCCAAAACCTTGTAATTTTGAGTTTGGTTCATTTATTTTAACAGATTTATTATTTTATGATCATTGAGCTGAGGAAAGTTTGTTAAATTCTTGTTCTTCAGTAAAATTATTTAAAATACTTATTGGCGCCACTTCTAAATTCACCAACTCTTCTCTCATTGTGAGACCATCACTTCACGTTGATTTTTATTGGACGAAGACCGTCCGTTTTGGCGTGTCACATAGATGAATCTTAGTCACATCTAAGATTCTTCTATGGATGACATTTTCATACAATTAACTGACATTTTTGAGTGACTGACAGACAAAAGAGAGTGCTGATATTTACTTATATTATGTTATAATTTATCGGCAGTTTTTTAGTTAGCGGCCTTGAATACTATGTTTTAAAGAAAGAAACACATATCATTTACAAATATACAAGTACCACACTATATCATACGATACCACACACAGCCGTCGAGCAAAACCCGTGATTAATCCCCCATACAACTTTCAATGCGTAATTATTATTTTTTTTCATTCCTATCCAACGTTGAATAATTTTTAATTAACGCACAGCCACGTAAACACGTCGGCTCTTTCCCATCTAAGCAAGACCGATTCTCTTACTATATCAATCGGCATTACAATACAAATAGCCATTAATCAGCCGGGCACACCGTGGCTTTCGGCTGTTTAATCGCCAAACAAACCTGTTCTTTCGATCTTTTCGGCCCGAGTCGTGAAAGAAAGTGAGATCGAACAACTCGCCGATGAATGATGGCCGGATTCAATCGATAGTTTCAATGGATTCATATATTCGTAGAGTATGGGTGAATTAATGATTCATATATCGTAGAGTATGAGTGAATTAAAACGGATTTATGTACGGATGAAATTTGTAAATGGTAGCTATCGATTTCGTTTCGGACGTTAAGCGTTGGCTATCGCTTTCTTAACGATGATTTTTGATCATAATTATTATAGTGTAGCTTAATGGCGTGTCATAAATGCAGATATAGTGTAAAATTAACAAACATGGGTGTGGTGAGGAATTATGATTGTGGGAATCAAATACATAAATATGACATTTGATTTATATGAAAAGGTATCATACATAACCATTTATCCAACATAGCATGATTTAAACCAGTAGCTGTCGAGCAAACTGAGTTAGGAATCGATTTAAATATATTACCTAATATATTGACATACAAAAACCGATAATTTATTTATTAATTTTTAAGAATATCAATTAGATTGATTTTAATATAATTTAAGAATTTTTTCAAAGCATTATTTCTTGATAATTTTAATTACCCTTTAAAAATAAAAATACTACATATTTAAGTATGAACATGCATATGTATATGCGTAATTTTTCAATATATAAATAATGTAGTATTTATCAACACAATCTAAATTTATTATGACACCTTTCAACGAACTTTATCGATAGAGATTTATAAATATCACATTGCATAACGTTGCATATTAATTTTTTACACGTCAGTGTTTGTTAAACATTGTTCATTAACTTGTCATCAGTATCAATATTAAAAAGTTTCGCAAGCAATCGCTTGATTGTCTCCTTTTGAAACAATGAAACAACATTTTTTCTATCCATCTCTGTAGTAAGAATTTCACGGCAATTTTGTAACGTGACCCCCGAGGTCTCGTTAATTTGACTTTCACCTTAACGAACTGAGGGATTTGAAACTAACGTTTCTCGATTCGTCAAGGGTTACGGTTATTAGTGCAACAATTGCGAAATTATCCCGTGGAACGAGAAAAAGTTAATTAATTGTCCATATCTTCTGATGGGAGGCTATGTGGCGAATAAATCTTCGAGTTAAACAAAACGTTCACTTTTCGCAATACGAAACGAGTTCAAATCACGACTTTTTTAAATCGTGGATGTTTCCTTTTGGTACGAGAGGTATTTATTGAGCAACTGACGTAACTAATGCGCAGAAATGTTCTTTTGCATTTGTCTTAACGTGCTTCGAAAGAACAGCAAGAAAAAACGTGATGTATTATTGGAAGGTTTCGTTGACAGAACGCATTCCGTTATATGGTTTGTATTTTAAGATTTTTTAAACGGTATTTAGACCACTTAATAAATTCAAGACCAAAAATAAATATCATCGAGTATTTATTTTAATAGAGTGAGTAATAACGGTCATTTAATTTCTATATAAAAATAATTAAGATTTTTCTTAAAGCTATGCTTGTTTGTGTTTAAGTATTTATTTTGAGTAATATCGGTCAGTGATTATTATAATTTAATATACTTCAGTTGATCTAATAATAATAATCTAAGTAAACAATAATGTAGTCGTACTAATAATAAGTGTACAACTAAAAATGTTATATAAACACAATTCAAAACGATCATGTTTAAATTGATATCCCAAAACACAATCTAAAGTAAAAATTTTAAAACCAGAACTCACCGTACAATAATTGATTTAGCTTAAACATTTTAAGCTGCATATAGTTACCATTACATCTAATACAGAGATCAATCAATCAATCTGTATTTCCTAAGCAAAATATATCATAACATATTTATATTTAGAATCAATGCAAAGTTGAAATTAACTAAAAGTTAAATTAGTACTAGCCTTAATATTTAAACATTCTTTATTAATTATAACCATTTTTATTCTTCATGCTATTATAAATTTAATTCAATATTTCTCTTGTTTGCACGTAATTGCAGTAGCACGTAATCGGTTGTCAGCATATCGCTGTTCAGTTTCTTTAGCGATTTTATTGGCACGTATTGGCACGTGCTAGCACGTCGCTATTTGGCTTAACTTACAACTGAAGTTAAAAATAACACTGTTGACCTAAAAATTGCAGCCGGAATGCCATGTGCAAATACAACGTCTCTACTGTAGACTGTTTGGGAGGAGTTTTTGTAACAAATAGACAGACACGTGTATTTTTTGTCTTAAAATATAGGTTATCCATTTTTGTAATTAATGATACATTGTAATTAAATTTAAATTTATATAAAATCGTGTAAAGCAGAAAAATATGCAAAATACGCAGAAATATATTTTTTGAATTAGATAATATTACAATATCAGTAATTTAAAAATATTATCTGCTTTTTGACAATATTTTTTTTCTTTAATATGTAAGATTATGGAATTATTTTAACATTGTAAAATTAATGTTTAATTATCAAAAAATATCAAAATTTCACTATATGAAATAGCGTAGTCCGTAACGTCTCAGACTAGTAACTCTGAAGTTGCGGGTTCAAGCCCCGGCAGAAGAATTTTTATTTATATAAAATACGCTATTATTATAAAACTGCCCCCAGTTGCAGTGGCATCTATTGGTTATAAATTATATTACATAATAATTTATAATTAATTTAGATGTCACCGATTCCCAAGCTTTCAGTCTGGTGGTTAATATTTAATTGTAGGTATTCATTATATCTGATTGACTTACTCAGTTGGTACAGATTTTCCCGTTGTAACGCATTGGGCTTATGCTTGTCAGGTTAAAACGGAAGATTTATTAAAAATAAATAAATTTTGAAACCGACTCACATTTAATTAAATAATGTTAGATATTTATGTAACTACGGCTATTAAACGAGCTACATATATTCCATTAAATTACCATTCTATTTTATTTCAGTTTTCTAATTTCAAATTTTTTTTTTATATTTTTACTTATAGAAGAGTATGCAGTGTAGAGTAAAAAGTTTTTAAAAAAATACAACATTTTTAATTCGAAATTAGATTAAAAGATTTTTATTTTTAATCTGTAGCAACTACTAAGTCAATCAGACATAATAAATACTCACAAGTTAGCATTCACCACTAATTAAAAATCAGTGACATATATATATATATATATATATATATATATATATATATATATATATATATATATATATATATATATATATATATATATATATATATATATATATATATATATATATATAAATTATTAAACATAGAGTAAAATTAATTGTTGGTCATAAAAAACACCATTTTTAATATATAAAATAATAATAAATAAAATCTACATATATATATATAATTAAAAATGAATATATATTATTATTAATATTTAAATAATATCACTTTGCAGCTCAGGCCGATTTTTAATAAAAGCGAATTATTTGCTGCCGTGGCTTGAACCCGCGGCCTCTAGATTACCAGTCTAGACCTTTCGTACTACACTATTCCCTCCTTTGATGAATATAATCTTTAGTGTGCATGATTTTTCTATAGTGAAATAAGCAGAAATTAAACGCTGATTTTAAATATGTAAATAGTTTTCTTCCATACCCTAGATTCTACCATATATTAAAATGACTTTAGCAAACACATAGCCATTTTAAAAACAAAAATAATGACACAAGTTGAATTTAGGCAATGTTTATTAGTCAACAAACACATAAATAGTCTTATACTTTCCTTGAAAAATCTTTATACTAAGACAAAATAATAACTACAAAAAAAAATCTAAAATTCTGATTTAATATAGTTCGAATAATTAATTATAAAGATGCAGTTCAGAGTGCTTTTTTTGTGATCAAAAGTGTTGAAAAATAATAAATTTTCCGGAAAGTTTTCACAAGTAAAATTGATGCTATCTTACAATGAAATTGAATTTGATGACAAAATCATTACACTTATATATATTAAAATTGTATATTGATTATTATAAATTTGTTGTACAATTAATATTTGTTTATATTATTTTTAAGTCATTTTACTCACTTAAAAATTAATAGTAAACCCAAATTTAATTTCATACTTATTTTTATATTTAGTAACACAATTGTACGATTACATTACCTAATACATATGTATGTTTTAATTATTTTTTATTTATTTGAACTATAAAAAAAATAACACAAATGCAATCAATATTAATGTTTTTTTAGTTAGATGAATTTCTTATTAGGAATATATTTCACTGCTTTAGATATTATTTAAATAAATTACGGAAACTAGTCCTTACTGTTACACCCCAAATTAGTGTGTAATTTTACAAATGAATAGATATTTCTTATCGTTGTGTCAAAAAAATTGCAGTTTCATTGACTCTATATTAATTTGATTTGACGAACAATAAACTTTACGCGAGTCTGCAGCCAAAATAAATATCAATCCATACCTTTGGCGATTTTGTCCGGAAAATGCACCTCGACAAATTCATGTCAACATGTTCCACGTACACGTAGCGATTAAGTTGCAATTTTTCAAGCGGGTCGACAGGACCAAATGTCCTTTTTTACGGACACCCACAATATATGTACAGTGCACGAATGTGCTCGCAGGACGAATTTGAATAATGGAACTGATGACGCCGACGAGGAATTCGCATTGATGTGTCGAGGAAGAGAATAAGAGAAGCCGGTGCCCGGTCAGTGCTTCTTCACCTTTTCATGAGGCGGCACCCCCTTCCTCGGGGGACATTGTCGAGCGAGCTTGTTTTATTGTTGGCCGCAGTACATAACCGAGCGGGCCATTGTGTGACGAACTGGACAAATGGCTTGATCCCGGATTAAATATTAACGGCTCTCCGTGGCACGTCCTGTCGCAGCTTCCCAAACTGTCACATAGCAAGGATGAGCCACGACGATTATCCCATATTTCAGCACCACATATTTAAATATATATGGTTATATATCGTTTAAAACATGGATTAAAGTAATTGAATTTATCAAAAACATATTAAAAAAATGACTTTTTTTCCAGACTATATTTAAATTTAAATAAATAATATTTCATTTATTTTTTTAAATTTATAGCCCCACACTATTGATAATTGTTATTAATAAAAAAAATCAGACTTACTTTTAAACCTAATAATTATATATTAACTGCGGATGGAAAACAAATATTCAACGGTACATACAAATAATGTACTATTGCATAATACTTTAAACCAAATAAACCAATTAAAATGAAACTCGAAAGTTGGTCCATTCATTTTAATAATGATCATTTTTTTGCTGTAATCAATATAAGTATTGATATCAGATAGCATTTGCAATATAAATAAACTATTGTTAATGTAACAAAACAAGTCATTTTTATCAATAACAAACATCGTTGAACTTTTGTTCAATATATGGGTTACTTTCTATTTTTGTAAGTCGAAAAAGGTTATCAATTACATAACGCGTAATGGAACGTATTTATTTACTGGCATTTTATTCAATAGAAAAGTAGCAAACATTTACATTCGCTGTAATTGACACGTTGTTTTTTTAGATTGTATTAATACACTATTTAGACTGTTATATAAAAACTTATATACAAAAACCAATGATAATAATTGCTAAATTATACTTGCTATAAAACTGACATTTTATAGTAGTTGAAAAAATGAATTAAAGACGTTTTTAAGAGCAAACATTTATATAAATACATATAATATTTTACATGGAAGCAAAAAAATAGCTTGCTAAAATAAACAAAAAAATTTTATGTGACAAAATATTTATATAGCTCGCTAATGAGAGTAGTACTTCTTTATTAACCATATATAAATTATATAACTTGTAATCAGTGCAGTTCTCTGAAATATTTTCCAGTGCAGTTCTCTGAAATATTTTCACCTTTGCAAATAACAAATATTTTTAAAACGATACAATATTTGTTATCGTTTATTTTATATAATGATGAACAATGATTTATCGTGGCTTAGCATCCATCCTTTGGACGCGTTAATCAAAAATAAATATAAATTTTTTTTTTTTTAAATTCAAATTTTACTTTGGTTCTGTGTTTAAATGTTCTGATTTTTTAATTTTTATTTATTTAAAATGATATTTTATGTTTATTCACAAAAAACAAATTTCTTAGAAACATTTTTTTTACTGATTTTTGCGTAAAGAGATAAAAAAAATCAACTGAGCGACTGTAGTCGACTATCGCGTCCAAAGGCTTAAGCTTGATAATTTAAAAACATAATTTTTGCATTTTTTTCTTTGGCTTGTTAAGCGTTTTTGCTCTTATTCAGCTGAACGACTCCTATATATATAATTGAACAAAAAGATTTACTAATATTATCTTAAAAACGGCTAGTTCAATTCGCTGTAAAAGCATTTTTACCGTTGAATAAAAAAATGTGTTTTTTTCGTTTAAACATCGTGGGATGCCACTTAACAGATTATTTATGCGCTATAAATAATACAGGATTAATATAAATCGCCTTGAGAGTAGATATCGTGCATAGTCATTTTCAATATGCCTTAACGACCAACAGAAATTTAAATTCGTAGAAATTCGCCACCCTTCTCTGATTGGTCATCCCGCTGAAAAGGGGCAGACTACAGAGCTCACAATGAATAAACTAGAAGTATAAATACTTTGAGGACCCTAGCCAGAAATAATCACTTTCACTTACACATTTTATTTGATTACTTCTTCTCTGACATTTCGTTTGACACAGATTTGAACATCCACATCGAAGTTCAAGGCTCACAAGCTTCAAGACACCTCCAACTAGGACCGCATCGGAGAAGAGGCCAATTCAACTTTGGACCAGCAAAGATCGCAGAAGCCGCCGTTTCTCTCTCTTCATCCACTTGTCCAACTCGTCATCCGGAATCCAGAGCGCCCCACTTTAAAGACCTGCAGCTTACGGACGCACCCACGGACAACCCGTTTTTTTTATATATCTAACATGTTTGGTTTTTAATTTTTTTTATAAATATTAAGATTGAGTTTTGTTATTTTTCTTATTCAGAAAAAATAATAAAAATTGTATACTTTAGATCGTAAGTCTCGATACCCTCAGACTTTATTATTACATCTTTTCTTTGCTTCCTCTCTTATATAACAAGAAAATCGGCCGAAACGCCGGCGCTTTCGATTGAATGCAAATTTCCACTGCACTGACATATTGTATTTAAATATTTCGGAGGCTACCAAAGCAACCAATCGGGCTAACGGTGTCATCGCGTATCGGCCGTACGTCACCACGAGCCGGCCATTGTCTCTTGCGATGGAAATGTTTGGAACCGTCTCTGGTCACCTGGACACGTAATTGATGGGAACGACTCGCAGGTGACTTACAGCATTTCCATGTCGCTCTGAATAACAAAACACAAACACACACAAGCACACGCGACGCGACACGATGCCACGACACGCTTGTGCATTCAGCGCGGGTGTAACGAAAATGTACGCCGGCCGGATGACAATGCCGTTAATTGTGGGAATAAATGGACTTTGCATAATCCAAGGTCTCCAAGGCAAGTCAAGATATGGGAATTGTAAATAGGAGTTGTTAGTGGCGGTGATAAGAGGCGTTGTGGATTTGAGGAGTTAGAGTAGTGCTACGTGCTGTGCAAGGTAATGGAATAATGTATGTATGTAAACACTGTTGTTATAATCTGAATTACAATCGTTGGGTCATCTGGTGTGTGTTTCAAATTTTAAACAAATGGTAAAACCACTAGAATCATCTTATAATTTATGTTAATAACGAGCAATATTCAGAATGTAAAGATAAAGAAGTATAGTCCATCCAAGATGTTAACGCTCATCATCATTGTGTTGGAAATAAGGATGCATGTACGCATACATGCATACATACACAGTTTTCCGCGAATTTGTTTTCAATGATAGGAGAACGTTACCAATACTAAATCAGGGCTGTTTTAAGGGTAGGGTGACCATACGTTGGAAATTGAATTAAAAATTATAATGTGTTATATTTTTATTATAAATTATTGTCATGTTGTGGTATTTTGTAATCAATAAAACAATTCCTGTAGTATTCTATTGGTATTTTTAAAAATATTATATTGAACAGATTTAATGATATTAAAACTGCTCTCATGTTTTTGAGTTAAATATGTATATACATAAACAACATAAGTAAGAAAGTGATATTTTACACTCTCCTCAACAAATTAAATTAAAAAAAGTAAAAATGAATCGCACTTGTAATTTCACTTGGTCACCCTATTATATTTCCTCACCTATACTGTGACGATGAGCGTTCATATCTTGGACGGACTGTACATACATTTTTTTTATAAAAACTTTGGTGAGCTTAAGAACGTATTGATGTATCTTGCCTACAAGTTTTTAAAACTAATTATTTAATCAAAATCAGTTTTTGCATCTTCTTAATATTGATCGTTAAACGCTTAGATAAACAATTCTTTTAAATTTGCCAACAAGTAACCTTCCAATTCTTCATCATAAACGTCACTTCTGGCATATTTACATCTTATAATATCATTTAGTTGGAAATGTATTTCAGTAATATATTTTCTCCTTTGGCACACAAAAATAAGATCAATAGATGAACCTCAAGTTTATAAAAAATACACGGCCATTTAAAGCACATTACAAGTCGGTATTTATTAAAAATATTTTTCCTAATGCATAATATCATTAAATATTTAACAAAAAAAAAAACAAATATGCTACCCAATTGAAATACATAATATTTTTCAGCTCTTTTGGAATATTTGGAACTCGTTGAGAAACTGAATATCTAAATATTGTAGTGTTTTGTCAAACGATGTGACGTCACAGTTCTGTGAATGTCTGACCTTTTCAAAATACGATCACTTGTGAACAAATACAGTTTTACTGATACTAAACAGTGATTGATATATTTCAACTGAGCTAGTGCAATTATATTTTTACTAGTGAAAATATAATTTCACTGGTAGTAAATATTAACTGTAACATACACAATGATAGGCATAGTTCAAAAAAAATTAAACGGACAGTTTCTAAGCATATGTAAATTTGGTTTTGAAACGATAGTTAGTATTTTAATTTCCTATTCTTTAAACCTTGTGTCGCTATCGCGAAAATGTCATTATTTGATTATAATTTTTGCAGAATGCCTAATTATTTTTTTGGTAATATATATTTACTGTAACATATACATTAAATTGACTGGCTTTAGAGGTTTTAATGAGAATTAATATAGAAATTGCCATTCAATAATATTTTAAAGGATTGTTGAACAAAGGCAGAAAATCTTGATTAAGTTTGAACAGGGTAAACGTCAAACACAGCATTTTTTTTTTTAATAATTTCAAACTTGTGCTTTATAATTGTAACATTTTCAAAAGCTTGCAACAAAGATACAAATAAACAACTCCATAGTTTTAAAAAACCCTAGGAGCAAAACGAAATCATACCGCCCCGAGCATAGAAATTTCCTGTGTCAAGCATTTCATCGGAAACTTCCGCAATTGTACATTATTATTTTTAAAGATTCCATCTCTTGATACAACAAAGTCTCTCAATGCTCTCCATTGTGTGTAATACCGTTTATTTACTTTTTACCTATTCTCTTCTTTACTTTTAAGCGTCCGATACGAAACCATTACTTGCAACTATAACACAACAATGTTGTGTTGTGTTTTTTCAATGGACAATTTAAAAAATCGTGTACACTCGCAATTGTGAGCTTTTCTTTTGTGATATTAATCCCTCGCCGATAATCAATCCATGTCGGACGTATTAAAAAAATAAAAATGTTTGCCGCCGTGCTCTATTGGGCCATCAATCATCCATTGACGAGTGCTTTTGACTCTGCGGTAGCATCTGCAGTGTCACAACAATGAAATTGCCTCAAAGCAAAACGGCGTTATATATTATTAAACATGTTTAATGCACCATGACACATATAAAAAAAAACAAAAAAAATATTTAAGGTAGTAGAGAATTTAAAAACATATATTCACATCAATAAATTTAATTTATTTTAGCGAATTTTATTTCAGGTGCTAGATAAATATATCACAAATATTTATATAAAAATTCTGTAATCAGCTAAAGATTTCATTTTTAAAAATAGGACAAAAATATAATAAATTATCCCATTACACCACTTTACTTTTATCGCAGTGGAATGTTTTGTTATGATCCATCCGTTCAACACATGTAATGCGTTTTTAATTACACCAGTTAAATTGAATGGAGACTCTTAAAAGAAAGTCATATCACGAACGGCGGAACTTAATTTATTATCCATTTTTCTCCATACATTATGTTTTATCTGAGCGCCTCAAATGGATATTTTATGAGGACTCCCGGCTAATAGATCCTTTATGATTTTCTTATAGAAGCGTTTTACTGTCGCCATACTGGCTAAACCCGTAAAAAGGGCTCGAGTTTTATTCTCGGGGCGAATTGGTGAAGAATTGATGATTTCTTAAATTCACCAGGTCCTAAACGGCGAGACCCGTTGTTTTGTGAGGAGTTTAATAAATATTTGTCGTCTGCCGAGACATCTCGTCCGTGAGGCACGTCACTGCGTTGACAGCTTTATTGGATTCCTACGTGATGTCATGGAAAGCTGGCTGATGGGCCATGGGAAAAGCTTCGCGAGAGCTGACGAAATTCAGAGAAGAATAGAATGAAAAAAAATGGTATCGCCAGATGAGTTGACGATATTTAAAATAGACACGCGCGTCTCATCGAAATTGCATTATAAAACGGAGCTTTTTTTACGACTTTCGAAAATTTATGAGATTTCCTCGAAGTATACGCAAATATATTAATATAGCTTCATTTTGTTCATTTTATTATTAAGCATCGTTCGTCGGTTCTAATTTTAGTATTCTTGCAATATATGGATGTCTTTAGATTACCAAAATAATAAATATTGTAAAATTACACAATAAGTTCGCCTTGCAACAAATTAACGATTTTTCGTTCTAACGATAAACTAACTAATATGTTTTTTTTAATAAATATATAATTAATCATTTTTATATAATTAATCTTAGTTTATTTTTTTTATTTATTGCCAATTTAATTTTCTAAACATTACATTTGCATCAATGTTTTGTAATACTTGTTTTATTTTATATATTATTTAAAATATTCACATTATTATTATTAATAAGGTGTATTTTTGTCTAATATTTTTCTACAATATCATAATTTATTTGCAGTATTTTTTTAACATCGCTATGATTACGTTTCATAATGTTTATTATATAAATAAAATCATGTAGCAAGAAAGCTATAGATTAAATTATAAGTAAGCGTAATATTTGCGATTTTGATTCAGATATCGAATTTTTGTGATAAAAATGTTATTAAGTTATAAAAATACATGTTTATAGCAAAAAAAAAACAGTCATAATTTTGTAAAAATAATAGTAGACATAAATTTGTAAATCTTCTTAACTTTTACGCGCCCATGCTATACCGCATTGTCAGAGAATTTCGCAAGAAAGAGATGGGTGAGTATATCCCTTTTTCTCTCACACGGATTCGCTTATACGTGTGCGAGCGAGATGCACAAGTGCGTGTGACTCGCTCTGACGCAGGCATCAGACGGCGTTTCAAACGTGCGTTAGTATCCGTTTGCCTATCATCGGGAGGTTTACGTCGAAGCGCAGAATATTCCTGAACTTCTCAATTATTTTCGACTTGACAAGTATATTTAATATTTTTACTTCAATAAATAATTGAGTTTAAATAATACTTATAGCGATGGCCGAAATATATATTGATTCTTTAATAGATAAAAGTATCAAATGATTATTTTGACACTTTGTTTTATTTTAGGCAATGTCAACAATTTGTGGTTGCATATTGTCGGTAATTTTTTACCCACCTGTAGAATTAATTTAGAGGTCACTCTAACGACATTTTTAAACAAATGAAAATAAATACCAACTTTTCTCTAAAGTAAGGTTTAGCAATATAGAGCCCAGGATTAAACAAATGTGTTATTAATTGTAAATATTTCACGGACCACATATTAGCACATTCATCCCGAGACGTTCTTCAATCGAAATCACTGATAATTCTAGAAAAAAATATTTTTTGATATGAAAAGCATGCACGAATGCCAATCAAAATTACTACTGTTATTTTTAACCCTATGTTAATGATCTCCAAAATAGCAATATGGAAATTTCTTTTTTAAGGCGTAAACACTTTTTGTGAGTATATCCAACATATTTCTTTTGATTTTGGTAGAGCCGTCTCGAACTATACTCTATTTGAGGTAACACAGTCAGTTCGAAATCTATCCATTTCATCATTACTCATAATTGAGATATAGATGCCAAGTTTACGCCCCTACTATTAGCTCTAAAGCACACTATATACTTATCATTACTCCGATTAATTGATTAATAAATAGAAAAAATATATAATAACGATTTTAATATAAATTTGTACAAAATATAAACAGGATGTAATATATATTGAACGTGTGCTTTAAAACTAATAGTTAGGCCCAAACTTGCCATATCTTTTTTAATTATGAATAGTGATGAAATGGATAGCTCTTTAATTGACTGTGTTAATGCAAATAAAATATAGCTGAATTAAAGATATGATACTTCACAGAATGGCAGACGGAGGAAGACGCTTCAAAGAATCAACGTCAAGTAGTCACAGCACGAGGGACATTAGCGGATAGTTTAGCATCAAAACAAGATCACAGCACGACAGAACACAGCCGACAATAATTTAACTCTACACTCCAGTGAAGACCCTTTGACTTTCAAAACCAGTTATTTTGACTACATCACCTAAATGTGGGATTTGCTAAATGTTTAGGTAAAAAAATAGTACTTGTTTGTTGCCTGTAAAATCATACCCATTTCGCCTCAAACCCCATTTGTTTTTAAAGTAAAAATTAAAATAAATACTTTTTGATATAATAAAACACTTAAATTATATTTATTTCAGTATAAAATAAGTGCTTAGTTAGAATCAACCAAAATTCTCACTGGCAATGTGAATCCTTCGAACAGTTGAAGATACCACCCATGTTGCCGATCCGGAAGTCAACAATGTAAATCACTTACCACAAACAATGAGTATTAAGGAAGTCAATTATTATTACCATCATCAACTATGAGCGGTACATATGCACACACATTCCAAAGGGCAATTCATTAAGCACGCACCACACGCGGCCGTTCTACTAAAGGAAATATTTTTGGAAGTGCATCAACCCATCAGTCATAGATTCTGTCACAGAATTCATTGTGTCATCTGAAGTGGAACACGGTCGCTACCATTATATACAGATGACATTATAATAGCTGTGAATGCTTCGTCATTATTAAGCAGGAACATAAGAAATCTTGAGAATTCGACGTTAAAGCGAGACTTGACTTTAATTGTGGCTTCTTGCTTTTTTTTTGTTGGTAATTCTATGATGGTCGTGCGTATAAACCTATGATGGATTTCTTTCACGGATCGAAGTGTGGAGATAATTGTTATTTTGGCAAAGAAAAAAACGTGGTATAAATGTGGTACCTCAATATTAGATTATTCTAGAGCGCTGCCAGATTAAATCATTAATCTTTTTATAAATCGACGCGCGCGCGCTTTGGGGACGTTAAACCCAACTACTTAATTTTGAAGATGTAAAATGATGACTTGTATCAAATCACTAATGCCTCTTTAAAATACGTGCCTCCGTACGAGAATGCCTCCTTCGGATAATCACAGTGCCCGACTAGCTATTAAATTCGGTCAGGTGTACTCTTTCGGCGATTTGCGAACATTTTTTTTTATTTTAAACATCAGATCAAAATCTGGACGAATAAATTTTAACGTTGCAATAATTAATATATTAGAGATATTAATTATTTATAAATAGCAAAAAATACGTATTATAAAACAAAGTATTTTAAGCCCAAACAAGTAAGTTTCCAATAATGGGACTGACCAATGTCTATATATAAACAAGTCCTGTGCTCTTCCAGAAGCTGTTTGCACTTAACTCGTCTTGGTGCTATGATCTAAGGAATGTTTGCTCTTCGTCTCCTTACCCGCTGTTTCTAAACGCCGATGAATCACCTGGCACTGTCAACATTGTCAAAGTGGCTTGGCGCTACATAGAACAATCGTCGTCGGGGCTGGAAGGCAAGTTGACAAGCCCTGTCTCACACAATGCCTCGTCGGAGGTATTATATAAGCAGAACGTAGTATGGAAGACCAGAAGCCCGGCGGCCTCCAGCGGGACGTCCCTCCGCCGACATCGGTTAAGACAAGTCGGTTAATTTTTAAAACCGGCCATTTGTGTGGCTTGGCAATTAGTCTTGTGTGAGAGCTGCGCTCGCGGACCACCTATGTTGATGCGCTCACTGCGACTCTCAAACAGTGGACCAATTACTTTCCAATATCGATTAATTGGAGAGTCTATGTTAAATGATTGTGGCAACTGAGGCTAATTACGGTCTAAAACGTAACAGTATATAGTATACAGTATACAGTAATTTTATTTAAGGGTACTGTGCCAAAATTTCTGGGAGATCTTATTTAATAAAACTCAAATTAAAAAAAATCTTTTAGAATACATGCTAATTTTAGAGTCGCTAAACAAATTAAAGCTCGTTTTGTCAAAATTATTGTTTATAGAAAGACTCTTCGGAAGATTCAGTTAAACCAAGAATTAATGTGTCAGTTTGGATTTGCAGATTAGATCAAAACTGAATCTTATCATGGATTTGGCATCAAGCAAAATATCAGAATTTTTGGAGATACTGATTCTGAGTCAATAATCAAAGGATCATTGTATCCGCAAATAATAACTATATGCTACAGGTTTTTGGTGGTGAAGTCATTGGTCCTTATTTTTTCTGGACTAAGACTATTAATTGTAAGCGTAACAGTTCGATGATTCCATTTTTTGCATGATTTGCGTGGATTCCATTTTTTTTAGATGCTGTCACATGCCACATTTATTTATAACGACCGCTTTATTGGACTTGACATTCAATAATAAGTTAATGTTAACTGGCCAACAAGATTTGGCGACTTTTTGTCATTAGACTTTTTATTATAAAAACATGTTAAATATTTTATTTATTTAAGCAAACCAGAAACTGAGTGAGCTTCAGTATGCCGATGTGCAGAAGATAATCTGAGATTATCTTCTGTAGTACATACATATTTTATTTCGAGCAAATTTATTGCTCTTATTAAAAGCCAAATTAAATAAAAAAATACGAATCAACAAGATAGATAAGTGGTTTAAGTTGCTGACTATTGACTTAAACGACATGGATTCGAATCCGATATAGACCTTAGTGTTTTCAATTTCAATCGTGTCTGTGAGATTGAGATAATGAATATTTCAATCAATCATTAAAGATTAAGTTTACGTAGATGTGCTTAATCGTGATGATAAATTAAAATTGAGGTAGGTCGTTTATATGAAGAATTAAAAATTCTCTAATAATGAGCTATTTCTACTCATAATGTACATCTAAAATGTATTAAAAAAATTTGTGAAAGTAACTGAAGCTTCATTAAATTAAAGTACTGCATAAATAAACTACATATAGAGAAGTCATATATTGATATTGAATATATATTTAATAACTTTTTAATAAAAAGGCTAAATAATATATATTTTTGCAATCAATACATAAAAAAATTAAGAGCTTAAAATAAAAATTATAGCAATTTCTTAACTTTTTTTTACAGAATCTAAAAATGTTCTACAAAAAAATCACGCTACAATTTTTTTATCAATAATTTTTTTATTGCAGAGAGTAATTTATTAAACACTTGAAGATGAAACGACTGCTTAGAAAGTTGAGGAAGTATTATTAATGGTATTTAAATATTAGATTAATATGTATAATATATCTATCTATTAAATACTAGAAAATAATGTAGCAAAATACTTGTAAAAAGATAAATACAAATTTAAATAAGCACTAAAATTTTTTTATGTGAAAATGTAAGCAAAATTTCACAAAAGCCCAACCTTAATAAATGTTCTTAGAATTCCACAACATAGTTAAACTAATTTATAAAGAGAGTGCATACATTAAAATTACAGAAACGTTTATTAGTTTTAGTCGAAATTTAATGCTGTGAAAATTTTACAAAATCAGTAGCACAATATATGTACATATATAGACAGTCTATCAAAAGGGTTGCAAGAAAGTCAGCTGCCCTGGTCCTCGTCTTTTTGAATAAAAATAGATCCCGTATGAAATTCTTTATACCATCTTAAGACAATTCTCTTACAAATAAAGATGATTATATTTTACCAAAAAAATTATATAAGAGAGCATTAGAAATTATAAAATTATAAATGCATTAGAAATCCATATAACATTAATTTTCTCGGATTAATTTAATTGTTGACAACAGGATAATGCAGGTACATTATCTTTCAACGAGTTTATTAATATTTGTGGTTAATTTATTCAAAGCGTGATCATTAAGGAAATTAAGAAGGTTAAATATTTTTATATTATTGCTGATGCGACTCCAGATTTATCTCATAATGAGCAAACACATTATTATTCGTTACGTCAAGTTCAGTGAATTGGAATTTTTATTTGAAAAACGTTTTATATGCTTTGATAATTTTTTAAAAATACAACATTTATTTATGTGGTATTTTTTTGTTATTAATTTCATATGCAGATTGTTGCTGTTTAAAATAAATAAAAAATATTTAATTTGCTAGTATATATTCAACGGATACGTATAATAACAGTCTGTCATTATAAACATATTTCAATCGACGAATAAGCGCAGCAATGACAACAATTTGAATACATTAACGATTATTTTTTTCTTCATATGAAGCGTGCCTCGCAGTTTGAGAGCCAACGTATAATTTAATGGTGCGCGATCGAGTACGAGCGGCTGATTGAGAAGCAAACATTACGGGGCAAGGTAAAGCCACTTACGTTTCGTTTACCTTTCAGTCAAAGAATACTCCAACGAAATAATTCAAGAACAACAATAAACAACAAAAAAATCTTGTAAAATGATCTGAAGATATCAAGATGGAGCGATTAAGTCAATTTTGTTCGATTCGAAGAACAATAAATATTCAATCTAGAATCGGTGATGCTAATCATCAAGATCTCACTGATTTCGCGTACAGAGTGATTAAAAATTATTTATTTAATTATGCAAGCCAGGAAAAATTCACCTAATTAAAAAATAACACTCCCGTGTTAAAAATAATAATATAAAAAAATTGAGATTTTATCTACCAGTACATTATAATATTTATATAATTTTGCTTGAATTCCGTGAGTAGATAAGATCGCATATTTACTATAGGTTCATACAGTGTTTCATAAAGATCTTTATTATATTTTCGTATTATATTTATACCAATCCGTGTATTTAATCGTATTTTATTCGTAATTATATCACTTTTCATATTTACACTGCTATAATCGTTTACCAAATAATGGGGTGCCGGTCGCAAAAAAGCGAAAACAATTTATGAACGAGCCACAGGTGTAGTGTGTACAGGTATCCTGAGAGCAAAGTTTCTTCGTTCGCTTTTTACGACATTCACGTAATGAGAACACATTAATTAAATTGAAAATTGCCACATATTCACGGTAAACGTACTCTATATCTATCTATATTGTAGAAGCGAGAATCCAGAGCGTTTCGAGAGTGATGCTTCGGAGAAATAAAATGGTATATATTAACCCTTAACGTTCCAACGAATATTTTGAAAACGTATAGCAAAATAATATACAAATAATATTGCCGACATTATTGTTACAAAGCAAAAAAAATAATCAAAACGGATTATATCTCAACTTTATCTGATAAGTGGTTGCATTAACTTGATTAAAATAATTTAAAAAAATATATGTTTCGATCTAAAAATTACAGTTTTAAAGTTTAAATGCCGACGGGATGTAATTTTGTAGACAAGATAGACGCCATAAAAGCTAGTAACAATTTATTTTATAAACATATATAAATTGTCACATATAGACAAAAATGTAGATGCCGCCAACAGGCGGATGGCGTGTCGAGTTGTATTATTGTCGCAAGTGATATCTGTAAGACAGCTGGGATTCTCACGATGCATTCCCGTGATGTTTCTGGGCAATCTGCTGATGTTAATTGCGTTTTCATGTCGTCTGCCTTTGCAGTTAAACTTCAAAAATCCCTTGAAATTTTATGAAATGGAGAATTAAAATTAATCAAGACAAAACAGAAGCTATAATATTCACCAAACGTAGGCAACCTTTGCTTGTACCCATTAAAAGTGAATATTGAATGCAGAACTAGCGTTAAATACCTGGGTGTACACCTGAACTCCAGATTAAAATTCAATAAACATATAACTAAACTCCGGTCAAAAGGGCTTGGCGTCATTGCGGCTCTAAAATCAATATTTAATTGAAAAAGCGCGCTTACAATAAAAAATAAAATCCTTATCTATAGATATTATATTTTTAAAACATAGTAAAGCAAAAATGTTCTTATATCTGGACAATGTATAATATATATTTGTAAGACAATTTCAACATACTCTATATGTATTATTTCATCAAGAGCATAACATATTTTGCCACAAAGCTTAAATTGTTGTTCATTTTTTTAATAGCAACGATTTTAATAAAAAGCCCACAATAACTACCATATAAAGTATAAAATTAATGGATTATTTTATACTTTTACATATACGTATATAAGACGATTAAATTGACAAATAATTATAATAATGTTTATAATTTCCGCTTTATAATTCATATTGGCTGTAAAAATAGCGACGTTAAAGGTAAAACTAGCTGCAATATATTATAACAGTGAATTTTAAACATGACTATATTAACTTTAATTATTTTGTAAGAAAATAAAATAAATTTATTTTATCGATTTTAATTGAAAATGTAATTATATCCCGTTGTAAATAAACATATTTGCAATAAAGTTCATTACATTACAATAATCATAGAATGTAATAAAAATAGTGTTAAATTAAAATAAAGAATTAATGAAACTATAAAAATCAAAGTCTAATAAACGTGAAATATTAAAAAAATAATCATTTAGCTAAAATTAACAAACAAACTTGTATTAATTTTACATAAGTTTTTAACATAGGCTGTATTTTAATAACAAAGGATAATAAGAAGCAAATATTCTCTAAATCTTCATTTATGTATATATTTTATTTTTATAAATAACAGTACATTTTAAATCTGTTTTCCTAAATGTTTTAAAATGCACATATTTGACTTATATTTACAAAAAAGAGATAATACGAATTTCTATAACAGCAGATTTACAGTTTTATTGTATGCATCGTATACATACATATATTTTTATCACTACGACTAATTTCTCTTTGATTAACAACATAGATTTAAGACTACATATTTTACTATCATTTATATACACGAAACAGATGCGAAAATAATAATAAAATAAATACTCAAATATGCTTTTAATCAAGTGAACCAATAACGTTTGATGATGACATAACGTAGATTTTACTATACTATTTTAAGAATTATCTAAGGAACAAGAACAATTTATTGTTTATAATTTGCAGTACTCAAAAAATTACTTAACGTACTCTGAAGTGGTATAAAAATCAAATCAGGGTCATCTGTTGTTTATTATGTATATAAAGAAATAAAAACAGCAATTGCGATTCGGATATTAACTGTTATTATAATATATGCTGACATATATAAATATTAAAATCCATTAGAGCGATTATTGATTCTTCGTCTTCATAAGATTATTTGGATTAATTGTGAAAATGTGTTTTGTAACATTTCTAAAAAATCTGAGCAATGTGATTTTTTTACAATTTTAAATAAATTATTGTCAAAAAGGAAAAATCTATAAATGAATATAGAATTTTATTTAATAAAAATTAAATTTTCTCACGTGATCCATATTTACATTAAATTGAGAATAAAACATGTTTGTGTTTGTAATGCAAAATGCGAGACAAATTAACATTATATTTACACAAATTCTTTTAAAACATATCCTACTATTAGAATAGATACAAATAGATACAAATGTTTAAAGTATCCGAAGAGTCCTAATGCATATCCAGGTAAAATTATCTTAAAAGCACACGTGACTCACTGAGTTTCCGTAGATGGATTTATGCAATTAAACATTACTAAAAGAAATCACGCATTTAAATACAAAGAAAATATTGCAACCGATCAAGGAAAAATCTTTAATCGATCTTGGAATTATATTTAAGAATAATTTAAACCTGTGGTCAATATTTTTAATAAAAAATAATTGTAATGTAAAATGTATATAAAATATTTCTTATTGTTAGAAAATATAATATATTAGACAATCCATTGATACTTGAGTGTGTATTTTGTTATATTTGTGTTGGTACACATCTGCTTTCAATAAAAAAAATTGGCCCCAAAATTTACGATTGCATTGATTTTGACTACTACGGCCATAAAAAACATTTTTGAAGTGAAAGGTGACACATTAGATAATTGTAAATGTAAAACATGGCTTATAAAAATCGAACAGAAAATGATGATATCAAGAATAGTCTGGATGTGGAGACCAGCAAAGATAGACGATGATGTCCTGGCTTCAGAAATGGAAGTGAATCTTACGCAAACTATAAACCAGTGCGATTCAACAGTGAATAGACACATTAAATATATTGGGAAGGTTCGGATAATAAGTCGGCGCGTATCCATATATCCCAATAGATTTCGGATCTTGATGCTTAATCGCCTTTTTTGATCATTTTCTAACCGTAATAAAATAAGATCAGAAATAAGTGTTGTACAACAACAATTGTGGTAGAAGACAGTGCTTATTTCAAGTTTAAAAAGCTCGGATTCGTTAAAAAAGTTATTTTTTGTGTATAGTGAGATTGAAAAATAATTGTGCTTACGAAACTTTTAAAAATGGTGAGAGAAGATTGGATATGTAAAAAGAAATCATAATTTAAAACAATAAAATAAAAAATATATTTAAAGTGATTTTTTGGTTTTAATAAAAAAATTACTCACTTCGGTATTACCTAATTTTAAGAAAATTGGATTCGTAGTATAATATATTTTTAGATATCATAGCATATTTTCTTATGAGAACTTGTATATGACTTACTGAGTTTATATAGATTAGTGTAAGTAATAAAACATTTCTGCAAGGTTCTGAAGGGATTTTATACATTCAAAACATGAACCAATTGTGGGGGATCCTATTTTTAAAACTCGCTTTAAAATCTGTTATCAATAAGAATAAACTAAACAATAGTAGGATCACGCAAAGGCCCTCGTTACGACTAGAAAAAACATGCAAGGATTCTTTGGCGCAGTATATGAATATTTCTTTGTTATGAAACGGTCACGGTTTATAATATATCACTGGAAGACAAATAGCACCGTAGGCCACAACATTCCCGTTGCACAATTCGACCTTGGAGATGTCCATCAAGCAAATGTTACTTACTAGAGGCATATAATTATTTCGTTGTTCTACGAAGTGAGTGCAACGATTGGTTGGATAATCGTTATTGGTCAGTATGCTTTGCAGCCATGAATACGTAAGGCTGGTCACCAATGACAGAGACATTAAGATACCAGCAGAGACTCGAAGAGACTAGTAGACGCCCGTCCGCCCGCGGACAACATACGCTCATGGATGCTCACATCCTGAGAGGGACTTAACTATATGAGTACCGCAGCAGAGATGGATCAACCTGTGCAATACTGTCGCTGCCACACCAACCAGAACTCTAATGATATTTCATGGACTTCATCCCTCCGCCAGCTCCTCCACCACTGCTCAGAGAAAAGTATCGCGCAATATGTAATATAATATAATAAAATTCTCACCAGTTTCCACCTGCATCTAACTGGCTGCGAAATTACACTCCCCAGAAAATATATTAATAACATTTTATTAATATTAAGCCCACTGACAATATTATATTATTTAAAATGAAAAAAAAAGTATTTTAATTTTTTTCCAAATATCAGACAGTTACATCCGCCAGGAAAGGGTTAAAACGCCAACTCTTCCTCCACATCCTCCATTCGCAAGGCTGATTTAGAACCAAATTTGTTCTTACTCAATTCGCCAGAGTGCAAGAGGATTAGCGGCCACGACCCGCACATACAAACGCGCTGATAAAGAATATAGAAAAAATACCCCCAGCCCGGTCAAAAGAGCGGTATCGATGGCGGTTACTCGGGTTATTTACACCCCGGGCTCGTCGGTAATTTAGGTTTTTTAAATATTCAACAAACCGACGGCTTTTCGACGTGTATTCAATTCATTCATAAAACATTGGGCGTAACGCGGGGGTTCTTCGGTACATGCCAACCCCACGACTGATACCACTGTCGACCGGGAAGACTAGATAAATCCCTTTAACAGTGCCGGGAAACAAGACAGATATCGCTTACGTTCCTCTCAAATAATAAATAAACTTAAGTTTTTTTCTTATTTCCGCATTCGCGCGCGCGAAAATCGCAATTTGGATGCCGTAAATTTTGTATACGGTAATAATTTATTTTTTGTATGTGAATATATTTGCTCTTCTTATTTTTTATCTTGATGCTATTTGACCTTGTAGAGCAATTTATTTCTTAAACATATTAGATAATTTTTTTTTTAATAATAATATTTAATAATAATATAAGTTCTGCGATTTGCGACGTGTAAATTTATTTGAATAAAAATAATTAAATTTTCTATTATAATATTATATTTACGTTACTCGCAATGTTATAATTATAAAAGCAAAGTACACAGTGCAAAGACGAATAGCTCTGAAGCAATTCTCTCGAGATCCAAACGACACCATCTCGACTACGTACGGATGTTAGAAAACGGAGCTTTCGCTCAATTTAATCAACTAACTCAAACACGAATCTCGGCAAACAGTCAATAATTCCGATAGCCACGGAAGTCGTGTTCGGCTCGAGGCTCTTGTGCCCTTTCATCGCTTTTACATATAGAAAAAAATGCAAGCGAACCCAGTAACGGATACGTGATCCAGATACCTTTCAAAAATTTTCTCTTCGACCTTTCCCTAGATATTTTTGTGAGAAAGCTCTAAGTAATCAGTTCGACCGAGCAGAATGATAAAAAATACGCTGACTGCTGATTTTTACCATTAATTTATCTCTGTTTGCTTACGCATAAATCTTGGACTGTGCTATTTTTCTTTTCACATGGGAAGCGAAAACAAAAGTACATATATCACACAAAAATGTAGATCCGCTGTTATTGTAATAAATCTCGTGTCAAATTCAACATTAATGACTTTCGGGCGTAATGTATCTCGCTATCAAGGATCATAATTAATATTTTTTTATAATATATTACTCAACTAGAACATTTGGAAGACGTTATTTCCGCATCTTGAATTATTTAAAACCCGTATATCCCATGTGATATATTAACCATTAGCACCCACATAAAACAATACTATTTAACAAAAAGACAGGTGGAGAATTTCAACTCAAGTAATAAATTTACACTTTTTGCTACTTCAAATGTCAAATTATTTTTCTATAACAGACAGAGAAAACAGATTTTTATAGAAATTCAATGATTTTAAAAATATAATACTCGCTTTAAATGCAAATTAATTAGACTTTCCGCAAAAAATAGTCAAACGGCGCAAAAACTTTCGCTATAACGACACAATGTTTAATTAATAACTAGAACGTGTACGTTACCATGAATGTGTATTAATAATAAAGTTATATTTTTACCATTATAAATATAATTTCACTTACAATTGATTCACAATTTCAATATATGTTTATAAACATATGATCTATACTATATTTACGTTAACACAGTCAGTTCGAGAGCTATCCATTTCAGCATTATTCATAATTGAGAAAGAGAAGTTTGGATTTACGACCCTACTATTTTCTCTAAAATACACGATACGGATATATGTTCGATATCATGTTTCTTTCAAACTAAAATTGTATTTTATAAATATATCAGCAGCAGCTTCTCCTTTTTTATTTCAGCTAACACTTAAATTTATTTCGTTGCATTTAACATGTACAAGATAAATAGTAGTTAACAAATATGCCATAAAAGCAAGAAAACGGAGTTTTAGCGGTATGTTAAAAGAAAAGAAGTATAATGCTCACTGTTTCGAAAAAATTAATTGTGAATAAAAGAAAAAGCGTGCTTTTAAAATTAATCAACCGTTACATAAATAACAAAAAAATGCCTGAATTATCATTTCTCCAGCAGAAATTGAACATAGAATAATGAATGTGCCCCAAAACAAAAAGTAAAATATTTTAATAATTTTAATTAAAGAGATTAATAAGATTAAAACAGAGATCAAAAAATCAGTAAGAAAAAGATCATTGATTTAAGTATTGCTCCATTATAAAAATCATTTTTAATTTGACGTCCAAGTATTTGCTTTCGACTAGGAATGCACAAAAGTTTGACCCTGAACTCGGAACCAGCGCAGCTTACACCAAATCAACACAGATCTGGTACAGTCAAGCAGTCACCTTAAACCGTTGAGTTTAACTACATCTTCGAGCCGACTTAAAAATACGACCGACACAGAGACAGCACGATATACGCACACTATTGTGTATCATAGTATCCAGTAATTGCTCAATTTTATACCACCATTTATTTCAATTATTTTAAGTAAAAATATTTTATAAATTGCATTAAAAAATAAACGTGTGTTTCATGTATTATTATCGCAAATACGCGTTTATATTTTTTACTATTTAATATATGTATACCGTTATTATTAAAAATACTTGTTAAAACTATATATAAAATGATCCTTTATGATTTTTAGGTAGCTCAGTATTTTTAAAATATTTAGAAATGATGTAAATGCAATATTTTGAATCAGGAGTAAATAAAATAATACATATTACAATACAGATTTTTTTTTTAATTCTTAGTTTTCAGATGTCCATCACTTTAAAGCAAGATAAACTTAAAAATTTTATGTTTTTGTTTAAGTTTATTTTTTCACCAAAGATCGCTAAGAATTTCTTGTTACTTATATTTCCTTTATACATTGAATTTTTTTGGCACAACCGAATGATGCACATACACAATTGTATACAAACAAACAAGACGCTCTCACAGCCGCAGGCAGGAACAACTAAGTGCTCCAGTACTGGTATATAATTCATGGAAGATACACACAGTCATTCACTTTAGCAGCAATCTAACCAACTTAGGTTACCGCACTGGAATACCAATTGGGGCCCGCAGGGACCTTTAGCCAAAGTGACCCGGGAAGTGAAGGAAAAAACGAATGGTGTAAACAACAAAAAGGATCATCTCCCCCGACTACCCATGCACTTACACTTGCCCCACATGATCGCTTTGAATAATGCCCAAACAGGCTTTGATGGTCCAACTTTGAATTGGATTCGAATGCAGGTGTCCCTCGCTCATTCATATTTGATACAGTGAAACACTACCGAGAAAAAATGCAAATACGCACATGTAAAACATATATGATCAAGTAAATGTTTATATATAATAATAAACAAGAACAAACGATTAGTGGTTTCAATCGATGACCAATACCTGAAAGGTATGGGTTCGAATATTATATTAACCATCGTTTTTCAATTGATATCGTGCCTGGGAAATCGGAATTAGTGATTTTCCTAGATTTTCCATAACTCACGGATGAATATTGTGTTACATAATTAAAATACAATCGAGCTATTTCATGCATAGTAACTATTAATAAAAATTAGTTGAACTAAAATAGCCGTATTATACAATAGTTATGGATATGGTTAAAATTGTCATTTTTTCCTATTGATTTAAAATAGCTATATATTTTTTAATATATAATTATAATATTTTATATATTAAATAGCACCATGTATATAATATATAATACACCACAGTTTTTTTATAATTACCACATTAAATTACTTAAGACATGATGAAAAAAAATACTCAAATATTTTATTGTCACATCTGATTTTATAAAATATAGCAATAATATTTAAGAACAGATTATTTTTTATTGATAAATTTTATTTATTATTATAGTACATTTTCAGTTAGTTAATGCTACTTTTGTGTGCTCAGTCGTAGTATCTACAATATGTTAGTATTATGTCTTATTTTATAAATAAAAATATATTTCATCCATTTGTATTTGTAAAGAAATCTATTACAATATTTCACCTTAAATTAAATCGAAAATTTAACTTCAAAGAGCGGCACCTTTTTAGTGCGTAGTTGATGACCCCGAAAAGCTCATTATGAATCTATTATGGCCGATAAAGGAAAGTTGTTTGCCAAAACACCTTAATTACCATCACTCATATGATGTAACACAATCAACTATTATTATTTTCAGCCAGCGCTAAACATGTGCAATTTGTCCACACTTTGGAAGCCAACACAGATCAGCGTTTTAGATAAATCTACAATTATCCTAACGTGCAATTAGCTGGATATGGTTTTGAAATTATCTAAGAAGCTGTTGAGCACTGTAATCAAATTAAAATTTTTAAATCTTAAATTTTGAATAAAAAACATAGATTGAAATCTATGGTATTTATATAAGATTTCCTGATTGAATTTTTTAGAGGAATCTCGCAAAAATCTGTCTCGAATTCAGTGATTATACATTATCATGTAAATGTATTTATTTAATTAAAAAACTCAATATGTAAAAAAAAAGGTTTTATATTTTTAATAATATTTTTACATAATCAGGATTTTAATATTGATGATGAATTTCTTATTAGATCCCTCAAAAAAAATTTAGTTAGTAAAAATACATGCGATACTACTTTTCTCAAGCAATGAAGAATTTTCTATAGACAGAAAATCGTTAATTACGTTGATGAGTAAATAAAATGATAGTAAAAGAACTATTTTGTTAAATATGTATATAAAAAAATATATTACATTTCATATATTAGATTAATAAAAAAAAAATAAGAGTTCATACATGTTCAGGATAAGATTAATAGTTTTTAAATTAAATTATGCTATTATGCTCTTTGTAGATTTTTCAATGGTTGTTATACTAATTATATATATATATATATATAGCTATAACCGTTTCTTTTGATATATTAATTCATTAGTACTAATACCAGCAACATTCGTAGCAAAGGGATTGTATGATTTTATCTGATCACCGGACGCGAGAAAACTAATGCCAGTTGCTCACAGATAAAACCTCTCCCAAAATCCATTCTTTGTCTGATGTACAAAATAGAATGAAACTTTTTCAACCGCGCCTACCGCGCAATCAGATGTCATTATACAGTTTTAGTCGTTAGGACAAAGTTGCGGTCAAAATGGGCACGTTTGATTTTATATGATTACTGTTGTTTGGGGAATGAGATTTCGGTACGTGATCCCGTTAACGTTCAGTAGTCGTGCTATGTGTTGTTTTTTATCTCAATTTTCTACTTATGTCCACTCAGAGTGGTCGTTATGTTGCAATTTTCAAGTTAACGACTCGTAAGTGCGATTGGTGTTAATTTGATAATTTAGAAAAATTAAAATATTTTGATTTATAGATTTAATATTTTTAAACCATACTTCTGATGTGAACAATGCTGCAAACTCTACGATTAAATAACGAAAATGAGGTACAAACGTTAAAAGGTACACGTACATTGAACATACTGTGTTGAACTTCTGAATACTTAAAAAGTCAAACTTTGACGTTGAGACTCGACTATAATTAATACACGCTAAGGTAGCGTTTAATATAACTTGCGTCGTTTATTCTATGATATTATATACAAAATATTATTTCTTTATCTGCCGACTTTATTGCAGACAATAAAGTCGAATCTTTTAATCTAATCTAAACAATATACGTGTTCACTTTTGAGTTGTTTAGATTTTATACGCATTTATAAGCAAACAAAGCACGTCTATAAAGAGGTACAGTACCGCTTTGATGTAAGGCATTGATGAAATTCAAAGACACGTTTGTGGCGGCAATCTAGTTTTATTTCCGAAGATATACACCAATGTTATCTATGGAAAAAAATATAGGCAGATCTTTTCTTAATTGCCCAACGGCCAAATTTCGATTTCGTTGTATCTATTGTTCGATTTATCACTCGATGGTGTTAAAGAGTGAAATTTATTAACTATTGTTTACACTTTGTGTATGTACGGAAACGGTTCTAAAATATAACAGATTCACATTTTCGATAAAATGTAGTTTTTTGTTGCACCTCGGGCAAAACTATAAATGTGTTTCATCTGTATCTCGCAAGAATCTCCCCTTGGTCACATCACGCGTTTTAGACATGTGAGTATACCTAGTTATAAGTTTATATTCCCGGGGAAATAAAAAGTCATCCATATCGCAAATAACACAAGGACGCAATAGTGGCAATGCTATTTCCGAATATTTTACACAAAATAAAGTATAATATTTCTCCCAATATAAATAGCGTAAAATCCTTTGAAAATATTTTAGTACACATTGAGTACACTTTTGACTCAACTATAATAAATCAATTTGGCAATTTGGCAATTTTTTCAGATCTTCATTCAATTAATGTATAATGAATGTTAAGCAAATTCTGATCATAAAAAATACAGAAATCGAAATTGGTGTTCCAAAAATAAAATTAAAATATTTAAAATTTAGTCAAAAATATTTTTTTATAGCGAATTATAGCGAATTAAAAAATTAAATATAAAAGTAGATCTAATAACGAATAATCAATAAGGATTTGTAGAAAAACTGAACAATACTGATAAAGGGAAAGTAATAATAATATGTATCTCTTTCATTGCAGCTGATTCTTATAAAAAATAATAATAATATTTCATAAGAGTGAAAGTAAAATTATTATAATAAATGTAATGTCACATTATATTTTTGATTAGTTAAAGCAATTTTTTTAATATAACTAAAACTTACGTAAATACATGATTACTCGGAATTTTATTTTTTATTAGTCTATTATTTTGTCTGAAATTATGTTAATATTCAATAATATTAAAAACCAAATATTTTTATTTTGTGGTAAAATTTGATGAGTTTCACACTTAAATTTTAACTGAAACTGAAAACAAAGACACTTTTGCTACTTTGTTTGAAGTGAAAAACTTGTTATCTTTTTGATATTGGCTAAGTTTACCTAAATCAATTAAGAGATTCGAACTATTTTGATAAATAGCTGGTCGTAGCTTTATTCTGTAAGATAACTTATTTAATCAAATTTAAAAAATAAAAATAAGAAACAAAAACAGCAATTTGCGTCTAGATTTATGTTTTACGAACCACACACAAGAACAAAATCACCTATTTAAAATGCGTAATGATTGTGATAAAGCACTTTTCACATATACGTGTTAAAAGCGCAATAAACAAATATGCGTTTGATCTTTACGATTCGCAAGTATAATTGTTATGCTATGCCAACAAGTGGAGATTGCATTGAAAAGTGCAGCAGATTAGATGCAGAAGATAACTCCACTCGTTTAAATTCAACAGTCATGCAATTAAATAAACAAATTAAATTATAATTTATCACCAAATCAGTGAAATTGGTACACGCAAAAAATAACCTCCATCTTGATTAAGCGTATGTAAGTTATACAATATTTGTTACAATTTATAAAGGTAACCCTAACGACAATTTTAACAAACGAAAAAAGAGATTAATTCATCTTAAGAGACAATAATTGTAAATATTCCACAAACCATCTAATAGCACATTCATCACGAAACGCTAATGATCCATAAGTACCGCCGAAAAAAATACTCATAGTTGAAAAGGGAACGAAATAAGACGATACATTTACCCTGCGTACATTACTATTGTTTATTTAACTCTTCAGTTGCCAATCGCTGAAGGTTACTCTTATCTAGACCGTTTTCTCTTAAGGCGTGAATACATTTCAGAAATGTGTTTAAGAATTGATGCAACTGGCTCGCAAACATCCTCATCTACGATTCGCCAGAACCATTTTGAACCAGCAAGAATACAACTCGGCACTCTCTGACTTACAAAAGCCGCATTTGTAATACGTCATAAGTTTTAAAAATGTACTAAATTGCACTTATTAATATATAATATAAAAATACACTTTTATCATTTGCTTCGGCGTGTATGTCTGGAAAGTCACACGCCTTTAGTTTCAAAACATAATAAAATTCGCTTGAATATTTATTAATCTGCAGTCAAACCAATCAAAATTACGTCAAGCATAAATTAAGACCAAGAAAGCAGCCACTTCCCCCTTCACGTTAACTCTGGTCCAGCTACGTCCCAAATTCAAAATTTAAACCAAGCGTCGAAAAAAACGACTAGAACCTACGAGTATATTTTATAGTAATTTAAAAATAATTTACAACCCAATATTTTTGTCTTGGATATAGAAATAAACGCTGACGGTTTAATTAGAACAATACTATAATATTTTAGGAATTATGCACCGTACTGAAATTTATCAAGAATTTACAAATTTATGTCTGAAAAAATGTGAGAGATGTTTTTAAAATTTCAGTCTATTAGCATTTAAAATTAAATGCAGAAAAAGTACAATTTAAATTAAAAATAATACAAATCAGGAATTAAAAATATGTTAAAATGTAGATGTATTAAACTTTTTAAAATACCCATTAACATTAAATAAACAATGAAAAACTTTCATTGTTAATTAAAAATAGCACACTGTCTATTTTTAATTAATACAACAATATTATTCTTACAAGTCATAATCTATAAAATATATTTCAAATATTCAAATTTAATTATTTATTATACATATATATTATCTTTTTGTGGGTAATAAATACAGGTAACATTGTTAAATATATATTTAATTAATCGTACTTTAGAAACGCACTAGAAAAGCTCTCTATAATATTATTATATTTATCAATTTCACTTTTTAATATGACACATATGTTACCCGGAAGTGTTTCGAATCCGAAAGTAATGTCATTTTTACCCCCGCAGACGCCCTTAATTCCGAATGTTCCTTTTTGGGCACATGTCGAGTGCATGTTCATGGTCCTTTACATTCACATGTAAAAAAAAGCTCTTGGCGGTTTCCTCGGAGAGGAGCTTTCGCCCAATATCTCTGATAGCCCTACGTGAGTCACATACACATGACCCACTCTCACGGCCAGGACTAGGAGCTGCCTTTCTTGGCCAATCATGCAACTTTACTATGAATCATAAAAAAACCTTCCGTATTATTCTGTGCGTTAATAATAAAAAAAATCTAAATAAATAATAACTCCTTACAAGGCGTAATTCCGTAACAAATAATCGTCCATAATCCAACCGTATATCACAGTCTCACGGCATAAACGTCTTATTCTCTAGCGTATTTATTCGTGAATACGAAATGTGATTTGTCACACAGCGTGGCCGATATGAAAATAGCGATAAATTGTCAGATTAGAAACGGCCACTTATCTTATACGTGTGGTTTTAAATCGATTTCGTAATAAATTCATACCAATCCGGTGCTTGGAAATTCATACCCTAACGGGCGTGTGCAATATTTGATGAAACATTGTAATATTATGCAACCCTTCTCAGGGGCAAATGATGGCGAATCCGAGATGTGACTGCACCCTAACAGCATCAGAAATAATACACGTGTTCAGAATTGTCTACATTTTTTGTGTTACAAATCTGATTCTATGAAAGTGAACGTCCGAAAAGCAATTTTTCGATCTTGATAGAAACTACGTGTTATCTGATAGGGGAGAATGGATAATTCAGGACACCTGCATGCGAATTACTAAAACACACATATACCCGTAATTTTAAAACAGTATGCCGGCACATAATTTAAATATCAAAATAAATTTATCTAAGAATAAAGCCAGTAATAAAATATATTTTAATTTTTACCCATTATTAAATAAAAAATGTCAGGCTTTTTATAATTATAAATGCATTTTGTAATGAGAGGCTTTTGTGCATCTACACATAAATCGTAATAATGATTTTTACGCCCATATTCATATTTATTAAATTTTATATTATTTTACTTGGCTCAAAAGCGAGACGGTAATAGACGCAGCTTTTTGAAGTCAGACGTGCCAAATTCCAAGAAAAATGTCTATATTCTCGTCGCGCACAGGGGATTCCCTCTCCCCTAAATATCAGAAGAAGCCTATCTGTGTCTAGGTTCACATTATTTGAAAACTCAATTTGGGGGTAGTATGAAATATATTGTTTTTTCCCCGCGCGCCAAAGATTCGCGGCTTCGTTTTATTACGCTGTAAATCGTCATATTCGAAATGGGTATTGCATATTACAATATGAACCTTTCTTTTAAAGAAAAAATTACACTTCGCCAAAAAATATGACACCGTTCGAATTTTCCTGCCTCCGGAATTTCCTCAAATGAATTTATGCGCCAGAGATTCCTTTAGTGAGTGTGCTAAATTCAATCATAACATACAAATACATATTATGTTTATATTACATCCGAATGCGCTTTTCACAGTGTATAATATGAAAGTAATTGAAATTGCAGGAATGGAAGGAAAGCAATTAGGCTTATACCAAATTGGCAATTTATACGGCGACCCACGACACTATCGCGTGAACCACTACCGGCCCTAGGACAGTCTATAGATGGATAAGTAGATAACGGGGACATTATGGTTTCTTAGGCCGCCTCATAACTTAAAGACTGCATTGGGGCGACAAGTAGGATATTAGGACGCAAGACATGAAACTACCACCACACGGTATATTGCTGATGCGATGAGATAAATTGCTCTATTTAATATATTTTTGCTACATTATTTTTTATTGAAAATACTCTACATTATCGGTATTTTAAATATGTTTTTTTAAAACAAATATAATGGCATATTTTTCGGAAAATTTCTCCTTAAGTTGTTTTATTGACTAATTGACTAATAACCAAAATAATTATTCCAAGTAAAAACACAGCTCTTAAATGAATAGATCTTTAAATAAATATTAACAAAAAATTAATCGATTGTTCATATTTTTAATCGTACCAATAAGTACCAATCTAACCGTACGTAATTGAGACATAACCGTCAGATAAAAAATATGTAACCAACCACTGGCGAAGCACTGTCAACGCTCATGAATATTGATCGAGTCGATTCACATAGTAAATAATATATAATACTAGAAACGTTAGACATTTAATATCGGACATTATGCGTCGAGCAGGGCGGTTCACCTGTAACGCGAGTAGGCCTAACCTCGAGTCAATGAACTAAGACCGTTCAAAAATGATTAGATAATTTCGGGTTGACCGTCCGTTGTGAGGCCACCGGGTCGTGTCGGTGCTCATATTGTAATAACACGCTCCAAGTAACACTAGGTGCACTGTTGCCCAATAAATACGAAGGGAATCCGTAAATCGTAGCCGGCGGACAAATGTACCGGGCGGTCAATGAGCGCATGGTGGTCCTGATTTTAATTTAATGAAAAATTTTAATACTCACTTAATGAACATCAAATAAGTTGCAAATGTAAAGTAAGAAATATGTTTTTTTTATTTTCATCAATCATCACGGTTTTCCTATATTTTTCTAATCTCACGGATGAATATCGTGAAAAAATAAAAATATGTGATATAAACAGACTTTATTTCAGATTAGTGTGCTACAACTTACTTTGTAGTTGTTGATTGTGCTGACCCTGTTGCAACGAAATATTTACTATAAATAAATCTAGTTTAGACTGAGATTATCAAGTAACTAATCACTATATAAATAATAATTTTCATTGATTTTTGTTTAGAAGAATTACTTCTTCAATCATTGCAAGAATTGTATTTTGCCTCACTGTGCAGTTCTTTTGCAACAAACCGAGTTACACTCGACGAGATTTGCGTTCAAAACTCGTCCTCCTGTCTTGACAAGCGTGATTTAATCGTGACGACAGGTGTGAGTATTAAAGAATTACGCGACATAATCCCAGATTGACGAAGAGAAAGATAGATTATAATTTGTAACGGGATTTTGTATATTGTATTATTAAAATGATCCTAAGATCGATTACAAATTCGTATATATGTTCACAGCAATTATTAATCTTTAAATAATAAAACTTTAACGTAAATTTAATAATAATGTTTCACCATATTATATAAAGGTAAGATTTAAGGGATAAGAATAGTTTAACTAACTGCTTTATAAAAACACGAACACATAAACACGAAAATTAATAATGCTATATGTTATAGTTTTAAAAATAAAAATAAAAAATCATATATGTTTTGATACACTTCATATAAACCATAATAAAGTCCTAAATTATATCCATATATTAATAATTCTATATATTTTATAAGCTTATCATTTAAGGCTATTTAAAAATTTAGAACACAAACAAATATTGAGCTTTTTGGTTTAAATATAATTTATTTAAAATATAACCAACAACATCATCATCCTAAATAAAATCATAATCAATATTATTGACCGAAATCAACTTAAGTGGTCAAATACTACGAAAAGCATATATGTATATTTAACAAAATAATTAGCTCAGAATAGCATATAATATTTTTTTAGTAGGGAACTATATACATTTAGTTATTCTAGATTTATAGTTAAAATTGTTTTCTAAAAAATGTTTTTTGCTCTACTATTAATATTTTTTTTTCAATTAATTATAAATACAACATTTTATAATAATACTTTGTGTATATTAAATATTGACAGATCCTATTATTTTATTAATACCTGTATTTTAAAAACAATGCTTATACCTAAATACCAAATAGTAAACAATGCCTATATATTATAACTTTATATTAAAAACTAAAAATTATTTTTAGGTTATTTTGGTTTTAACACTTTTGATGGACATTTTTACTGTCACATAATTTAAGAAAATGTCGAAAAGTCATCTGGTTATCATCAAAATTATTTACACTAAAACAAAAGTTTTTTTATGACAGACAATATAATAGAGTAAAATAAGTAAAAGACAGAACCTTAGGATTAAATATTCTTTAAAATTTGCTGAGCATTTACTACTTTTGAAAAGTTGAAGTATTTTATTTTTTTTTAAATATGGTAAAAGTAAAACATAATACTATCATTACCTAAGAGACCTTTTTTTCAAAATTTTAAATTTTATTTCCTTATTTTTAGTATAGATGTTCATGTTCATGTTCATATTCATAAATCATTGATAATATTTTTTTTCTAATAATTTTTAAGGTTAGCAAGGTTAGTTAGTGCCAAAGCTATACATTTTAGAAACCACTAAACTAAAAAACAATGTAGCTTAACGTTCCTTTTATTTAGTGATAAATAGTATTTCTAAGATAGTATAATACAAATTTCTCAAAATAAAATTCAGGTATGAAAAATATAAATTTAGAATTATATTGTTGACTAATTGTATCATTATATAAAGCATTTTGCGGTTTAAAACGTTAGTTTTTGGGTCTAAGTTTTTTTAATATACTTGAGTTGCTGACTAGAGATTCTGTATCAATACAACCTAGAAATTTCCAGCGGTCTTTCTAGAAAATTAAACCAAGGATTTTGAATGATATAATTGAGCAATAATATTTTTACCAAATTTTGGGTTAGTCTGTGCGGTGTAAATAACTTAGATTTAGATAGATAAATAAATAAATTAATTCATTAGTTAAATAAAAAAATAATATAATACAGACATAGATTAACCTTTTTAATTTTATACTGAAAGAGTTGTTTAAAATTAACATAACTTAATCACTATAAATGTTCACAGTGCTAAAATAAAAATTTTAGAAAAAATATATAAGAAATTCATTTGCTTAACACATTTTTTACAAAAGCCCGACTATGCTGCTAATGAAAACTATTTAGAAGTTGCTTCAAAAAATATATTTGAATAACGAAAAGATTTTTTAGAACATTTTTTCTAATTTAGATTGTTTAAAATCGGATTTTAAAGTAATCAATAAAGATAAAACCAGTAACGACTTTATTATTATGACGTCGATTTTCACCACCAGAATATTTTTTTCAGTAAATATAATTATTTTAATCGATTTTGCAACTAGCCAGAAAATATACATTAAATCTATTTTTTTATAAAAATCTTTGTTCACAATTAAGCCAACATCAACGGAAAACGAGCGAAATACTCACTACAAAAATTATAAATAGACTATTAATTTATAATTAATTATAAATAGACAATTTTTTTCTAAAAATTCGCTACTTTGCTCCTCCAACCATAATACTTATATGCTAATAATGTTGACATAATAAAATATATTAGCATTTAAATGTTGATAGTATTAACGTTGAGTTCCATAATATTACTTGTTGCACAAATTGAAATAAATATCATATAACATGCAAAAAATAGTTATGCATATTAAAGCCCTTCAGTCTGTTACGCTACAATAATAATAATAAAAATAAACAGATTACATATTATTAGAAAACCATTTATACAAATAGTGAATAGTGAAAAGCATTTATTCCTTATTTTCTTTAAATTTAATCACTGACTAAATTCGAGATGGAGCTATCCTCCACCGCGATAAAATTCAACCCATCCGCGCAGTGTAAGCCGACCTTAACAAGTGAAGTGTGTCTGCACCAGCTGCAGCACATTTGTTCCACGTCAGTGAACATCTATCATTACAAGTTTTATGGAAGATTGATTTGGATCAAAAATGAAACAATCGACCAGTGGCGCTCAACTATTAATTTGCGATTCACCGCGCGCCTCTCGCCCCGTCATTATTGAATTAGACCTCACGAATTGACGCTGTGACACACGATATCCGAAAGGATAATTCGATCCTTAGACGCCCTCAATTTATAATTTACATCGGAGAAAAATATAAATTAACCAAAGGTGCTCCCGACGGGAGGCAATTTGCAAAATGGTGATAGAGATCAGGGCGTATTTACGGCGAATATTTTAATTATACAAATACTCAAATTATTGTAAGCAGAGATAAGAAATTAAGGTTGTAAACAAGTGTTTGTTATTGATTTGGCATGCTTTTATATAATTGAGAAACCTTGCTTAAAATTATATATAAAAATCGTTAACTCTTTTAGAATACACTGTTTTTTTTTATAAGTATACATACTTATGTATGTATTATAAGAAGGACCATATTTTTTAATGCTATGAAGCTTATAATATTTTAAATATTTAAATTTAATATACTTTTACTGTATCCTATTTTTTTTTCTAAAGAGAAAAGGACAGCTACTGAAAATATAATTAGTTTTTTAAAAAGACAATTAAATCCTACTTTCATAATGACACTAGACTTAAAACATCGACTTGTTATAATATATTTTATTCATCAAAAATATCCATAGACTAGTTACAAATAGTAGGTCAATGATTTATCGATTTTGTACCATAAATTAATTACTTTCGGAACCGATAACAAAAAGTGTTGGTACTTCACAATAAATACAATTGTATCATGTATTACATATATGGGTCAACTTTCTCTTTCGCCTAACGTATGGGTGACCCTTTGAATCACACGTTGCGTCACCGTTCCGACGTCTCATGACAAATCGGCGCTGTGTATAAAAAATGAGCTTTTTTGTCCTAACAAGCTCCTTTGTGCGTATAAAATAATAAAGCAACAATCATCCGTCTTCGTGGGACGAAAGTTCAAATGTCAAGGTGGACAGCGGCCGCCAACCAATCATTCTCCGAACGAGGTCATTTTTCACGCGGTCCCTCTAGGTCTAATTTACATTCTGACCGGACCCTTATGCGTTCGGTATGGGACCGGGTTACAGACACGTACTAAGATTACATGCATGCATGACAGGGTCGCTCAAGCCCTTCGGGTCATCTGTCACCCGCTTAATTGTTGCAAACCGAAGAAGAGCGCTAGACAAATGAGCGCGCACCGTGATAAGACACTGACATTTCAAATGTTGTAATAAAAATTCGAATGAATAATAACCACAAAATGCAAAAGCAAGCTAGAATACTAGAAACAAATGAATTGTATGCCAATTTAATTAAATTGATAAATTTAAAAAAATATATCAGGTTCTACAGAGAAAATGTGCTTATATTTTTTTTTTCAAAAAACATTTCCAATCATCAAATTTATTTTATGTTTATATGTATTTTTTTTAATATATAAAAAAATAAAAGGAACTCTAATATATCGCTAATAAAAAAAACCCTACTAATTATTGTACTACTTAATGCAATATTCTAATTAATGTACTACTTATTCCATCAATAATCCCATTGACTAAATTAGTGCTATTAAGAAATTAAAAATCATAAAAACTGCATAATTTGTGTTTTAAAAAAAGTGTTAAGTCGGATAGTCCATCGTCAAATAGGACAATATACGACGCGTTTGTTGAAATTTTTGATTGAAGCAGAATGCTTTAAGTAAGATGAAGTCTACAACGGGGGCAGCTGGCCAAGGACGAAAGCTTGATTATTGGCGACTGGCTGCAGTACTGGTCTGCAATGGTAGATGGACTAAAATAACCCTGGCGTCAGGCCAAGAAAAAATATTGTTTGTTCTCCTCTCTGTTCTATTTGCGTGTCTAGTGTAAATCAAAGATATTGATATTCCTAGCGCCTGTCGACCGATAGGCTTTTGAAAGAACTTAAAACCGCACAACTATTTGCAATCATATTTGAAAGCCCACGTAAGTGGTTTCGAAAAACATCGCCTTTAGGTGAAAAAGAAAGTGACAAAAATCACAGTAATTAAAAATCAGCATTCAAGTATGCATTTGAATTAATATATATTAATTTATTTAGATTAAAGAATTATTGCATTGTTTTAAAAAATCATTAATTATTTATTTAAAAAAACTATACCACCGCTTTAGGAGCTTTATTAACAGACAAACTAATTTTAAAACATGATTTCTAATGCAAATTTTGGAGCAAAAAAGATTACACGATTAATTGAATATCAAGTTTGGAATTTTTATTTTTTTTAAAAAAATATTTTTATTAAAAAAAGTCATTTATAAAAAAAAAATTAAAATAATTGCGACATGAATTTTTTCAAAAATAAATATTTTTAGTAAAAAACCTAATTTCGTAAACCACACGTTAATTTATTAACTTTGCAATTAAGGAAAAATATTAATCAATTTTTAGGCCAATTAAACATTCATATTTTTTATTAATAAAATATTCCAAATTTTAACACTTCATTTTTAATTGGATCATTTTATTAACTAAAGATATTAGTTTGAAGTTAAATAATATCTAATGGATCTCATTTTCTTTTTAAATTAAAGTCTATACTATATTTGCGTTAACACAGTCAGTTCGAGAGCTATCTATTTTATTTTTATTCATACTTGAAAAAGAGAAGGCAAGTTTGGGTTAACGCCCCTAATATTAGCTCTAAATCACACGATACGGATATACGTTCAATATACTTATAGTTACATTATATATTTAAAAATAATATTATTTTAGTAAAAAACTAATTTCTTACACTATCTATATAGTAGTTTTGTTAATTAATTATAGAAAAATTTCAGCCTTGCAATTCATGAAAAAGAAATTTTTAGGCCAATCATATTTTTTTAATAATAAAATATCCCGAATTTTAAAACTTTATTTTCAATTGGATCTCAATATTGTATTAATAAAAGATATTAGCACAAAGTGAAATATTCAAAATTTAACTTTACATGGCTAATGGATCTTATTTTCTTCTTACATTATAGTCTATACTATATTTGCGTTAGCACAGTCAGTTCCATATAATTTTATTCATAATTGAGACAGAAATGGCAAGTTTGGGTTTACTCCTCTAATATTAGCTTTAAAGCATACAATATGGATATACCTTCGATATACTAATCATTACTCAAATTGATAAATATAACAAATATAGTAATAATTATTAGAAAGAAATGTTGATATTTTTTGAGAAAAGAGGAAGAGTTTTACTCACACTTTTCTTTTAAAATTTTTTTACGTATAAATACATTTAAAAATAAGCCTTGCAGCTCTTTCAATGCACAGAATTCGTGTATATTCTAACTAAAAATTCTCAATTCCCAACATTAGAAACCAAATAAGAATATGTCTCCTACATTATTGTATGTAAAAGTATTAAATTTATATTGCGATCTCACCTGTCTATCACGTTTAGAAGCAGCGCACGAGAGCGGCCCCAGATCTCGGTTGACAGCCATTATCTCTCCTAATCTTTGACGTTTAAAGCCATTTGTTATGCTTTTCTTGTGCGTGCATTACCTGAGAAGGAGAATAATAAAAACGGTTAAATTCTAACGTACGGGTGCGTAGGCAGAGAGCCGTGAATGTTCGAATAAAAATTGTGAACAGCCGTACACGGTAGATAATGGAGATGCCGTAAATATTTGAAAATCCCCATAAAAATACTAGGAATTTCCTATGAGGCGCTACGCCTCAACACTGTCGGAAAATATTTTTCCATATCTCGGATGGTACGTTAAGAAAGGCGTTACGGTAGTAATGACGATCCAGATTCTAGAAAATAACTACTAAAAAATGTTCATAATAATAAAAAGTAAGGCATAAAAAATTCAGTGAAATAGATAACCAACACGATATAGGAGTGGCATGGACTATTGATTGAAAGACCTGGGTTCGAATCCCTGTTTCTGGGAGATCTGATTTTTATACAACTATATTTTAATCGATCATCACAGATTAGGTGTACCTGTATTTTCCTAATCATATTATAAAATCAAATCGAGTTAAGTCGTATATATCATATTACGTATTAAAAATGATTGTATATGTATTTAAAAAAAGATTTGTATACTTGTAAATAATAAACTTTGTGATTTACAGCTGGATAAAAATTATTTGGAAAAAAATATTGTTTTTAATATAAATTATGCATATGGTGCATTGTGTACTATTTATTAATTTGAAGTATTGTGTAATAATTAGTATAGGAAATAACTTATTCAGATACTTGAGTAAGATTGAAAACTGATTACAGAGTAATAAATAAAAATTCAGTGCAAAAGTCAAAAGTACAGATCTCAAAGTGGTGTAATAAAAAAAATTATATATATATATATATATATATATATATATATATATATATATATATATATATATATATATATATATATCTTATATTATCAACATTATAAATTAAGCTGACAATATGCATGCAAAAGATTCTAAAAATTCTAAACAATAATAAAGACATGAGAGTGAAATCAAATAAGCAATTTTATTTATTTCTGATAACATATGTAATGTTAACTGTAACTGTAACTCAAAATTAGGAGTTTTTTAAAATAAAATATATTGTATTAGGTTCGACACATATTTAAAAAGTAACCCATAAGTTAAATCCGCATTAAAGCTGCGTAAAGTATCGTCTTACTATTTATTGAGACTTTAATATCCGGCGTTTGCTTTCAAATTTATACATATGTGACGTATCTACGAATTTATCGCATATTATTTATATTTTCCCGTATATTTGCATTGCATAAACATTTCAAAAGTACTTTATAACCTTCCGACTGGTGCCACACATATGGTGAAAAAGGCATAATGAACTTAACTGGTCGAGCATTAAGATTTCGTCATAGCCGAGATGAAAAATCGTTTCCGCTCCAACGAAAACGCTCGTGAATTCTTTAAATCATTTTTTTCGAGTAACAAATGTTTCATCGTGTCGATTTAGATGCTCCTAATTGGAATTGACGATGAAAATATTAACATGCTATTTCCTGGGTGTATTGTTTTTTTATTAGTACTACGAATTGAACTGACGGTGATTTTCCATGTTCAAAGCAACTGGATGTATAAATCAATCGCACTAAGCCTATATGTATGTATGTATAATATGAACTAACACATCTGATCTCGTTCTGACAATTTTCACTCGCCGTTGTTGTTTCACGTGCGCCTAGTGGTTCTTATTAAGAAATCACGAGTGCTCGAGTGTTTGTCTTCTAAACAAGTCATAATTGACACATACGGATGGAGTGTGTTTGTGTAGTAGGAGGATAATCCAACGCGAGGAAAACACACGTCGTTTGTCAAGAAGCGCCGACGCTAATTTGAAGAGAACAAATCGCCACTTTTCAATTTGTCTACTTTCCACGTTCCTTTGAACCTAAATCTGTCTCAGACAGGATGCGGAGATGACTCAGAATCAGATAAATTAAAGTTGGATATCTTTTATGTATGAATAAATTCAAGAAACCAAACTTGGTTTGTATCTATTATAGCAAATCGAAAGCCTATTGAATATAAACAAACTTTTTTCAAAAGCACCTGAACATTGCTTCTTATATTTTATCAAAAAATATCATTTTTTGCAAGGTCATAAAATCAGCATTTCTTAAAATAATAAATTGGTTATTATCGAGCTATTGTTATTCGTGAATATATATACATGTTCTAGTGCATTCAAGGTTAAGAACCACACTACACGATCCCATCGCGAATATGCCGCCTTCAAGCAAGTGTCGCCTGGGGCGGCCCCCCCCCTCCGCCCCCCCATAGCTTCGCCATTGCATATATCAATATTATGCTTCTGTACTACAAAAATAATGCACGTAATATTTAAAAATAAGAATGATAGACTTTTATTTTTTGACAAAGTCATAATAATATAGAAGTTAAGTAAAATTTATAGTCTAATCAAGACATTTTATGAACAGGCAAATATTTCTGTTTATATTTATTGTATATAAATTAGACATATGTTTAACAGATTTTCCGACATCCTATCAAAATTATATTGTATTTAATAATTTAGTGTAAATCTTTCGTTCAGTACGTTTCAACAAGGTAAACACAATCAACAACTATGAGACACCAGACTGCAAAGTCTATAAATAAGTGACATATATTTTATTCATTATTGACTCTTATTACAGCTTACAAAAAATATATGTCAATATACATGACTTATCTAGATTTTATTCTAATTATTCATTACGATAATCCTTAGCGGGATTAAAAAATCTAAGAAAATCTGATCTTTGGTGATTGGTTGATCATTAAATAATCTCCTGGCTTTCTAGTAAGGGAGTATATTTTCATTGAGATAAAGTTTTTGTTTATTTAGTATATAATATAGAATTATAGACTATTGAGAGATTAAGTTTTCATGTGTTTGCGTCTGTAGGCTCTAGGTGTCTCGAAATATGGTGAATATAGAACGTCTATACCAGGAGATGAGAAGAGAGAAGCGGCGGTATCTGCGATCTTCGCTTGGGTAGAGGTAGTTTAAGTTAGAGGGCTCTTAAATTTTGGATGCCTAAAGAAATCTCTGAATAGGTCTCAAGAATAGTTTTCAAACAAAAAGTCTGAAAGGAAGTGTCTTAGAAAAAATGATTATCGGTTGCTTGCGTTCAAGTATTTATATCCATGGCCCGCTTCATAGAAAATTTTGTCGTCTTTTCTGTGGAACAACCAAATACAAAAGGGTAGCGAGTTTTTTTAAAACAAATTACCATTGGCAGCAAAAGCAGATTAAACAAACCCAAATGCGCGCATTATCTTTTTTTAAGGTGAAGGGTATTTTATTTATGTTTAATGAATTACGAGTACTTTGTGACTTAAGCTGTGAAAATGTTTTTCACAGTAGTGTCCCATTTTAACAAAAAAAAACCCAGTTATTTCCTATAATTGTAAATAGAAGAGTGGTTTAACTGATATAAACAATAATCACTTATTCCAAAATCCCTGACGCGATAAAATTTTGAAAAAGCGCTAGGGTTCAAATAGGTTTTGAACCTATGTTTTTTAGGTATTAGTCACTGACTTATACTGCTGGTCTATATATTTTGTCATCGCGCCTAAATTAAAGTTTCAAGATTATTGTGATTCTACTATATTTTTTTTTTATAAATATATGAAATGACAGAATATAATAGTTCAAGAATTATTTGAAGAAACATGTTATTTTAGAGTGTGCCGCATGCATGAGACACAATTGAGGTTTTCAAAGCTTAAAAAATAGTTCGTTGATAAAAAATAGTATTAATAATAATCAGTATCTAAGAGTAGCAGACTCTCTGGTGGGAGCAAGCTCTCTGGGGGACTTGTCTCTGCGGCGCAGCTCTAAGAAACGGATAAAGAAAAAGGTTGACATTTTATTTTATATGTAGAAGATATTCTCTGAGTTAAATTAGCTCATTATTAAAAATTGTTTAATGCATCATACCTGTGACCTAAGTTAAACTTTATTTGTGCTTATTGTTCAGATTATTAATTATATAATAATCACTAATTCCGGTCTCTAAGACATAATAAAAAAATTCCATATGGAATTCGAACCCAAATTTTTTAGATCAATAGTTACTATGACTTATACTAATCGTTCATCGTTAATATATTTTCCATTAAAAACAACATATCGCTTGTTTATTTTATGCCTTATTTTCTAGAATTTTCGACTGGAACTCCTATATAAACTACTTCAGAGATATAGAAAAATATAAGGGTCGAAGCGCAGCACATTATAGGATTTTTTTGCTATTTTTAATATATACGACATCTTCATTATCTACTCTTGGCCCAACTGGCCAATGGAAAAATCGCAAAGCTAAGTTTAGCTTCTACGTTTTTTTTGGGTACAATTTAAAATGAGGGCCTCTCCTCTGCCGAAGCTTTTGGAATTAAAATTAATATATTTGGGTAAATCATTGATTGAAATAATGAGTCATCCCTTATCTCACCGACTCGCCTTGTCATTGAAACTCCGGTATAATCGGTCCTGTTGTGGATATTAGACAAACAGTTTTATTTGTTATTTTAAAATGTAAGTTAGTAAGTAAGTTTTATGTAAGTTATAAGAAAAAATAGTATGTAACTTTGTTCTCGCGTTTAAAATAAATATTATTTTATAACTAATTGAAGTTTCGAGACAAAACTTTGTATATAATGTTCTGAAAAAGAACGATATATTTCATGAGTAAAATTTAAACACTAACATATATGTTTTTCTCGATACATAGGTGTGTGTCGATAAGTGAAGGACCTGTTCTAGATATTCTAAAATAAGAAGGTCTACCTCTACGCAAGAGTAATCGCTGCAGTTAGAGGATCTGACATGGCACTCAAAGAATTAAAATATATTCTATATATATCAGGAACATAAAGTTCAGCAAATTAAAAAATAAGCAATTCCAAATAAAGGCGTTCCCGCGAAACTCATTAGTTGAGCTTATTGTCGATGGGATCAAAAGGAGTATTTCCGACGTTGTCGTTTGCTTTGATCTCCTTTCGCGACGTGTTAATGTGTGTTGACAATAAAAACGTGTATCGTTATTCGACTCAAGCTTTTATCTTGTTTGCGGATAACGCTCGCACGAATTATGGTTGCGGCATTTACGGCATTTTAAAATCTCTCGAATCAAGATTGAGTCACACACATATACGCGTGTTATCATTTCTTGAAACAATTTCACAAATCACACGCTTTATTGCGGTTTCGTGTTGTAAGTCTAAAAAAATATATGTGAAATTCGTTGTTTACATTAAACAGTAGTGCGTATACGTGACAGTTTACAATATTATTTGTAATTTGAGGTTTCATCACTTTTATTTCGGACCGTAGTCAATTGGAAAGTTATCATCGCAATTCGAAACTCATTACGGGAAAAGTTCACTTTAAGACCCCTTGACCGGTTTGTTTCGACATTATCGAGTCACGAGCTTTATGTGGGCACAAAAAGGAGTCAATTGGTAGGAGATAGCTTGTATCTTCAAGTTGCCGAAAGTGTTCCATTGCATTGAGATAACGAACAAATAAAATAAGAGGAACAGAATACAAATCGACAGTTAAAAGTTTTTCCCAGTGAGATAAAGAAGTTTTGTTATATATAAATTGCACAGTTATATATTTTCATGTATTATTTAAGTATATTAAAATTTATTTATTTTAACCAATATTTTCATGAAGTTATTAAAAATATGCATAATTTTCAAACATCAGTTAAAATGCGCAGTCAAAAGTTCAGTGAATTAAACAAAGCGTAATCTGAAATTTTCAGAATTATACACTCTATTTTTTATAACATCTGTGACCTTGCTTCTATATCTGCTTTTAATTTATTATATAATACATTTTTTCAATTTCTCTTAAAAGCAGCCATATAGTTGCAGTATTATAAAATAATTTCACTAAATAAATTTTAATTTACCCAGTATGTTACATTCCACTATTAATAAAGAAAATAGAGAATAATGTAAATCTAACGCATTGAATATGATCTCCCTAGCAATGATTACTTACATTTTCATTACGCATCCTACAGCTCGTTAACCGGCATTATCCAGAGGTCACAATTTCTATTGGCCAACGCTATTATGAGACGTTGATTAATAACCACCGTGGCAAGAGTCAAGTCTTCATTTGTCTCCAGCCAGTGACGAGAGACAATGACCATGCAATGGCTTGGTGTACGGATTTATTGTCGGTGTTGTGCAGAAGTTGACACCCACCCGAGGGCACCCATCCGTGGTCCCAGATCCACCAGATAAAGCCCATGATGAATCGGTACAATCGTTTAGGAAGATGGCCGATCGAGGTGACGAGATAACGTTTTTATTCAGACAGATGCTATCTGCCCAAGGCAAATCTACATAAACGAGCTACCTCACCGGTTGGTACGTATCCCGACTACCGTCTATCTATAACTACTAGACTTACACAAAGCAAAAAAAAATATTTATATAAAATAATATCACTAACGCGACAGGATAATGGTTGCTTCAGAAGTTCTTTATTTTGTTTTGGTTTTCATTGTGTTCATTATGATTCATAAAGTGGTCGATGGGGCAAGATTAAAATCTAGTTTTTATACTGCTTGAAAATTACAAAGGGTAAACATTTTTATGTAAATAATATGTCATATTTATCGTTGATAATGGCATGATTAAATAACTAAATAAGTTGTTTAAGTTAAAAGCAAACTGATATGAAATACAAACAGCCAAAACAAGGTGAGGCGGACACTTAAGAATGTAATAGATTTTTTGCTATAGCATTTTTTTAATGCTAATGTCTCATGAACTGTTATTTTTATAGCACTATTTTAACGTACATGACAATCATTTTAAAATATGTGGCACAAGAAATCAACTGACATTAAGCCTTATTACTAATTTTATAGCATTTAAAATAATATACATGTTTATAACTTTTTATAATACGCAACATCAAACTGCAGAGTGCATACATTTTTGGATTTTTTTTCCCTATATATAATAAAAATTAAAATATATCTTTCGGTTAATATATAAGGTTCGAAACTTAGTGTTTTTAAATTTCGATCCTGTCGTATCGTAACAAATTGAGTTTTCCTTGATCTTCCTAATCTCACGAATAAATATTGTAATGAATAAAAAATATAATTAAGCTAGGTCGTTCATAGTGAAATATTTATTAGCCTTAAAAATATTCTGACGTCATCAAACGTCACACAAGATCGTTAGTAAATAAAATATCTATCTAAAATATATCCATTATCTACTGAGATGGTAGGAGAAAGAAATTGTGTGACATTTCCTGACACTAAAAGGCAATCGGTTATCGAAAGCAGACTTTCATGGAAAAAATAAATCCTGCAGGTCAAGAAAATCTGAAATTGATTAAACTTTCTTAAAAATCATCTGCATATGATAAAAAAATACGTGATTCATTGCCGTTTCTATGTCATTACTGGATTAAAAACATCAATGGACCTAAGTTGGATACTTGCGGTACTCCATTAGAAGTATTATATAGTACTGTAAATTAGTTTTCATACTTGTTGAATTTATAAATATGAGTCAAATTATTTGAAAATCACTTAATGAGACCTTTTTAAAATCCAGAATCAGATCATTTTTTTATAAGTAAATCATGATTGACTTTAATATATATATTTATAAAATGGGGAAAGAAATTATTTGCAGATTGTTTAATGGCTAGACGACTCTATTAAATTATTAGAATCCATTGAATAAATTAAAAAATTATCAGTGGCGCAACGATAAGAATAATAACTTTTTTAAGCCTTACAGAGAATAGTGTAAAAAAACCAGCAACGTACGGATTAATGGAAAAATAATTAAAATATTTTAATCCACGGGTAAGAGAACGAATAACTTACAGTGTATATGTAAAGCCTTGATATCAATTAACCCAGATATGCCCAAGAAATTTTGTTCTCTTAAAATTTCATTTACAAATAAAAAACAGTGGCACTAGTTTAGTTACCTACCCAAGGGACAGTGGGCATATCTGGGTTAAACCAATATCAACACAAAATTATTTTAAATGAATCACTAGAGAAGATCGAACTTCTGTGCCACACTGCACTTTAATGACGAACACCAGCGTTGACGAATCAGCGACTGTCCTTAAAAGAGAAAGCGAGACAACGAAGTACACGCTACATCGCTTCTCGCTCTCATATACATGTACACGCACGCAATAACAAACCGGCATCCTTATCCCGAGCGTACTCTATCACTACTTATAGGTATTGATTGAAGGAAAATTTATAATAAATAAATAGTAACTTTTTTCTATAGGAGACAAATATATGTTTTAAACCACATATTTATACCATAAATTTTTGTTAATGCTTGTTTTTCTATTCATTGAAAATTACTTTACTTAATACCATTAGAGGAGGCATAAATATATTTACATTAAATATTTGAGGATAATTCACACATGGTTTTTATAAAACTATCATAATTTATTTAAATGCATTTATATATCATTCAATTGAAATGATTCAGTTGGAGTGTTCTTGTCAAAAAAAAGTAAATATATGAAATATTTTTTTAGCATTTCATTTATAGTCCCCACCATAAAAAATATATTTTTAATATGAATCACAAAAAAAACAGGTCGATTTACAATATATCTTGATTCAATTTCTATATCAGTTGACATATTTTTTTATTGATTATTCACATACATATCTACTAAAATTATTTTTATAAAATGCTATTATGAAGGACATAATTATTTTAAGTCACATCCTAAACCTTTAAAGTATCATCGCATTTCCAAATCTCTCGACCGAAATTGTCATCTAATGAGTAGATAAACGGTATCTTCAACGTTGATTGATCGCTGCTCATTGTGTGCAGCCTAAGCAAAGCCTCGTCAGTACAATGAGCAGTAAAAAAATAAAATATCAAGCGTTTCGTAAGCCATACGCCACAAAAAGCCTTTTAGAAGATTTTTATTTATGGGCGCCCGACTATGGCCTCTATCGAGGTATAAAATCTTCAGGTTACACAACAATGGTACTTTATATCATATACATATGCATTTAAATACCGTATATATGCATACGTTCATATTCACGAAGAGGCTATATCTCAAACGAATCGTGAACTATAGACAATATTGTGACATTTTTCTTTGGGTCGCTGTAGGATTAATCGGCTTATAAAATTTACATCAAAAATATGCTTTGTCCGATGGCTTGATATGATGGTTGCGTTGTGTTTCCATGTCTATATAGATAAAATAATCGGTTTAACAAATATACAGCGGCATTAAAACATGATTGAATTACTTTTAAATTAATTTTCAGTACGCAACTATAATTTTTAAAATGCAGACGCCTTACTAAAGAAAGTAATTATTCGTTCCCCATGATTTTTATTTGCATAACTTGCACAACTACTACCAACAAAGAAATTTTCGTAATTGTTCGTTACATAAGTCTGCTTTTGTATCATAAATCGCAATTTTCCATGTACACATTCTATCTTAATTGAACAATCAGCGTTTACTTTGAGAATTTAGAGCCAGAAAACCAATTATTATTATTATGAAATTTCAATATTCATTTTCTTTACCGTACCTAAAATCAATATCGCAATCTCTAATCAGAAGTGAATAATGAGGTATGTGCCAGTGAAAGTGGTTCGAGTGATGAGATCTCATTTGGATACACGTTTGGATACAATGAGTTACTAATTGGGGCATGCACAAATTAGTCATAGAACAAGACATAGATAACCTATGTAAACTTGCAATAAAAGAACCGAGATTGCTCAATGCCTTTGTTCGACACGTACCGCGCCATCGCAATTAACCAATTTGTGCACACGAGATAGGGAAGAAGCGAAATGGGGAAGTGCCTGAGAAAAAGCGGAGTAAAGGAACCAAACCAATTACGAGCATCTCGATAAATAAAATCTGCTCTTATCTTATTAGCCGCCACGTGTCCTTCCTTACCCTTCGCCTCGCCACTCGAGTAAATGGAAAAAAGAGCAACAGGCTAATTTGACTGCCAAGCTATTTGTCTTTATAAATCTAAATCGAAAAGAAAGCAGTGAAGAATGGCGGAGTATTAGCAAAGGTAGTAGGCGAGTAAATAATAATTTACATACAATTCGGATATGTGCTATTCGACGTCCATATTTCATATCTCTCTGTACACTTCATCATACAATATGACACATAATTTTCCATATACGTTGCTCTGATATAAAGCATTTGAATTTTGAATCTGAATACCGCAAAAAATGTAAAAGATGGTTGAATGCCTGATACTATATTTCTCAAAGTTTGTAAATGAATTTTTTTATAAATCGTTTTGATGCGAATTTCTACGTCAATGAAACTTTTTTTATATTATTAAGGCAAGTACTAAGATTAATATTTAAATTAAGACACGTGTCATTTTTACAATTTTGTTTTCTTTCTTTGCAACTACAAAACAAATAAAAGTTTAGAATACTATCACGCTTTCCGTTGATGTTGGCTTGATGAGCAAACGATTAAGATTTTGTTGATTTTCGGTTGATTACAAAATCGACTACATTTATGATTTTTATTTTAGTCAGATAAATATTATTGTGATTTATTAGTTGTTGGTTTAATTATTTGATTGGAAAATTATTTTAGTATTCGAAATATAATTCCGTAATATCTAAATTAGAAGAAAATGTTATAATTAATCTACCCATTATTCAAATATATTTTTGGTACTACAAAGTTTTTATTGCTTTGTAATGCCTGTACTTCACTCTCTGGAAGTTGTCCGAACCGAAGTTACAACTGAAGTCAGCCAAGACTCACGACTTCGAGTAAGCAACCACACTGTCGCAAATTTTATATGCCGTCCGGACGGCGGCCGCGAATGACGTCCAGCTGGCATAATTGCGCGCGATCGAAAAATGTGCCAAATAATCGCAATTTTTAAATTGTCATATTATTAAAATTACGCTACTGATAATTACAAAAGTTTGTATGGGCACTTACTAATACAATATCAGTGAAAACTTTTCGGTCGTAAATATTCAATTTACGCTAAATCTTTGTCGGCTTTTGCAAAATTCCATAATGGATAAAAATGATACTTTAGAATACAAACACCACATCTGTGACTAACTTAGAATTTGTCGCCATCGATTCTAAATAAGAATTCGTTATGGTGTGACATTTATATAAACCGATCTAAGAAAATACATTAGAATATTCAAAACGATTTTTTTAACAAAATCAAGTACCACTAATTATTTTTTGATTATTCAATTTTATATGAAAAAACTATAATAACGATATCTGTTAAAAGAATATTATATCAAAAATACAATTAATCCCTTTTGGTGCCCTAAAATATTTAAATATGTCAGTAAGAGTCTGTTGAAGTCCCCGATAAGCATGTGGTATTATAACTTGACCACGTGACCACGATGCAGCGTTCGACATGTGTGCTAACCATAGGACGCCTACGTGCATACTGAAATTGAACTGAGTTACTCGTTCTATCTCAGTTTGCGAAACACCATATCATTATCTCTCTCACTGTCGTCACTTAACACGCGAGAGAGCGAAAGGGGAAATATCTCACCGCTCGCTAACAGCAGCTCCGACTTTGATCCCTTTGACTCCGGGCCTTTTGCCGACAATGTTTGGAAGCGCTCGAAGCTGGCCAAGTTGACTGAATTACCCCACTTTACCTACCGTTCTCGGTTACCTTGGACAACTTTTGAGAGATTTTAGAGCGGGCAGAAACGAACTCGACCGAAGTAACCCACTATAACCCACTATAACCCACTCCATCCTTGGCCAACCTTGGCCAACTTCCAGAGAGTGTAGCGCAGGCATAAGAAATGTATTAAACCATATGTTGTTTAATTTTTGCGCTAGTTGTATAATTGCAGTTAACTTTTTCAATGGAAAATCGTTTTAACTATTTTTTTTAATGAACCGGTGCGCGAGACGGCATAAAAACCGATAATTTTCGGGTTTTCTCGACACAGAAATCTTAGACAATGGGATTTTTTCTATTTTTTTGGTGAACGACTTATTAAAATAAATTATGAATTTACTTGACCCCCACATTTACAAAATTTTACGGTCCCTAACCTATTTTTACACCTTCAATAATTCAGCATCTTGAGTAAAAAAATTACTGTTTGAAATGAAAAATACTCGCTAAAAAGATCATATTCGTTAGCAATAGCTGAGAATTGTAGTTAGGGTTGAAGTCCCAGGACCGGGAATTCCCATGAATAAATTCCCAGGCTGTCTCTACACAGGATCCCTAGTTGCAACAAGTTAACTTTACCTAATTAACTAGATAACTTGCTAGAGTTATTTATTTACCTGAATCTGAGTTTTATCCACAGTAAAGACTACTTTAAAAAATGTGATCCTATTACAGCTGAAGTAAATTAATCCCTAAAATAATACATAAGGGATGTCTAAACATGTTTTAAACACATTTCGCTACTGGAAAATTTAACGCGATTGTTACTGACACTAAAAGCAAGATTGCGTTTTTCCTAAAATACGATTTGCCCTTTTTCTTTAATTCCTTCACCGTTACAATTAATGAGTCATAAGAGCAATTGATCAATGTGAAAGTACAATATCATTTACAGTAAATTTTTAATGTCATAAGAAGAGTATCTAAAACATAAATTACATAATAGTAGACAATTATAAATCAAAGTTTACATACAAAAAAAAGCTTTGACGAATAAAATTGAGAACAGATAATTAAACGTTTGTTGATTTTGAGATAATAAGATGATCCGTTCCATTCTCAATGTTCGCAGCATTTTTTAAGCAACTGAGTTTTAAATATAAAATAAATACAGCTATTTTAAATATAAAACTATTTAATTTTTACGGAATTTTTTTACGGAATAACAAAATTGAAAGTCTAAAAGAAATTCAGTATTCTATTTTTCTTATATTTTACAAAATATTTTTTAAGTAAGTAGCTTATGAAAATTGTATTGGATGACCACTAAATAATTCCTTAAATATTAGTAATAAAAAATATAGTATATATTTTGTTATGATTATCTACAGTAAACTTTCAACTAAAATCATCAATAATTATGTAATGTTTGTTCATTAAAAATATTTTACAAAATGTGTGAGCACATTGTCAAACATCAAATCCCTCTAAATTATTCAGTGACCCAAAACAAGATCGAATTTGAACAAAAATAAATTATTATGGCAAATGCCACATCTAAAGTATTACATCATCGATAGTGACAGGAAGGGAGCTTGGACTGATTGCGTTGCACCACATTGACAGGTTGTTAAACCATAGATAGAGTTCGCATCCAAGTGATGGATCATTATGGTTTTCTTGATATCAAACAACATCCATTACTTTTTAGGGTGACTGCGCAAACACAAATCCACGGGGTTTGCTCAATCCAGCGACTCTCCAAAAACAGGCGTGCTCCATTCACTTGAGAAATATTCTCATTAGCAACGTCTTTTATCTGATTGTATGATTGCCCCGTTCTTGCTGCATTCAAGCAGCGCTCCATTTAGCATCAATATTGATTCAATTTGATGATATTGACGCGGAGATTCGAACCGGCCTGTAAATCGCTGGAACCATAAATCAGATTAGCGGGTTGCCGAGGTTAATGACATTTTTGATTGAACACACATAACCATAGTGGTCGAAATTCCATTCCCGCGGCAGCAGTTTATCTAAGATCTCCTTTACGTGTTAATTATTTTGGTCTCCCTCGGTTTCACAATCAATTAGCGTCGGATATAATGTTCACCTTGGTGGGACCCAATTATCTGCACAGCGGACTCTGGACAATAAGTCACGGGCCTGTCCTCTACCCACGTGGGCTCAAAGGCCACAGGACCTCAAACACGAAAACTGCCACGAACGATTTCCTCTTTCTTATTCGTGAACGTTCTTTTTATAAAACAAAACCGATCTGATTTATCGGAGGGAGCCAACGTAAGCGCACAAGTCCCGGTTGACACACTCAAACGCATCCATCATCTTTCCCTTTGGGCGAAAATAGCGAAAAAACATCTCGGCGTAACTATGACACGCTTAAGAACATAGTTAATTACTTTATCCATTAAGTTTCACAAGTTTGCTGTTAAGAATTATTTTAAAGTTTCGTACCCCGGGACAACAGGTCGATATATTACAAGGTCAAACCGTCGTCTGAGGTATAAGAAATCAATTTATGGGGAAATAGCTGCACTAAACGTCGCCGAATCATGAAGGTCGGGACTTTATGTGTGTAAAGAATCCACTTGTGCATTCTTTGGCCAGCAGTGCGATATGTGTCGACTGCATGCTGAGTGTGGCTGATTGGCCACCAGCAGGTTCGGACGGCTTTCTTTTATCTTGTTTGGGTTTTTAATGAGGAGCGAAGCTTTGAGGATTTGTTTATGGAATATGTTTTTATAAACGCTTTGCAAGAGCCAGATTTCGTTTGTTTTGGTCGATACAATTACAATTTATTTATGATCAAATTAAAATCAATATAGGAGTAATAAAGACAGTTGCGCTGTTCAGGAACATCCTAAAGCACCTCATTGGAAATAAATAGAGCTAGTCAACCCTAATTAACTATCCTGTTACGGTGGGTGGTCTTTTAGAAACCCTTAATTAATTCACCTGTATTAAGTTTCACTCTATGTTTCGATGAATATTGAATTTAAAAATATGTAGTTATAATAAAATAGGAACTTTTTTTATTTATGTCATACATTTGCTAGTTAAGGCACGTTTTCTCATTAGTTTAACTAAAAATAAGATCATGGTTATATATATACGTATCATTTAAATCTGAAACCAATTACAAGAGCTATATTAATTCCAGATTTTACTACAATTTTAGAAAAAAAATATACATATTAAAAATCATAATCTATAAATAATATTTAAAAGTAATAAATATTTATCGATACACGAGTGGTATAAGTCGCTGACTATTGACTTAAAAGACCTGGATTCGAATCCCATACGAAGCTTAGTGTTTTTAAATTTCTATCGTGTCTGGGAGATCGGAATTAGTGATTATTATATAATTATAATTCCAATCGATCATCACAGATTAGGTTTACCTATATGAAAATCGTGGTGATTAATTAAAATCGAACTAGGTCATACATATATGTTATTGAAACTTCTCTAATAATGAGCTGATACAGCTAATAGAGAATATTTTATATGTATTAAAAATAATAAGAAAAAAAACAAAAAAAAAAACATTATATTTATATTAGAAACTGAATAGTTATAAAATATTTAATAATCATTAGTTTTAAGTATTTAGGGCACAAAATTCATAGTTATATTTATATCAACTGTTTTTAAATATATTATATTTTAAATCTGAAATTACTGAAAAAAATATAGCATATAACTGCAATTTTTATCTCAAATGTGATTTAATATCAAAGGATATCATAATTCTATAGTAAAAAGTATAATATATTATTTATTGCAATTTACTAACTAAAATTAACTTTGATGTAAATTATCGAAAATAAATAATAATAAATCTTTACATATTTGATATTTTATATATGGGGGGAAAATTGAAAGGATACCTATCAGTTATCCTTTTCAATACATAAATTTTTTTTAAATTCGTTTTTATTTTATACATATACACATTTTTTTCTTTAATTTTAAAACGCCATTTTTAACAGAAAACGTAAATAAATCGTATTTTTTTATAATTTCGGTGAATTATTATATTAAATATTTTATCTACTTAAATTTGATATTTCTATAACATTAGAATAATAATTTTAATTCTCAATCATAGTTAAATATTTAATAAGCCTATAATAGGAAGCCATAATATATATAAAATAAAATTTTTAGTGTTTCAATGCAAAAATCTCATGATTTTAAAGCCAAAATAGACGCCAAAGAAGCTGGTAACAGTTTATTTTATAAAGATATATAATTTGTTACATATATAGAGAAATATATGTATATGCCGCAATTAGGCAGTCAAGTTTAAAATATTTTCTGGCGTGTCGAGTTGTATTATTGTCGGCTGTGATATTTGTGAAGTAGCTGGATGTGTTCCAGTCCTGATGCTATACAATTTACTGATATTTATTGTATACATAGAGTGTCATGGCTCATTTTTTATGCTGTAATTCTGTGGTTCTATCTCTGTGACTGTCGCATATTTAATGATGCTGATTAAGACAGCTCGAGAAAATCGTAAATGAGCATATTAAAAATAACGTGAGCACGCCATAAAATAGGAACAGTTTTGAAGGCCATTTCGGCGATATGTAACCAAAGGGTAAAACAACAATATTAACCCTTTGCACTCGTATTTTTTTTTTGGTTGGGGTAGCGCCAGCTCGTATTTAATTTCGAGACTTTTTTTATGTTCAATTTTTGGAAGTAAAAATGAAATAAAACATGTTTTGATTAATCTTTTTACAAATTAAAATTAATACAGCGAAAGATTGATAGTTTGTCAGTATTTTAGTTAAAAAAAATTTAATTAAATATTTAAAATATATTATAATTTTAATACTTTAATCGGAAAATAACTTTTTATATTGTACTTTTTTAAATAACTTGTAAAACGATAACTATGAAACTTAGAAAAGAATAATTTATTAAAATGTGTTCACGAAGAATTGAACTTACTATTCACAAAAAAAAAAAATTACATAGTATTAGGTATACATAGTATAGGAAGGTAAATGTAATGATGTTTTTAGATGATTTTTCGTCCATCGCAATCAAATGCGCGGCCAAACAAATAAATTAATTATTTAAAAAACAGCTGAGTGTTGTAGCGGCAGGGGTTTATAACCATTAAGAAATTTGTAAATAGCTAGATGTCATATGAATTCTGAATAATTAAAATATTGGACTGATTGTATTTTTTTTGCACCTATCGTTTATTATCTTGCGCAATGCGCTTATTATCTTGCGCATCGCGCTCGTTCTATAGCGTTTAGCGCTCATAACATCGATCAACAATTTGCGTTCATACAAAAAAATAATGGTTACAATAAAATTTAATCAAGATTAAAATTACAAAGAGCACAAGTTTTTTACTTGTAGTTTTTTTTTCTTAGTAAAACCTTAGTTTTTAGTTTTTTTAATTGTTGTTTTTTCTTGGTAAATAGTTAATATATTCCCATTAACAAGTTTATGACTTTATAGAAAATCAGATTACAATAAACGTATTATAAAAAATAAAAAAATATACTGTTAGTTAAATAAAACATATATCAACATATAATAACGTTTAAAAACACATTTAATACGAAAAATTGTTATGCACCTTACAATAAATAAAACACAAACAATATGCACATCAGCACATATGTTTTAAGCAAAAGGATACATTTTGACGATATAACCAATGATTTTTAAAAGCAAAACTTAACACTTTTGACGCTAAGTTGCCGATAATGAGATTCCAAATAAAGTAAAGCGAAGGTCCATATATAAAGGAGAATCTAGATTAGAAAATATGGTTCTAGGACACTAACCGCCTGGAAATATACCCCTTGGACAATAACCCCCCGTCAAAACCCCCCTGGACATTGACCCCCCGTGCAAATAACCCCTGACAATTAACCCACCATGCAAATAATCCCCCTGACAATTAACCCCCGCCACGTATAAAGATAATACAGATATTACTTAACACGTCTCGTGACGCTCTATTATACTTAATAAAACATATACTGACGCCATTACCAAAGTTTAGCTGTATTATACATACATATGTATCTAGCCTAATAATATTTTTTATTTTTTTTTAATACTCTTTATAACAATTTTTCTCGCACCGGTCACCGGTACAAAATATACAATACGTATATTTTCTTCGTAAATGTGTTAGTTTTATTGATATTTTAAAAATTCTGTATTTTGCTGAATGAAATAAATTAGTATTGATACTGATTATTCGTATTTAACATTATTTTATTAAAATAATGACCATTTATTATAAATAATAACAACTTATATAAAATACTTATCTCTATACGTGGCGGGGGTTAATCGTCAGGGGGGTTATTTACACGGGGGGTTAATTTTCAGGGGGCTATTTGTCAGGGGGTTATTTGCACAGGGGATTATTTGTACAGGGGGTTAATGTCCAGGGGAGTTTTGATGGGAGATATATCTATCCAGGGGGTATTTGTCCTGCGTTTACATGCACTTAGGATAGGAATATTTAAAATACGAAAAAGAAGGCCAAATTAAATTAGATATTTTTTAATATATTCACTGTCTATGGCAGAGGTCAGAAAATTACGGCCAAATCAAGCCCTCTGCTTATTTTAATCCGGCCTGCAAGTAATTGTTAGATTTGACATATAAAAAAATCAAAGTATGTGCTATAATAGAGCGGCCAACCGTCGAGCTAAGGAGCTAGCTAGGTATCACCTTATAAGGTGCTCCTATTGCTTTGTATTTCACCGTGACGTTATGCACTTTAAATTTGACAGCATCTTCAGTGCCCACGTAACGCCTTTTGCAATACATTTGAATATTTGAGAGAAATGATAAAGCTCATTTTAATTTTGCTTCCTGGCCCGCTGAGCTTAAAATATTTACAATCTGGTCCTTCGCAAAAAAGGTTTGCCGACCCCTGGTCTATGGTGTTACACGAGCAAAATAACCTTGTCTATATTCTTCAGTCATATGTTTTACAGAGAGACATTCAAAACGCGTCATGGCGATTTTACAACTTTATATTTAGATTGTCTTGTATAACCGGAATGTCGTAGTCCTTAAGGCGTTGAACTGATATCCTAGAGACTATCGGTTCAGGTCCCGCAGCAAACTAAACATTTTAATATTAAAAATGCGCTATTATTAAAATTAAGCCCTAACTGCTAAGCGACATCTATTGATTGTAAGCTGTAATTATAGTTAACAATATACAATAGATATCACTAATTTACAAACTGTGTTTTAAATCTTATCCAATTAAACGTGTAAGTGTTGATTATATAACAATAGTTTTTCAATGACGCATATTTGAGTCATCCACCTTTAGAGTGTTAAATATGGATAAATTTATATAAGTGTAATACAATCCTAAAACTCACTGAAAAAAATATGTTTTACAATACTTTTAACCCTTTCACCGCGGATGACTTCTATAGGTGTCATCAAGAAAATCGCCAGTACTCATTAGACATTTAAAGGTGCCGTAAGCATTTGAGCCTAATAAAATGGCTTTTTAGTATAATTTAAGGCTGTAAATCAATTATTTGAACCATAATATTTTTAAAAATATGGCATGAATAGGTGCCCCCACATATTAACAAATTTCGAAATGGCGCTCAAAAATATCAGCTGTGGTGATAATATAAATCAGGGCTGTGGAGTCGTTAAAAAAAAACACGACTCCGACTCCGACTCCAATTCCGATATTTACCAACAACACGACTCCACTCCGACTCCGACTTCGACTCCGACTCAAAAAAGTTTAATTTTATCAGGTATTTTTGGTGTTTTTCTACAAGTTTAATATTCATACGCTATACACATTCATTATTACGCAATTAAAAATTGATAAATTTCATCATTTAAAAAATGCTCGGAGTCGCTCATTTTTCACGACTCCGACTCCAACTCCGGCCAAAACACCACGACTCCACGACTCCGACTCCGACTCCACAGCCCTGATATAAATGCAATTGGGGCCAGGCCCCACCCAATTTTTTCGTACATAAAAAAAAATAGGTGGGGCTGGTAAAGTTTTATTATATTTTGTGAAAATGATCAAATTTTATATTTAGACAAATATTCTACAAGTTTTTCGTATGTATTTGCCCATTTGAGGCAGAAATGATAAATATTACATTGTTTTTTTGTGGGGATCTGTTTTGGATTGGCAGGCGTTTTTACACCTAGAGCGAACCAGCGTAGTTTGGCCTCGTGGCTTTATTTTTGAATTTTTAAGTTTTGAATTTATTAAAACAGTTCTTAAAAATATAAATAAATTAATCATAAAAAATTATTACATTAAAAGATTATCCTAAAACTTGAAACTTTAAATACTTGTACCAGATTTAAAATTGGTAAAAATAGTCTTAGCATAAACGCATACTATTACTGTCACAGTAATAATATCACGGTTAATATCGAATTCATCGTCACGTCCTTAAAAATTCAATATTATATCGTCATTCGTAATTATATGGATAATTTTTAAAAGAAAATCAATATATGTATTTATAAATAATTAAAACACAGATTACTAATTCTGTTTTACATAATTTAGCTATTTACTAGCTCGAAAATATATTAAATGTGTCGAGACTAATATTATCGTTTGAGTTGAGTACCCAGGTCGATAGTTGTCAATCGCTCATTTTACTAGTGCGAGCGAGTAAGCGAGCTCTGCTAGCATAACGGCATCTCGCTCTTTTTTCCGTCTTAAAAATTTTATTTTTATTTCATAACAGACACACAATATAAAGTAATAATTATGCACAATTAGAGCATATGATCCCGTTTCATCCCATATCATAAAAATATAGATGCCCTTAGAAGGAAAAAATCAGTTTTAAAGCATTAATTGACAACCTAAATCTGTCAAGTCTAGCGCGATGCCGTCCTAACAGCGCGCGCTTTGACCATGTTCCGATGAAAAATTTTACAATAAACTTACACTTGTAAATTTAAGATTATTGAGTTATTTGCATAAGTTAAAAATTCAATATTACTGAAATGTGTTTAACAGAAGTCTTTTTACTATTAATAAATTTAAATTTTCAAAATTTGCTTGAACACAAAGCCAATAAATGCATTCAAAGTTTTGTCGACATATTGTCGACGTTCGAGTACAACGCTTGAAATACGATGTCGACACATAGTCGACTTACGAGCGCAAAGGGTTAATATGCATAGCATAAAACATCCTTTCCAAACAAAGAGTGCTATTAATTGGTCTATGAAATATTTATGATTTTTTTCGCTATTGTTTGTTCATGAGATCTCTTTTCATTTGATGTAAAAATACTGTGTGGGGCCTTACAAATTAAAGTTTTTATGGAAACAATTATGTTAAAGAAAAATATTTTATAAATGTATAATCCATGTTGATCAAATTTTTTTTTATTTGACTAAACTGTCAAAGAAAAATGTGCTTTTATTACAATGCAGTATATAAATCCAAGATGTCGTTAATTATAACATTTTATAATATTTTAGCTTTTTATAACAATATTTTTACAGTAAAGCATCTTTTTAAAATACAATATTGGTAGATAAATGTAAAATTTATATTTTTCAATATAAAACTGTAGTGAGAATAAGAAAGATTACTATACAATAATTAAAAATAGCTTAATGAACGCAGTTAGATCTAAGGATATTTTTCATTAATATTAAATTTTTACTATATGACATAATTACCGTATATTAAAAATGAAATGTTAATATATTGCTGTACATTATAAATTAAAATATTTTTATATCGATTAGCTTTTAGACAGACAAGTATTTAATTACTTCTCCTGAAAAATGGCAAAAAGTCAACGGGCCCCTTCGTTACGTAGACCCTTCAAATGCTTCTGTGTAGGAAGAAGCAATATAAGGGGAAAATGATATGATTACTTAGAAGTAATTTTGAACTAAATTGGCTAACTAGTTGTTTTTTTTAAATTTATATCATTGATTGATTAAACAAAAAAATCACGCTATAGCTTTTTACATAGTAAGATAATACTAATAATACATATGTAAAAAATAAAAATAAGATATTTAATGCTTATTAAGTTACTGTATGTTAATTTTCAAGCAATTACTGTCCTTTTACTTCATATTTTTTTGTCGTCATCTATAAAAACGAGATGTAAAAATACCAGACACGCCAGAGAGCTAATAAAATATTCATTACGCTCAGTCCACATTCAAGAGCAATATGAAATTCTTATAAGTCGTCTTCGTTCCGTAGACATATTTATTAATCACGTCCACTTGGAAAAACATTATCTGCGGCACGCTTCCATTAGACACGAATGGGGAGAGAAAGAAATCCGCGCACTCAAATATTAATCCCCCAACCTCTTGCACCATAACGGCAATATGATTACTTACACCCGAAGGAAAAGTGTGGGCCGGGGGTGGAGCGGATGTCCAGCGGCTGTGTAGCTTCCTTGGAAGTAAATGGAAGTAAATCCCACTCGAGCAAGTTAACAATGATGAATGGGGCGAAGGGGCTCGATGGTCTACTAGTTGGTGAGGGAGGAAGGGAGCAAGACCGAAAATTAACGCCGTTTTCCAGTATCTAGAAGTTGCAGCAGCCGCTCAAAATAGTGAAGCTATTAAATAAGTCATGGTTTTATTTTCGAAAGCGTCCGACCGTATCGTTACGCTTTTCTTGCAAACAACAATGGATAGTTAGTTGATTTTAACTTTCGTTATTTACGGTGCAGCAGTAATGAAGATTGTCATATAAACTCTTATGAATATCCTAAATAATTGCATTTAATTTCTTTGAGTATAACATATTTATTATATTTTTCACTAGAATCGTTTATATTTAAAAAATAATATTTTAATTGACTCGCAATTGGCGCGTTGCAACTAACTTATTTTAACCAACAGTATCTGCTAAAAACTAACGGATTATTTCGTCCTCAAAGTAGTCGGGCTAAAATAAATTTTGCATAATGAACCAGCGATATATTGGCACAATGTATCGCTTCTAAAGTTTTAATCAAACACCTGGATTATTCTAATAAAATATTATCACTAAAGACAAATATTCCAGGTCCACCTTAAATCACGCAGAAGTAATTATGGAATATGGAGATGGAGCATCAATAATTTCTTCCCATTTATCTGATCCTTTATAAGCCATAAAGTTGATATAAATGTATTAACCAACACACATTTAAATTTTGTAATACACGAGAGTTTGAATATATACACACATCACGCAATGCTTGTATAAAACGACACAGTCGACAACATTAAAGTGCAGATAAAAGCAGCCACTTCCACTTCGATCTAGTTTAGTCAAGCAGTAACTTTGAAGCGCCTATAGTTTACCTTAATCTAATAGATGAGTGAATTTGTCACGTATATGTATAATAATAATAAATCATTGCAAAACTTTTACAGTCGTAGTTAATCTATTGAATTTAAAAAATAATTTTAACCTTTGTAATTTGCACCAACAATTTTGAGCACCAATATTGGACATCCAGCAATAATGAATGTTTAGATCCTGTTCAATACTATAGTTAACCACTACATTGCCGCGGACCACTATAGTGGCTCTAAGCGATCGCACCGCTGTTGCCGTAAACCACTATAGTGGTTTTCGCCAAAAACACTTAGTTACATTAATAAATAATATAAAAACAATTTAGGTTAATAGTGATATATCTAAAGAAATATTTAAAATTATAACCACTTAAATAAATATTTTAAGATCGGCTAAAATAAATGTTTTATTTTTCAACATCGCCGGGGTTGCCAATAGTTACTTGCGCCTTTGTTTAAAACATATAAATCACAATTGATAATTAATGTGGAATTTGACTAATATGATTTGTGTTAGTAGAGTACGTTCGGGATAAGGATTCCGGTTTGTTATTGTGTGCGTGAACTGAGTGGCTCAAAACAATTTCGTTCAGAATATTTCTTTTTTTTATTTTAAAAGAAAAAATATGTTTATTTAACATACATACATCTGAGCTAAGTTGGAAATTTCAACGGACAATTAAAAATATATTATATAATCGAAGAAACCAGATATTGATGTCATTAATTAAATATTTGCAAAATTCAAAATCTTTCACTAGTCAAAAAAATAATGAAGTCTATTCTTCAAAAGCAAAAAGATATAAAATGGGGAAAAAAATTATTCGCAGATTGTTTAATGGCTCGACGACTCTATTAAATCATTAGAAACCATTGAATAAATTAAAAAAATATCATTGGCGCAACGATAAGAATAATAACTTTTTTAAGCCTTACAGAGAATAGTGTAAAAAAACCAACAACGTACGGATTAATGGAAAAATAATTAAAATATTTTAATCTACGGGTAAGAGAACAAATAACTTACAGTGTAAATTTTAAGCCTTGATATTAATTAACCCAGATATGCCCAAGAAATTTTGTTCTCTTAAAATTTCATTTATAAATAAAAAACAGTGGCACGAGTTTAGTGACATACCCATGAGACAGTGGGAATATCTGGGTTAAACCAATATCAACACAAAATTATTTAAAATAAATCACTAGAGAAGATCGAACTTCTGTGCCACACTGCACTTTAATGACGAACACCAGCGTTGACGAATCAGCGACTGTCCTTAAAAGAGAAAGCGAGACAACGAAGTACACGCTACATCGCTTCTCCCCCTTCATATACATGTACACGCACACAATAACAAACCGGCATCCTTATCCCGAGCGTACTCTATCTAAGGAATAAAAAAATGAAACGTAGGGATGCTCTCGGTTTTTAGGTTTGTAATATGAAATTGATCAACCCTGCCCCATTAAACTGGAATAAATATGATTATTATTATTATCAACAATATTTTTATTATTTTAATATTGATAGTTGATACTTTATAACAAAATTTATTTATTACTTTTTATTTTGCTAATAAAGCAAACAAAAATTCATAATTGTTTCATTGTGACAACCCTAGCACCTCGATTTTTAACTGCCAAGAATGGACATCAAATGCATCGGGAACGTTAAAGGTCATTCATCTGTATTTTGACACTTGATATATATTTTATTTTTAAATCTAAAAATACGCGGCATAGGGCGATACATTAGGTTCAAATGGCGCGGCCATCAAAGGGTTAATAGATAGATTTACTCTCTATTAAAACATTTGTTTAATTTAAGTCGTTCATTATTAACATAAAAATGTCTCAATTGATCCATAAAGCAAAATAGTTTCTTGTTAAATTTGCAATATAACAGCAGCAAAATATACCTCAAACAGCTTGGCGTTTTACACCATATATTACATTTAATTCAAAAATCTTTTTACACAATAATTTCCCGTTAACGACATTAAGAACGTAAAAATAAGCGCCGATGCCCTCAGCGTCATCGTTTAACGTCCGCCGTTCACGGGATTAGTGGTCGTCGGGGGCGCGGGTTCGCGTCTGGGCGGCGATTTTTCAAAATAACGGCCACGTTTCATTGTTTTATTTTTTAATTTTGATTAATCGGACCAGGGCCTCCCTTCGTCCGCGTTTAATTTGCGCGGGTCTTGAACCCGGCGCTAATGAAACGCATAATCAACTTAACATCCATTTTAATCACCGTACATTTCTCATCCGAGCCAGTAATAAAATGCGACACACGCAAAAAAGAAACGGTAAGTCGTTGAATCGCCGACATTTTTGTGCGCCGGTGCAAATGGACATTGCTAAAAAAAATAATACATATACGAGCGATTACTCAAAAAGTTTTGATTGATCGCAGGGCCAACGTTAATCGGGCCCGGAGCGGATGCATCTAATTTATTTTACGAGCGGGTAAATAATGCATAAATTTCGTATAAAATAATTAACTTTGACATGTTTCGTAACGTATGTGTTTATTAAAAACTATATTAGTATGCGAAAAAATGTTTAATTAAATCGCGCATAATTTGCGTCGGGGGATATTATTAAACGGAAACCCTACTCAATATATTTGTATGTTTTTTATTCATTCTTATTTACGTATGATTAGTAAATATGTTTTTTTTTTTAAAAAAACAGTCAAAACCCCTGAATATTTGTATTAGACTATCAGATCAGTATTTTATAAAAAAAAATACTTTTATACATGGGTATTTATTATTTAAATAATATATTTTAATATTCTCTATTTTATATTAACTTGAGTGTTAATTATATTCTATATTTTTTATATATTTATTTACACTGTAATTTTAGTGTTGCAATATATAAGTTATATTTCCATTAATCATATGCGTAAGGTCCTGAACATAATCCATAATCCGTGGGTTCTATTCTCGCAGCAGAATCAGATTTTATTTATAAAAATAAGCTATAATTAAAACGCGGTTAAGTAAGCGTATTTTCATTAATTTTATTATATTTATTAATTTAAATAAAGATCGCCTCATAATGGTCAAAACTAATATTAATATTATAGAAGAAAAAAAATATAATATTATTAAAATTAGATGTGAAATATATTACAATTTTAAAACACATACAAACGTATATATACATACAAATATATTTATGCACACATACAAGTAAAAACAAGATAAAAGACACAAATCAATTCAACAGGTGTGCATTGTCCTTCATGAATTGAACCAAAACCCCATATGTGTACGAGAAAATGTCAATATATCGATGCACAGTATTGAGCAGGCGAACGAGCTTTGCCAATGAAGAGTTGTCAAGTGCTCCAGTTCTAAACTTTACAGGTAAGAACAGCGGACGCGATCAGGAACTATAACCACCTTCCATAGCCCACATTTGGAGCTGCTCGAGCACTGAAATTTGTTGTCTATGATACCTTTGAGCAATTAATTATATAAACGCTTCTGCGAGTTGACAAAGAAACGTATCCTAACGCTCCCAAAATAAAATCACTGGGAAAAAAGAACGGATAATATCCGTATTCCTTCAAGTATAGATATCGATGGAATTTCCAGCTTCAATTCATTACATTGACTCATTACGCCTATAATCCAAATATTAGAACTAGTTTCTAGCATGCTGCGGACTAGAGCGTCATAAAGAGTGCGCAATACTAAAGTATTCCTGAAGTAGCGCGCATTTCTTAAGATAAAACCGAGCATTTTTAACGATCTGCTGTGAGTCTCTGGCTAAATTTCCAACGTTCTTCGAAAGTCACACCTAAATCCTTAGTAAACGAAACCTGTCTAGAATATATCCGCCAAGATGGTAGGATATCGACGACCTTGAAAATTAAATTGTGTGACATTTCTATACACTGAAAGGCAATTGGTTATAGCAAGCCCACTTCCATAAAGAATTGAGATCCTCCTGCGGGTAGAGGGAATCCAAAATCGTCTGCACTTTTTTGAAAATTTTCAAGTTAAATAATGCATTGCCGTTTCTATGTCATTATTGAACAATAGAAACAGCAATGGACCCCAGTTGGATTCTTGATGTACTCCAGTAGAGTTCTTACATCGTTCTGAAAATGAGTTTTCATACTTGACGAACTAGTATCTATTGGTCAAATAATTTGAGAATAGATTTATGAGACCTTCATAAAACCCGAAATTTTTCAACGTCTGAATATATAACACCCACTTGTACACTAGAGTCCAATGATCTTGTAACAAAGTTAGAAAAAAATATAAGATTAGTGACAGTGGATCGAGAAGCATACACCTGCAATGATTAAAAATGTATTTATGTAACATCTTTTCAAATAATTTTGCAGGTGCAAAAACAACGCTATTGACCTGTAAATTATCAATGTGATACTTGAACCCTTTTTATGAATTAGTAGAGCATTTCCACAACTCTGGTAAACAAGAGGATCTCGAAATTAAATTAAATTTAAATCGAAGAGAGTTCAAAATACCAGAGTTGCATCCTTTCAGAGTGTAGTCTGGGATAAAATATAAAACGATACGAACTGAACCTCATATCAAACATAAAGCAATGTAGTGCTAGAAAGAGACAGCTATAGGCAGGACGGTTTGTGCGGACGTCCTAGTTTTGATGGGCATTAAAAAAGGACGCGATCGTGACTCTCAAATACGTTAATGAACCCAAAACTGTAATTCCTTAGTTTGAATAAATGCTTAGCGACCTACAACACTCTATGAAAACTCAGCAAGTTGAATCTCAATGCTCCCAAGGGAAAGACACTGGCATAAAAAAATAACAGCAAAATATCTCAAGAACCGTTTATAATTTTTGTTTATCAAGATGCTTACTCAGGAATTCCAAATTATAGATCTTGATTTAAGAATGCTGCAAACTAAAATTTTATAATGGGCACGAGTAACTGACGGATCGGCAAAGTGAAACTCGTTCTTCATAACAAATGTGAGCATCTTGGAAGATTTTTCGCAAATGTCGTTTACGTGTAGAGAGAACCTTTACTTGCGCACAAAAGTTTCTCTAGCCAAAATGTTCTCACCGAGATAGTATACATATTCTGATGATGAATGAGATCATAAAAATTACATATTATTCTATTTTCCGAAACTGAAATGCAGATATTCGACGAAGCCCATCCAGGCTTAAAGGGCTAAATGCCAAAGTAGACAAAACATAAAAACTCAAATCACTTATTGACACAAAATAATAAATTATGTGGGTAGTGGAAGTTCTGCACATATTTTAAATTTACCTAATAAGTTATAAAATACAAAATAAAATTTTATGTACTTAAATGAACACTGACTAAAATGCTGGATTATTTAAAAATACCGCACTTACTAATTCTTTAGTAGAATGTCTTTTGGGACTTCTATCTAAAAAAATATCAATACGCTGTATGTTATATCAAATACCGCAAAACATTCGACATAATTCATAACCACAAAAAACCGTTTTACAAACCATATTGCGTGTTTGTAGTTAGTTGCTTTGCAATTTCCTCATTAACTAGAAATATGGAATCGGTAAAAAAAGCTTTCCTGTATCGCATGCCGACTTGCGTGTACTTTAGGAAAGAAAAATAATTCTAGAAAAGTCAATTCATAAATAATGCTTTCATTGCATTTGCATTTAACCGATCACACAATAAATCAAAAAAAAGAAGAAAAAAATAGTTCAAGGAACAAACCGATATCGTTTAACTATTTTCCCTATTTACATAAGTCTCTGATGCTTGTTGCATAAATCCACGTTTAAGCAGTGTTTTCATTCAATGAAAATTCACTGGAAATTTCTCTCCCTCTCGGCATCTTTCGACGATTGCCAGCTAAAGTCTGTCAGTGTATTATATTGTATTTACTCGGTACTGGTACTTCTTCGGATATTTTATAATGAAATCTTGGACTTTTGTATTTGTGTCACAAAGTGGGATAGCAAAGAGAGAAAACTAAATAATCAATTGAGGAAGAGTAAGCCTTTTCTTAAAAGTATTACTTTCAATATTAAATATACATTGCCCATATGAAATATAAGAAGAATATTACACATATGTCAGATTATTAACTGAGGTAGTATGCGATGAGGTAGTACAACGCATTGTTTTTCATATGTGTAGAACATAGTTTTTTTTTTAATATATATATATATAGAGATACATTATTTTGAAACAACTTACAGTTATGAATCGCAACGGAACGCGAACACGAGCAGAATAAATCTTTACTTCGCGGAATTTCCACTTTAGCGCCGAGACAAAAGGCGGTCTCTCGCCTTTTTAATTTAAATTGAAAAGACTGTGATAGTAGGTGAAAATTTTTAGCAAGAAGATTTTTCTACCCGCCTTGGATAATCTACTTCAAAGTGCACACTTTTTATTTCCACAAAGTACGCTGCAAATGTCGTCCATTGTCGTAAAAATAGACGCCTGAGTTCCTCCAGTAGAATATTTAAAAAAAAAGTAGGGGAGAGCAGAAAAAACCGTGACACTTGAAGCGTTAGAAGAAATGGAATACGAATTTTTATTATATACATATATATATATATATATGTAGAAATATAAAAATCTAGTGTTAAATGCTATTATGACGTGAAAGTAATGCATATTGTACTTAACTATCAAAATTTAGTAGAATGCGTGTGAGTTCACATGAATCGTATTCTGTTCCTAAAATTTTATAAATGTTGTATTCGAATGACTTATTGTGTGCTTAAATTCTTTTGAGACGTCTTAGCTCATGATTATTGAAAAGTAAAGTTCAAATCCTTGACTTTTTATTGGCATATCAAGGGCTGGCAAAACACAATTATGATGTGGTAAATATTATAGATGGAAAACTAAACATATCAATTTTTAATTGACTATGGTTAATCAGCAAAAATTCGCAGAATAAATATGTATTTCTGCAGTATCTGAAAGATCTGAATTATCATTTATAAGTTTAAAAATGGAATATAGTATAACCCTTAAAAATAATATTGACCTCTGACTCGGGATGTCATGACGGAGCAATCGCAACGAGGCGATAAATGGCGACACGTGCCTGAATCTCAACCGTGACAACAAACTTGACACCTTGACAGCATCCATAGTGATTGTGATTTCGAAAAAAATCAAATGATTAATGTGCTAGACAAGACTAACTCGATGAATTTTCCAGTTCTATTTTCGAGCGTTGCTCAAACGTCAGTCAAATTGTCTAAATGCAAGCGCGCACTTATCGCTTTCCGAGAATTTCAAGCACGAAGCGTTTTGAAGTGATGAATTACATTGTCCCAAAAGGCAATTAATAACGGCTACAATGGGTCACGAGGACGTAATTTCGAATCGATACGAACAAATTTCCAGGAAATAAAACCATTTATAAACAAAGTATAAATTAACTACCTCAAATTAAACCACTAATACTAAATTCAGCAGAAGAAAACTAACATACAAATTTTTTTTGTGTATTTAAAAAGCATTAAAATATATTCTGAACTTTAAAATTTGATAAAATATACTGTGGATATGATTAATGTAAAGTAAAAACCATTTAATAATTATCATATAATTGTTAATAAGCAAATACGTGAGATACAGGCGGCCCTCGACTTTCGAACATTCGACTTTCGCACAATTCGCTATTTCGCACATTTAAAAATAAAACAATTTTTTTAAATTTGATTTTTTTTTTAAAAAACGTTTTGATAGCGGTGAATCTTTTGCTTTAATCGGACGTTCGTATGATACAAACAGGTCTACGATATGTTCAATTTTGCAAAATAAAAATATAATTAAAGAATACGTTCAAAATTGTGGAAAATAAAGATATATTTCCACAATCTTTAATGATGTTTCCAAAAAAACACGGCAAAAAAAAATCTTTGTCATCATAGATCGATGACCAACATCAAAAAGATGTCCCTCTGAGTATTTCAATTATTCAAGCAAAAGCTCTTAGTTTGCACAAAGATTGGAAGGATAGATTAAAAAAATATTTTAATACGGTTTTTCAAGCAAGTAACGGTTGGTTTTACAATTTTAAAATGAGGTTTTCTTTTCATAATATTAAATTTACTGAAGAATCGGCTGATGCGGATAAAGATGCTGCAAAAGAATTTATTTCCTAATTATCCAAAATTATTGAAGATGTAGAATATTCCTCTAGCCAAATATTTAATGTAGATGAGACAGGTTTATTTTGGAAAACTCTTTAACAATGAAAAATATGAATGAAGCCTTCACGCACCTTGACAAATTTTTAAATATTATGGAAGATTGTGATCCTAATGGAGAACGCATATCTCAAGTGCGTGGGGCGATCAATAAAAACATAGCATGTTATAAAATACTATATGAAGAAAAGAAAAAGAATAGTGGAAAACAGTTAACTCTTGATAACTTTTCAAAGGAAACACCCCCAAACCCCACTTAAACGCCTCTTAAACATCTTATATTTACTTGATAAATAAATATTTTAAAATACACACTATTTCAATTTTATTACTTCCCTCGACTTTCGTACATTCAACATTCGCACACATTTTCAGGAACCAATGATGTGCTAAAGTCGAGGGCCGCCTGTATATTCTCACAAACATTTTAGATTCTAAAATAAGTCATATCTAAAATTTGGATCAATAGCATCTGCTCTAAAATTTAGATCAATAATCTAACGCTTATTTTAAAATATAAATAATCTTTTGAGCTACGTTAGATTATTTATATAATTTTTTTATTAACGTAATTCCGCAATATGGTAATAAAATTATTAATTTTTATATAAAAGTAGACCTGAATTTTATATCACTTTTTAGAATTAGAGAATTATTTAAAGTGATTGTAATACACAAAATTATCATTAAATATCTCTGGATCTAATCACTAGATTTTTAGCCGTTATTTTTAAATAATAAAGCTACATAACAATATGTTTATTATTCACGTTTACGTATGAGATAAGTTATAATCTTGATTATATAAAACCAGAAAGCTCTTCTGTCCATTCTATTATTAAATTACCATATAGTCATAATCAAATTTGTGCATTATCACATATTTATATAAAGTTCACGTCCGATTCCTAGACATAAGATTTAAATTAGGTGCATTTTATCAGATTTGTCTCTGGCACACGTCGACAGTTTCATTCCGGATGCGCTCAAAATCTTTCAAGTCCGCGGCAACTTTTGAATGTCATTAAATGTGATAAAATAATAGGCCCTTTACGTTTAATGCCTTAGAATCTAAGCAGTTTTACCGGCTATAATCCAGAAGATTTGGCTGACGGTACCGCGAACTTTTGCGCTTTGATATTTGATTTGGAATCGCTTTATAGTCGCACTTTTACGACACACCAACTCTGATCTGTTTCGAAATCTATACTGAATAAAAGAGCAAAGCTGTAAACAAATAAAAAGGAAATTCGAAGGCGACGGATGTGCGAAAACAATTTTCAATCATTCGATAGGAAACTCGCTAGACGCTTTTACGGCGTGAATGCACACCGTGAATAAATGGACGCGCTTTAAGCAAAGTATATAATCCGGCATTTTTTTATAGTTTCTATATGGTTTGTATAATATAAATAATGCTTACATTTTAATTATTATTTAGATTGATTTGATACAGATATTTAAAGCAAAGAAATAAAAAACAAGACTTGTTTGGAAAGACTGTTGAACGTGACATTATTTAATTATTTCTTTAATTTTAAGGAGTGTAGCAAAATTAGCTTTAAAATGTTTTAAACTAATTGTTACTATTAGACTTAGATAATATTGAATAGTAAATACCATGTTTCAAAATATGTATAAACTGATTATTTTAAATAAGTATTGTGAATAAATTATATTTTTGATGATACGATATTGGTGTGTAAATATTTACAAGATTATTCACTTTGCCAGTAACATATGCATATACAAAAGTGTGTATACAAATTAATATAGTCGTAAAACTTTAACGTCCGTACGTGTAAAATAAAATTAAAAGCTTTCCGTTCTTATTTAGTGTAAAATTAATTTTTCGGCAAACATAAACGAACACATGTCTGGTTGTTAAGAGTAGTTAGCGTCTTTAGAGCGTCGGCGCTTCAGAAGCTCGAAGTGCTAAAAGGAGTATTCTGGAATAGATTATGTTTATGACTTAATTGTTCACAGGCTAAATTCTTGGTATTGTGTCACACTTTTCTTTAAGAAGTATTTATGTAAATTAAAATAAAACATAAAAATCTAAACGGCGATGTGAGAACGACAAATCGAGATTCTTTTTGAGTGCTATTTTTTTATTATTTTTATAGCATATTTAGTATAGTGCCTACCTATTTTTGCTTCTTAAAAGGAACTGTCTAATGACAGAACCATCAAATCCCGACCCACAACCATGATTTTAAAAACCACTCTAATAGCAATACAATTTATTATAACTTTCAAATCCTGGTTATTAAATATCACGATTTTTTAAAACATCTATATGTTCAAAGATTTTTTTTTTAAGTATCATTGAAATAAGTTATAAGATATTTACTTAAATTACAATAATACATTATAGTAATAATTACATATTAAAGTACCTACACCAAATAACTTTATTCAATCATAAATTGTACTAAAAACATTAAAACATTTTATAATTTGACTTTTCCATAAAAAAAATCATTCAAAAATTAAAAGAAGCCAATCGCAGATTGTCAGAAAAAATATAGTCGATCGCAATTCTGAACAAGTTGGCCATCCCTGATGTATATGCACTTGTCAGATATAATATAATATCTCAATCTGGTTACTAGATTATAATATTCATCGGCAATCAGAACGCTTATTAAATATATACATAAAATTCTCTTTGCATTAATCAGATAATATTGTATGCTAAATAGCTTGAAACTAGGGATTCTGTGTCGAGACAACCCGGGAATTTATTCCCGAGAATTCAAAGATTTTTTGCTGTCTCGAGTCCCGATAATTTAAAAATTAATAACCCGGGACTCGAGACTTTCCGAAGTGCAATTTTACAAAAATATGTAAAGAGCGAATTTGATGTCGAGCTTAATTTATGTCTCGATATGAAGACAAGGTGGAATTCCTTATTACCCATAATCTCGAGATTTTGCAAGTTACGAAATTGCATTAGAGAATCATTAATTGATCTTTGCATCGGCCAAATTTGGAATGAATCGAACATTCACGTATTGGAAAATATTTGTGAAGTACTCACTCCTATAAAACTGGCAGTTGAAGCTCTAAGTCGTCGAGATGCCACTTTATTAACTTCCGAAATTATTGTTAATTTCCTTTTAAAAAGAATATTTGAAATCAACACAACTCTGTCGCACGAACCACCAAAATATTTCGACGACTAGAAATAAAAAATTTAACTTTAAAAAGAAGTTTCAGATATTAGATTCAACTATCAAGCGAACTCCGAATCTAGAGCTTTAATTCAAATCATTGCTTACAATTAAGCCAACATCTACAGAAAGCGAGAGAGTTTTTTCTACATCTGGAATATTTGCCACAAAAACCAGGAACAGGCTATGTGATTCATCATTAAACGCCTTGGTGTTTTTAAAAACATATTTTTCCTTACAAAAGTAAAGGTTTTAACTTAATATTGATATAAATATTTCGATTAAAAAAATTGTAATAAATTAAATTTAAATAAATATCGAATAAAGTGTTTTTAAATTGTTTCAATAAATTTTCACCTATCGTACCTATAACACGAATAATATAAGTTAATAATAATAAATTAATTAAAGTTAATAATAATAAGTTAATTAAAGTTAATATTAATAAGTTAATTTTTTAACATAATTTTTTTTCATGATTATACGAAAAATAATCAAAGTCTCGAGTCCCGGGAATCGAAAAAACCCGAGACTTCAGAATCCCTACTTGAAACCTAATTTATTACTAGAATTATATTTGAGTTATATTATATTATATTTATATATTGCTAGATACTAAATACGCCTTAACAAACTCTACTTTAAATTATTAAAGTTAATTTTAACTAACGTATGCGTTTCACGTAGCTTTAAGGTAACATCAGGATGGAAATTAATAATTAGTTTAATAGTTTTAACAGTAATTACTAGTATAGATTTAAAAAAATAGTAGATCGAAATATTTTTTATAATTTATAGTCATAGTGCATTTTTGCTTTATTTTAATTTTATACAATTATTATTGAATTGATAAATTAATTTATAAGATTTAATTATCCATTTTCCGTGTGTCCTGAAAAATTACCGATTCAGATAAATAACGATTTCAGTGTATAGAACACCAAATTTTTAAATCACTAATTTTTATTTTTAATCATGAGCCACTGATAAAAATCTTATTACGTAGTCATATTTACACCGTCGAGTGCAGAGCAGCAAGCACACAGAGCGCCCATTACAGTTCTCTTTGGAAGGTTTAAAAATTTAAAATCTCTTCAGGAACTCTTTGGCCGGCGGGCCCGGGTACCCTTTTCACAAGGGCGGCGGCCCAATGAATACATTGTGGGCGCATTCTTTTCATCCAGCGGCTTATTGTGACGCGGTCTTTTGTCAGTCCGTCCCTGTCCCCGGAGGAGAAATGCAACCGCGTTCAATTTCCAAAGTTCACAATGCATCTTGAATCTTTAAAAATGTCGTCCGATGGCTGTAATTTTAAGCGGAAAATTGTTGCACGGTCTCGCAAGTTCGCAGTCCGGCGGTCGCAGCGGAGACCGGAACTTCCGGAACGCCTGTACAAAGGTATTGTCGGCGGTTTCGGGCCAGACAAACAATTTCTCTCGAACGTAATAATAAACACATACTGAATGAAAAAGACAGCATGATAGAAAGGAATAGCAACATAATTTTATATTAAAAATAATCAATAACACAGGCTTTTGACAAAGTGTGACACCTTAGACTACTGCTTCCACACATCTTAAGATTTTTTCTTCCAAGCAAAACAAATTTAGATCAAAGAAGTAAGCACAAATCTGTACCAAATATCATCGGGTGTGTCTCAAAGCAACATTCTTGGATCTATGCTGTATTTTTTATACACAATAGATCTTGTTCAGAAGAACTCAACAAGAATTGCTACATTTGCCAACGAAACTACAATAATGGCATCTGAAGAGACTGTAAGATCCAAAAAGTCCAAGCTTGGCTTTCTAAATGCCGAATCAGAGCTAATGAAACCAAATCAATCCATATTACATTTACGCTGAAAAAAGACACATGTCCGCCGGTACCCCTTAACGGGAAATAGATACTAAATCTTAGAATTCATCTTGACAGAAAACCGACCTGGAAAAATCATATTTGGAATAAAAGGAAACATCACGAACTTCAATTTCACAGTCTGTGGTGGCTCATGTTTAGAAAATAAAATGATAACATATTACACTATCATAAAATCAGCGAATTCTTATGTCACCTCCATATTTAATACCAACATTCTTGAGAAATTTCAGAATATATTCTATCAAGTTTGTGCCTAACAATTATATATTAAGTGACTGTAACTAGGTCAGTGTAAAAGAAACAATTAAAACAATATTATATCAGATTAAAAATTCTCCCAAATGATACTGTCAAGTATTCTGCTGAAATATAATGTTATAACTAAACGTAAATGATAAAATTGACAAATCGATTTAATTAACAATAGAAATATCATGACCACTAAAAATAAGTACTACCAACTAACCTATAATAAGAGAGAGAGATTAAACTTAATTAAACATACTATAATTTTATATTAATTATTTATAGAAAGCGTCCAGTAGGGGATTTCTGACACGGACACGGTCAATTGGGCAACGGCGATTGGACGACGGACAAATGGGCGATTCAAAAAGGGCGACGGACAAATGGGCGATACAATAATAATGCAATAAAATTAATTTTCAATAAAAATCTTATTTTTATCATTTTATTTAGTAACATGACCCTATTACTAAATAATTAATTAACATGATTTACTACATATTAAAATACATATATACGTACACACAAAAATAAAAATTACTAATATTTTTTAAAAAATACTTAAAAGATAAAAAGCATTATACGGTCTGAACAAAACATAGAATACATATTTTTACTAAATCATTAAATATTTGTTTGATTGTTTGATTTTTTTATTCAAGAACTTGTGAGAGCTACCCGATATCATAAAACATTTTGGCTTAAGCCAGTAATTTTAATATCACTAGGGTGACGCTCGGGATAAGGATTCCGGTTTGTTATTGTGTGCGTGAACTGTGTGGCTCAAAACAATTTCGCTCAGAATATTTAATTTTTTTATTTTAGAGAAAATATATGTTTATTTAACATGCATACGTCTGAGCTAAGTTAGAAATTTCAACGGACAATTAAAAATATATTATATAATCGAAGAAACCAGACATTGATGTCATTAATTAAATATTTTCAAAACTCAAAATCTTTCACTAGTCAAAAAAATAATGAAGTCTTTAGCTATTCTTCAAAAGCAAAAAGATATAAAATGGGGAAAGAAATTATTCGCAGATTGTTTAATGGCTCGACGACTCTATTAAATCATTAGAATCCATTGAATAAATTAAAAAATTATCATTGGTGCAACGATAAGAATAATAACTTTTTTAAGCCTTACAGAGAATAGTGTAAAAAAACCAACAACGTACGGATTAATGAAAAAATAATTTTAATAATTTTTAGTGACCTACCCATGGGACATTGGGTATATCTGGGTTAAACCAATATCAACACAAAATTATTTTAAATAAATCACTAGAGAAGATCGAACTTCTGTGCCATACTGCACTTTAATGACGAATACCAGCGTTGATGAATCAGAGACTGTCCTTAAAAGAGAAAGCGAGACAACGAAGTACACGCTACATCGCTTCTCCCTCTCATACATGTACACGCACACAATAACAAACCGGCATCCTTATCCCAAGCGTACTCTACTGATAAATGTTTATCGTTGATTTTGCCCTCTATGCGATATTCTTTTTATGTTTTGAGCCTTGGAAATTACTGTGAGAACAAACTTTCGGAATTTCCATAAATTGCTTATTTTACAGTTTTAAACTATATAAGGGAAGTTCCAATAACCTAGATCTAGCGCATAGTGTACTTTTGATACCTGATTCTAGGGAAACATTAATTATTTCTGTAGAATATTTGAATCATGAATTCAGTCCATCACCATTTTAACGTTTTCTTTTAGTTGATTCTGGATCAGAACAAGTCAACCCAATGAGAATCTTAATTTTCGATCGTCAAAGTCATGCAATGTGGAACCAAAGCATGAAAGAATTATTTGAATGGCACATTTTTACTTTCACCCCCTTTATTTTCTTTATTTTTGTCATTTTGGCTAGAAAGGATGGAGGTTTTGTTTCCCTGCTTTATTTTGTTTATTACCTAATAAGACTCTTGAAACGTTCACAAAATTATTTTATGTGATAAATGAAATTGCAATACATCAAGCTTTGCGTACGGTATTTCCACAATCCAACATAAATGGTTGCTTTTTTAATCTCGTACAAAATCTTCGAAAGAATTTAGATTCATGAAATCTTTTGCCCAGATACTATTATGATTCGCTTTAAATCCAAAAATGATTACTTCACTTGCTTTCGTTTTAGAACAAGATATAATAGATGCTTTTTCTGAACTAGAGAATCATTTATCCATTGAATTAGAAGCAATTTTTAAATGGTTTACGAACGCCTATATAGGTTGCCTAAGAAATAATAGAAGTGAGGCTCCACCGATTTTTTGATTCAACGATTGGTCTGTTTATCATAGAACATTAAACGGAAGCGATAAGACCAATAATTTTGCCGAGGCATGTTATCGGAAACTGCAATTGAGCTTTTGTAGCAGTTCAAGTCATCCAAATTTATAGATTTTTATCAATGCTCTCAGATAAATTCAAAAAAGCTATAATGTTGATTATGAGAGAACTATAGTAGGTTTTGAACATCAGCGCAAATAAGACGTTACAAAGAAGCTGACCAAATAATTGGTATAAGGTTTAAGGTACAATGGAGAAAATTTCATACAATATTTACGTGGTATTGCATATATATAATTATGAGTTAATAATTTTAAAATAAAATTGTTTTTCATTTATTATACTTTTTCGTTTTAATGTATATTTTACTAATATTTACAATAAAGCTAAAAGTGCAAGTTTTTTTAAATTTCTGTCGCCCATATGACCGTCGCCCAATTGTCGCGTACCGATGTATATATTTCCCTCTTTCTTCTTTTCACAGCAACTAGGCACATGAGGAAGGAAAAAAAATATCATGTCAGAAACTGTAAGAAAGAGGGAAATATATACATATATTAAAATAATTGATTATTCTCCAAATATACATATTGATTTTTAATAAAATAAAATTCCCTACACAGTTTTGATTTCTACATACAGTGTAATAAAAAAAATAATCTCCCATATGAATTTTTATTTTTATTTAAAAATTTGACATGATTTTCCTAAGATCCTCATTGCTATGAATTAATTAAGCACACCTATAAAAACATACATTGAGATACACTAATGTACATATATCAGAATTTCAGTCATTCATTACATCTAAACATTTAAGTTTAATAGCTAACGGTGATATATAACGTCTAGCTCAGCAAGTTTTAGTGCTATATTTGATTCGCCACTAAACTTTTATGCTAGTTGAATTGAAGTAACTTTCAATATACATATATATGTTTCGACAAGCTATGTTAGGATTAAGTATGTAGAATTTACTTAATTTATTTATAAAAATAAAATATTTTTTCATATTCTATTTTTAGGTGTGTCTGTTATTATTTCAAAAAACAATCATATATTAAATCTGGTAACAAATAACAGTACTTCACGAAGATCGCTTTACAATAGATAATATAATTTTGTGGCTCACGATATTTGAGATTATTTTTATAAAATATATAAATGCATGCATCACTACCATCAAACCTAAGAGTGGACACTAAGGGAATATCTCGGAAAAAGATCCCAACTACACGGCTAAGCACTTTATTACATCGAATGGCTCACCGAGAAGCTTTCAAACCCAAATACTCAAACGAAATAAGCCAGGTCCCCTCTTATTGCTAAAAAGACGATGTACGTATAAAGTTCGCCAAATTGGCCGCGTTGATTGCATCTCAGAATGTGGATGCACTCCAAAAGTCGTGTGTTTCCTCGTGGGTTGGGGTGCATTTTAATATTTCACATGGCAGGCGACATAAAAAGGGTACCTGTCACCCGCAAGGGTCCCCCATTATCGCGAAAGTGCGCCGCCATATTTCATATGTATGCATATAAAAATACAAATTCACCAAGCGCGGAAGTAATTTCGCGGAGAGCTTCCAAATGCTTATTGTAAGTATATATTTCCGGCTGTCCGACCAAACCGCCCTCGAGGAGAATTTGCATAATGACCCCTACGAGCCAAAGGGTGGCTCTTGCGCCAAGGGCGAGTGAGACCATTAATTCGATCATAGTATACCTTTCAAGAATAACCTTCTAATCTTTAAGATTAATATTGTAATCGTGATCTAATCCTTCCGTGTGATCGAAGCAAGCATGGCACAAATTGGACTTAAAATCACATGCATTATAAAATGCTAATAATAATAAATACAATTCCAAGCTAAATAGCTCCACGTTTAATAATACTTCCAGACACGTTTTCTCAATATTCAGAAATGATTTTCGTCTATTATCATTAAAACGATATGAGATCCTGTGCTTGAGTACCAAACCCGTGCTGACGACATTCATATGCAAGCAAAGAAATAGCCGGCAATTTTAAACTGCATTTTTTACGTTTCAAATGACGCCAAAATGCAATAACAACCCAGTCACGTACCGAATCGTGACTTCCAGCTCTCGACACGTTTCAGCTCATTTTTGCTATGGATATTTTCATGCACGTTTTAATTCTAAAATATGTTTTGCTCACTTTCAGACTTTTTACAATCCGGATAGAAATCACGGAGAACTTTTACAGTTTGCCTATGTGTAACTGCAAAATTTTATTCGGGAGAAATATTAAAAATGCAAATTTTCTTTCGGCCAGAAAAAATCTCAAAGCAATGGAACTTAATGCATCTTCTTAGAAACCATAATTAAAGAAAATAAGGTAAAAATAAATTTAGAAAATAGAATATTTCTATCACCTAATAAATTTAAATAATAAAATGTTTTAACCGATAAAGTTAATTGCTCTTCTGTGAAAGTAACAAACAATCCTACAGTATATTATTTTTCAGATTTTATGGACGTATGTAAAATGACTTTTAGCAATCAATATTTGTATGTTTCAGGTTTTTCACTTGTTGCCCGGAAGATATAATATTAAAGCTGCATTAAAATACTAGGAATCTTTGAAAAATAAATGTCTAAGAATCACATACAGCTAAAATGAAAAATATTAAAATTATTTCACAAAACATTATTCAGATTAAGAGAATGAGATTTTATGAAGACTACATTACAAATAATAAATGATTGTTTGGTGGCCATGGATTCAAACAAAACCATTGAAGCAGTTTTTTTGGATTTCAGTAGATAAATGTAGCAATTTAAAAAATATAAGGATAATATGTAAAAGTGTATTAAATAGTTTTGCAATTTATTTTAAAACTAATAAATTAATTAGGTATATTTCAAAGACAAATTATCTTTCCCAAAGTGATGCAGAGATCCAAATTGAGACCATTATTGTTTATAATATAAATGAATAATGATATAGATAATAAACAATACAGTATAATATAAAATACAACTGTTTGTCACCGACACTTTCATTTATTATATCGACGAAAGTGTTAAAAAAAAATGCTTGATAACTAAAATAGCGATAATATTAATAGTACTAATAAAATATATATTTTTATTCATAATAAAAGAGATTAACTAAGACTACTAAAACTATTTGTGATAAAGCGTTTTATCTGTCTAATAAAAAATGGGTCTCTTCGTTAAAATAGAACACCACCGTGAAAAATATGTCAAAATATGCATTCGGGTTTGCCATTAAAACGACCGTTCCTAATCTTATATAATGGGAAATGGAAATTTATTACAAAAAACACGCCACTGTTTTGTAATTGGTGCTTTTATCGAAACGTGGACGAATAACAAAACCAATGAATACGAAAACACGGGTAAACATAAAACACCTACAACCAAGAAAAGGTAGATTCTACTTTGGATCAGCGAAGAACGTAGAAACCGTCGCCCGGCCAAAAATAAATAACTTCTACTCACCACTTCACATCGAATAGTTCGTTTTAGGACCTCCTCTCAAACATTTTCTCTGACGCTACTGGTGTTCAAAGCATCAGATTTTCAAAAGCCCTTTAAATTGGACAACAAGCCGCCGCTTCTCTCTTCGCATCCACTGGTGCAGCCCGATGTTAGGAATCCAAAGTTCAATCTGTACGGATACAATTTATAAATTGTTACACAACAAATTAATAAACTTTATTTTAACAAAAAATACTCGAAGACTCGAAGGTCAGAACAAAACTAAATGTATGATTATTAATGATTAAAATATGGCAGATAATAATATAAAATAGTTATAAATAATTGTACCATATAAATAGTTCATACCATAAAATATTTAAAAGAAAATGGGAATTAAAAAAATTGTAGAGGCTTATTATCTAGAATGAGAATAATGTTTAAATACTAAAAATACTTAAATCACTTCAATTATTGTGCAACAATATTGAATATGTCTAATGAATCAGATAAGACGATCATGCAAGTATTTTAAAATTGGGTTATTGCCCAATTGCATGAATATTTTTTAGTAAAAATATATTTACTAGTTGTAGAAGTATGATTAAAATATTGAAATATTTTATTGTAAGAGCAAGAAATAATAAAAATAAATGTTTTTATATTTAATAATAAGTAACTCCCCAATAACACGGTAAATTGCTATATTTATGTATATATTATATATATATATATATATATATATATATATATATATATATATATATATATATATATATATATATATATATATATATATATATATATTTGTACAAAAAATACATACCCAGGTTTGAAAAAATTTTTAGTTACTTATATTTTTACTTAAAACTCAGTATTAAATGATAAACTTTAAAAAAATAGCACTTTGATATATTATTCGACCATTACTTATTTACGCCACATAAAACCGTAGAGATGTATAAGTAGTTAAATGAAAAAAAGAAACCTTGATTTATTAAGTTTCGATTATTCTCCACGTCTAGACGATTCGCACATACACATGTTTACTTGGAGGCTTTGCGGGAACATATCGAAAATCATTCGCCCTCAGATGAGTCCGGATTTCGCTGAATTTTCAGCAGCACATTTCGATAATTTATTCGACAATTTCGTCGAATAAATTACAAGCCGCCTTCGGTCGGTCGGCTGCGCATTCTCTCGTGAAATGCACAGTCTCGACGGGGGGAAGACAAAGTCAATGTTTTTTCATGGGGAAAAATTCAACTTTGCGAAACTTATGAATTATAAAGATTGCCAATCCCCCATCCGGCCCTATGCGTCAGGCCAAACGGCTCGTTATGAAAATGTTTATTTTTCCCCTTATTGTTTCGCCTTCCGTTGCTCGTAAATCGAAATTAATATAAATCTCATCGGCGGTCGAATTACGCCAAAATTGCGAAACGGGGAATGCGGACAGATTGAGTTAATTGGAATATTTGGCATCTCAGATTTCGAGACCAAAATTGACTGAAAACCGTCACCATGTTCGTCTCAAAATAAGAAAATAAATCTCTTCCCGGAACTATCATACATATGTGTCTTTGAATAAACTACTTAAAAGCTCATTCAAACGGGACACACCTAATTTATTTTTTATAAAGAAAATTTCCTCATGACCACATTTTTAATACAAAATATTTATTTATATATTATAAATATTTCTTTGCAACATGACAGTGGAGTAAACACAATTAACAAGTAATACAACAGTCTCAAATCAAATTCCATTAATAATCATAAACTATTATTACAGCTTACAAGAAATATATGTCACAATATATAATCAATTGCAATTTAATTTTAACTAGTCATACATGAGATTAGAAAAATCTAGGAAAAATAATATGTGATGTGAAATAAAATCACTATATTTATACCATTCTCATACATTTGTTATAAAAATTTTCACATACCTAAAATTGCAAATAATCCTAATAAATAGTCTTAAAAAACATTCCACAACTTTATTGCCACTAAATGTAATTCTGAAAAATTTCAATCTAAATACATAATATATAAAAAATATTGTAAATGTGGATAAGTTGATTTTGAACATATGGAAATTTTGATAGTGATAATAAAAAAATGAAATTAAAATAAACCACAAATGTTTTCGTTCTTTCTGCAAAATAAATTAATATAAAATTATCTAATTTATATGAAATATTTTTGGAACTCTAATATTTATTTTTAGTTTAAGCTCAAAGTGATTTTTTATTTAGATTAATCTATGAAATTTTTTTATTCCATATCGATCGATGCACAGTGAATTTTAAGCAAAAAATGTATTCTACTAAATCATATTATAAATATTATTTAAATATCTAGTTATTTATAACTAGCTGCTAAAACTAATATATACAGTACACAGTATACTTTAAGCGATTTCCTTAAACTGCTTCAATATCGCCATCTATTGGTATGAAATTAAAATTTCTAAAAGTATGGTTTTCAACTGAGCTAAAATATTTTACTTTGTCGAATAATATAAATCTATTATTATACTATTATTTCACAAAACCAATAAAACACCCGTTTATAGATTATCATACATAATTCACACACCACCCGCTCAAGTCGACAAGTCGACTTTTGGCAACCGTCCAAAATCGGTATTTATTACCCTGTGGTATTGCGAAATTTGCGATTCATGGGGGAAAACATTTTTTATCACAGTGACGAAAAACAAACACACATAATGTTTTCGATTTATAGTAAAAGCGCGGAATTACAATCGCACATATCTGAATACTCATATGAGAAAAATGCGACACACGATCATAAAAGTTAACTATTATATTCGTCGTTTGGTGTAATGATCTGTGCAACGCGTTAGTGCATTTGGCATAGGTGGAAAGTGGCAATTATTGTTTTATATTAATGTTATTCAAGCGTTGACTGCACATCTGTATATGATAAAAAAATAATGATATTCTCAAATAAAATATTACTTCAAAGCAGCCTTTATCAGATACTTATGCAAGATTTTTTTCCCAATCTGCAAAATATTTTGATATGCACTGTTTGGCATAACCATTATTTATGGTCCTAGATCGTCGTTCTTTTAATGTTGTATTATATGTAGGAACATATAAGTTAGTATCAGCATCACGACGATGTCATTTTTGCCTTAAAAATATGTAATTATTAGTGAATCTGGTACGTAATCGTGATACTAATTATAGTCATTTGCAAAAATTTGAGACCGAAACTTTAATTAAATTTTGATTAAATCATAATAAATAGTTTTTGGGAGACTTTGTCAAGTAAAGCTATACAAATACTGTTGTCATTAATACCCCGACCCGACATAATCGTGCAACGTCATATGTATGCCTAACATTTGCGCGCCGACATAATTGCGACGTGTCATTTGCGCAAATTAAAAAAAAATTAAAAATAAAATTTTATAAAAATAACTATAAATAGGGTCGATTAGAAGAATAATGTTGACATATTTGATATGATTTTTATTTTAATTTAAGGATTGAATTTACTATAGAAAAAGGAACGTATACTTTATATAAACAACATGAATATGCACTTTCTTGGTCTCATTACCTTAACTAATACTTATTTAATTATATTTAAATTCCAAATCTTTAAAAAAAAAAACAAAAAAACTGATGCTTGAATTTGCTTTGTAAAGTGATTTGTAAAATGGTAAATTTAGTTTGTAAAATATTAAATTTTATTTGTAAAATGTCGAATTCGGAGATTTTACTTGTACATATCTAAATGCAGTTTTGGCTGAAGATAAATATTATATGTAGAAAAAAGATAAAATTCAGCATCCTCAAGAGATGATTATTTTTGGTACACTTTCGCACAAATAATGAAATTTAGAGAAGCGATTTAATAATATAGTTTTAAATGTTAAAAAACACGTTTTTATTAAAATTACAGATATGTATGAAAATATAAAATATTTATAAAATAAAAAATATAATATTGATAATCTGTAATATTTCTATTTCATTACAAGACTGTACATAATCTATTATAAATACAAAATAAATAAAAATAAAGTTTGAACTATATATTTAATGGTAGTTATGGTTTGAAAAAATAAAACCCAAATTTACAAATGATGCTGAGTAATAGAGTGCTAATTCAATTATTCATAAAAATGGTCTAATTTGCACTAATGTAATTATTTCATTTCAATTTTGAGTACTAAAATGTGGGTAAAAAGTTAAATTACTTAACTAAATTAATATTTTTGTTTGCAAGGTATAAGTAAAAGCTGTGAACTAATAAAAAAAATTACAAGACATTGAAAAAGACATTGATGAATAAAAAATGAAACATTGGTTATTGTACGATTTGTGTTACCCATGAGTGATGCAGAGGTCGTTTTTAAATCAGTCAACCAGAAGAGAATGAAAGTGAAGAAGAAGAAATTACAATAATAATAGCATTATCCACAATACAGCACTCACTTCTATTGACACATTATCTGCGTACAACAAGCAATGGGGATTCAAATATACCTATAAAATAATAGCTTTTAGGTAAATTTGTATTTACATTAGAAAATCCCAAAACATTTCTTTAAACTAACCAAAATCATAAAATATTTAAATAAATATTGCAATATTAGTTTGATTTAAAAATATGTATTTAATAAAATTTTAAAACATATTAGTAAAAAATACATAGTTGAGATTCCGTTTTACATTCTTATACAAATTTTCTATTTTGAAATACATTTTTTTTTAATTCACGCAAATATCACCGCGCGATTTTGTCAGCGCACAAATGTTAGGCGCGTATATGACGCTGCGCAATTATGACAGCGCGTTTATGTCGTAGCGCTTTTGTACAACGCGCAAAAGACGGGACACCGTTTATATTTGATTTTCAGCATTAGCATTAAATTAAATAAATCAAAATATTGACCCCGTTTTGTGATGAAAAAATAACCCTTAGTAGTACTTTCATAGATAACGCCACATTTTTTAAACAGCTCATATTTTAATGTTAATTAACAATAAGTAAACTTTATTGTTAATTAACATTCAATAAATAATCTTTTTTTATTTTTTTATAATGAGAAAATATATTTATACTATTTAAAAATGTATCTGAATTATTTTATAAAACCAGCGGGGGCGCCAAGATATTGCTGTTAAAATATGGGATATAATAACAAAGTTTGGAAACTTATTGTAAAAAGTGTCTAAAAATGATTAAAGCCAAAACCAAAAACCTGGTTAACATTAGAGAACGAAGGGGAATGCAATACAAGAAGACAAGCATAAATATGAAGTAGTGAACAAATTGACATAGCTAGGATCAATCCTAAGTCCCCCAAAATAATTTAAAGCAAGATTAAGACACATTTACTAGCTGATTACACTCGCTACACTCTCTGAGGTATACGATACAGGAAAGAAGATTCAAACTTGATTCAAAGATGCGAGACAAACTTTCGCGTAATTTAGATGATTTATTAACTATATGAATTATTAGAAATAATTTTATTAAAATTTAACATAGCTTATATTCTGGTATATCGTATCATAATATGTAAATGTTGGTTATTTTTGATGAAAAAAATAATATTTTAACATTTTTAGTATGGAAAATACAACGCCGCGACATATAAATTTCCCTTTCCAGCTCTTAGAGAAAAGCAAACATCTCGCAGTTTTTCGCCAACTTTTCATGCGTCATATTGCTTTGCATATCCAGTTGTCTAGAAGTGCAACAACATTCACGGTCCAGTCGGCAATGAGCGAAATTGTCGAAGGCGCACTCGCTAAACGTCCAAGAAGACACTTGCTCGCCATTTGCTTTTACGACAGCTCTTTATTTTTATGCGTCTGTTGTAATAATATTGTCTGCTCTATCGTAAACTCATTGTTATGAGGGCTTGAAATTGCGATACCGAGACGTTGGCAATCTGCGGGGCGTCTGAGCTTTTCAGCTTTTCGCATGCAACACTCCGAGAAAGATTATTATCGCGGTTTTTTTTCGACAGCTATAAATATTTATTATGACGTTCATTCACACAATATGCTTTTTAGAAAGGTTTTAGCTGTAAAAAAATCAACTTTCATGCAATAGGTACTATTTGAGGTATGAAATCACTAACAATAACACATAATTAAATATATTTGCATTATATACAAAATCAACTCAAAAGCCATAAATTAACTACTTTAAAGCATTGTGTTTAATAAATATTCCAATATTAACACGTGCATTAAAAATAACATAAAATGCAATGAAACAATGTGTTATATATAAACCCATTAAAGATCCTCAGTTTTATTATTTCAAGCACATTGAAAACACACTCGATGTATGCTTTCTAAAGACTTATATAAGCATAGAAAACATTAACTTTTGCACCCTATCCACGAGAAACCCTTTCATGTTGAGGTAATTCTAAACAAAGTTAATACGTTAGCGAAACTAATGGAGAGAACAGTTTGTATAAACTCTGGCTATAAGAATATATCTAGCACATTCAATACCTAATCTATTTATACAAAATAAATTTATAATATTTCCTATTACATTACCCTGTAAATGATTTTCCTCAAATTTTCCCCTTATAATTCTTGCTCTCAATCACATCCAATTCGGAAAATGCTAATGCAATCGGGACGCTGCTTGTCTTATCTCGTGGTCTTCTTCCGAGTGCTTAATGCAGGGCACTTTCTTCATTGTTGGGGGAGTGATTCACGCCTTTGTTTGCAATAAAACCCTGCCCTATGTCAATACCATCTTGATTAAATAAGGGTAGGGGAAAACTTTTGATAGGCGTAACAAGGAGGGCGACTCGAGAAGAGCTGATGCGCAAGAATTTTATCTCAAATGGACCGTTTTCGGTGTAAATGGATACGCGGGCAGAGATTTACTACATATCTATATATTTACTCACATATTTTCATAAATAAATTGGTCATATAAGCACGTTTTTCAAATATGTATTTAACTAAATTTAAACTCCATGAAAGTTTATAGACCAATTATGTTTTATGTACGAACATGCATAGGGTGCCTGTAAAACGAATGTACTGTAATTGAGACTCGGCCTACATACATCCGCGCTAAAATTTAGCGAAAAATAGACTTAATGTTTATGTACTGAAAAAGTTTGCAGATCATTGCGCACTATTATTTAAAAATTAATGTAACAGTATTATAGCACAAACATGTACAGACATACTACATATAAAACTTTACGATCACATTAAAAATCGTATTTATTCTGATGCACCCGCTTTTTATCGATCGATCGCCATTAAAGTGTATGTAAGTGCAATTTTGTAACCGTGCGGTTGTAAATTTTATATGTGATGTATTATATAGATGGTAAATGAATGTTTTAAACAGGGCCTTTGGGATGGATTAGATGCTTTATTGAAATTAACGCTTTAGAATCTAATTTACGAAATTGCGTGAGCTCGGTGAGCAGGGAGTAAAAATTTGAAAAGATTAACCCCTGTGGAATCATTTAAGAGCTATTAAAGGGAAGTGAAATCTGAAAAAAGATCTAATCAATTCAAGGTTGTTAGTACAGTATTAAAACTTAATTTTATTTTTGCTTTTAATTTAACATTAGATTAGGTTTCAACATATATTCAGTTTAAACTTAAAATCAATCCAGAAAGTTTAAGATAAGATACAATAAATCGAACAAGGAGTGTCAAAAAAGGGTTTTATTGCAAACGTTTTCATAACCCAAACAGACATTTTTATTTAAACAACATATATAATACGTGCTCTTTTAAAGTGATCAAATTATTTTAAATGAAACCTTTAAAAAATTTAGACATTTCCAGAAGTCAGCGGAAAATAGAAATTAAATGGATCTGCAGAGAGCAAGTTACTGTTTGATCCACTTTTTATATGCGGTGCTTTTAAAATCTCCAGTATCCTTAAAAAAACGCTAAAGCAACAATGTTATGATATAAGCTGAAAAGCTTACAGGTAAAACAAGCTAACTAATCTCAAACCTTTGTTTTATAACCTCATAACAAAACAAAAAGCAGAAAAAGCTCAAAATCTTGAAAACTGAAAACTGCAGCCTGTATTTTTTAATATCCCTGCATACAATCTGAGCGTTTATATTCCATCTGTTAGATGCGTATATTTATTTAGTTCCAGAATATTTAAAAAAAATTTTGGTAGTTGCCATTTGCCTCAGAATTGCATATTTTTAGTCTTGTAACTGGAATCGTTACATATTTAAGGCCCGCGTGCGTGTTTCTAGACAGCTGCTAGATTCGTGGCCACAGTTCTCGGGACTTCAGGTACGCGTGTTACATGTCTCTGACTGGTGTTGTAATATATAATAAAAATGTAATATATTATACAAATGGTTGGTTCTTGAAAAAAATCGTGAAATATGTTGAAAGCAATGTTTCTTTTTTTCGAACTACTAATTGCATGATGTACCCAAAAAATACATATAAAATACATCATAAATTTAAAGGAAAAAAATATTTAATTTTATAATTAAGGCATCAATGTTCGAATGTATTTCTTCATTCCATAATTGAAACGAACTAAATTTTTATTTCTGTAGATTGTACTAGGACTACTATTAAACATAAATTCACACCTTCGTACAATATTGCCTTGGCCGTATCAATTTAATTTTATCTATCTACCCTTAAATTCACCCTATTTTTTATATCATATTTATTATTAAATACTCTGGTACCACACTATATTATAATAGGAAAAGCGGAAAGTAATGATAATTTTTAAAGGGACGATTTTGAAATTAGTTTGCCGCCGGCTGTCGTCGAGTTAACACATAAGATTTGATCTTATTTTGTAGCTCTGTTAGTCTACTTTTGTTAATACTCAAAAGGTTTTTTTTTACCCTATAGAAAAAAATGTCAAGGCCAGAAATCGAGGAGACCCATTTGCGTTATTATATGCTATTTTTGTTCGATCAAAGAAAGAAAGCAAAAAAAGCCACTCAGATCGTCTGTGAAATTTATGGAGGCGTATTGCTTCTTCAAAAATGTCACAGGTGGTTTAGAAAATTTAAAAGTGGTGATAGGGGGTTGAAAAATGCCCCCAAATCGGGAAGACCTACAAAATTAGACGATGACGTGTTAAAATCAGCAGTGGAAGCGGATCCCAGAAAAACCATCAGGGGAGCTTGGCTGTCCTTGGACGACCGTTCAATACCATCTCAAGCGCATTGAAAAAAAACACAGGCAAGGAATTTGGGTACCGCACGAACTTTCACAAACGGTCATTGAGCAGCGAATTACCATCTGTTCGTCGCTATTGTCTAGGCACGAAACGGCATCATTTCTGAGAAGGATCGTTACAAGCGATGAGAAGTGGGTCCTATACAACAATCCAAAGAAAAAAATCAATGGCTTTCTAAAAACGAAGTATCCATACCTACCCCTAAACCCTCATTGACCTTAAAAAAAGGTCCTTCTTTGTGTTTAGTGGGACATGATTGGCGTCATCCATTACGAGTTATTAAAACCTAGTCAAACAATTACCACAGAGGTATACTGTGGTCAATTAGTCAGAATGAAAGCGGAGCTGTTGAAAAAACGTTCAGTTTTGGTCAACAATCAAAGGCGAATTTTGCAGCACGACAATGCCAGACCACACGCGGCACGGATCACGCAGGAAAAAATCATGGAGCTTGATTTTTAAGTTTTACAACATCCGCCTTATTCCCCCGATATCGCACTCTCTGACTATCATCTTTTCAGATCTTTAGAGCATTCCCTTAAAAATAAAAATTTTAATTCATTTGACAATATCGAAAATCACACAGAATCATTCTTTAACGAAAAACCTGCAAAGTTCTATAAGAAAAGGATTGAAAAGCTGCTTGATCGTTGGAGAAAAGTAATAGAAAACACTGGAAATAATTTTGCTTATTAAAATTGTATATATATTTTTTTTAATAAATTTTTTGTATGTGCAAAAAAAATTATCATTACTTTCCGCTTTTCCTATATAATAACGTTCTTAAAAAATATTTTTTATTTATAAGAACTCCTGAATATTTTATAATATAAACTATTGCTACATTATAATTATCTACAACTATTTTAATAATATTGATTAAAATATACTCATAATTATTAATCAAACATTTAGGTTGATTATTATTTAAAATATATTTTTTGAACTACCTTTATAATATATGTACTTAATTCCTTAGGTTATCGATCACTACTTTAGCACAACACTAGCACCGAATCTATAAATTAAAGCGTCGTCTGAAAACAGATTTTAGAATTTCTATATTATAAATTATATTATTAGTGTATATTAAAAACTATAATGATTCTATTTTCTACCCTGTGATACACCATGAGATATATTTATTTTAATCTATTTGCTCTCTATTTTTTGCCTCTTTAAATTTTTTCATTCCTACCCAATAACATTATATAATACATCCGTCTACTATTTCTAATCCAAGATAACTGCTTAAATGATTTAATTTGAATCTAGTAGTTACATCGATCAAATCGAATATAACTATAGCTTTAAATAAAAGTTTATACTGATATTCGAAAATTATTAAGAGATTTTCAAAAGTAAACGAAAATCACAGATTTTCTTAATAAATAAAAAATTATAAACTGTATTGTCAATATATACATATTTTAAATCTAAATAAAAATCGTTTATCCGTGTTTTTCAATTATCTTTTATATTCCTTCTTATAATAAGCCTTAATAATCGAGAGTATAATGTTTATAATAACTTTTACAGATTGAAAGTATTTGTGATTAAAAATCAATTAAAAACCGTATGTCTGTATGGAAAAAATGCAGTTGCTTAAAAATATTGATACATTTTGTTATATTATATTATCATTATATGTATATAACATATATGTATATATATATTTATATATAAAGCATACATCACGATCAGATATTAGCTCTGAACAAAACTCATACTAGTCAAATGCATCTCTTTGAATGTTAACATATGCATGCACGCATTTGAAATTTAATTTTGCTCTTTTTGTGAAGAGGTTCATTCGATGCAGTGTTATTATTTTTCGCTGAGTTTGTCCTTGCATTGAGATTTTTAGAGCTCTTTGTCTGCACAATGCTCTGGGTGCTTCGTGCGTTTTGCAATAAATATGACGCTTTTTATTGTTACTTCTGAGATGTGTTATTGGTACATCATATTGCTGTGTTATGTGCATATTCTCATATATCCGTCGAGAGATAAAGCAACGGAATTATATTTGCACGGGCTCGAGTCATTATGTTCCGACAAACATATGACTATTTTCATATCAGCTGTATTTCATAGTTTTCCGTAGCGCTATTGAAAAAGCACGTTTGAACGAACAGTGATGTTTTATTAACTCTTAAATAATGATTTACTTCATAGTAAATAGTTCCATTGACTTTTATGAACGATAAGCATAAAATCTTAAACGAAAACCTTGAATTCAATATACAATACATTTATTGTTGATCGAATAGTAATTTTCTATAAGAACAAAATTATTTTATATAATATTTTTATAAATAAATACTTTAATAAAATAATCTGACTATATTTATGTGAACATGTAAAGATATATAGATATCTTAAGATAAATTGATTTCTGTCGAAATATATATATATATATTTTATAATAACATACATAATATTATTTCCATGTGTCGTAATATATATGCCTGCACTACACTCTCTGGAAGTTACAACTGAAGTCGGCCGAGACCTACGACTTCGAGTAAGCGACCACACTGCCGCAAATTTCATATGCCGTCCGGATGGCGGCTTGTGTCACGTACGAAATATGTGCCAAATAATCGCAATTTTTAAATTGTCATATTATTAAAATTACACTACTGATAATTATAAAAGTTTGTGTGTGCACTCGCCAATACAATATCAGTGAAAACTTTTCGGTCGTAAATATTCAATTTACGCAAAATCTTTGTCGGCTTTTGCAAAATGCCATAAGACATAAAAATGATTCAGAATACGAACACCACATCTGTGACTATCCTAGAATTTGTCGCCCTCTATTCTAAATAAGAATTCGTTATGGTGTGATATTTATATAAACCGATCTAGGAAAATACATAAGGATATTTGAAACGATTTTTTTAGCAAAATCAAGTATATTAGAAGAATATACTATCAAAAATATAATTAATCCCTTTTAGTGCCCTAAAATATTCAAAGATGTCAGTATTAGTCTGTTGAAGTCCACGATAAGCATGTGGTATTATAACTTGACTACGTGACCACGATGCAGCTCTCGACATGCGTGGTAACCATAGGACGCCTATGCGCATAATGAAATTGAACCGAGTTATTCGTTCTATCTCAGTTTGCAAAACACCATACTCGGTTAGGTGGATGTAAGCTAGCCTGTTTCATGAAACATCACAGTACTATTTTCCTACATGTAAGATATATATCGCCTGGTTCTTTTTAGGGTTTTAATAAAATGATATTTAAAGCAACTTTCCATTGAGTTGAATAGGATTGAACTATGTATTAATAATACAATATTTTTCATGAGTTAATTTACACTCTTTCAATGTTTTTTTATAATAATTTCAGTATATAATTTTATATATAAATTGCTTGATACTAATAAATAAGGTACTTACTTATTAAAATAGCTATTATATAATTATAAAAAAATATATATATTGCGTTTCATTTAAAGTGAAAAACCAGCACAATAAATGAATGGTATAAGTCGCTAGTGATTTTTAATTTTTTTCGCTCGTGTTAGTGATTATTATATAATTAAAACTTCAATCGATCATCATAGATTTGGATTACCTAGATTTCTCTAATAAGAATGTATATCTTGATGAATATTTAAAAATAAAATGAATTTTTTGCTAGATATAGAAAAGGCCTTTGATTTAGTATGGCATGATATTTTTTTTAAAAACGAAACCCCTTATTGTATTATCCACATTTTACAACCATACTTGAAAAATTTAAATTGTGTTATTTCGCTAAATAATACGTTTTCAATTCCACGTAGAATACCATCGGGTGTACCTCAGGAAAGTATACTTAAGCTGTCAGTGAGCGCGGGCGGTGAGATAATTTCCCTTTCAATCTCTTGCATGTTAAGTAACGAGAGTAAGTGAGAGATAAGAGCATGCGGTCATCATGCCCTTATCTCTCATTCATTCTTGTTACTCAACACGTGAGCGATCGAGAGGGAAAGTATTTCACCGCCTGCCCCTAGTGCTAATGATATTTTAATCTTTAAAAATACTCAACAATCAATGTATGCCAACGACATTGCAAACCAAGCTAGTTCTTAGTCAACTATAAAAATTCCTTAAAAATAAAAAAAATATTTTATGAAATGGAGAATTCAAATTAATCAAGACAAACAGAAGCAATGATATTTAAACAACGTAGACAACCCTTGCCTGCGCCCATTAAAAGTGAATAAGAGCATAACATGAATTGGAGAACGAGCGTGAAATACCTGGGACTCCAGTATTATAACTGAACTCCGGTCAAAATGGCTTGACGCCATTGCCGCTCTAAAATCAGTATTTTATAGAAAAGGCGCGCTAACTTTTAGAAATAAAATACTAGTCTATAAACAATTAATCATAACGTCAAGTTATTTAAAATAAAGCTATTAAAATAATATATAATACAATGTTTAAAAGCAACCTTAAAAAACTTCCTACCATTAAATAACATTATTATTATCAAACTGAAAAATTATTTACCTTCAAGATTTTTGCAATTCTCTGGGATATATGGTGTTTTTGGTGATTCCATTCGGCGCATAAACAAACAAATCGCTTGGTATTCCTACACGGGAACAAGCAACGTAAAATTAATCATGAGAAAAACATGGATTCTCCAAATCCATTCCACATACCTGCAACGATTGATCTTGTGATTTGCTTATCGTTATTGCAAAAACCAGTTTAATGTAGAAATTGCAATCGTTTGAATAGGAATGGCATATTTGTTGAAATCATTGGTATGCACGGAAGCAGCACATCTACTCCTTTGAATTTGCCAGTTAAAATTATTGCTTCGATGCCATTTTTTAACAATTTATTGACTGCCTATCTAAAACAATTACAAAGACGGAGTGAATCAACGTTTCTAAAAAATAATTACAGGAACACCAATCTTTAAATGTATGATGTGTAGTGGCAATCCAGCTAAATCAAATGAATTCAAGAATTCAGTTGAATAATGTACTGCTTCATCTTGATACTGTTAACTGTTTCGCCTGATAACACATGTTGAATGATTATGTTAATATAATTTACATCCACGTTCACTTAATTGACAACTTTTGTAATGCTGTGTGTAATTTATTTAATTCTTCTTTTGAGTGTGTGATACTATAAAAATCGGTTAGTTTTTTAGTGCAGCTTGCTTCATCAATTGTAATTTTTCCATTTCCAATATCCAATAATTGTTTTACAAAACGTTCTGCAGAAGCATCGTCCTGCAATTGAACACGCATGATCAATGTAAATTTATTACCGTATCTTTGATGCTTAGAAATACGCATGCAGTTCATCAGCTGCTGCCCAACGTGGTATAACAGGTAATGTATGACGAAAATTACCTGTTATAATATTAGCGCATCACCGAATGGCTGAACGTTTCCACGTAAATCTTGCAATGTTCGATGCAATTGATGTACAACGACCAATATTTTTTCGTTTTGGTAACATTGCTAGGCAACAACAACAAAAAAAAACAGTTATCAATTATCACAATTAATATGTAACAATTGAATATAAAAAAAATGTATTATTTTATGAAATATTCTTTTCAAATTAGAGCTCAGCTTCACCCAAAATGATTCTGTGTTTCGTTAAATTTATTACACCGTATGTATACATATTTTACATGATGACGAAAGTGTATGATGTCATTATATCAATAATTTGAGATACATTTAAATAATAATTAGAACGGCAGCGACATTTAATTCCAGCACTACTCTCTGGGAGTTGGCCAAGATTGGCCAAGGACGGAGAATATAGTGGGTTACTTCGGTCGAGCTCAGTTCTGCCCGCTCTAAAATCTCTCGGAAGTTGTCCGAGGTTACCGAGAACGGAAGGTAAAGTGGGGGTAATTCAGTTGACTTGGCCAGCTTCGAACGCTTCCGAACATTGTCGGTAAAAGGACCGGAGTCAAAGAGACCGAAGTCGGAGCTGCTCTTTCGAGCGCGAGCGGTGAGATACTCCCCTTTTGCTCTCTCGCGTGCTAAGTGACGAGTGTGAGAGAGATAATGATATGGTGTTTCGCAAACTGAGATCAGTTCAATTTCAGTATGCGCGTAGGTGTCCTATGGTTAACACGCATGTCGAGCGCTGCATCGTGGGCACGTGGTCAAGTTATAATACCACATGCTTATCGGAGACTTCAACAGACTCTTACTGACATCTTTGAATATTTTAGGGCACCAAAAGGGATTAATTATATTTTTGATAGTATATTCTTCTAACAGATATCGTTATTATATTTTTTTTCATATAAAATTAAATAATTAAAAAATAATTAGTGGTACTTGATTTTGTTAAAAAAAATCGTTTCGAATATCCTTATGTATTTTCCTAGATCTGTTTATATAAATGTCACACCATAACGAATTTTTATTTTGAATCGATGGTGACAAATTCTAGGATAGTCACAGATGTGGTGTTCGTATTCTGAAGTATCATTTTTATGCCTTATGGCATTTTGCAAAAGCCGACAAATATTTTGCATAAATTTAATATTTACGACCGAAAAGTTTGATATTGTATTGGCGAGTGCTCACACAAACTTTTATAATTATCAGTAGCGTAATTTTAATAATGCGACAATTTAAAAATTGCGATTATTTGGCACATTTTTCAATCTCGCCCAAATATGCCGGCTTTACGTGACAGAAGCCGCCGTCCGGACGTCATTCACGGCCGCCGTCATAGTCGTAGGTTTCGGCCGACTTCAGTTGTAACCAGAGAATGTAGTACAGGCATAAAACCTAATTTATAAGTTTGATGTGGTAGCCATAAGATATACATAACGGTGTCGAGCATTAATTTCTGGGTTCTACGTGACTGGATGCGAGTATTTAATACTAAATTATGATATGTTTCAACAAAGAAAAATACGACGGAGGTGATGACGTCATATTGCGAGCGCTTTTGAGCCCAACAATAATATAAAAGCAATAGTGTTACCTGTCAAATTTTATTCAAAACACTGCCAGAACTAATAAGAACAAACTGTGAAATTTACAGTGAAACCCGTGTAGTAGTTTTTGAGTATATAAGATACATACATACGAACATTGCCATTTATTTAAATAGATATTAAAGTATTTTATTTTTTATAGTAGTAATTAAAAATAAATCATTAAATAAAAATAATAAAAGACGAAATCACGCAACTGAACATAATGGTCACTTAAGCGAAACTGGACAATTTTAATTGAAATATTATTTTAAAACTCAAATGAGCAATTAAAAAGGACAAATTTCTTTGTATAGTTCACAGAATTACAGTTAAAACTACTTGCTAAAATATTTCGGTCAACTATGCACTTGTTAAGAGTTACAGACCATTTTAAGGGGTGCCCCATTATTATGGCCAAGGTTTATACATACATGCATATATATATTTATTATTTTTTTGTAAGAGGTTTTATGTATTTTTTTCTTCAATTTAATTATAGTAACATTTAATTTATTATTTTTATTTAATTATATAACTTCAACAATTTTAAACAATGGAAATGGTTATGAACCAGCATTGTGCATTTAAAATATATGCTTTTGTGCATATGTATATACTTGTAATAAACGTTAAAAATTAAATTAAAAGAAAAAAATCAAAATCAAGCTAGTTCGTAACATATTAGATGTCAAAAATTATCTAATAATGAGCTATTTTAGCTCATAAAAAATATTTTATATGTATAAACAAATTAACCAGCAGTAAATGTTTTCGCCTGTTACCTCTAAAATATCAAGTTTCATTTTGGGGTCTTTCAGGGTTCTTGATTATCTATCTAATATTTTTGATTTTTTAACATCATTTTTTGAGTATTTTTGTTTATCTTACTAGATGTATAGTCTGTAAGTACACGAAAAATGAGATTTACTGCTTAATTTTTGAGGTCCAAATAAATTCCTGTATAATAAACATTTTTTGTTAATCTAAAAGAATCGCTGTCGATAACCACGAATTGGTGCAAATAAATAAAGTTTGTTCAACAAATCCGTTGCTATATTTAGAGATGTGGTGCTAAGATATTTCAATAATTCATCGAGTGCCTGTCAAGCATTATCTCACAAGTGCCTATTCACACATTCCCGTATGATGTTTTACATTGTTAGCCAACAGCGCCAGCGCTATTCCGCCAACACTTTTCCATTTTTCCACCGAGACTCGACACACTTTCCTAACGCCGAAAAAGGAGCGTTCAGAGTGTCCGTTTTTATTGCCGCGTTGTCATCCTCTGGTACGAGAGTTCTCACACCCACGCGCCTAGGATAGATCATAAAAATAATGCACGGCGAGGCTTTACACGCTTGTAATGAGGCACTTTGTGCAACGCGCTGCGTTCAGAATGCACCATTATGAAACAATAATGTTATGTGAAAGAGCACATAAAGATACTTTCCTTAATCTTAATGGTGGGACATTACGCCACTGGGCGGACGCCCATAGCCGCGGCTAACTTTTCGAAGGACCCGGCCAAGTTCAACGTCTGGGGCCATAAATAAGATTAAGGCCCCGATGAGAATATATGGCGTAGGTTTTTATATTATAGTGTGTATATATATTTTTTCCTAATAGATAGTAGTAAAATAGAGAGACTTAAATGCACCCGTCGCATGAGTGTCTTAATAACACGAGTCGTGTCTAGCTCGCGACTGCCACATACATAATCTTATGATGATTATTTAAAAATATTGAAAAAGCCCTAAGACACACATAAATAATTACTTAGACTTATTAAACACATTTTTACTAATTTCAACATGAAAAAATAGGGTTATTATGCTAAATATAGAAAAAGCATTCGACACCATTTGGCACGAAGACTTAATCTATGAATGATCTAAATATAAAGACACTGATTATCTTATGCACATGTGTATTATAACTTATAATCACCAGGTATAATTTACTTGGACCATTTCCCTTCATTCTATGATATATACCAAGGCTGTCTAACCTTTTAATAGTGGCGATCTACTTATCTTGATAAAAAATCATCGCGATCTACCAATATACAAGTAGATAAAACTAACAATATGCAATATATTTTACAAACCGCAGACAACTCTTGCCTTACCTCTTAAAAGTAAACAACATAACTGCATTGAATAGAGGGCAAACGGCAAATACCTAATACATCTGGACTACAAACCTAAATTCACTAAGCATATCGTGAAACTCAGACCCAAAAATATTGCAGCCATAGCGGCCCTAAACCGATATTTAACAAAAAAAGTTAGATAGTTAATTATAACGGTAATATCATTCACGCTTGCTAGGTATGGAGTACCACAAATATTTTTTTGTAAATTCCAAGTCATTTAAGACAAAGTGCTAAAAATACTATATAGCACAACTTTTATACTAATCTTAAAAAACTACATAGTAGATTTTTTATATAAAAAAATACAAAACATTGCCATAATTATACTGAAAAATACTATAAAAATATTACGCCAAATCATAATAACTCATTAATCTTTAAAATCGGTATAAACATATAATAACTAAACACGTTATGATTTAGAGGCATGTATTTAAGTTTTTAGTAGCTCTGGGCATTATTCCTAAAAATGGAGCCGTGCGGCGGGGATTATTTGCGAAAATTAGGATACAAACTTATTTTTTTTAAAACATCGTAACTCTTTGAATAGTCAACGTTTTAACGTCAAATTTTAAAAACAGATTCATGATGATCGTTTTTTTGTATTCGCAATGATAAAATCAGTAAAGGTCAAACTGTGGATCGCGTACCAATAAAATAAAATATAATTTTTAGTTTAGAATAACCAAATATATATATTTTTGAATAAAAACAATAAAGATAATAATAAAATGATGATAAAATACTGTTGTTTATAATAAAAACCGAAAATATCTAATTTTGTGACCTATACAATCAATTCCAAATTTTTAACACCTGACGGTCAAGTTACGCAGCGATATTTGCACGACACCCAACTGTCCATTTAGCCATAGGCAAACGTAACGTTTGCCTATGACTAAATGCAATCTTTTATTGTTTATGTATAATTATTTTATATTTCTGTTATAATTTATGTATTATTATTTTATATATTATATTTAATATAATTAAAAATTATCAGTGATTCTAAACATTTTATTGCGTTAATATTATATATTTATCACTTTTTGTATTTTAACCACACGGTACGCAATGTGTTAAAATAATGAAAAACGCACACTTTCTGTATACTTCGCATCCAATAAAGACTCGAACCACCAATGTGCTTGGATAGTTACACAAATTGAAGTCCTAATTTTCGCAAATAATCCCCGCCGCACGCTCCATTTTTAGGAATAATGCCCGGTATTCAATGTGTTCGTAATTGAAAACATGTTGAGAACAGTTTATTTACTTTGAACAGATCGGGATCATTTCAGGTCTAAATATTATAATAATATAAAATATCACATTTGGGATTGATGAATCTGAATTTAAATGCCCACGATACCTCTACATACATATATATATATATATATATATATATATATATATATATATATATATATATATATATATATATATATATATATATATATATATATATATATATAACAGAAAATAATGATAAATAAAAAACATTATATTTTATATTATAAAAATATGAATTTGATTAACTGTAATTTATTTCTTAGAAAATAGTATCAATAAATGAAGGAGTACGAAATAAATAAGCATTACAAAAATATATTGTAAACCTAACAAAATATAATAATGCAAAAAGTTGTAAAATAAATTAACGCAATTAAAAGTTGAGAATCGCTGATTATTTTGTTATAATGCTTCGGGTTGACAATATGTACTTAGATATTAGGTCTGGCTCAACATTTCGTTTTTTTATGCGGTTATCTTTGAATATTTTGGGTTTTTTGTAATTTTGTAAATAAGAATTTCAAGAAACATATCTCTAAAAATATTACCATCTTTACCTAAATCAAACCGATAAGATGGAGTTTTTCGGTAAAATTTTTATAACAGGGTGCGTTTAGCCTAACGGAAACGTTGCATTTGTTCGAAATTGGACGGTTGGGTGTCTTGCGAATATCGCCGCGTAAATCGACCGTTAAGTGTTAAAAAATAATTAAATATATTTATATATTATTGATACGTGATTCGCAATTTGGTGTTGAGTGATTTCACCATTTTTAATAAATAATATGTGAGATAATTCCATAGAAAAAATTGTGTATATATATATATATATATACGTAAACATACATCTTGAAACGAATTTATTTTACCCGAGTTTTGAGCCTCTGGAATTTAGAATTTCTACTTCTTTGAACTATTTTTAGTTAATATGATATTAGTAACATCTGTAGGTAAATCCCTAAATAAATACGTTACAGTAAATACGCAGTTTACGTGGGTTTTTTTCGTATGAAGTTAAAATGACGAAACCACAAATTTGTGCACACCGACGCAACGGAAGGTTTCTGAAACGCACAAATTTGTGCACACCGTACGCAATGTGTTAAGTATATAATTTTAAATAGTCTTACGCCTAATTACTTAAACACTTAATTTATGTATTTTTTATTTTGTGAAATGTTTTCCTATTTCAACTTTATTTATTCTTAGTTTTTTATTACTATAAGTTTAATTTTAAAATACTTTATTATTTGCAAAAAATTAAATTATCAATATTGAAATACGAAAAGGAACAAAAGTAATTAAATACGCCACTGAATACACAGTTTCGGAGCATATTATCTGGGGGCATAGAGCACAGACCTCAGCGGTGCGCCATCTATACTATATTTGCGTTAACACAGTCAGTTCGAGATTTCATCATTATTCATAATTTAGATAGAGATGGCAAGTTTGGGTTTACGCCCCTACTATTATCTCTAAAGCACACGATACGGATATACGTTCGATATACTTATCATTAGACTTTAATAGATTTTTTTTTATAAATGTGTTCAAAAATTATGTTAAGTGTATCGAACGTATATTCATATCGTGTACTTTAAAACTAATAGTAGGAGCGTAAACCCAAACTTACTATATTTTTCTAAATTACGAATAATGATGAAATGGATAGCTCTCGAACTGACTGTGTTAATGCAAATACAGTGTAGGGACTGTTGTCAATCTTCGTTCTCATTGTAACGAGATGGTACAGACTACCGCTTACATTTTTGTCTTAGGAAGTTCAATAGGAGGTTCCTATAAAGAAGAAATTGAGAAAGTTGTCTTTTGCAAAGCTATTAAAATAATTGATAATTCCTATGTTACTAATATTTTTGCAATTTTGTTAATATACATATGTCTTTTGAAAGTCCGACGGGCTTAATAGTAGTTAGTTGGTACATTTAGATATACAAAAATAGAATTTCTCCGTAAAACTCTCATTTTTTCGCCAACGCTTGGCCGTGACCACGACACGGAACGGACGACGCAGCGTTGATATACGACCTGCAGCCAGTATTAAAAAGTTTATATCCCGTTTTGATATACAGGTCTGTGCGCTATTATCCAATAAAAGCAGCCGAGCGAAGTGTTTTGGTCTGGAGCCAAGCCTCACGCCGCAGATTAAAGCCGACCATGGATGCAGCACCAGTTTTTCCTGTCAAACCGTCGATAATTAACAGGAGACGGGTTTGGCAGCTAATGGACCATCTTGTCCGAATGACCGACATTTATAAAGCAATAAAAAATAAATAAAACTATATCGTTCAATACCTATAACAAAATTTAATCATCCAATAACATTAAATTTAACTATGAGATTCGATTAAAAAATACTACAAAATTATTTTATTATGTACTTTTTAATTATGTTAAAATTCGGCGGCAGTAATGGTTTGGAACTTCTTCCAAAACTGGGTATAGGTGAGTTTATTGCCTACCGGACTTTAAATTGCCGTTTGCTTAAAAGATGTCGCAGCTTTACTCTATTAAATGTGGAATTACTGCACTGCACTCGTATTTTTATACGTGTCCTCAGAATTAATTATGAGAGAGCAGCAATAAAGTGCTGCGCCCAGGGCAAGGCCCTCTAGTGTCTAATATCAGAAGAGCCTTTAAAAATAAATGTTATCCATCCCTTTACGGTGCGGCAGTATAAAAACAACCTAACTGTTCTTTATAACTACAAGTACATTATATAATTAAAATACTGGTGTGTACATTATTAACTTATTGAAGTCACAATGAACATAAAGTATATAAATTATTGACAATATTTTAATTTATAACTATAACAATCCTTATAATAATAATAACTGAAACAAACTTAGACACATACTAGGTGCAAGCATATACAAATAATTACTTATAAATGTTACTTATTCATTATAATATAAGTTAAAGTAAAAATAATATTGCCTTAGCTAGAAATTGCAGATTAGCAACTTGTTCGATCTTCCAAACAGAAACATTAGTAAAAATAATGAGTTGAAAAGTATTACAAACTCAAAAGCTCACAAAAAGTAATAATGAGCTTCTAATATTTTGCTATTAAATACATGGGATATAAAATTACATTTGTTCTTTTAGAGGAATTTTCATTATTAATTATGACAAAGTTTTAAAATTGAAATCGATTTAATAATTTAAGTACATTATAAAAAAATATTTTATATAATTTTGGAAAAGATTAAATTGTATTTTTTTAATAGCTGTTATCATGTCTTGTAAGTGGTCGTATTTTTTATCAGAAAATGGAAACTGAGACGTTTATTTTCACTATAAACATTAATATTTTAATATATACAGCAACATGGTAATATATTTTATTATGCGATATAATCAGATGGAATTTGTATCAGGAAAAAATATGTACCAAATCGGTTTCCATTATAGTGAGTTTATATTTCCAGGCATATGAATCGTCTCTCTTGTATTGACTTTGTCTTTGAGAGTAAGACCTAATTATTTAATCATATATTTATTTTATTTAACTTAATTTGCCTTAATCTAACGTTTAAGACAATCCATTTTCAAACATATGTACATATGTTCAAACATATCAATGCAAATAGAGTAGAAGTATTGAATAAAAGTCAAATGTCACGTACACTGCAATGTTAAATTGATTAATTCTTTGTATGCAGAGATAAAAACATTCGTTTCACGACAACTATCAGTTAAAAGCGGGGGAAAAGGACGAAACTATGTCTATACTGCGTAGAGTAATACCATAAATTATTTTATTCTAAACCAGTGTCATATAAATAATTTACAATACACTATTTTATACTATAATAAAATAAAAACTTCATGATTGGCAACATCTATTAACAATTAAAGCACATAATATCGATAATAAAAACTCAAATTAAAGTATTAGCACAAAATACCAATGGTTTCAGATTTTTATCTAAATATGTTTAACCCATAGTTCCATATTTTTTTTATTTAAATAAAAAAAAATCCCAATATTGTAACTACTATGGTTTCCTTTCACTTTCATTAATATGTATTAATATATCACAACCTTGTACACATGAAAAATTAAAACATATTTTATATCAGCGTAAGTTTGTACATTTTTTTATTATAATAAATTAAACTAACACAAAAAACTGCACTCATTTACAGTTTAATACGTAATTATTATTTACAACAAAAGAGAAATAATATATTATTTCCAAGAAGAAATAGTAAGTTGATTCAATAAATATTTTTATATTGAAACTATTATTTTTAATTGTAAAAATTATAAATAATTAAAAATAATATATTAGGACTAATAAAAATTGTTTCTCACTCAAATAAACTTGAGAATGAATTCCTGATAGTTCTACATAATAAAAAATAAATAGGAGAGAATAAGTTGCTCTATCCAGAACTATTTCGCCCAGGAGAACATAAAGCGCTCCGGGTAGAATTTCCTAGGAGGTAATCTAGCACACTATCGTTGGCAATTCTCTCTCTCTCTCCTACACATGCGCAAAACAGAGACGTCGCTATTTTCCACTATTTCATCCTCGCAAAACAATTACTTGCTCGACCGGCCTTGACGTCCGAGACACAATCAGGGGTAGTGAACTCGTTCGATACGAGTTACGTAACTAAAACATAGCATTAAATACTTAAATACTTCAACAAATCGTACAAAAAGTTAATTAAGAAATAATTAATTAATAATGGAAAGATATCTAGTCACAAATATCGAAATAAATATGCATTCTCTTTTAAGAGGAAAATTATTTAATTTATTTCAAAACGTATGGGAGAAACTTGCAGTTGTCAACACCTTTCACACTCATGTTCTCCCATTACTCTGGCAAAGCCTTCTAATACAAAACTACTCATAGAAAACTTTTATTTGCTTGATTTGCATTCAATGAAGTAGTCATATGAAATTTTTTACATATTTTTTATACATCAAAAAATAAATTAAAAAAATAGTAAAAATAAGAAAAAAAATTTCATTTAAAATCTCTTATAATAAAATAATTCTAAGCACCTAAATTTATTACAAACTATTTTTTCTGAATTAATCCATCTTATTATTTTGTATTGCCATCTGTTGATGAAAGCATAAAGCTTTTTGCATCCTATGGAATTTATAACTCTAATTATTTAGAAGAGCATATGATTTTCTTTAAGTTAGTTATAAATTTAAATAAAATTTACATGAGTTTACGGATTTAAAACACCTGTTAAAACAAGTGAACTAAAGTTATAGCCTGTGTTAGAGTTCATGTCTACTTATCTTTAGTATTTTACATGTATTTTCACTTCAAAACTCATTCAGAAGGCTGAAAATAAGTGGATTCTTTTTATTTTCTATCTAAAACAAGTTTGGAGTCCACCTATTTTAAATATTCATGTCTACTTACTTTCAGTCGTTTATATGATTTTTTAGACTCAAAATTTGAACCTATAACAAGCTAAGAAGCACTTTGAAAAAAAAAAACATTTTTTCTATAGTGTTTTGAGCCTAAAAACGTTAACGTTTGAATGCCACGGACACCGTACGAAGCTCTGTCGAGTCACGACCGTATTGCCTTCCTATGAAGCACTCACAAATACTCCCATTTAAGCTTTGAAATGATATTACAAGACTTTAGGTATATAGAGCCATCTATGAAAAATCGATTAAAGCTATTATTACTCCAGCATTCATAAAATGGTTAAAGTTAAATGTTAACTTTTCAACGTCACCAGGGCTGTCATAAGCAACTTGTGTTTTCAATGGTTGGCACTACGGTCGTATATTACACCAAGGTACTTTAGCACATAAAGGGTTAAAAAAGCAAAAAAATTGTAAAATTTATAATCTTACATCTAAAACGAGTTATAAATTTAATTAAAGTTCACTTATTTTTAGCCTTCTACATGTGTTTTGCGCCTAAAAACTCGTATAAAAGCAGTTTTTATTAAGTTGTTTTTAAATACCATTTTATGATGAATATAGATGAATTGAATAAGTAAATTCAAAGAAAATGTTTAATATAAACATTGATGAAAGTTAAAATTACAATTTTTTCTCTGTTAGCGGGCTCAGTATACATTGCAATCTAAAATACAAAAATCTCAACTTTAGCAGAAAAATGTTATTTGGTAATATAATAAATTTTATTTATATGTAGTATTTTTTAACAAAATAAATACTATGTACAACAGTTAAGCAAAAATATTTAAAGTGTTTATGATTTTTATGTTATTAAAACTTTAGGATCGTATTTAATTTGAGTTGTGTGTATGTCATTCATCAATAAGGATAAACTAGACTAGTGGCTCCCAAAGTGGTCCCTACAGACCCCCAGGGGTCCCCGGGATCATTCAGGGGGTCCGTGGAAAATTAAAATTGATTTGGGGGTCCTTAAACAACGTAAGGTTTAATATAAAATTTAAAAAATGTGACACATTTTTATTAATATGGGAAGGTAAAATAAATAACAATGAATACAAAAAATCACAAGAATTGTTATTTGCTAAATGTTTGGAAACTGATACGAAAGATGAAACCTTATTTACTGAATTAAAAAGATTTTTCGATGTAAAAGCCCTTGACTAATATCGTCTCCGTTGCTACTGACGGTGCTCCAGCAATGGTAGGACGACACCGAGGCTTTTTGGCATACTTAAAACAAGCTATACCGAATGTATTATCGGTACATTGTGTCATTCATCTACATCATTTGGTCGCAAAAAACCTTAGTGAACGTTTGCATGAATCACTACATTATGTCATTAGAGCAGTTGATAAAATCAAAAGGAATGCCTTAAATAAGAGTTTATTTGCTTAACTTTGTTTGAAAAATGATGATGACTTATGACTATAATCGCTTACTACTTAACACAGAAGTACGTTGGTTATCTAAAAGTGCATGTTTGGATCGCTTCTATTCGCTCTTTGATTCAGTGTTGGAATTCCTGGAGAGTAAGGACAATGATTTGCGTCACAATTTAAATATCTCAATACATGACATCGCTTATAAGACTATTATATATTTATTTGCCAGATTTAACGAGACTAATTTGAAACTATAAGTTGAAACATTAAATTTAATCAAAACTAAATGTGTAATATCTGTGTTTGTCACAAAACTTTTGCTATACAAACAGAACTTGGGAAGAGGAGAATATTCTCAGTTTCCAAATCTTTCAAAATTGCAAAATAGAGATGAAGATTTGTTTAATTATTGTCAACACTTAATGGCGCTTCATTCGGACCTTAACCAAAGATTTAAAGACATTCTTCACTTGGATATTCCCAACTAGGTGCTGAACCCTTTTGCAAGTAGTCAAAGTCAGAGCACAAATACAGATGAATACATACTAATACAGGAGCAAATAATTTAATTATCCACAAATGAGGAGCTGAAACCAATGTTTAAACAAGGATACGACAACGTTCTGGTTACAAAAACAGATCCCATCTGGTTACAAAAACAGATCCCATCTGGTTACAAAAACAGATTATTGTACAGAAGCTGTTGATTGCTTTTCCGTCTTCCTATTTGGTAGAACGTGGATTCAGTGCCGTTATGAACCTCATCACAAAAAAAGAAACCGACTAGAAATTAGTACTCGTGGGTATTTGCGGTTGCTACTCACAAACATTGAGCCGGACAAAGTTAAATTTGTAATTTTTCTATTATGCATTTATGTAGTTTTTCACCCAGGGTCCGTGGGCAAGTTTTGAGTATGAAAAGAGGTCTGTGGGCCAAAAGAGTTTGGGTACCACTGAACTAGACAATAGCGCGAACACACAAAGGCTCTCGTTACCCCATAAATAACTCGCAAGGATTCTCAGGTGCGCCAGCATCCCTGCGCCAGCTTCTTCACCACTGTTCGAAGAAAACATTTCACCTATCAGTCTTTTGCAATATGTAATATAATTTAATAAAATTCTTACTAGTTTATATCTGCATCTTACTGGCTGCGAAGTCACACCTTTTGGGATTACAAAACCCTTAAACAATAAAAATAAAATGACTATCTAAGTCTGTTTTTAAAAATTAGACATACACTTACTCCAACAATTAATGATGATAAATAAAACATTAAATAATAGAAAAAGCACATGAATAATTATAAAGCTAGTATTAATTTGCTCATTTAATGAGATACTTATACTTTATAATATTGCGGAGTTAAAAAAACACAATTATTTTTTTATGCAACCATTCGGCTCACAAAAATAAAAACAAAGCTTGTCGGTTTTTAAAAACCCGCTTTTTAAGCTAAATTTGCATTGTTTTTTTTAACTCGGTATCCGTTTTAAATATTAGAATTAATATTCATTACTTTTATTATTTATTGAAAACATTAATATTTTGACTTGGTTACAAATAAAACGAGTAAAAAAGTGTGAGAATAACTATAGGGAGGATTTTTTAAATTCCCTATATTATGTGACAAGTACAATGCGTAAATTTCTCAAATAAGAAGAATTTGTAATTTGTTTAGAATATATCCTATATGAAATAGCTTTCTTCAGAAGTATGTGAAACAATAAAAGGGGAAAAATTAGGACTAATTTGGTCTTGCCAAAAGAGATGGAATAGCTTAGAAATCATGATTGAAGGGTTTTTAACATCGAAAGAGTGTATTATTTTTACTTTAAATGCTACTGATGTTTCGCACATGTAGAATGAACACCATTATCCTAATATCATATAACTTTGTAAAGTGTTGAGACCAATACATCTAGCGGCCGAGGCATTAAGACGACGAGATTCAAATTTATTGAATGGTGAAGGTCTATTAAATTTTTTATCAAGTCAACTGACAATTTTGAAAAATAAGACTAGTTCCAAGTTATCAAATGCTATAAAAAATAAATTCAATAAAGAGGAATTGGATTGGTGACTCAATTATTATTATATATGTATGTACTTACAAAATCCAAAAAATATTTCTTCAAATAGATTTACAATGTTTTCACTTGCTTTGAAAAATGAATCGTTAAACTATATCTTTGTGTACAAACAAATCACAACAATGAATGTGTCGAATAAGTTATTCAGAGCGTTAGGCCGGTTTCACACGTGTTGGATGGATTCGCCGGATGTGCCGGACGAATCTATCCGGCGCCAGCCCGACGCTGGCTGCCGGGTTGTCGCCGGCCGCGCTCACTACAACTGTCCGGCGCCGGGTACCAGGTTGAGTGTGGTGGGAGTAAAACTCAAACATGAACCAAGTCGTTGACAGTGATTGTGGTATCTTGTAATAAAATTAATAAATATATTCCTCGTGTTTAGGCAATAGCGGAAGAAATAGACCTCGAAATTTTAATTATATTAATATAATCTCTTTTAATTATCTTAGTAGAATACATACAACAATAAAATTCTACCGTGAAATGTGTGGAAGGACTTATGTGAAGCCGTTAATCCTAAATGACTGGCATCAGTTGACGGGGTATAGGTCGGGTTGGGAAAAAACCGGCCAGAGACCGGCCACGTGTGAAAGTTTTGTGAACAGCGCCGGCCAGGTGCCGGGTGAATCCATCCGGCACGTGTGAAACCGGCCTTACTCTTAATAGAACTATGGAGGAATCGATAAATAGGTTTCTTGAAAAGCCACAAGAAAAAACATGAAATTTAATAGTACTAAAAGCAAAATTTTTCATATACAAACAAAAGAACAACAAAATTTGGATTTTCTATTGCCGCTTATAAATTATACGATTTACTTCATTACCCAACGGAGGAGTGTTTTTTATTTCAGGAAATTTCGTTACTCTAATTAGTCATCACTAAGCAATCAATGGACATTTTGTGTTTTCAAAAAACATATTTTCTAAGGAGGAACACTGAATAAAATTTTAGTAAATTTGATTTTGTTTTAGTTATCAACAAATTTTATATAAAGTTAACTAATTACTTAATTAGAGAAGAATTTTGTCTTGCTATATTTTTGCAACTATGTTTATAATAAATCAACAAAGTTCAAAAAATCTTAAACTTTTTTTCACTATTTTAACTGAATTTTTTTTTCTCTAAAACTTAAAAAACTAGGTTTAAATATGTCTTAGGAAATATTGGATTTCGATAACCGTTTCTTATAAAAGTCAGTGTTTGAATAAGCCCTAGTTAAAACCCATTAATTGATTGAGTTTTTCATTATTTTACTAAATATGTATTTAAAATAAATTAAAAAATGTTTTTTACATTTTAAATTAAAAAAGCCTAAAAATAAATTATCATATATAATTAATAATTTATAAAAGCGGTTGAATTTCAATGAAAAAAGTATTATAAAATAAGTAAACAGATTAATTTATTCATGATTATAAATTTTGGAAATAGTAGTTTTTTATCAATGTCTTAAACCTTTATTACAAAAATATTTTTTTAGTTTGCTTATAGATGTCGCAAATTAGGCTAAACCATAATTAAACCATACAAATAGTTATATGCACTGTTAACAGATGTCATACTATATTAAAAATAAAAGTATATGAAAATTAAATTTATTTAATGTTAAAAAATATGTAACAAATAAAGCATTCGTTTCACCGGGAATAATCAATTATTATATTTAAGCTTATAATGATAAGATACACAATATCACGCAGAAGTTTTAATAGGCATTTTATATTAATTTTCGCTTTCTCACACGACACTCGCCCTTTTCTCAACGTCTCGAGAGCGTTTTCCATTAAATGTCGAAATAATTGATTGTTCGAGAGATAGTGACACATTTACGCAAAGCGCGCTAATGAACGCTATCAAGATCTTAATTATAATGGCGTCCGCGAACTTTTCGCGCAAATTGGCGTAAAGAAATTTGCGCGTGAATAAACGAAAAAAAAATTGCAAAACAAGTGTAACGGTCGTCAAACGGGTTTGACCACGAGAGGCGTGAAGATAGGCGGTGAAAAGATAAAAATAGAATCCTTTTTCAGAGAGGTGCTAAATCGACGCTTCCTCGAAAAGAGTTCGCTACCAAAATGGATTTTGCATGACCATATATGGGTTGTAAGATGTGAGATTTCAGATCTCCGAAAAAATGTCGATATACAGGCAAAATATACCGACGATTACTACCTTACTTGGAAAACAATAGTGGGCTTAAAACTGACATTTTCTGTTCTTTGGTAAGATTTAGTCTCAAGAAAGTCGTTCATTATTCAACACCTAAAGCTTTTTTAAGGTGACCAGATTTTTAATGCTTCAATCCAGGACGTAATATTTACATTGGTGTTGACTTGGCATAAACTCCACTGGTAACACGTTCAAGGTCTGAACTGTAGTGTAGATCTAAGTCAGAAATAAAATAATAATTCACCTGCTCCCTTTCCAATCGAAATCCCTGCTTAAAATCCAAGACAAAAGCAATACAACCAATAGTTCCATCGCCATCGCAGTGACAACTCTCGGTTATCTAGCATTATTATTAAGATTTTGTATAACAATATTACGACTCATAATAAGTGAGAATCGAATGAACCATTTCTGAACCAAATTTTGACCAATAAGAAAACGCAAAAAACAATCATCCCTTCTCAGAAGTCAAAAATACACGTCAAAAGAAATAAAATCGGGCCGGCGCCGTCGCAGTGAGAACGTTTTTTTCGGCTTTCAATAATAATCGTGAGACAATTGTCAATAACAGCTGCTGCTACATTACAAAAACAATATAAAAATAACTTTTTTGGATCATCAAAAAATAAAAATAGTCCAAAATTGTTTTACATTCTGCCGATTCGCATACATAATTTATTCTTATCGGAGCGGATTCTTAGATCACCTAAGCAAATATAAAGACGCCGGCCAGTTAGTCATAGAAAATCGCAAAAAAATTGTCACCCGTTACCATACTTCAGCCAATTTTTTACTCATAATTAATAAAATATTTCAAATATTTGTAACGGGTGGCAATTAGACAAATATTGAGGCGCTGCAGTAGTATTTTATTGAGTTATATAGTTACATATTATATTGAAATGTATACCTTTGAATGGTGAACGAGACAACACCGGCCGTTGTTTATCCGTCAAAGTTCATCAACAGGATGTGTCGCCGTAAGCCAGTGTTACCAGAGTGCAGCCAAAGTTTTGCTGATAATAAAATAAATACATATCCATAAATTTGTGAATTTAAAAAAAAAGTCAGTAACTGAAGTTGGATCAGCTTTTATGATTAATATTGACTATTTTTCAATTCAACTAATGAGCCGCATCCAAATGCTTGCTGTGTTACAGATTTGACAGCCATACAATTAATTGAAATAAATATAATTTAATGTTTTCAAATGACAGCACACGAGTCGACGTGAATTGAATATATTTTTATACTGGCAATATTAATCACCGCGTTGTTTTCGGTTAGTTGTACACGTTGGCAACACTGGTTGCGATTTAAAAGTGTCATCGGCAGTGGCGATGGGCCAGGGTGGATGAGGGATGAGACTGCTGCGGCTGAGTTTGGCTGTCAGCCCTACCTGGCGACGCTGCTACTCCAGGTGATGTTTCTGACACTTTTTGATTAGAATCACGGCTAATTGCATTCGTATTTCAACATATTTCTGTATTTTGCCACTCAACTGTCAAGTTATATAAAAAGAGCTTGAAAATGAAATTAACCACCAATTTCTATAATTCTTACTAGAATCGAGCGTCAATTGTGTGTGCGATTTTTCTTATGTAATTATTAGTGTCAATGTCGAAGTATGTCATGCACAATTTCAAGGTTATGTTCTATTTAGTTGAATGTTTAGTTACAAATACAGTTCTTTATAGTTATAAAAAATATTGAAAAGAAGAATCGGTAGATTGATGCTATGAATTAGCTTTTATTAGTAAAATTTCCGTTGACGAGAGAACTTTAAATTATTACTAAATTATTAAATTAAATTATTATATGCCATTAAAACATGTGTATGTATATAATGCAGACATAGTTAATCTTTGGAACATTATGGATCACATTTGTGACATTAACTAGTGTTGTTACTTATACTAAAATGTAAAAACTAATTGTTTAAATTTTCTACAGTTTTGTAAAATATATTTAACATATACAGAAAAACGTAAAAAAGAAATTTTGTTTAATAATATAAAATAGTAATAAATTAGTTTAAATGTAAACATTTTTCAAGTACAAATTTTATGTATATTTCGCGTTAAAAGCCTGACAGGCAATTACTTAAAAATATTGTGCACGTATATTTGAAATTTGCAATAAATCATGAGTGCAAATTACGGTAACGGAAATATATCATGTCGCACTTTTGAGTGGAATATTTCACGCATTCGTGCTACAAAAAATAAATAAACGTAACTGAAAAATGCACCAACCGCTAATTGCGACGTATGCAATTTCTTGTGCTCACCTGTGTACACTGTGATGTCTGGCGGTACCGGGTGGTTCATAAATGAGATATATTGAGACAAACAAGCATCACGAGCCAAATGAACAGTGAATTAATCGATTTTGCCGAGGACCAGTTTCGAGTATTGCCTGTTGAAACGTAAGCTGTATTTCGTTTAACTTTAGGTGACCAGACGTCCTGAATTACGCGGAACAATTCTGCATAGATACAATTTAAATAATTATTTCAGCTTTCTTCAAAGTTGGTCAGTCAATGATAGTTTTTTTTATATTTCGGTTCCATTAAAATTCATAGTGATATGTATTTTCCTGACCAAATTCAAGGTTTATAATTATTGTTTAGAATCCACGTCAAAAGCAATAAAATCGTGCCGTCGCCATCGCAATGAAAGAGCTCGGTTATTTAATGTTCATATTAGGTATTTTTATAAACAATATTACAGCTTATAATGAATGATAATCGAATGAAGTATACCTAAACCGAATTTTGGTCAATAGGAGGGCGCAAAAACAATTATCACTTCTCAGAAGTCAAAAATTCACGTCAAAAGCAATAAAATCGTGTCGGCGCCGTCGCAGTGGGAACGCTCGGTAACGAGCGTTCCCACTGCGACGGCGCCGACACGATTTTATTGCTTTTGACGTGAATTTTTGACTTCTGAGAAGTGATAATTGTTTTTGCGCCCTCCTATTGACCAAAATTCGATTTGAATATACTTTGACCAATACTCTTATATCAGAAATAGTTTGAATATACTTTGGTAAACACTCATATCTATGGAGCAATATGCGAAATGCGACGTCTGTCTGCACTTCTCCTTCCACTTATTTGCCCAAGAGAGATGAGTTGATTTAGTTTGTATTTTAGACTTCTGATAAAAGTTCTAAAACTATAATTAGTTTTAGAACTTACATTAAGTTAGGTTTGGGTTTGCACAGCAAATGAAATAACATTTGTTGATATCGTAAATATAAAAAATATATGTTTATCTATGTAGGCTGACGATACAGCTATTTTAATAAGTGCTTAGTCTTAAACAGATTGTGAATATATTACAAAAATCTTTTTAAATCTTAAATAAATATTTTGGGAGGTGAAAAATTAAAATCAACAGAATTTAAACAATAGAAATTATTTTAATAACACGTAGACAAACTCTGCCACCAGCTCTCCTAAATAAATAGATCAGAAACGTAAAATGGATATTTTTGAACTTCGTTAAAAGGGCTTGGCGCCATTGCGGCCCTTAGACCAATATTTAATAGAAAGAGCGCTCTAACTATAAAAAATAAATTAACATATGTCTGCTCGGTGTGGATTAACAACAGTAATACTATTTTTCTGAATTATAAGTCATTCAAAATAAACCTATAAAAATAATGTATATATTTTTATAGCTTTATTTTCGCTTTTTTCTTCCTTTATATACTAATCTTAAAAAACTGAATATCAAATTTTAAATACCAACATTTAAAGATCACTGTCATTTTCATACCAAAAAATATTACAAAAATATTTCGCGAAACATCACTAGCCCAATAATCTCGCATATCGGTGACTACGATAAAAACAACCTTGAATTTAAATACAAGCACAAATTTTTAAAGCAATTTATGCAACATATCAATGGTTCCAGATCTTAAATGAAATGTACTCAAATTATCATGTAATTTATTGTTTTTTTTTTATTTCCAATATGATTATTTTTTTGCTTAAATTGTGAAAGGTTTTTTTTAGTTATTTTCCTTAAATTATAACTACAAATGTTTTATTTTTTATTAAATTGTAGCTAATGGAAAATTGTTCACAAAAATCCAGACCCGCTAATATCATAAACGTTTTACGTAGTCGTAAATAAAAGCATTTAAACAACGGAGCCAATCAAAGTACTGTACACATTTATGTTTTAACCTCATGTACTTGGAAGTGGTGACCAACAAAGAAGACGCGTTATGGAATTGTAGTCATATACATATATTACCGCCAAAGATTTATAATAAACTGACTTACGAATAAATGGTAAATTACGGTTGTAACAGGTTGATATTTTTGCTATGACTTTGTTCAGATGGACGTCAAATTGCAGTTTGATCCGAAAATCGTAGAGGAACTGTCCGCGTCGACATTCCTTAGATGGCAGGATCAGAAGAAGCATCTATCCCTATGTCAGGATTAGAGTCTCCAATTCGAGTAATCGAGTACTCGATACTCGAGTATACTTGTCTATTTTTCAAGTACTTGATAATCGAGTATTTTAAAAATTACTCGATTAATACTCGAAATTAAAAAAAAATTGAAATATTTCAGAAACAAAATTAACTTTAACTCGGTCCGGTAAAGGTTAACGTCTTGCTTTTATTTGGCGTTTATGCCCGAAGTCCCGAGTTAGAGCGGTTACTATCAGGTGTAATTTTTTCATAGTTCCATAGTTGCATAGTTCCGGTCGTCGGCTATGTTAGTGGGTACGACGGAGAAATTTCTTTTGTGTTTTCTGTTCGACAGTCCCGACTTATCTAATTTAAGGCAATGAACAATATGAAATATCAACAAAAAATTTTTTAGGTTTTATGACTATGCAGTTGTAGCGTAAAGTGTTGTCAATTGTTTATACTGATCCCTCAGTTTAAAATATAAATCAAAACAATTGTGTGTTTTAAAGGCATTTAAAGTAAAGTCAGTTCTTTGTGAACCGTTTAGCTCTAGAGTGAAAGGGATTCACCCAAATACATCTTCGAAGGATATAGATTTAAATTCTTCGCATTAATCAGAAGGAGTAGAATATTGTATATTGTAAGAAAAAAAATCTATTCAAGAAGAATTACAAAATGCTATTTTATCAATAGTCGAAGGAAATAAGAGAAAAGCAGAGAAGGGAATGAAAGACGAGAACATAAAAAGAGAGTTCAAAAAATTTTATATCTATAAAAAGCGAACAGATATAAATTAGAAGCCTTATCCAACGCGTTAATGACAAGTCCAACATCAACAGCAACGAAAAGGGTTTTTTCCACAACGGGAATAATAAAACCAAAGGTTCGCAGTAATATTAAATTCGAGACACATTTTGCATTATTGTTTTTAAAAAGTATGTTCTTGAAGTTAAAATAATTGTAAAAATTAACATACAAAGTATTTTATTTATTTATTTATATGTGCACAAATTTGAATAATAGCTATTTTGGTACATTTGGTAAATACTCGAAAGTACTCGAGTACTCGAGTATTTTAAAATTTTAATATTCGATACTCGAGTAGTTGATGGTTCGAGTAATTGGAGACTCTAGTCAGGATCATACGTTGGCGTCGACGTATCGACACGTTTTCAGCTCTAAGGTTTTGCGTTTTGGTTTGCAGCAGCGTTTATCGGCTGTCCATGAAGAAAGGCAAGATCAGTTGACTGAAGTCGGCCGACGAGAGTCCTCTCTCCGGCCAGTCAGTTGTAGATTACATGCAAGTCCGATGCATAGTTAGCAGCATGAGTATTTTCTTTAGGGAAATCCAAACCCTTATATAGTACACTTCTATCAATAATATTGCGCAATATTGCCATGCTTAAGTGTCGTATTTATATTCCGAATTTTAAGCTTTCTCACGTCTCCCTTGGAAGATAAATTATTTTACATACTGGATTTTATATTGATATAATCCGTGACGTAATAAAAATGAAATATAATTTTACTGTTTTCGTGAGGTTGTCGGTTTGAGACTAGATACTAAATTAAATCCAAGAAGACGTTAACGTTTTATCGCTTTATTTCCGCGAGATTAGTACATCCGCGCATATGCTAAGGGTCAGTTAGATATGGAAGAAAGTTTTGTTCATTCCTTTTAAGAATACTATATTATGACATTTTGAAAAAGTTGTTGTCAATGAAATACAATTGCCCAAAATTTACACATTTTACAGAGCTACGAAGACAAAACAAAATCGCTAAAAGCTAACATCGTATTCGATAAGCCGATGATGACGATTGAATTTTGTTTTGTGTGTTGAACGATTTCTGACTTGATTTATCAGGCTGATTTAATTTTTTTTAAATGGGCTACTTACAAACATTTTTAGCATTAAAATGTGCTATGACAGATCGTTTTCCAGATCTTTATTGCCCGAGTAAAATTACAATCACAATTAAATAAAAATAAATTCACTCCTTGGTATCGAGAGGGACTTAAAATTCTCCTTCGATTTTAATAATATTTGTAACAAATCTTTTGTTGGATCCTACAAATGTATGAACCGCACAATAATAATATTTTTTTAAAACAGCTTCTGTACCTAATATAACGACTATAGCTTTGAAATAATTTACTCAAATAATTAAATATTTACAATCAATTGTTTATAACTAATTATTATCACCATGGAAAAATTGGTTATTGTGTTTATTTTTTTGGTTAATTTTTATTTAAAAGTGAGTTAAAACGTATTTTCAAACTATTTTTCTCATGAGTGGTTGTTCGTGCAATCCCTTCATTTGTAATTGCAACTAAAAATATGTTGATGTCCGTATTTTTAATTACGGAAATTATTTAATAATCCACTTATCGACTAAACAATGATTCAAAACAAGATCTTATTGCGCTAATCCAAAGCGCTCTAGACAGCTCTTAAAATTTCTTAATATGTAAAATTTAAAAACTGCGCTGAAACAAGTAATTTTGCTTGAAATTTATAATTCGCAAGAAGAGCTTTCGAACAATTTTCGAAGATCAACCGCTCATAATTGCTACTTGAATTTTTATTTATATGTAATGCATAATTGCCAGTTCGATCGAGTCCATTTTGAAACTGAATCGCGAAAAAAAGGGACACCAGAGTTCCGAATTTTAATTAACGCCATATTCGAAATCTTTCATCTTCCTTCAGCTTTCAGACACGTATGTAGATGTACTTATGTTGTAGATTGGGGTACCGAATTAAAAGATAACCGGAACGGGTCTCAGCGATATTTCGGAACTGGTTTCGTTGCAAATTAGCATAAGATTTTTTCGCGTCCTTGACGTCCTTGTGTTTCTTTTATATTCGCAAAGGGGAATTGGCATGGAACGTTAGCTGTGTGGAATTGCCGTGTAATTAATGCGTCCGGTTTTATATAAGAGTGCATTAAATCAAAGGTCATTTCCTTGCAATTTTTCGTCGGCGAGCTTTTCGAGCGTGTCAAGATTAAGGGTCCGAAAAAAGCGCCTTAGAGGTTCTGAACGCAATACCGGTTTGTGGAGGTAAGGAATTATTACATAATATGTTAGAGCGTGCCTCTTCGCTTACATCATCCAGGTCCTTAAACCTATCCATTCATGTGCGCGTACAGTTATAATTCGTTGACAGGAATTTATTGCATTTAAGTATGAAAATCGAATACATAATTTTATATCGTACCGAGTGCGAAAGAAAAAATCGGACATATATATAGTATTTTAACATCTTATAACATATTTTGTAAGCGTTCTATCATGCGCAAGCTTTGTTGTCAGGATCTCTACACAAATGCGCCTTATGTAGACAAAAGCCTGAATTGAGATCACCCAGAATTAGAGATTGCAAGAATTTATAAAGTATAAAGAAATACGTTTTAGGAGACGAAACTTAAATTTAAACAATAAACATTTTTTCATCTCCTATCATAGTCAAGATTTCTATAGCATTAACACACCCAAATAATTTTTTTATATTATTTTAAAACGTAGTTAAAAAAATTATATTATTGTTATGCTCAAAACAAAAAATATTGCTTATTTAAAAGTATACAATGATTATTTATAGTTTACGCATGCGCCAGAAATACAGAGGCGTTGCCAATGGAGCAAAAATTTGTCATATAACAGAAATGGCTAAATTAAACACGTTCACCATTTGTTTTTTGCAATGACTTGCACTTTCACATTATTTTCATTTAAATATTCAACAGATAAATATACAAAACAAATCCACTAAGCGTCTCATTGGCCGATAAACTTATGTTTCTTTATTGATATTTCTCTGAAAAAATATTCTCATTAGATTTATATAATAGTCACGTATTGTAAAAAATTGCTATGTTTTGCTAATATTTTTTTATTTTTTTATAAAGAAAAAAATACTACATCTCAAATTTGTTAAACGCTACACCTTAAATATGAATGTTATAACATTAACCAGCATGATAGATCAATGGTATAGTCGGTAACTAATACCCTAAAGACTTAGGTTCAAATCTGCAAGATAGGAATTAGTGGTTATTATGTAATTATAACTCCGATTGATAATCATAGATTAGATTTTCCTAAACTTTTCTAATCTCACAGATGAATATTGTGATTTTTAATAAAAATAGAGCTAGGGTTTTCATATTAAGTATTAAAAATTCTCTATCAATAAGCTATTTCACCTCATAGAAAATATCATATATATGTAAAAATAAATTTTTAAAGAATATTTAATTTTTTAACGATTGTTTAGTGATAGATTAGCCGCTGCAGAAAATTGATTATACTGTTTTTCTTTAATGTAGTGCTAATAAAGCTTGTTACGCCTTTGTCAGTTTATGTGTTGCCAGTGTGCCGCGTGCTCCAGTATCTAACTAAATCGTGTATTTAGTGTATTTGACCACAAAAATCTTATTCAAATTTCAAAATAAAATACAAAGCAATATAGAAATTAAATTGAAAATAATCTACATTGAATAACTAAATATTATAATAAAAGTAAAGATTTTCAGTAAAAATATTTTTATTCTTTGGGTAATTTTAATAAAATCTGGAAAAAAATTTTGTTAATTTTTCTCAATTTCATGTGATAAAATATAAAATTTAAAATGTGCTTTAATTTGATTTTTTTTTTAATAAATTTATTAATTAAGTAAAGGTTTTCAGTAAAAACATTATTATTCTTTGTGTAATTTTAATAAAATCTGGGGGAAAAAAATTGTTAATTGTTCTCAATTTCATGTGATAAAATATTATAAAATTTAAGATATACTTTAATTTTAGAAAGATGTTTCTGCCAATCCTAAATTATTTTTAACAAATTTATTAATTAAGTAAAGAATTTCAGTAAGAACATTATTTTTGTGGTAATTTTGATAAAATCTGAAAAATATTATGCTAATTGTTTTCAATTTAATAAAATTTAAGGTATTTTAGAAAGATATTTCTGCAAATCCTACATTTTTTTACCAAATTAATTCTATATATGTGTTTATTGCTCCTCTCGGATGTGTTGCATTAAGTTTCACGTCTGTAGAGCAATATCGAACATATTTTACAGTGCAACGTTCGGGGTCAGAGCGGTAATGAGCAAGGCCGCCTTATTCAGTTGATATAATAGACACAGTGCTATACAATGTGTCTATTATGAGCTAATGGAAGTGCAATGTGCCTATTATGCTCAATATAAGGAAATACGTACCTATTTCACTCGATAGAATAAATAGCTACAAAAACCGCAAATAATAATAAGCAAATGCTTGCCAACTCTGTATTGCGCTTTAATTATTATTCACAAATAACTTAATAACTAAAATTTGTATTTAAAAAAATACTTGCAATTGCAAATATTCTTTGGAAAAAAGTTAAAAATATTAAATAAATATTTAAAATCTTAGAAGTTAATGAAATTTCTATACTTCTTTAAAGTTAAAGTACAGTTTATTAGTAACACGCGAAAATCTTTAACTGCAATTACAGGTTGGGCTTGTTAATTATTTTTAACGCTCAATAGCTATAAATAGCTTTACATAGCTCTGTAGATTTTATTTTTATGTGCTTAACACATTATTGTTATCATTGTAGAAATTTGAACAAATGTTATTTGTAGCTTATTAAGAGTTTTGAAGGCTATAGCAAATTTCATATAAAGTGGTTAAGAGGTATGAAAATATTTTGCAGATCCAATTTTATATTTATGTAATCCTTCATTGAATATAAATTTAGTTCTTATCTTTAGAATTTAGTACAAGACCTTTTGTGCGCTCTATAGTCTTATACAATAATTACTATAATATATTAAAATTGTAATTTAAATACTTTGCAAAATTCAATGTGGATCAAATATCCAAATTGGAAGTGAATGATTCAAGTTTAATTTCAAGATGCAACTTTTCTATTTCTATTATTCACATTTCTAGTAAGTTTTCTAACATATAAACATATACGTTCCTACTTAATGTGCATTTTTGTCCATATTTGCCTTACAAACATTACTATAAAACCACTCCCTCGATACGGCCCTGTTTTTCCACCGCTAAACAAGCAGATGAAATCTCATTCATCACGTTAATCACATTTGAGCGATGGCGCCACATCGGTAGGTCGATGGATGAGTGTGTGTGTGTCACGTAATCGATTTCATATTTTCCCAATCGGGAGATGTGATATTTAATATTGAATAGGCCGCACTCGCAGGCCGTAAATGGAAAACCTTTTAGATAAACACATTGGCGCAAGGAAATTATATCGGAGGCCGTAATTAAAACCTTAGATGTCTCGTGTGTGCCTTTTTAACTCGCAGCTCCCGATTAAATCTTTGTTATACCGCCGACATTTATCCAGGATCGTGGTTTTTACTGGGTTTCCCAAACATTTGCCGTGCCTGTAAAGGATGAAAAAACCTAAAAAACACTATAAATTTATCGATGCGCGGTCAAATTACATCTTTAAATAAACGCTTTCTATCCGATGTTACGGGAGTTTGATGAACAGCAAATGAGTTCTTAATTAAACTTTCTTAGCTTATCTAATGTTATGTTTGCAACGTGTGACCATTTGAAGACCTTACCTATATTATTTGGTTACCGAATAATGGTATAACTGCATATTAATCCACCGTGCAAAATTACAGTTACAGCAATAGATCTTTCAGTCTTTGTGTCTTCCTAAACATGTTCGTATTTTAGGCCGTAGTCCGAAAACAAAACTTTTTTATTCTAAAACTTCCGTTTATTTTATCTTTTGGTGTAATTTCCATAACAAAACGTGCATTTTACTAAGCGATATAAGCTTGTATGTAACTAATAATAAGTCTTATCGCACAATTGCATTATAAATATGAACGCGAATTACATACGCAATATAAATCCCGCTATCGTCAGGTGCATAACATATTGGATGACTTAATATTATATATGCAATATATTAACTATATTGCCGGATAAGTTAAGTAAGCTGATGAGTTATGTAACTGTTTTTAACATGTATTAATATATGACTTATTGTTCATTAGATAAACTATTAATATTCAATGATTTTAATTATAGCTTCTAAACCGGTTAAAACCGTCTTTTTTGACACGGTTAACCGGTTATTTAAAATTATTTTTAAATTAAATTTTGCCTCATTGCCTAAACTCAGAAAAAAATATTCCTGAATTATTATGGAAATACATAAAAGTATATCATCCACTATGACGATTCCAGAAGTGAAAACCGTTTTCAATGAATCATTTAAACTACAAAAATATATAAAATTACTATTACAATTCATTAATAACAATTAAACCAACGTCAACAGCAAACGAACGAGTTTTTAGTATTGCAAATAATTTTATTACAAAAATTCGAAGTTCGATGCATTTTAAAATATTATTAGTCTTTTTAATTTTTATAATTTATATAAATAAATAAACTGCAATACGTATCTTTTTATCTGGTATATTGATTAGTTGTTCGTGGGGTATTTTATATAATATTTTGAATATATTTCCTCCATATTTGGCTACGTATAAAATAATAATCCATTTGTATTTTTCTTTCAAAAAATATGTTTTTGTTATTATTATTAAAATTGATTTTTATTTTATTAATAATAAACTATTAATAGAGTTTATTAATAAATGCAACTATGCACAACCTAACTAAATTTTATTTAAATCATTTATCATGATTAGTGTTTGCTTTTGAGAAATAGTTTGAAAAAAATGGCAAATCGAGAATTATCATTTTTTGAAAAATTTGCTGATTTCTCAAAAATTTTCATAGAGGTTTTCTTGTTAAAATATTTTTTAACAAGAAAATTTAATCAATATAAATATTTTTAAATGTTTTTCAACCACTGCATTTTCTATATATCGCTGCATAAAATAGGTGTATCCATGCCAGAAGTTTGAAAATATGCGTGTTTCCTCAAAAGATTTTGTTAAAGATCGGAAGTATTTGAAAAGCAGAAAATTATTCACGATTTTCCATTATTATTCTAACTATTCTAATCCACCTTATATTTGTTTTGGTAATTTAATAACTACAATAATAATCAGGAAAACAAATACCGCTTCGCGTGCGAATTGCCAGATTTCAAAAAAATATGGGGGCTTTTCATGGAGCTATGCAAAAAATTTGCCGCTCGGTTAACTTAAATATTATTTTTGAATAATTTTGAAACACTAGGGTCATGAAACATATATGATTCGACCCAAGTCTTTCAGATATTAGTCACCTATTGCACCACTTGAGTTAGTATATAAATAAGCATAGGTATTATATATTTGATAAAAAAGGGCTTAATTTTTCTACTGTAGTAATAGTGGTGTAAAACTTGTAGAACCAGCGTTCTTTTCTCCAGACGAGGGTGTTAATTAATAACTGATAAAGTGTCTGGTGTTGGCGCCGCATGCTATCGTCACATCGCCATACTGACGAGAGCTGGTACTTCTACAACTTCCTCCCCTGATTCTTCACGGTCACGTCTTCCGATCGTTCCGCGACTAAGTGGAAGTATAACAATAATCAGCCTTTGATCCGTGACATGGATAAAACAAAACAACAAGGAGAGTCTTTCATCGGCCACCGAAACAATTTATTATAATCACAATCAACCCTTTACTTATATACAATATTTATTATTTTAAATAAATAAAAAAGGACTATAAAGAACCGCCAGATTTTTTTATGCTGGGTCATGATGCTACAATTAAAGCATGACGGTTGGCCTTTGCAGGGAAGTTTTTGATAATGGGGTGACCAGGACCCCGGGATGCCTTGTATACGTCTCGATCTTGGTTGAACAAAACATGAAAGGTGACCGATCGCATCTGGATCGATCCAATCATTTCGAAGGTCCGTTGTGTGTATGTAGCTCTGTATGTACTTTTCGTTTCAATTCTGGACCGAAACATGCGAGGAAAATTGGAAATGTGACTGGAGTTTAAAGGTACGCGTTCATCATCCGTTCAGTAATATCTAAATCGAGATCGTGACGATATTTAGATTGGTTTGATAATGTGAAAGCGTTGATAAAATGAATTGTGAAATGATAAATTTTAATAAAATATTTCTATTGACTGAACAAACATATTTATATTTTATTATTTTAATTAACTATATCTTGTACGTAAAAATAAAAATATATTTATTTTAAGTCTTTTTCATAATTTTTGGTATATTTTTTTCCATTATTAAAAATTAATTAAAAATTAATTTTTTTAACTTAGATCACTATTGTTTTTGCTACAGCTCAGCATGATTTTCGTGTATCAAGGTCAATAGCTTCAAATCTGCTGTTTTACAAGTTTATTAATTTTTCAATGAAAAATATCGCTATATAATAAAAAAAAAACATTTTGACTGATTTTGAAAAGGGCTTAGATAAAGTTCATTGTGCTTTAATTCCAAAAATATATGATTTCCTTTAGATTTCATATTTTTCAGCTTGTAATAAATTTGTTCAATATGGACTACAAGACTCATCTCAATACATTTTTACATTGAGAATTCCTCAAGGTGCAAAATAATGTTTCTTCTGTATTATTAATTATGTTAATAAAGTTATTCCATATTCTATATTTTATAAACCTACAAAATTTTAAAACGTACCGGAAATTTTACAACAAAATCAAAACTGAAAAAAAATTGCATGTAACACAAAATAATCAAAGTAACTATAGGCAGTCCAATTCTATAGGTTGTTTTTACAAAGTCATAAACATACAACACAGAGTCTTTCTTCTGTGACATACGAATTTTGCAGCCGATTGCCTTTTCTTTTGAATTTTGCCCGATTGTATCGACCGTATTAAGGGGAGAGCAACCTCGGTTGACATAAGATCACGAACTTTGGTAAAATATAAATAACATCTGTCAAATAAATTAAATTAATTTATTTGCGAAATCTGATAATTTATCAGTGATTCCTTGATAACACTTTAGTCTGTAACAATTATGAAACAGGATAATAAAAATACACATATTGCATTCGGAAAATTCTATAATACATTAGTTTTTTTTATTTTCATTAAAACGTTTAAAAAATATAAATATTTTGAAATATCAATATTGGCTATTTTTTTTTAAAAATACACGAAAAATAATTGGGGGGGGGAGCTTAAGTTTAGCGCTCCGGCACCTTTTTTATCATTACACCACTGTCTATAAGTATAACAATATGATCACTTATAGCAGGAGTGGCCAACCCGCGGCCCGCCTTAATCTAATATGAGGATATATAATTTTATATGTGGCCCGCGGAGCTATGATGCATATCCAAAGTGGCCCGCAAGATCATTTGGGTTGGCCACCCCTGTCTTATAGCAATGTCGATATTATAAATTTATCCTATTAAATTAAGATTTCACAGTTATTTTTCTGATGAATATGACTACTTTGAAAGGAACAATATTAATGTATATTTTGTACCTATGTGGCTTTATTCGCTTTAATTTTATTGTATTATTTCTGAATTCTGTCGTTCACCAATGAGTTACGCCAACTAATTATAAATTTAAAATCACGATAACAAACCAAATAATGACTTCCTTGTCGACCTTTTGTGCGAGAAGTGCAAAATGCTTTGCGTTTCGATTTCTGCGAACAAACGGATCTTTTATTACAAGCACAATCTTGAGAGCGGCTCCGAGTTCTTCCACGACAATGGTTATTCGAGGCAAGAAAACAAACTCGACTATCTGAAACGATTTTTTTTTCTTCTCCTTGGTAACATTTCAATTCAACATTTCTCTCGGTTATAACGAGTCATTGTGGACACACGTAGAGTATTCGTGTATTGGGGACATCGCACTTGGCATTGTTTTCGATTCGTGAACATTATTACATATGTTTGTTTTCTTTTTTTTTTGCAACAAGTTCGACGACCCTAATCGGAACATTGTTTAATTTAGATTTGCAAATTTTTCATTAAGATTAACGACATGGTGTCGTTCCGAGAAATTTTTAGGCGACTTTCTTTTAAGATCAAACAAGATTGGTTCTACTGGATCGCGTTTTCATATATTAATTAATTAACACTTTCGATTTTTCCTTGTCTATAAATTAATTTTTATTACAATATTAATGAAGATACTTATTTTTATTTTCACTGACATTGGGTCCTTAAAAAACTGATCATACTTACGGAATTAAAATTAAAATATTACGAAACAAATACTTGTATTTTTGTTGTATCAAAAAATTCACATAGGTATTAATGTTTTTTTTCATTAGTTCATAAGTATGTCACTAAAGTAAAAGGGTGAAAAGAAACACTGTAAATACAGTTACAAAAATGCCAATTTGCATAAAAGTACACAAGTGAACAGAAAAAATTACATGTAATTAACAACATATGCGTTTTTCAATTAGTACTTATAAGGATTTTTACGCAAGTGTTTGACCTAAATTAAGACGAAAATATATATGATATTTTAAGGTTAAGAGATTCGTTGCAGGAACACCGCTTTTTTATTTTATTTTACAAATTAACATATCGATGAATTTACATCATCATTTTTTCCAAGCAATAGTTTAACGTTTGAAAACTGCTATTATCACCTGCACTAGCGTGAGATATTGACCTCACTCCAGCACAGGTCGAGAGCTAGTGACCTAATATTTAGAATTGCTGGATGTGGAGATTTTTTTTGTAGAACATTAAACGATCTCAGAATTTTTGAACGCAAATCAATTACGCTGAAATTATTTTTACCTATACTGAAAATGCAAGAAAAACAAGCGCTAGCAATTTTCTAATATTTTTATAGTAACATTTGTTATTAATTAGTATTGCGATGGACGCATAATATATCCAATTTATCATATTTCCGATTACCTTTTTTTATTTCACATTCGCGAAAATGACTCATTTTCACCGCCGTTTTAAACCGGAATATAAGAGCGTGATTAGTCGCAGTCAGTCACAATTAATGCGTTTAATAATCGCGGCTGACGTTTTGTATTACTGCAACAGCCGTAAAGACATCTATGTGCCTTTTATAACAAGAACTAATAGTTAAACTTATCAAACGAGAGCGTTTCATCAAACGGTGTCTGGCGCCGCAGTTGCAATTTTAGAATATTTTGCTAACAGGAAAAGAGTTCCATGCTAGTTACACATCGAGTTAACAGATTAACATACATATTGATAAATGTACATAATATGAAGTACCTTATGAGTGAATATAATACATCAACACCAACAAGAGAAGTAATCACTGTAAATTAAACTTGATTATAATACACGGATATGTTATGTAATATGAAATGTGATAAAATTAATTTTTCTTCAAATTCAATGTCAGTCATGCCGCCAACGTTGAACCTGTGCAAATAACTTGTCAGATTCATTTCACTTCAGAGACGTCTTAAGTGGAAAAGCTCTCGAAATATTCATGAATGTGCATACATACATTCATACGTATGTATGTACTCGTACATGTGTACATACAATGGACTCTCACTAAACAAGTGACTCAGATTATAATTACATGATTTATTGGATTACAATAATTAAAAATACAGATGACAGGTAACGCGTTGTAACATAAATATATTTATGATATCATGCATTTGCACTCGCTTGTGTAGCATTTCAAACTTTTAACAACAGATTTAATCGATCCGATTCTTAAGACGTAGACAAGAGTTAAAATATACATATTTATTATTTACTTAAAATTATACATCAGTATGTGCTGTATTTTTTAGAGAAAAATATTTTATTTCAGTAATTATTTATTAAAAAATTAAACTGTTGCACAAATAAAAAGTTTTATTCAGATTTTGCATAACGTGTCATCTAAAAAAAATGTCATATATAGCAATACTTCCCAAAAATATTTATATTATTGACTACAGAATCATAAAAATAAAGCAAAACTACTTTTTTTTGTTATTTTAGGGACTAACAGTACTTTATGTATTATTAATTATTTTATAAAATAATAGTGTAATACTTTATTTACTTATTTATTAATCAAAAATAAAAATATATATTCGATTTCTGCGGCAGCATATAAAAACTAACTTAAAACTACTTAAACAAAGTTAATTCGTTATAAATGATTTAAAAATTTTTAAGTCGTTCCATGTAAAGTTTCTATAAATGTTATTACATATATATATATATACGTAAAGTCTAAGTACGAAGATCGAAAAATTCAGACGTCGTAGCTGCACCAGGGTTGACGTAGAGAGGGAAGCGGCTGTATTCTCGGCCTGTTTCTTTCATGTTCGGATAAACTTTCGTGTGTGCAAGCTAGATATCTTTGATAGAGTCCCAAATGGAAGTATAGTTTTTGGCACTGTATATCACTGTTTATACACTTGCTTGGGGAAAGTTTCGTGCTTGTTTCCTTTCGCCAGTTAATGAATGTAATTAGTTTTTTTATTATCTAACTGTTTTTTTACTAAAACTCTATTTATATTGCCTGATAGTTAAAGCTATGATTATTAGTGTTAAACTATTATTAGTTTTAGAACTTTCAGTATGAACAGCAAATGGACGTTTCGCAACTGTTAAATTGAGTTTCATAGACATTTTAGAGCAGCATATTGGCGCTTATCAGTTTAATTATATTTTCGCTAGTAAAAATATATATCTACTGGTGAAAATGTATTTGGACTTATGTAGTAAAAATATAACTTTACCAAATACATTCGCTGTAACATCGGATATAAATAAATAATGATATTGATGTAAATATATATGTATATACTACTACATATAAAAAAGATTAAATCATATAATTTTACTAGCATCTGCCAGATAATTTATATTTTCACTGGTAAAAATATATATCTGCTAGTAAAAATGTATTCCGAGATGATTTTATTGAAATAACATATATTAAAAAATATTTTTGGGATAGATTTGAAACTATTTTTTCTATATTTTTTTTTGATGTAGCACATGAAACTGAATGTATTATTTATTTATTTTGCTGCATTAAATCTAGTTGTCAAATTGCCGATAATACAATCTATAAAAACATTAAATTTCTATAATTCAGCTGGTACTGTTGTTGATTTTTCGTTATTTCTTTACTTCTTCCTTAGGTATTTGATTTGAATTTTTAGATCGAATACCTAAATCTACTGCTACTAATCTATTTCTTCTCATGTCTAATAAATTTTAAATATTCAAAAAGCAATAACGTCAACAGTAATTTGCAAACAAATTTTAACACAAACGTAGCCGCGTTAAAAAACTACAATCCCTTTGAATAATAATGTTTATTGTAAAAGCACTATTTAGAAAGCGGGTGCTTTTGAAAGCAATGTTCCGCTCCTTTTATTTCTTGTATGTATAAAAAAGGCTGTAGGAACTTATACCTGAAATACATCAGTACATACATCTCAAACAACTGTAATTTAGTTAGATTGAATATTTGAGGTCGGTTTTTACTTTTTTTACGACCATATTCTTGCTATGATTTTTCCAGAGTCGGGCCCAATGAATTTGTCCCCTCTCGGTAGGCCTGGTCGTATCCGTATTGTTATCCATTTTCTAGGAGCCTTGGAATACAATGTATTGCCTTCTAAGCGTAACCTCTACCAAATAAAGTGCGTTTTAAAGGTCAAGGGGGCGGTGTCAACAACCCTCGGTCACTTCCGGTTGCGAATTTTAAAATGCTCTTCCTTCTTCTTGACCACTGCGGTCAGAACGTCAGCACTTAAAAACGCTCCTCTTGCACGAACCATCCAGCTTATCAACGAGCTTGCAGCGAGCTGAAAAAAATTGTGTAGTGCTCATCTATTTTTGGTGTGCACAATATCTTTTTTTTATATATATATATATATATTTAAATGTTTAATTGTAAAATGACTCTCATGATGCATTGAAAAAATTTTCAAATCATAATTATAATAAAAATATAAAACAAAATATGAACAGTTTGGAAATATTTTTTTTAAATATAATCTTATATATAATTGTTCTAAGCCGTCGTCGCTTCCGGACGCGCATAACTTTCAATGAAACATTCTCCGTTCAATTCTATACTCTGTAAATCGTATCGCTTTGTATTAACGGTGTGTAACAATACACGTAAACAAAGGAAATATATTTAATTATAATAATAAATAATAATAAAAATTAAAATTGAATTTGTTCCGATTGATTTTCGAGCCGCCGGTAATGCGTTCTGTTGTTTCGACCAATCAAAAATAAGCATTCAAATATTCAAATAGCGTCGACCAATGAAAATTAAGCATTCAAATTCAAATAGTAGTACCTTGACAACACTTTTAAATAATTATTTTATTTAATAATAAAATTTTGCTACGCGACAATAATTTTCATTAATTTGTCATTTGACTGAATAAAAATGAAATATATACATAATGTGTTGAGGGTTAGAAGAATACATTGATTAAACTAGATAAACAATCATAAAATAATCTTCGTAATGAAATTTTCAAATTTTGAATTCCCGGCGACGGGCTCCGAGGCCTAAAAGTGAGTCTTTGCTTTTATAAATAATCGGATTGCAAATTAGCTAGGTGTGTTATAACTATGAAAATTAAATATATTCATAATGTGTTTAGGATAAGAAGAATACATTGATTAAATTAGATAAACAATCATAAAACAATCTTTGTAATGAAATCTTCAAATTTTGAAATCCCGTCGCCGGGCTCCGAGGCCGAAAAGTGAGTTTTACTTTTATATTACATAAACATTATCATTGCTTTCCGATTTAATACATATATACGTTAGATTTTAAGAATTTTATATTAACCAGTTATGTTTTAAACATGAACGTGTAATATATCCTTAGTATGTGAGGATTGAAAGTTAATGTCGATCAAATCGGCGCTGTCGGACAGCTTATAAATGTGTAGTTTTTTGGATGTTATCTAATAAACGACATTTTACAATGATTATAAATATGTGATTGCATACCTGGAATAATCGATAGCCAAAATATCTAAGAGTGGGTTATTTTTAATTCCGATGTGGCAAAATAGGTACAATTTTTGTTCTGTGCCATCATGACTCTTTCTGAATAGCCAAATTTAAGATATTCAGTTACATCAAACTTATGTAGTATGTTCTTTATAAAAAGATAATACTTGCTGACAGTGACTTCAACATGAGAAGATTAACTCTTTGTTTATATATACCAATTCTACGTTGTAGCCATATAGGTCATCAAATTGTTCCATCATTGCTTCTGAAAAATAATTAAAAAACAATAAGACTCCTATCAAGAGTAAACATTGAACACATTATTACTACTAATATAATCCATAAATTAAATTTAAACGACAACCAAAGAACACAATTGATGGATGTACTGTAGAGGATTAAACACGTAGATTGGCATCTTTTCATCTTCTACAAAATTGTCACAATATGTCATATATTTTTTATTATTACTAGCATTGTAATATGTTTAATTAACTTTGGTATGTATACCTTTAATTGCCAAATCACCGCTGTTTGTCTTTTAATATTAGATCCTGGAAAGTCAATAGTAGTTTTGTTAGAATAACCATGTTATATTCTTCATTTATAACTAAACACTTACTGGCACACCCACAATTTATAGTTTTGTCTATAATTTCAAATGCTCCATCACTTGAATCATCTTCAATTGTCACTTTTTAACAAAAGTGCCGCGATTATAACATATTACGCAGCCGGCACAGCGAGCGCTTGCCAGATGTGACAGAACTGTCAAAGCAAATTTGGGAAGTCCCGCGCTTGAGAACGAACTAAATTGATTTTAACAAGCGAAATTGATTTTAACGATTTAAATTGTAAAACATTTATTAAAATATGTATAAAAATCATCAAATACTAAAAAAAATGTTTTTTAAAATATTTTTTTAGTTTATAGATTTAAAATATAATAAAAATAATGTGGATATGTATTAGCTTCTCTATACAGAAAAAATATGTACCAAAATTTTGGCGAACGTTGGCAATTTAAAGTTTTAGTTTTTAGAGAATTTTTAAGACTTTGCTTTAAAAAATATTTTCAACAAAAAGGGGCAAAGTTTAAAAATAAGTACTATTCATTACCAACCAACTACTAAGCGCACAGTATTGCAAAAATCCCTCTTACTGACGCCTTTAAAAGTAAACTACACAAAAATGTATAACACTAATTTAAATATTTTGTAAATTAAAAGTTTCAGAATAAAATTTCAAGATTTATTCAAAATATTTTTTTAAACATTAAAAATCTTTTTTATTTTATTATGGATTTTAAATAATAATAATTTATTATAGATTTTAAATATCTTTAGTTTATTATTAATTTTAAATATAGTGAAAACTTTTTACACTCATTAATTATTAAAATATATAATGCTGCGCAGAAAAACATTTACTTTAAAAAATATGTAAATCAAAATATTTTTTGATCAAAAAAGACAAAGGTTTCAAAATTATTAATATTTTTAAAGCGCACTTTTGGTCTAAAGTAACAGATTAGATGCTTGATATTTTTAGTTTATTGTTTCTTTCTAATTAGTAAATGTAATTAAAAACTGACTTTTATATTTACACATAAAACATAGAAATATTTTTTTTTATTATAAAGTAACTTATGGTGTCACCAAAAAACTTTTTTGTTACGAAAATTTAAATTTATGATAAAATTGTGTTATGCAGCGTTAAAACTGACACTCAAACACCTAAAATACGCTAAAACACAATCAATGACTTATAATCACTCACATTGCACTAACTATATATGATCGATTGTGTTGTTGCGTTAGTAACGTGTAACAAAATATTTTTTCATATCAGTAATATTTTTGAGCGGATGTGTAACCGATGCTATTTATTATTATTATTTATTAAACTGTAAACCTACTTTTAAATGATACAAAATGTTACGTTTTAATATTATTTTTTATGTTGAAAACATTTTGATATTTTTTGTTTTATTAATATTTAGTAAAGCTACAAACCTATTTTAAAAAATAATACAATGATATTTTTTTGTACCGAATACCGAAATAACGAAATTCCCAGTTAAACGAATCTTTAATTTGTCCCCGAAAAACTTTCATACAAAATGTTTTTATTGTAATGAAGACTAATCTCAGTATAACAAAATATTTTGCTCCGAATTTAAGAATGACGTTATAACTTGACAAAATATTTCTAAGAATTCAGTTCATCATTGACTTGGGGTGTGCCAGATGTGTTCAAAAGCGACATTACAGGTGTTTCGTTGACCCTCAAACTTTTTTATAAAACATTTTTTTCACAAATTTTATTGTGTTTCATACATTTTCCTTAAACAAGGAAAAAAACGATCTGTCAACCTTATAAGAGGTTATTTTGATGCTGTAGTAATATAGTAATTAAAAATAAAATAAAAATATATCATCTTCCTTACATTCAATATAACGAATTTTCAGTACACCAAAATTTATTCATTGGTTCCGTGAGTTTCGCTGTATTGAAATTTCATAGTACAATTTAAAATTTATTTTTATATAATAAAAGTTTTAAACCTATTCATAAATGATATACAATATTTAGATTTATCATTAAATATCTAAGTTTCAATATAATGATAAAATCTAACGTTGTAAATCTAATAAATAATATAAAATGTTTTCTTCTGGAAATATTTAGTCAAGTTGTAAACCTATTTTCAAATGAATTGAAAATTTCAAGTAGTTTTTTATAGATTGAACTATTTTGTCTATCATTGAAAATTCTAAATAGTAATGTCCAATTTGAACCATTAAATTTTAAAAAATATTTAAAAAAATCAGAACGAAGCAAAAATTATATTTAAAACCCAAAAAGTTGAGGGTCCGGTATTCGCACACTCGCTAGCTATCGGTACCTCACGATAGTGAGGTACCGACAGCTAGTATTTATTAATTGCTTATTTAATTTACTAAGAACATTACCTTGAATCATGCTGTACATTCCCACTGGATCCTTTAAAGCCTCCACCCTGCATCCTTGATAAGAAAACTCTGCTCGTCTCAGAAAGAGTATCAAAACGGCGTCGCTCTCGTTCCAGAGCTCAGTCTCGCCTCGGCGTTCGGTCGGGTAGTACGCGTCGCTCGCTCGCGCTGAATACTGCGTTTTGCCCGCGAACTGTCAACCTGTTATCGCGAAAAAAATAGTGACATATCATTATCGATTCGTTCGACTGTGAATTATATAATATCGTCGGGATTTTTCAGGAAATTTGCCGCCCAGCCGCATTTTTACGACACTTTCCATTTCGCGCGCACGCGAAAATAATTGCCGGTGAGTACCGGTATTTGTATTATTGTAGTAATTATATTTATCTGTTGGACGTTGAACCTAGACGTAACGCGAAATGTTTGCAATAAAAAATGCGCATCAAATGTGACTGTTGCGTTTGTAATATAGAGCCTCTTGTGGGTTTATACAATGCAACAGTGTTGATAAGATTGAGCACGTAGATGGTTCTGTAGCGACATATATTGCCGCATTATACAGTAATTACTAAGATGAAAAATGCAGGATAATACTATGATGATATTTTAAATGTATCATTATTTTATTTAAATAATGAATAATATTATTTCAGTAATATAACATATTTTTCAAATATATATACTAGAAAAAAAAGTGAATAAAAATATTATTTTTATTTTTAATATTTGAATCATTTGTTCATACACGTTATATTTATTTTAAAAAAAACAATCGTTAATATTTAAATATCGTGCATTATTTTTAGCTATATTCTTAATATTATACAATTAAAATAATGTTTAAATTTAAAAAAGCCAAAAAAGTTAATATCCAGATTAAATACAATTCCAAAACCTAATCAAAATTCAAATAACATTTATTGCATTTTTATTGTTAAGCAATACTTTGTTTATGATTGCAATTTTATTATAAATGAATAAATTAAATGAGTAACGTATATTGTTCTTTTTATCTTTATGTGTTAATCTTTTTCTAAGAAATTGATTGATAAATTGAATTTTGACCTCAAATATGTATTTTTCTATTTGCATAAGACATATCGTTCAGTTTTTAAAACAAATATTCTATACAAAGTCAAAACCAGTATTGTATTTAAAAAAAAAGTATTTGGATTAGATTTCTAAATCGAATAACATGTGAAATCTGCTTTTTTTTAATCTCGCCATTTTTTTAAGCATAGTACTTCGCTTTAAAATCTATATATAAAAAATACGAATTTTATATTAGAAATTTGTACAAAAATAAATTATTTATTAAAACATATATTATTATGCCATACGCTTGCTTTGTCTACGTGTGTGATTTAACGTTATATAACACTTTCATATTTAATAATCAAAAATACATAATACGTAAATTTTCACAATTTACCGGTAAAAAAATCCAATGTCGATAATTTTACATCAATATCGATTTCTACGCTTTCTATTTTATATCTAATTATTGTATACATTGTATGTGAAATATTATTAGAGCCGCATTTGTAAGTGTTAATTGCGGCTACTATATAATCAGTATTTAATATGTATAATTTATTAATTCGTAGATATAAAATGGGCGTTACAAAGCTGCGATGACATTATGATGTGTTATGTATAATGTTATAATTATATACCTAGGGATAGGAAGTCGAGCTTGAAAGGCTCCCATTCTATTAAAATCATCTTTAAATATATAATTATACTTATTTTGAGGAAGCTGTCGCGCTTACTATATAATAGGCTTTTAAATATTTAAGAAAATATGCTGATAATTTTGGCACTGATTTTTTTGTGCTAAGCATACAAACATTTTTTCTATAAGCTCATCGTTTAAATGCTAAATCGAGTATTTTCAAATAGCATTTTTTGCTAAAAAATATTTTTTAAATGCTATACAACCACTGCATAAGAAGGGGTGAGTCCATGCCAGATGTTTCAAAATATGTAAGCTTTCTTAGAAGCTTTTAATAAAGATCGAAAGTAATTTAATGGCAAAAAAATGTTTACGATTATTTAACTACTCTAATCGGCCTTATATTTGCATTGGTACTGCATTAATAATCAGATGAGAAGAATTCGCTGTGCCTGAAAATAGGCATATATGCTTTTTACAGAGCTACGCTATAAAATTTGTGTATTGAAAAACTTTAATCTCGTTTTTTCAACAATCTAAAGAGTAATATTTATATTATTATTTCCTGTGTGATCGATTATCCGCAGCTTTAAACATATTTTATCTATAACTTGAGGATCTATACACGTATATATAAATTTTATAACGTGGGGCAATAGTTCGAATTTTCGCATATCTATTTTTCTATAAAACTAACGAACGATTATTTATTTTTGTTTCGAATATTTTGAATAAGGCTACCCATATTAATAACATTTATTGCATTTTTTTTATAACAAATGATATTTAATCTACATATTTGTCTGTATTAACGTACATTTTCCATTTACCATTTTCCTTGATTTATTTTCTTATTTAAATATCATTAAACATATTTTATTGTTATTTATATTTTAAAGCGTATGTCGTATATAATCGCTTTGATAGTAAATCTACAGTTGCGTTAGTAGGTCCTTCTAGAAGTCTTTGGAGCGAAGTAGTAGCCCGAGTCGAGTGTCTTTAGTCCGGTATTGTGCGCGTTATTTGCACCACGCCATATCCCCACCACGTACGTTAGAATGCGAGCGTACTTCTCGACGGCTACTATGTCCGCGAGTACCATTCGCGGGACTTAAGACACGCGTGAACTGTGCCTATGTATGAGTCACTACAATTTAATTTTTAATTACAATGACATTTAAAAATAGTTAAATATTGCAATTATATAAATACTATTTATTGATCGATAGTGTAACAAAGGCAGTTCTATCTAGGTATGTGAAAATAATAATACATATTTTAATGCTATTTAAATTTGATCTGCTATTAGGCTATATGTATGAAGAAATATCTCAGATACGCAATGTATTACAAACATTATTTATTATTTATTTAGCTAATTCTTTACACGCTAAACATATTTAATCAAAACATACATATTAAACAATTTATTTCTTAATGCACGTATTTGTTTCCTTATTGCATTGAAGAAACCCGCTACATTTTTATTTTTACGGATTTTCCTAGAAATAATATTATAAAAATTCACATCTCCGCACAATATTCCCCTGGCCGTACTCGTATTCTTATACCTAACTATCCTTAAATTGTCTTTATTTCTAGTATTAAATCTATGTACATCTTTTTTTATTATTAAATATTTTTTGAATATCCAACCATTTCAATCTATCAATCATATTTTTAAGAACGTAATTTTTGCAACATCGTTTTATCTATTTAATTAAGCATATTCAATATTATTGCACAATAATTAAAGTGGGGCAATATTGGATATTTTTTTTTGCATTTGAGCTACTATTTTTTAATATGTAATTATAATGTTCCTTAAAAAAATTTTTTTTTATCTACAATTATTCCTGAATATTTTATATTATCAACTATTTATATAATAGAGTTATCTATAACTAGTTTTTATTATTATATATCTCAGGGCTCGGCAACCTATGACCCGATTGATGATTTTAAGTGACCCATTTGAGTACTGCAAATAGTTTTTTTTTAATATATGTACATGTGCCTGATTACGTGTTACGATGTTACGACCAAATCATATATATGGTTGTTAAGACCAAACATATTCACTTTTTTTTCGTTAATTTAATACAGAGACATCTATTAAATGGAATGTGATCGTTAAAATGTGCAATTTTTGAACCATTCTTTTATTATTTACGATCGAGCATAAAGACGTTGTTAGGGCTGCTACAATATTTTTTTTAAATGATAAAAAAACACAATGTTTTGTAAAAAAAAAACATTTTTTGAATTTGAATTTTGTTTTTGTTTATATTATAACATTATTACCATATTTACTATTTCTAAAAAATTTTTGACATAGTTGAAAATTTTTAAATATATGAAGTAGCTGCCATTTTGATAAAAGATTTTGATTAAAACAACGGAAATTATCGTGTCCCATACAAATATTAAAAACAACCAAAAACATATTATATAAATAACATACAATATAAATTACATATAATATTTGTGTGTGGCAGCCCTGACAGTGGTTTTTAAAACTTGTTATTTCTGTGCTTTTTTTTCACTTTTATGTTAAAATTAATAAAAAGGAAAGTAAACAGTGATTTTCCAGGTAAATAATGTTTCTCTTTCATAATAATTTTAAGGGTTGAAAATGGTGGCCTACAGAGCAAATTCATAGAAATTTGCTTGGCGTTGAACAGGTTAAGAGCCTCTTACCGTTGAAAATATATCAGAGATATCAATTCAAAAGGAAGTACGGATTTTTGCTAAAAGCGTTAGAATCAGGCGCGTACGGTGAGATACATTCCCTTTCGCTCGCTCGCGGGTTAAGTGACGAGAGTGAGTGAGAAGAAGTAAGCCTGCAGAACACATGTGACGCACGCCCGTATCTCTCATTTACTCTCGTCACTTAATAGCGAAAGGAAATGTATCTCACTGTACGCGCCTGGTTAGAATACAATCTGTCGATGCGAAGCAATTTTCAACTGCGAGTTGTATAGTGCTTTTGGCTTAGAGAGTCGCGGTTGCGTCCCTTATTCTTTTCACATTATGATTGTCATGCACAAGCATATTTTCAGCAATAGTTTAGAGGAGCTTGAACAATTTGTGTTCATTTTTAATAATAATAGGTTTGAAATATAAGGACGCAAAATTTAGAACTTGTGTTGACATAAATCTAGTTTAAATGTATTTAAACATTTGCAAATTTACCTGATAAGGATATTTTTATGAATGTGATACATGACATAATTTTATTACACTTTTTAGTCAACTTAGATTATAATATTATAAGATTTTACAAAAGTTTATCTTATATAGAGTACGCTCGGGATAAGGATGCCGGTTTGTTATTGTGTGCGTGTACACGGGGAGAAGCGATGTAGCGTGTACTTCGTTGTCTCGCATTCTCTTTTAAGGACAGTCACTGATTCGTCAACGCTGGTATTCGTCATTAAAGTGCAGTGTGGCACAGAAGTTCGATCTTTTCTAGTGATTTATTTTAAATAATTTTGTGTTGATATTGGTTTAAAACCCACATATACCCACTGTCCCATGAGTAGGTCACTAAACTCGTGCCACTGTTTTTTTTATTTATAAATGAAATTTTAAGAGAACAAAATTTCTTGGGCATATCTAGACTGATTGATATCAAGGCTTCAAATATACACTGTAAGTTATTCGTTCTCTTACCCGTGGATTAAAATATTTTAGTTATTTTTCCATTAATCCGTACGTTGTTGGTTTTTTTACACTATTCTCTGTAAGGCTTAAAAAAGTTATTATTCTTATCGTTGCGCCAATGATAATTTTTTAATTTATTCAATGGACTCTAATGATTTAATAGAGTCGTCGAGCCATTAAACAATCTGCGAATAATTTCTTTCCCCATTTTATATCTTTTTGCTTTTGAAGAATAGCTAAAGACTTCATTATTTTTATGACTAGTGAAAGATTTTGAATTTTGCAAATATTTAATTAACGACATCAATGTCTGGTTTCATCGATTATATAATATATTTTTAATTGTCCGTTGAAATTTCCAACTTAGCTCAGATGTATGTATGTTAAATAAACATATATTTTTTTTTTAAATAAAAAAAAATAAATATTCTGAGCGAAATTGTTTTGAGCCACACAGTTCACGCACACAATAACAAACCGGAATCCTTATCTCGAGCGTACTTAACAGTAAACTTAATTTAGACAAAAATGACAGTTAACATGTTTTTGCCTTTGAGTCTTAAGTTAAATTACATCTTCTTGAAAGCCTTGATTTTTTAATTTGACACTATTTTACAATGTCGCAAAAATGCATATCATCGTGCAAGTGATATTTATTGGGTCAATCCGCATTATAATTTGAGACTCGAATATCAAAGGTGAAAAACTCGAAATGACAGTTGCAGCGACGCATTTTTTTCAATCAAAACACTGATATACAACCTTAACCCCAATCTCCTACAGCAGGATGACGTCTCTTCAAATTAGCATAATCGAATTAGAGACAGAAAACGCAAATCCCTCGCAGAATTGGCGTATGGTCGAGCCGAGCTAACGGCACAGTTATGTGCGAGACACTTTTATTGGGTTCGAATTCCGTATAAGGACTGCCCACCGAGCCATTGTTCGTGCCACTACGTGTGCTCTGTCATGCTCCTTCTGTCCAGCAAAACAGTTTCTATCACCGCGCTTTGAATTATTTATGGAGTGGCGCGTGCTCGATGCTCCACATGCGTTCAGCTAATGATGCGGGCACGTGTATTAATCGATAGGCTAATGGGACGTGACTAATATGACAGCGATAGTAAACATTTTCGGAATTGGCAAAAATTTACATTCTGTCACGGTTCGAACGCACCGGTGCGGAAAGTGCTACATGTGATAATGTAGTACTATATTTGCTCTAAAATAGTCTGATCTATTGTAAGGAATAAGATATTTTTTAAAACTACTCCTATTTATGGTAAAAACTGTTGTCTTTTCAACGAATGAAAAGACACATTATAACCTTATATATGTACATCTCTTATCCATGTGTATACATAATATATCAAACAACCCTTAACTATACTATATCACAAAATTATATGTATATTTACCTTTGTATACATCATAATCATATAAATACATAGAGGAAATAAATTTTTGCATTGCAACAAATTATTTTTTAGATGTAGAAATATGTATGTTGATACTATTATAATATATTTTTCAGTTGTGTACATCATAATACATCGTAAAAAATATTTTATGTGTTAAGTTTATGCTATAAAAGCTCGTCTAAGAAATAAAATATGTACGGGAATAATTGGTGTCGGAAAATCAATTATATTTAATTGCATAATATATATAATATGCAATGCCATTTTGAAAACAGGAGACATTATCGTAATCGAGACGTCTAGCAATAATACTAAAACAGCAGTTATTAGCCATAATTTATAGCATTTACTACCCTACCACAGAAACAAGTTATAAATATAATCATCTCATCGCACGTCTTATCTACTCCTCTTGCATTTAAATTCGCATTTTGGGTAATAAATATATTATTTTTTATATCTTAGAATCGCTATTTATGCATTGTTTATATTATATATAAATGCAAATTGAAACTGTACTCTTCAAAAATATAGATATCTACCAGCTCAGTTGTTCAAGCACGAATGTTAAGATAACAAAACTCGAAAGGTTCCATTTCATCTGGGTTCAAGATCGTCGGTTAACAATGCGCATATATAATTTGAACCTTTTATTACTTAGTATCTTATCGCACATTATTACAATATGTATACAATGAAAGGTTAAAGCGTTATATTATGTTTTACATGCTGCGCTATTACTTCTAGCAATATTTTTATTACATAATTTCATTAAACGAAAAATAGTTACCCAACGCGAAATAGTGGCTGGTAACTATATTTTCTATCTCCACAGAGCCATATCGCACTATGGCGAACGTTACTTTCTCGTCGGTTGCCTTATGGGTTGAGGCGAAACGTGAAGATGATAATGATTATGAATTATTAGCACTATCTGCAATCAACATTTTCTTCTATTCGACGAACTACTTACCTACCCGTGTATCTATCTATTTGCAAGCTTCTCGGTTCGCTTAAGTTCGCTCACGCCGCGCGCCGATCGGAATCAACGGAATTAATTATATCGCGAAACCGTTTGAGGACCGCTGTTGAAAAATGCGTAAATATGATTAATACCTTTCCCCTTTTACTGCTCTCGTAAGAATCGTGCACAATGAGCTCTCTGGGGAGAAATTAAAAGTTGAGAAGAAAAAAGCAACACTTCACATTCATAAATCACCGGTGACTTTTAATGCGTCATTATGAAAATGATGTTATAAATAAATATGTATTGACGATGTGAAAGCACGCATCGAAAATTTACAATGCCATCACTTTATAGTATCGAGGAGATGATGACGAAAAAAATGAGGAATTTATGGCTGTCGTTTGTTGCGTTAAACGCAACCGTGAAAAAAGAGATCCGTCTGATGTCTGATACATTGTTATTGTATTACATGAAATTTATGGTTTCATAAATGGAAAAGTTTTTTGGTAAAGGGGTGTTTTAATTTTTATTGGAGCTCTTATTTCAGTGGCACAGTTTGTGACTAAAGGTTATTTTATGTTTTTCTCAGAAACTATTGACCTAAAAAACCCGTGTTCGAATCTCATATGGACCTTAGGGTTTTTAATTTTTTTTCTTGTAAAATATCAGTATTAGTGATGAATGAATAATTAAAATCGGTTTAGATCGTACTTTTACGTATTAAGAATATCTTATATGTTTTAAAAAAGATATACTTAAGCACTAATTAAATCAGTTCTTTGCTTATTTAGTGTCTAAAATCACTAAGCATAGTGACTTGAACACTCTTGAGTAGTGAGTTAATTTATATACATTTGGGAGTGATTTAATTTTAGGTATTTTTCTGTTGTTATTTATTTATTATTATTTTATATTGCATTTATAGTAAATTATCTAAAAAAATTAGCGATTTTCAACGTTTTATTGCTTTGATTTATATTACCTACTACTTTTTTGTATTAGTGTGTAGTAATAATTTCTTTCAACACTATTCTATTATTAAATTTTGTTGGTTTATTTTACAGATTTTTTTTATATATTATTCAGCTTTTATGATTTTTTTATATCATTTCTTATGCTCTTAATATTTTTATAAAATTAATATATATTTTTTTTGTTATGTACTTTTCAATTTATCAATATTATTTTCTATGAAAATTATTTACATTAAATCAAATTTAAAAAAATTATATACATAAAATGCTTTATTTTTATTATTTTTTTGGTTAAATATGTAAATATTTTACTATCTAGGGTATCTCAAAACAGTGAAATATCGACCGCCGTACATGTACGGCGATAAGGCTCAAAGGGTTAAAAGCAGTTAAGGTTTATTTAAGACTCTTATAATACACACAGCCTAATCTTTCATTAACAGTTTCATGAATGTAAATTAATATTTTTATGCATCTTTTTAAGAGATCATCAATGGAAACAAATGATTTTTTTTACTTTTTTCATGATTGTGAATGTAACTTATTATTGATCACTTTGGTTGCTTATAACGTCAGTAGCAATTTCTAAACTCATACATATGAAACAGATCTCGCACTTTACTGTATTAGTAAATAATTTTTACACTGCTCTCAATTAATTTTTAAAGATATTTTTTACCAAAGTTGTATAAGTAAATAATAATTGCATTACTTGGGTTTGAATCTTATCTTCACTGTTTTTTTTAATAAATATTTATCGTATCTAAGAGATCGAAATAGTAATTATTAAATAATTACAATATAACTCTGATTAATCAGGACAGATTACGTTTTTCTAGATTTTCTTAATCATTAGAAAAATATCGTGATAAATAATTAAAATAATATCAAGCTAAGTGGCACATATTAATATATATATATCGATTTAAATTCGTTTTAATAGTTTATAACTAATAAAATATATATATCACTGATTTTGATTTCAGTCTGGTGTCTTACCACATACTTAGTGCTTGTAAATTTTGTTTGTAACGGAAGATTAAATAATCTGACTAGAACTAGGTGTAAAATTTAAAAAAATGTTATTTAAAATTAATAGTTTTAATCGGTCAGGAATATACAAAAATAAACTTATAAATATCTTATCAATGTTTATTAATCATAATAGTTTTCGTATATTTAAAATATAATCGTTATTTTATTGCAGCACGAGAGTTTAGCATAAATAAAAGTTATATGAGTAAATATTATGTATTATACGTAGAGCTTAGAATCTTCAGACATCTCTTATGAATGATGTTAACTTTATATTTGCAATAGCATTGAATAGATTCATATCAGGCTCTTTCAAACAAATAAAAAATCGATTTAGTCTGCAACCGGTTAAACATTGCCCACACATAACGCATTATCGTTTTATTGGTGATCCATCATTGATCTTAGACTTTTATGCTTTTATTTTCTTCCGAAGTGGAAAAAAATAGCTCGCGATAAGATATACGATGGCGATGGTGCGTTTTAAAGGTGAAAGTGAAATGCAATAAAATTTGTAGCTGCAGTTGCATTAGCGTTGGTCAGAGTGAAAAATAAAAATAACACATTGGTGAAACTTGGTCGGGGTTAAGGTTGAGATCGAATGAAAGTGCTCCTCGGTTGCGCTCTTCGTTATTATCTTATCGGGGCTCGGTTACAATTCGAAGAAGTTGCTCAACGGAAACACAATCGTATCTCGTCTGCTCGGCCATTCAGTTTAATTTTATCAATTAAACAAGAGGGACTTATCTGTGTTTGAACGAGACAACATGGTACAATCTAAGCGCCTCGTGTAAACGCCCACGCGGACTCGCGAGCAAAGGAGCAATTAAGAGAATCATCTTCAATTATGCCAATTGGGCGTTTATCTCAATTTGGGCAGTTCTGGAAATTTGATAATGAAACAATATTTTAGAAAAAAACTTTTGAAATATGTATACATATTTAGTGAATGCCTGTTCATTAACAACATGTATATTTTAACCCACTGTATCTAGCCTGTGTAGCATTTTAAAATTTAAATACTGGATGATAAATCTGATCTTTGATTTCACACATCAGATTGCCAAATCATCTGATAATCTCAAGCGAGAGGTATTGTGATTGGCACATCAAAATACAATGTGCCCGATTTAATAACGAAATGAAAGCTCATTTAGAGCCCTTTCCATTATCAAAATAACATTTCCACACTTTGCTGTGAAATTACCGAAATATTGAGCTTATTACAAATGTTATTTCGTTAAACTTTGTAGTGTGACATATAAAAATCTAAATAGGATCTGAAAATATTTTGCGACAAATCTAATCAGTAGTTCTTTTCTACTATAAAAAGTAGTAAAAAAAATCACGTGGAAATAAGAATAGTATAGTTCTTAATCTGTGGTACGCATTTAATATTGTTTCATATATTTGCTTTTTTTTTTAATTACTTGTAAAAATCTTTGTAATTTAGACAAATAATCGCAACGTTATAGTTTTGTACTTAGATATATACATTTAAAACAGTGATAGAATGGCATATTAAATTGAAATATGATATAATTATCAAAGAGACCTTAAAGGGTCAAACCGGAACGAGCTATTCGTGCCTACTGCGCTTTCTTTCGTTGCGTAAACGCATTAATCTCAATATAATAACATTTATTTATTTATTTATCTCGTTTCAGATTCGGGGTCGCGTGGATACTGTGTGAATCTGTGAAAATGGTGTGTTCGGCAAACAGATCGTATTCGAAAATAAGCTAGAACGCGTGTTGTGTCTGTTGTGTGTTTTGTGTTCAATAGTGGTGCAGACGATCGGCGATAACATTAGAACTGCGGGCTATAAGATCGCCGATAACACAATAAGCGGGATATAATCGTGACTCGGACAATAACGCCTAATTGGCGGTCGGTTATTATTACCTTTGAGTTCGCATTGTCCCGGTTGTGACTCTCGAGTGAAGATCGAAGATGACGAACATCAGCCGCATCAGGGTCGTGGTGCTCGGAGGGCGCAGGGTGGGCAAGTCAGGTCAGTCATTTTTTTATTTTCTTTTTGTGAAATAAGACACTTCCCCTTTTCTCTTTGAGGAAGACATCGCATTCCTGTCTTTGGTTGATCGATCAACGTCGTTGTCGTTTCTCGCATGGTGTATTATACATACATTCCCTGTGCGCAAATTAATTGGTTCTTTTGGAAACGATGATAAGATCGTGACATAACTTTAAGGTTAATTAAAACGGGCGCAATTAAAATTGAAAGCAAATTTTGTAAAAATATGCACTTGAATGCGTTAGAGATATTTAATTAATTTTATATAAAAAAACAACAGAAATTGGCTCCCAAATATACATATACCTATGTATATACATATTATTGGTCCTATAATAACATATATGTTATATATAGATGAAAATAAATTTGAAAGAACATAATAAAAAATATAGTAGTAGAGTACGCTCGGGATAAGGATGCCGGTTTGTTATTGTGTGCGTGTACATGTATATGAGAGGGAGAAGCGATGTAGCGTGTACTTCGTTGTCTCGCTTTCTCTTTTAAGAACAGTCGCTGATTCGTCAACGCTGGTATTCGTCATTAAAGTGCAGTGTGGCACAGAAGTTCGATTTTCTCTAGTGATTTATTTTAAATAATTTTGTGTTGATATTGGTTAAACCCAGATAAGCCCACTGTCCATAATTGATATCAAGGCTTCAAATATACACTGTTAAGTTATTCGTTCTCTTACCCGTGGATTAAAATATTTTAGTTATTTTTCCATTAATCCGTACGTTGTTGGTTTTTTTACACTATTCTCTGTAAGGCTTAAAAAAGTTATTATTCTTATCGTTGCGCCAATGATATTTTTTAATTTATTCAATGGATTCTAATGATTTAATAGAGTCGTCGAGTCATTAAACAATCTGCGAATAATTTCTTTCCCCATTTTATATCTTTTTGCTTTTGAAGAATAGCTAAAGACTTCATTATTTTTTTGACTAGTGAAAGGTTTTGAATTTTGCAAATATTTAATTAAAGACATCAATGTCTGGTTTCTTCTATTATATAATATATTTTTAATTGTCCGTTGAAATTTCCAACATAGCTCAGATGTATGTATGTTGAATAAACATATATTTTCTTTTAAAATAAAAAAATTAAATATTCTGAGCGAAATTGTTTTGAGCCACACAGTTCACGCACACAATAACAAACCGGAATCCTTATCCCGAGCGTACTCTAACATATAAATATAATCTAGGATGAGAAATAGGTTTAAAAAAATGGAAATAGTATTATTTTGCCTCTCTTTAACGGTAATGAAAGTATTTTTAAATTATGTTTGCTAGTTATAGAAGTATGATTAAAAGATTAAAATGGTTGAGTGTTCAAAACGTATTGAATTTTTAAGTATTTATATATAAGTTAGAGAATAATGTACAGTATTTTAAATAAGTATTTATATAAAAAATATATAAGTATGTTTAATACTAGAAATAAAGATAATTTAAGGGTAGATAAATAGATGTCCTAAGCCTGCTCTAAAATCTCTCGGAAGTTGTCCGAGGTTACCGAGAACGGAAGGTAATTCAGTTGACTGTCATTACCGAGAGTGGGGGTAATTCAGTCGACTTGGCCAGCTTCGAGCGCTTCCGAACATTGTCGGCATATTTTCAAGCCAAAGGGACCGAAGTCGGAGCTGCTCTTTCGAGCGCGAGCGGTAATATACTTCCCCTTTCGCCCTCGCGTGTTAAGTGACGACAGTGAGAGAGATAATGATATGGTGGTTTTCAAACTAAGATAGAACGAGTAACTCGCTTAAATTTCAGTATGCGCGTAGGCGTCCTATGGTTAACACGCATGACGAGTGCTGCATCGTGGTCACGTGGTCAAGTTATAATACCACATGCTACAGTGGGACGCATGTTAACATGTTTTATGAAACTCTTAGAATATTTTAGGGCACCAAAAGGGATTAATTATATTTTTGATAGTATATTTTTCTAACAGATATCGTTGGTATATCTTTTTTCATATAAAATTAAATAAGTAAAAAATAGTTAGTGGTACTTGATTTTGTTAAAAAAATCATTTTCAATATCCTTATGTATTTTTCTAGATCGGTTTATATAAATGTCACACCATAACGAATTCTTATTTAGAATCGATGGCGACAAATTCTAGGAGAGTCACACATGTGGTGTTCGTATTCTGAAGTATCATTTTTATGCCTTATGGCATTTTGCAAAAGCCGACAAAGATTTTGCGTAAATTGAATATTTACGACCGAAAAGTTTTCATTGATATTGTATTGGTGAGTGCCCACACAAACTTTTATAATTATCGGTAGCGTAATTTTAATAATATGACAATTTAAAAATTGCGATTATTTGGCACTTTTTTCGATCGCGCGCAAATATGCCGGCTGTATGTGACAGAAGCCGCCGTCCGGATGGCATATGAAATTTGCGATAATGTGGTCGCTTACTCTAAGTTGTATGTCTCGGCCGACTTCAGTTGTATCTTAGGTTCGGACAACTTCCAGAGAGTGTAGTGGAAGCATTAGAACAATCCGCAGAAATGCGGATTGTTCTAATGCTTCCACGAGCGAATTTCATTAATGTAATAAAAAAACACTTTTGTACATTATTCATTTTTTTTTATCAAAAAAAATATTTATATATTTTTTAACAAATGATATGACAAATTATCACAGTATACCAAATTTGGGTCTTTTATGGCACAAAACACAACATTTTATTATTAACGATCCTTTTTTTAAGATTTCCTATATTTTTTTCTCAATTCCCACACACGATCGAGCTAATTATCGAAATTGAAACCTCACAGAGTGCCATTTAATTGATCTCACTCAAAGGACTCGTCCGTAAAGATGATTGTCCACATTTCCGATTGCGGTTTAAAAAAAACTCCATCCTTTGTCCGCCATTTTTCGGACCCTTTATATTTGGCCGCCTTCGTGTCGATAATGAGCGGCTATTAACACACGACCGAACAACCACAAAAAACAACAAGCACCAATAATATAATCGTTCGGATGCTGTGTGATTAAATCGAGTCACATTTCGCTTCCTAGGAATCCCGTGCCATATATGGAACGGAGACAGTTACTCCGATTGTGACTATTCATGACCGCCGTTATTTCGTAATGATGATCTATATTTATTGTGACCGTTGGCCAAATACGCTTAAAAAATCAATCAGCATTTTGCAATTGATATGCTAGTTTTTTTACATTGTATCTTATTTATTTTTTGTATGCCGAGATCGTTTAGATTTGTGACATTTCGGCGTTCATTCATATGTCCAAACCAGTCACACGGTCGTCCGTTATCTTGTGCGATCGAGATACATCATCAGATTCAATTATTCTGCTTGAGGATATCACTTATTGAATCAATTAAACATCTGCTCGGATGTTTGCATATACTAAGTTGTATAAAAACTGTAGAAGTTATTCTTAAACAGTTTTTAAACAACACATTTTTTTTATTTTAATCAAAAGTACAACTATAGTACGTATTTTATATTGTAATAATAACAATTATATTATTGTATAATTCAACTCGATTACATAGTAAAATTATTAGCAATTATATTAAATATATTAAAATATTTGTATAATATAACTGACATTCTAAAACATTTTTGTAGGTTTTTACCAATAGACTTTCAATTGACTTAACAATATTTTTTTTGTAAATAAAAAAAATAAGTTAATAAATAATAAATCAGTTTATATTTAAATATATTTTCACTGAAGAGACACTTCTTAAATTTTAAAATATTTTAAAGAATATAAATATTCACTTTTACATATTTATCCCTAAGACCACAAATCTTTACTTGTGCATCTTTTATTTAAATTTATGTATGCTGTTAAAAATATATATTTAAAAAGGTAAATCATGTATCATTTATTTTAAACATGTTTTATTAAGAGTGACATCAAAAACAGGTTTTTTGCGTGGCTCGTTTTTATTAGATAAAAATGTATTAAACGTTGTGATACATTTTTTTTCACTTCAAATAAGTAGAGTAAAATTGTATAAAGTTATGAATTAAAAAAAACCTTTTTTAATATGTTTCTTGGAGAAGGTATTTCATTGTAACTATTATACATGGTACACCATTGTGTGTATTTTTTATTTTGGTCAATTCTAAGCAACATTTTTTACATAAAAATAAATAAAATAGAATCATGCGTGACCCAGAAACATAAATATACAAAAAATATCTGAGTGGCGAATAGTTTATTTTGATGAAAAAAATCTTCATTTATACTTCTTCTGAATAAGCAAATGGTAAATGCTCTACTTTGTTACAAAAATATGCACCTATATTTAACGATGTATTCGTGGAAATAAAATTAATCATATAAATCAATAAATAAATCAAGCAAGGAAATGTTTGAAATAATTTAGACCTTAATTGTCAATTTATTAATTCATTTTTTTTATATAAAAATGACTTAATTATCGAGTTTTGTTTGTACAGTTGTCGAGTGACTTTGATTGCGAAACCGACATTGGCCCTGTCGAAGAGAGTCAGTCTTGAAAGAGGTATCCGAGTGAAATCGGCTCTTTGGAATGCAATCCTGAAAAATTCTTTCCACTTTTACGCAATAGCGACGACGACTCTGGTGCATTTTTTCTGCCCGACTCATTTTGTCACAAGACTAATGCCGTAAGTGGACCTGGCAACACATCTCCATATAGGACCGTTGTCCGTAAACGAACGACTTAATGTAATCGGGTCGATTTCATTTCATCACTAATGCAGTGCCAAACTGTCAGTTATATCACTAATAATTTCAATGTCCGAATAGATCGAGAATACTAGCCGAGGTCGGCGCGTGAATACTGATCGTTTGATCTAAATTTGAACGGTCAAATAGATATACAGTGAACTGTAAATATTTGTAAAAATTGCTCTATTTTATATGTGTTATATTTCATATCGAGCATACCATACCCAATAAAAATAGTAAATATTTCCCAAAAGCTATCTACGTAACGTCTAAATAAAAAAATTCTCGTCGTTGTCACCAAAATGATATCTATTAAACAATCAATCAACTGATCATTCATTTTTTTAATATACGATTTTATCTAACATATAAATCGATTTTTGTGATCAAAGCGCACCGATTTTTTCCGCTGAATCATCACAAATCAAAAACTGGGCTTTCGAACCACTAACGTAAACCTTTTCCGCACCAACGCAGAAACGAGATTTATGAATCTCACCAATGCACACTGTCCATAATGGACACAACATTTTTGGCTCGCCACCTTTTAAATCAAATGTTGAAATTTAAAATATTTCACACGTGTCGTGTAGTATTTTTATGCATAATAATCAATTTTATTGTATAACATTCAGCGATCAACGAGTGAGTGAAATCGCTCCTCGGCCGTTTCGTTTAATTGCAATAAATTTATTTTCATTAAATCGGAGGTCAAATGCACAACGATTAATTTAAACAGGGGGGTACGGCTCGTCCTTATCTCTGCCTCCTTTCCATTTATTGAATAAAAAAGGGCAATCGCTGCGTTAAGGTCGAAACTGACCTCTCATTACAGCGCATACGGAACTCGCGCACAGGTGTGTGAAATGCACGAGTGAACCGTATGTGCGAGATTATCTTAAGTACAGGGTTGCCACGGCATTTCTGTTATATTTAATAATAGACAGAACATTTTAATTTTTAACAGATTAATTTTAGCTCTATTTTATTTAACTGAACGTTTGATGTTACGATCAGGAAATTATTTATTTATTTTAATTATAAAAATATACATATGATTAATCCTTTAAAATCAAATATTGATATGTAGATTTGTTTTCGTGTTCTTGCAAAGAAAATTATCAGGGATTTAAGTTCCTTAACTTCTCTTAGTAATTAGTTGTATATAATAATAGCATCTCTATACAGAATCCCTCTTCTGATCGTCACTTTGTTGCCTTCCTGATTTCAATACTTATTTATGTATAATTTTATATTTAGGTCTAACTATAACACGATCAAATATTTATAAAATTTACTTTGTAATTTTATTATTATATTCAATATTTGTGATTTATTGTCTCAATTAATAATTTAATCTTGATATTTTATTATCGTACTGATTATTATATTATCAGGTATCATAATAAACATTGTTGTCTCTAGTACCAGGTACATAATGAGTGGAGACTCTAATCTGACTATTCGATTACATATTTTTTTATATTCGTTCATATTTGTAGTGAAAGAGTAAAAACAAATTAAAATCATCAAACATCAATCAACTCTAAAAACATAGTTGTGTTAATTCACAATTGTGTTTTTGAGTTTTTAAAAGCTTTTGCGTATTATAACAACGTAGGCAGACATTTTTTCTAATGTACCGCTGCACTCTCTACAGCCTAATTGTACCACTCTTTGTTTTGGGAAATTTATATATTTTTTTCATATTATTTATGACAGAAATGTCCATAAAAGTGATAGACGAGAAACAAATTATTGAATAAAAAAAAATATTTTTTATTGCGGAAACTTCATAAATTACTAATATTATTGAGTTAATATTTTGAAGCTGTGTACTTTCTTAATGGCTTTTTTATCTTTAATGTTTGCTGTTTTAATCTGGCAAAAATAATTTATTACAGTTATAATTTTTTTAACATACCATATAGTTAACTTTTTGACAGCAGTTGTAATTAAAATTATACTTGATTTAAGTTTAAAATGCATAATACTAATATTTTTAAAATTAAAATGTATTGTCATAATCATTTTTATTGTTTTTCTATAGCATATAATTATGTGTCTATGAACCAGTATTCATTATTCGAACTCTATTTTTCGATTATATATAACTTCACAAATATATTCTAATATTTTATAGTTTACAATTCGATATATGTATAGTTGAATATAACGAATATTTTGACTAGCTCTAGTCATGAGCTCCATTTTCTTTAGTTATGTTCTTCTGGATCTTATCAATCTAAAAATTCAGGCAAAATACACTATTTCCTAAAAAAAAATCTAGACTTTAAAGCTAAATGGATTATTAATATTAATATTTTCGCGTTTTTCTTTTTAAAACTTTTATTTTTTTTTTTCTTCTTGCAACATTTCCATAATAAACCAAATTTCGCACAGATAATCACATGAGAAATTGAAATTGATATTGATAAAGAGCAAGCACTCTTTAATTACATTTTATTTATATCATGCAATTTGATTCACAAACTATTTTTTTTAATTTTAAACCCAAGCGGAAAATTCTGTATTATCTTAACTAAAAATCAGGAAAATATAATATATTGGCGACGACCGGAACGTCCGGAAGTCCGTCGATACCGAGCCGATCGGCGCCGTCGAACCCTTTGTCGACATTCGATATCCCCGTGGCGGATCACTGGACACCAGTAGCCAGATCGAGAACCGGTCCAGTGACATCCCTGTCCGGAGGCTGCGCGGGCAGACGCGGCGCCACCACTCCGGCGCCCGCACGCTTATATACATATATTTATTATATATTTAGCGTATTTATAGTGCGCACGCTGCATAACAGTATACAATGCTAAAATATCCACTTTCAGTCCATATGCATCTTACAGTAGATATCGTCGACTCGCTCGAGATCCTTGCGACGGGGTCACGGCTGAGTATGTCACTGTCACGCATTCCTTGCATAGTGATCGCGACGTTAAATTGTTGTAGTAAACTGCTACGAGTTTGTTTGGTTGCACTCTAACTGGATGGATCTAGATTAAGTCCGGGATACGTAAGTACGTCTGTAAAAATCGCGCGTGTGTGGTTTCGAGATCGATGCGATTCTCTAACAGAGCGAACGTGAATTAGTTACGGATGAGTTGATAGTTAAAGTAGAATCAATTCTATGTATTTTGATATATTAAATTGAAAAATAAAGCAAGGCAATGATGGTTAGTAAATAAGACAATCGCTCCCAAAAACTTTTAGTTAAAATAGAAAAAATAAAAGTGTAATTTTAGTTGTTATTAAGATCAAAATATCTCTTGTTTTATTGCTAGAAAAACTATAACTATTGATAAATAATTGAAATATAATACTTTAAGAATAAAGTAACTTTCGTTAAATAAAAAATATCATTGTGTTATATGGCAAGAGTGTGTGAGAACACAACTAAAGTTTCTCAATCAATTATTCGAATTATTCGTCTGATTTTCAACTATATAAATATTCGAATAATTGCTCAAATATTCGTTTATTCTATCTCGAATGTAATTTAAATAAAACAATTTGTATACTTGAGCAACACAGGTTTTTCGTTTTTCTCTCAATTTACCCGAGTGATTAGTGCCGCTCCAAAATGCATGGTCCTTTGTGTGAGTTTATTTTGTTTCGATATGTAAGACAATGGGACGCTTCTTCTTAACAAAAAATGCTTTTAAAAAAATATTTGTGAATGTTTGTTGGTGGTATATACTATGACCGAAATATGCAAAATTCATTCGTTGAACGAAACAAAATGTTGAAAATGCCCACTCTTTATTATTGTTTAACGCTTATCTCAAAAACAAGTGTGCGTCGCATTTTTTTTAAGACAAAGATTTTATTTCAGTCAATTCAATAATTCGACAGTGGTTAATTTATTTCTAGTTATTTAATTTATATGAAAATTCGCACAAAAAACGCCGATACAGATTCAATAATAATGTATATCAAATTCTTTCCAATCATTATTAGCTATTGTATGTACAATAAATTCGACAAAATTATGTATTCAAAATATACTATATATATTTTACTTCATACATTTTTTATCCAATATTCAAATAGTTGAAAACTACGAATAATTAAGAATCCTAATCACAGCGCTCTATTGTATTTTATGGCTTTTAATATATTTTAAGTTCTCAAGCACCTCACATGTCTTGGTTTTAAAAAGGCTTTTGACAAAGCTTGTCATGGCTTTTATGGCATTCTTTTCAGTTTGTTGTCAATGTGATCAGAAATTCCTCAAGGTTCTAATCTCGGCTTTTTATAAAACTATCCAAATTCATACTTTTTGCCGATGACTTTAAATATCTATATTCCACTGAAGATTGTAAATAACTTATTATCTTATCGCTAATATATTACCATTTAATATCAAAAAAATATTTTAGAGAAAAAATACCATTTCATTTTGATTATGAAATGGATAACAATATGCTACATCGCACATAAGTGAAGACCGATTTGGGTGTCCTATAATCAGACGGATTACAGAATCCATCAGCATATAGAAAACGTTTCTAAGAAAGCTTCTAAGATGTTGGGATTTGTCTCTCAATTGAAGAGCTCAAGAACACTGTGTACCTTGTATAATCACCTAGTGCGTAGTACCATTAAGCATACATCTCTGGTCTGTTTGTCAAATAATAAAACAAACTCACTTTTAATATAAAATATTTAAGAAAAGATTCTCAGTACACGAGAAAATATAAATATTATCTTTATATTTATCAGTATTCATACAAGGTATGCTGGGTTATGATTCAATTAAGTCACATTGAATCATAACTGTACTTGGGAAAGCACTTCTACGAGATTCTGAAAAAACCTTATTTTTTCGTACAAGATTACTAGCAAGAACAGGAGCATTGAATTACTCTCCAATAAGCACAGCTATTCGATTATTTAAACATATATCAGATTGTATTGGTTAATTTATATTAAAGGAACTTAAATATCACTCATTATATTTTCAACAATTAATTGCAAAGCATTATTTTTATTTCACCATTTATTACAGGGGGCACTGGCATAAAGCTGTTATTTCCTACGTCTATGTAAATAAAAAAGTAAAATATAAATTATACTATTCAAATTATTGTAAAAATTACATAAGCATTTCTAAAGGAATACAGTGATGTAAGTGCCTTTAAGATAAACTTGCTTCCATATACAAATACAAAAAAATTATGACTTTTTAAGTATCTATTCCAGATTTCATATTACTAATTCATATTTTAATGTGATAAAAACATCTGTAGTATGTTAAATTCAATGTGTGGCATTGTTGTGCCTTGCATTTCGCATCACAAAACTAAATGTTTTTATTTATTAAAGATATATTTACCACATGAGAGAAAATGTATTATATATTTTGTGGATTTTTTTTTATATAAAAATATCACAGGGCTTAACTTTCTAGAAAATACTACAACACTGGCATTTATCAATGGATTTAAAAAAAATGTAATCATAAGCGCAATAAAAAGTCTGAGTGAACAACTGCTATTTTTACATCATTTATAAACGATAAAACAGCAGTGGATTAAGATTTTAATAAATTGTTGACGATTCTTCAAATTGTTACGAAAAAAGACGCTGAATATTTCATGGAAAATATTGATAATTTAAATAAAAATGTTACATAATAAAGGATTTAAGTTAAGTTGCTTAAATGATAAAAGATAATCAATACATATTAACTGTCATTGAGGGCTATAAAACGAAAATTTGTTTAAGAATAGCTACTATTGATATTAAGAATAAGCATTACACTAAATGACGTTATGAGTTACTTTAGCGCATACGTATTGTATGTTTAATCAGTTGTGTAAATTTTAAGAAAACAGTTCGTGTTTTCATTTAACATAGTACTGACGTATGTATATACTATTAAATTATATTGTTTCTTTGTACATTGCTTGAATCTGTTAATAATAATAGTTAAAAAGGGCACGATTATATGGTTTAATACTAATTGGCAATCTTAAAAGTAATAGCGTTAATTTAAAAAAAATGTTTTTCATTGTTTTTTTATACAAGAAAACCAGTAAAATCCAATAAAACTTAAACTGGATTGAAAAATCACTAATTTCAATTTATCTGAAGCGATAGAGAGGTGCATATGGACTAAGTTAAATTACTATGTATTTCAGAATATTGGTGGGCAAATCACTATATTTTTGCACGCCATTTTGAACTTTGTTAATATGTGGTGGTTATCTCTTTATGCCATCAATTCTTGACATATTATAGTACATAAATTAAAGTGATTTTTATCTTAAATTATATTATATAACCATATTACAAGGCTCGGTTTATGACACCTTTAGATGCCCAATGCGTACTGGTGATTTTTTTATGGCATGAATTTGTGGTCATATTTTTTTAAGTTTACAATTTTTTTTGTTTTTTAAATTATTTAATTTCCCAAACATATTTGGCATATATATTTATTTATTTAAAAGCCTTTAAAATCAAATTTTAAAAGCTTATGAAATATTAATATGAAAAAATAACAATTTAAAAATTATCTATTAAACGACACTGGCTATAAAATAGTTTAATAAGTAAATCTTCAACATATCATGAGACAACAAAGCATCAATTTAATTGATAAAAATATAAGAGGCAGGCTCAAAAAAAATTTTTTTTTCAAGAGAAATATTATAAAAAAAACTTTAATAAATCACTTAATAATATGGCAAACTTAGCACGCAACAAGTGATCTTTCATACTCACTTCATGCGTTAGTTAGCCTTTCATTTGCTCTTCCCGACAACTTTGAAATTCTTTAATGTCTTGATTAAAAATTCGTTATGAACAATGATTGTTATTGTAACATAGGTAGAAGTTTTTGCTTTACATAGCACTCTTGTCGAAGATTTCCCAAAACATCCCGAGAAGGACGTTCCGCTCGTGACCCACGCAATCCGTTTTCATTGTCCTGGAAGTGTTCTCGAAGTGAACAAACGCGATTCCTCCCCACGGCGAGGGCTTAATGCTTACACGCATTCCAGAGTGAAAGGTACACGGACCTCTATTTAACTGTGGCCAAGGTGTGCGCCAACACACGAAGTCAATTGCTCCTCGCCGCACGTATCTGATGCGGTAGCGCATCGTCAACCGTGACTAATAATTTACGAGTAACAAACCGCCTAGGCTCAAAAAACCAACCAATAAAGAACCTCCATCCAAAAATAAAGAAAAAAAAATGTATGATTTCGGCGAATTTGCGCGTGGGTTAAAATATTATTCAACATGAACGTAACTCGCGAAGAATCCTGTTTTGTGCACGTGTTGGAAATATTTTATGCGCACGTTTATAAAATTTATTAAATTCAATTGAATAAATAATTCTATAGATAATAAACCCTTACAATTTATTAATTAAAATAGCAAATTGTTACAAAAAAAGTAAATTACTATAAATATTTCTGTCTCGTTCTGTAAAACATAGTGTTTACTGATATAAATCTTAACAATAGCTGTTAACATTAACATGCATAAATAACACCACTAGACAGTGGCAAATGATGTATTTTTATTATTCTCAATGAATAATAGATTAACAAAAAACCTGTCCAAAATACTTCATTTTCTTTTGTAACATCATTCGTTCACAAACATTTTCGGATTATTATAGCATTAAAATGTGACTTGTCAAGTTTTAGTTTGAAAGCAGAAAAGTTTAATTGTTTTTAGAAAAACGATTATATATGACTTTGTTATTTTGCACTAATAATTATAAAACTTTAGAGATGCATATTTAATATATATAAATAATAATTATACATATTTGATAATATTCAATATAACTATATACATAGTATTGCTTAATTTAACAATTTTCTTGGACTTCTGATAATTTTTATAATTATTTAAAATTATTATTAAGAACATGCAATGCCAAAATAAAAATGTAGCGGGTTTTCTCAATGGAATAAAGAAACATATTTGTGCATTAAGAAATAAATTATACTATTACAGTTTATGTTTATAATAAGTTTTGATTAAATTTGCCTAGTGTATAAACAATTTTCTACATTAGCTAAATAAATTATTAAAATTAATAATAATTATGTATGCTAATATTAAATATGTGTGCTGAAAGTTTAACATATACTTATGCATGAACTTTAGGGAGAGTACAATTCCTTCTGATGGTAAATTACATTAAGAATAAACCACTAAAAAACAAAAAGACTATTTTACTGTAGAATACAGTAGTTCGCCACATATTTTTTATTAAATAAATCTATATATTTATTTAAAGAACAAATATTTAAGTATATATTTGGATAATATATATTTTTAAACACATAAAAAGTAAAGTATAATTTGAGTCTTATAGCACAAACGAGTTTCTAAAAATCCATCAGATCTGCTCAAATTCTCTTAATGAAAATTATCACAAATATATATAATATTACATAAACGCACTTATCCTTTTAAAAAATATTTAATCCCTAATCATTTTAATGTATTTAGCTAGCATTATGTCTTAGAAAATACATAATATTATATAGCGGTAGTTACTTTATTAATTCATTATTTTTTTATATTTACTTATAATATATAACCGTTTAATTATTATTTATTACTTTTCTTAAAACCATATTTTAAAACTTGCTTAATCTGTTTCATATACATATGAATTATATAATCCTTTTATATAATGATGTTTTTGTTATTTTATACATAATTTATTTTTCAACCTTTTCTTGATTATATAATTTTAGTAACGTTAATAATGTAATTCTTTATCTATAGTTCATTCTTCATCCCTCTCTAGCATATAATAAAAACAATTAATTTAATATTAATATTAATAACTATTATTTTCTACTACGTCTAAGAAAACGTGTATAAATATATTTTATACTTTTCTTACTCTCCTATTATTTAATTTATAATTTATAAATATTAATGGTAAAGTAAAATAAAAATATTCTTTTATTTCCATTTTTTTGGCATTTTTTAGAATTTAGACAATGGATCATAACCATTATTTTCATCTATTATCACAATATTTTTATTCTTAACTTAAACCACATAATAATTTTAATATTGAAATAAGGTATATTTTTATATATAAAAAAAATTTATGTAGAGGATTATAAAATATTCAAGCCTCTTTATTTAGTCACCCTTATTTTAGTTTTAGTGATTTTTTTTATTGCACTTTGTAAACATTGACCCCGTAGGCATATATTTACGAGTTAGGCGTAGGCGCTGTGGCGCAGGCCCTCTGGGGGCCTAGTCTCTGTATCGCGTTTTAGGGCGCAATCATAGCTTCGGCTTTTTTAAAAGGGAGGGGCAATAAAATAAATATTTCAAGGGCAATGCATTTTGGTATATATTTACGCGTTAGGCGTAGGCGCTGTGGCTCAGGCCCTCTGGGAGCCTAGTCTCTGTAACGCGTCTTGGAGCGCAATCGTAGCTTCGGCTTTTTTAAAAGGGAGGGGCAATAAAAATAAATATTTCAAGGGTAATGTACATAGATAAATTTACACAAAAAATATTTATATATATCTTATTTTTCGTACAAATATCATACAAACCCTAAAAAAGGAAGAAACAATTTTTGCACTTCAACAATTAAGCACTTATTGAAGTTAAAAATATGACATATCTTTCATATTTTTAATGTGAAAAGATGAAAATATAAATAAAAATATTGCACAAGGATTTTTTACTCCCATAAATAGTACAATTTTTTTCTTAGAGTAACTAAAAAATTACATAATTTTTCGAATATCCCAAGTTAGAATATTTTCAATTTAACTCTTTAGCTCACTTGTGAAATTTTCATTAATTTTTATTGTTACATATTTCTTATTACACGCAGTTTATTTTTAATTTAATTCATTATATTTATATTTACTTGAGATAAAAGATGATATTAAATCATTTTCTCTAAATTAAAATCAAATTTTAGGAACATTTTTCGTTGAGAGGCCAAATTCACTTTTTAATGCAATCGGAAAATATCATTTTATGTTTACAAATATTTTATTTACTATATTGAATTTTTTAAAAAGTTATTAACTTTTGAACAAATATATTTATAAAGACACCTATGTTTTAATATAGATGTTTTCTTAAAATTTTCTTAGTATTTTTAGGGTTGCAACTACCTACCCAAGTTGGTATAATTTAGAGTTTATCTAATGACCATTTCTAACATATAATAACACATAACGAAATTAGTAATATTGCATGAACTACTTAATAGCACCAAAAAAATATTCATGCTAGACAATACGTTCTGTATCATTGTTATTCTACCCATTGGTAACCGATCGCCAGAGTGGCCATCTGGGTCGTTTCTCTTTTAAGGCAAAAATCACCTGTTATGGATGTGTCCAAGAATCGATGCAATTGACTTGCAAACATCCTCATCTACGATAAGGCAAAACTGTTTCAAACCAGCATTATAAAATATGTGCCACTTCAGCCTTAAAAACCCGAAAAATCTGGAAATTTATATTTGTATTATATAATTTAAAGTCTATCTCGAATATATTTTAGGTTCATCAATAACAAACCTAATACTATTAGACTCGACAGTAGCTCTAATTATTCAGATCTACGCAACCACATGCTCTTTGTTAAAACGCGAGATTGCCACTAGATATTTTTGGGGAATAAACCGCGAGTAACCAGATCACCGGTGAAATCTACGGAATGCGGATAAAAGTAGTTGACGTATTATTTTTCGCGCACCAATTCCAGGTGCGAATTCTTTTCGACCATACACGTATTACTTTCGATACGCTCGCAATGAGTTGCGAAACGGGCTTGTCACTCATTTTTTCTTTACCGACAATTGACTAATGAGTTATAAAATATTTACCGTGCTCGTTACGTGTGATTTAAGAGTAAACAAAATAATATATTTATTTTACATACGGATATAATATTATAAAATGGTTGAGAAATCAATAATTTAAGCGATTACTTCTCTGAAAATCCATAATAAAATCTCATTTTCATTATCACTATATTCGTCATTATTATATTATAATTAATATAAATGAGACGTCATTAAAAATAAAAAAAATAAAAAGAAAACTATGACGACCACGTGAAACTTTATGTCGATCTCAAGAGTTAGATTAATAGGCTCATTATCATAGTCTCTTTGATTTCGAACCAGTCAGATAGCTGTATGATGATATGAGCTCTATATCAAGATTAAATATTATTATTTTAATTATTTTAATAGTTCGACCCATATGGATAATATTCGCATTTAAATACAAACAAATGTCGATTTTACTATTACTTTCTCAAAAACCTTATCTATACATATATGCATGTAAAGCGGTACAATGCTCGTGTCATTGATATTAAATATGACATTATGTCACTAACACTATTTATGTTCTTTTTTATTTCACTCACTAGATTTTTTTATAATTCTATACTTCTCAATTGATAATTGTACATTATATGAGTTCAATTCTGTCATACATTATTATCAGTTATGAACCAAAGGCCAAACAAGCCAAGCCTATTCGGTAGCCAAGCTCTCACGTAGTTCTGAGTTAGAGTAGGTCGTGCTCAGTCAACTCGAGATGTACGTAACGGGGCACGTGTGAAATTCACCTGCGTACCTCCGCATTATTTAGATAAATATAAAGATCATATAGTAGGTGCGGTGCAGTCACTTTTATGTGGCGACACGCTGCGGTCGACACAGTAATTAATTTATGATCATTGAAAAGGAAATCCCAGTCGCCGAAGAGCGTGTAAATCGAATCGGCACGCAATCGAGTAACATAATATCTGATAAGGAGTCTCATCTGACCGGCTCTCACATCCGACCGATCTAGTCAAGGAGCAATATTTGTGAAATATGGAGCGTGTCAGATATCGCCCAAAACGGCCGTCGACCGCATAGTGACATTACATGGAAAGATGTTTGCTGTGATATTGTATTTCTTTATTGATAAAAATATAAAAGAACAGTTTCCCCATATACAATGAGGGAGAAATCCATATAGATAAAATATACAATCTGTGTGTCCAGGATTATTTTGATTTTTATGCAACTTTATTTTTGCAGTATTTTGCTATTTTAATAACCACTCAAACTACTAATAATACCTGACAGGTCATTTGAAGTAAGTAATCGTTCATTAGTTATACAGTAACAGTGACAGCTTAACAGCACGTTCCAATATTATATTTGCTTTTACAGTTAGTAAAATGAAGGATTAAAAGTGCATATTCAACACACAAGCTTGGTAAAACAATATGTTAATGGTAAAGTCACCATAACTGCCGAGATAGTCTAATTAATTTTTAAAAAAAAATGTAAGTTATCTGCTTCCAAATCTTTATTTAATAAGCGTTATGTATTGATAAAAATAAATGCATAGAGTTAAATATATAAAGGTCTTTTTAAAGCTTGTATTTCAATACCAATAATAGAAAAATAGTTTATACCATAGCAAAAATATTACCATAAAAAAGGAAGGTCATATATCTTTAGCTTAGATTTTAAATAAATATAATAGAGGTTTTGTATTTACTTCATTGGTTCACATATAAATCTAATTTTTTCTTCTCTTTACAATCTGAGTATAATTTTTATTAGTTAAAATGTTTTTTTTTATATGATGTCAGTATCAGTTTTTTGCCCGGTTTTTTTATAAAAATCCGAACATCTATAAATGCAAAATTTTGCCCAGAAGTTAGCCTGAATTATTTTTTAATTTGATAAAAATTAACATAAGCTGAGCATCGAGCATAGATATAATAATTAATATAAATTTAAGCTAATGTTATTAGAATTTTATTTTTACGTTCCTTAATTTATATTTTATTATTACGATACATTTCTACTTTTTATTTATAATTCAGATTTTTTTTATTTAATTAAAAAATTCCCAAAAGAAATTCAATACAATTCTATCGTATCGAATAAATTTTTCGTTTTTTTTTATTAGTATTATTTTTAATGAAAATTTTTATTTTATATGTTTAAACATCTAGGAATAAAAATTTATGCAAACAAATATTTCTTAAATATATTTCTTAATTTGATAAAAAAACAATATATTAAATAAATTTATGCAAACAAATATTTCTTAAATATATTTCTTAATTTGATAAAAAAAACAATATATTAAATAAATTTATGCAAACAAATATTTCTTAAATATATTTCTTAATTTGATAAAAAACAAACAATAAATTTTACTGATTATTTATAATCTCTCATATTTTTTTTAAAGATTTTTACGGATATTTAGATCTAAAAATCCATAGAATAATTCCTTACAAATACTAAGGAAATTGCTTGATTTTTTCTGAAAAATATTTTTTTTTAAATGAAAGTCACTCTTCTGTATTTATAAACATCTAAGAATACGTCTTTTGCATAGAAAGAATTCTTAATAAATTACTTAATGGCAAAATAATGATTTTCTTGTGCATCGAGTAATGAAGTAATACTTTTTGGGATTGTGTTATTGCGATTTCTTATAGTATGTCGATTAAGCACTCTGGAAGTGTTCCCTAGAAATTTCAGACTGGAAAACTATTTATATGACGAAAAGAAACAACATTACTTTTATTCACAAGGATTGTCCTTATTGATTCCAAAGAAAGGTTTTTGTTTATATTTTCAATTATTGTTGCTCTTGACGGCCAGTTTTTATTAATGAGTGTTTTAATTATTTATATACCAAAATTTAAGCATTTAACTACACTATGACATGTATCTAATGTATTTAATCAGTCTTTATTTATGCCTCATTAATTCATTAATTTCACTAATGGCACAACTTAATTTGTAAACGTAAAAAATCTGCAAGTGTCAAATGATTACATAATATTAAACAATATAGCTTTAAAGCATTCAACTAAAAAAAACCGGATTAAAACACCCACATTAGTTTTCTCAAATTAAGTGTCGTAATACAGTGTATCAAAAATATTGTATAAAGCAATGACATATTGAATGTACTCTGCGTTTTCCGTAAAGAAGTTATCGCTTCGTTATTACGTTGTAAACAGGAACAGCGTCATAGAGCAACGACAATAATTGTTCCATGGGAAAATACCAGTTTTCAGGACTAGCCGATATTATCTCTCGCAACTTTATGGAGTCTCCATTCTTATCCTAGAACGGACTTTAAAACTTAATTAACGCCGGAGACACGGGCTTACAGTTTAAAAACATGTTTTACCTGATCACACAGAGTTTTGCCGATAAAAGATAAGAGCTTCAAAGTAAATACACTTGTACAATAAAAGTGCATAGATATATAAGGAGATACAACCCAATTGATATGCGTGTAATATGCGCTATAGCATACGTCAAAAAATAATTAAGAAATCACATTTGTAAATACACGTAAAAGCGTTGACCGATTGAGCAATGGACTTGCTTTAAAAAATATATTTTACTAATGGTAATATTTTGATTGACATTTTATTAAATCGTTAATTATGTATGCACATGCAACAATTTGCTGTTTCGTGCTGTATGATTCAGAATGTTTCTGCTTAATCTATTTGGCATAGTTTTAATATAAAATTTATAGCTTTTTTATCTCAGCATGGATTAGTTAGGGAAAATATTATTATTAATTATCGATTGTGAAATTAAAATTTATCATAATCTGTTTGACATCATCAGACATTGATTGAAATCAATGTTAATGAAAGTCCATAGAAACTTAATATAAATAAACATATTACATAAAGCCCAAGAAAACAATGTTATCAACTCTGATACATATAATATAACAAACATTATAGTAGATATATGATCCGAAAATAAATATAAAATCTCAGATACACGTTGCACGTGTTTTATCAATGGCTATAGATAAAGTAGAACAATATCAATGAAAGATTATTTTGAATAAAGCTACAGTAAAGTTATAAAAAAAATTCTTTAGCAGAAACCCCAATTTATTATTGCATGTAGTACTAATTCGTTATTCAAACATATAACAATGCGCAATTTAATTTTGGTTGTTAATCTTCAAATAGTATCAAACTTAATAAATAAAAGACAATAGCTCGTAAGCCACACTATCACATGACATTTAACGTTGAGTATTTATGCATAAAGTTTGTTTTGAATGACATTTGCAAGAGTTTGTGTTTATGACCGTTTAATAAATCTCACAACATGTTCTGTCATATAATAATACAGTGATTTTTATAAATATTACATTACATTATTCGCGCATATAAATATTTTATTGAACATGCAACAGAAACGTGTGCGGATTTGCGAGAAGATAAAGCTCGTCGAATATATTTATGTACTGTATTTATCACAAGAGCACAAAAACAAGCCCGTCGCTAACGAACGTTTCATTGAAAAACGCAGATGAATATCTTCGCTGGAGTCTTATGAGCAAAGTCAGCGTCGTTATTCATACACTTTTGGAGAACAATTGGCGAGTGTAGCTCGTTACAACATTCGCCACAAGATAAAGGGTAACAAGATATATTATACAGGATGGGCCGTATGCCTGGTTCCGTTAACGAGTCGAGACTGGATTAATTAAAACGGAAAAGGTATTATATTTTCTAAATATTTTATTTAAAATAAATATTCTATGCACTTAATTTCATCTCGTGGACACTTTCGGCGATCGTTAGCAAGAAGTAAAAATAACTATATTTTTTTCTGCTCAATGTGGAACGCATTGTCTATTTCGCATTACTTCTAAGTGCTTACGAGTGATTAGGTGGTTCTTTAATATATTCTATTGTTAAAACCTTACTTTCGAGATGAATATTTTTTTGGTCTATTCAAAATGGTCGTTAAAATGCCATTCAGGCAGTCCCAAAAATAACATAATCGGACTCAAAGTTTGAGCCTGATGATAAATATGTTTTAAATTTATATTTTATATTAGAATTTGATTTTTTTATTGGATGAAGTTAGAAACCATGACTGATTCAATATCACACACACACACAGATTACCCTGTGAATATGTGTAACTTATAAACATTTCATTGACATCTCAACCTTTAAAGGATGATTGAATAATTTCTATTAATAAATTACATATCGTATATTAAAAAAATTAGCATTCTCATGTCAGGCAGCAAATCTATAGACATGTACAATTATTCAAAACTCTCTACATTCGGCTTCCGCGTTTTCCCCATGGTTTACCCATCACACCACGAATGCATCATAATTAACCGGCATTCAATCCAGGCTCGTCCTATTGACTCTTGCCAATTTATGTTCTCTGTACACCTACTGGCTCAATAAACATTGCAAAAGCCGCGGTCTTTTGTGGCGTTGCAATCAAACATTGAAGTTCATTTTAGAAGAAGATGCGAAAAACGCGGAAGTAGGGACAAAAGGCGCAGAGCGGCAGGAGGGCCCTTACCGCAAAACGTTGCACACAAAATGGCGTTTTACGATTGGCTTCATTGTGATTGTAATAAACGTTATTTTCGCTACTTCCATTGCGTTGTGTTGCTCGGTGCAAGTACAGAATGAATACAAAGATTTGGTTTTAACAAGTCTTACTTTTTACAAAACGTTACAACGGTGGATGTACAAAAAAAACTATTTATATAATAATCGCTAATTCTGATCTACTAGACACAATAGAAATTGAAATTTAATTACAAAATATATGGACGATGAACTATTTATGGACTTGCGAAAAAAATGCATAACATACAAGAAGGAGTAACTAATTGTGAACAAAAATATCAAGGTGTTCAGAAGAAGAGGAATATCCTTGACGAAGTGGATTGACCAAATGAAGCATTTAACACGCACTTCCTGAGTAACATAATAATTTATACCATACCTTTCACCAATGACGTATCTAGGATATCTGCCGCCCAGGGCGATCCTTAAAATTGCCGCCCCCCCCATACATTTTTTGCAGCATTTCTTAAAATAATAAATTTATTATTATTAAGCACTTGTTATTCGTGGATTTATATATGTTTTAGTGTATTCATGGTTAAGAACCATAATAGACGATCCCATCGCGAATATGCCGCCCCCAAGCAGGTGCCGCCCGGGGCGGTCCCCCCTCCCGCCCCCCATAAATACGCCACTGCCTTTCACATATCCTTAACAGATTTAACCAACGAATACTCTAAAATGTATGAACATTTTTTTTTTTAATTAAATATATCCAGTCATTTTTCGACTACTAAAACAATTTCATCAAACGACTGCAACTATTCTCCTCTTGCCTGCAAGACTTATATTTATTTTCAAGCATGGTTTAAGCACTCGTTTTTTTAATGCTCTATAATTTCTAAATTATGAACATGTCTTTGCTGCGTTTGACCAAATAACGAAATAAAGATTTCACGGACACAAATTCCTGCCATGATACCAGAGTCATAAATTCTTGGCTTAGATGTATCACATGTATGCTCCTTATGTACGAGTAGTGATTTTTATTCTGAAAATCGTTAAATGTGAGTAGAAAACAATCAATTAATTTATTGACAAGGTAAATTTTAAAGTGAGCTATTACCAATTACCAGTTTAAAGACTTTTCTCAAAATAATTCGATATAGGTGTCATAAATCGGATAAAATCTTTTAGGTTGAAAATATCATTGGTGAATATTACGAATATGCTTATGCGGTAGCAGTAATACTATCGTAGATTTGTTAGACAAAGAAATAAATAATTGCAATTCTTATTTGTATTTTTGGAAAGGGATGTATGCTAAAAACCGTTATTCACAGTTTCGGATTTTGAGGTCAAAACTGTGTGACTTTACAGCCTGAGAAGCTATTAATATATAATAGTTTATTCTATAAGCATTTATAAATTACCACATATATACATGGCCATGTAAATGCCAATATCATGTGGTGGAGTCGAAATGGCAGGTTTTGAAAGTCAGAGAGTATTCACTGGAATGTCGAGTTGAATTATTGTCAGCTGATGTGTCTTGTGCTGTGACTTCTTGTCTGTGACACATTTTATATTGCTGGTTTGAGAGAGCTCTGTCGTATCGCAGATGAGGATGTTGGCGGGCTCATTGCATCGCTTTTTCAACACACCCACGAAATGTGTTTACGCCTTAAAAGTGGAACTACTATATAGCCACTTTCGGCGATCGTCAATAAGGGGAAGATAACAATAGTATTTTTGCGCAGTAATCCTTTTCACACAAAAAGGTATTTTTCCAGTAATATTAACAATAACTCACGCAATTATTTAGCCCTGAGACCTCTCTTCCATTATTGCCTCACTTTCGAGATAAATTTGTTCGAAATGGTCGTAATAATACCCTCTATATTAATTGTGTAGATGGTTGAAACCCCTACAATGATTTTTAGAACTTTGAAATCCAAAGAGCTAAATGTTAGGGGGGGGGGGATGCTTCTTACATTCCAGAATGGAAAGAACAGCAAAGGCAGAGGATTAAAAAACGCGATGGCTAAAATTTGGACTGCAACTTCATTCTAAATTTATAATAATGAATATTTTTTCTATTAATCTTATCAATTCAGTGAAAATAAGATTTAAAAAATAATAATATATATTATTTAATAAAATATTTGGTCCTATTAGAAAAAATGTGGAAAAATATATTAAACTGCTTCTGTAGTAGTCTTTAGCTTTTTTTTTTAAAATATTCTGTTTTTATAAATTATTTATTATATGTAATATCTCTATAAACATCTTAATAGTTTCAAACGTGATACGTTTTTTTACGATTCTGTGAACTTTCTATTGAGATGAAAAATTAATTGATATGAATTTCATTCATATATCTGATTATTAACATCTTAACAATGTTTTTTGTAATTAACTAAAAATGTTTTTTATTTTTTATTTAGTAGTTTAGTATCTCTTTACAACGACTCCAATAATGCCATTTGTATAAATTCTGAAAATGCTTAAGCAAAGCTACTTAAACACGTGGGCTGTTTGAATAATACTCGTTATCTATTTATATGAAACTAAAGGACTCTTAAAATTACTGTAAAAAGTCTTTTTAAACGCTCTGTATAAATAGTAAAATGACTTCGTGTAATTTATAAAAATATTAAATTTTTAATATTTATTTATGATATTCCTTTAAATATATGTAGGTATATTTATTTAAGAAATATTATTTTAATGATCAGTATCTTATAACAGATCACGTCAGTATCTTAATAACTTGCCATTTCATACCTCTACTCTAAGTGTATAAATCACAGAAGAAAAAGCATATACGCTAATTAAGTTTTGCCCTTTATAGACGGGTCACAGTGCAAGGTTGACTGTCTGGTGCAACACAAAGGGAAACAATGACCGGCTGGCGACGATTTTCCTTGATCCTTAGCCATAGTGAGATACCTACTCGAACCTCAACTTCATATTATTCAAATGACCCTATGGTGTGGGTACATAAGCATATTTATTTCTAGACGTTGTTATTTATAGCGCGATCGCTTTGTCTCTGGTTTGCAATAATTGAGTCTTGCGAACGCTCGTCGTTTTTGGTTTTGAACCTCGACTGGCATTTAAGACTTGAGGCGGTAATGATATTATAATATATAAATATAATAAATAATATAATAGGAAAACATGCCATTTCGAAGCGATCATGTGCGCTCATCTTTATCTTCCGACATCGATCTGATCTTGTGTGATTAATGCGATGTTGCATTGTGACGTTGATGCACTTTACTTTTTTTATTGTAAATAAGTCATGATATATTGGCTTTGCTTCTCTCGCATTTATATATTCAAAGCTATAAAATTATTGCAATGAATATTTTACTCGCCTATAAAAGTTATACTTTTATTGGACATTGGTATGTGACCTTCGTGAATCATACCTTAAATGCTTTTGTTACTTATTTAGAACACCGTCACATATTACACAACTTACAATATAATAGTTTAATATTTATCTAACAGTATTTTTATAGAAATCTCCCAGTGATCCGTCATTTTTGTATTATTTTTAATCACAAGAACAAAATATTATCAAGAAAATATTCCGACTTCTTGTTCTAATGAAATGAAGATTATCTTCAAATTAAAGTGGATTGGTTTTAGACTTTCACTACAAGCAATAGGAGTTTATATAACCTAACTAACAATATAGATTCTGAACGTTTTTCAAATAAAGTTTTTATTAAAAAAGCTGTATTTTAAAGCCTTTTTTTACAGAATAAGATGAAACGTAATACATTTTCATATACCCTGAAAATTGTATACCTTAAAACTATGTTGACTATAAAACTAGAGTTTCTTATTCTAAAATGCTAATTATCACATTCAAATCTCTAGTTATATAATGCACAAGTTAAGTCATAATTCTTTGCGTTTAATCGTTTTGTCTCGGCTTGCGGCTTAAGAAAGAAGATCTTGGTTCGTTCTGCGGTCAAGATACGAGAAAAGCACGCATTATATTATTTACGATTGTCGTTTGCATTCGCCGTTTTTATTGTGACTGTTATTGAAATGAAATATGCAACGCTTATAAATAAATATTTTTTTATAATTAATACGCTACAAATAAGTATGTAAATAACGCGAAGAATAAAACGTTGAAAATGCTCTTTATATAAATAATTTCTTTAATTAGTTCTTTAATTTTAATTACTTTATAATCCACAGTAGTAAAATAAAATGTGGATTATAAAGTAATGCACTGCATATATTGTATAAAGTTGTAATAAAATAAAACGCGTATGCAATTAAGTTTAATCTTAACAAAGCTATGCGAATATGCCCAAGCTTTTGTGAAAAATTGTGTGCAATATAATTATTAAACATATGCTATTTCTAGCACATTTGGAGTATTCACTACTTATTTTTTTATTATCATTTGACCTGTATGTTGGCTTTATATAATTTTATTAATGATATGTGATACGATTTATTTTATATTGTGTGTATAATATATCTGTAATATAATTCAAGGTAATAATTACATTAGCATAAAATTTATTCGAGTTGTCGTCGCGATCAAAACCTTGAAGCGAGAACCGAAGAAGGCACTTAGATAAAATCTCTGCAAAATTAAAGCTTATAGGCTGAAGGTGTAAGACGCTTTTTAATGCTTATTTTTATTTCAGTGAATAAAAATATACTTTGTTTCTAAAGATATAACCTTCTCTCATCTCTTAGTCATTTTTTTAATTCAATACACTTACTATATTAGAAGCTTTGATGCAAAATATTCAGATAGCCCCTATTTCCCAAGGAGTGGCTTTAAAGCTAAATGATTTACAAATTAAAATATATCATAACAGATTCTTTAAAGCAAACGAGAATCACAGATTTTAACACAGTAAACATATTATTCATATTTTAAAACCAATTACAATTCGGATTATCCGTGTATTTCAATTATCCATGCCTTCCTCTCCAGCATTTATCCCAGATAATCGATAAACTAATATGCTGTTATAATCTTCGCTTATTTTGTAGATTTTTATTATATGCCATTCATATACCAAATATAAAAATATTGAACCACAACTGCATTATGTCCTTATCGATCTTTTCGAATAATGTAAATATACATGTTCACATCCGGATGAGAAAGTAAGCCAATCCCAATACACACCGAATCGTTTGTACGCACATTATGAAAGCGCGTATAAGAATAATACAAATAAAAAATATGTTATGATGCACTTTCAATTGAAAGATTGTAGAAATTGATTTTTAATGAAACTCACACGCGTTGCTTTCACTTTATAGTATACTGATTGATTTCGGCCTTAATCTCTGGACGTGATAAGATTTCGAAATGTCAATATAGTTTTCTCGGGATGAGGGTACGCGAGTAATAAAACACTCACATGGATAAATTACGATACATAGAATGTTCGTGATTTGTCAGTATAACAATCGAAGGGCTAATAAGTGGGATAGGAATTTATCATCTCAAATTATGGGTCGCTTGTGTTGTAACGCGTCCCACACTTGTTAACGTAATGCTATATAATTTTGGTTAACGGTTCCACTTGTGAGATGTCACTGGGGAAAGCGACTTTTGTGCTGTGTTGTATTGTATGACTTGACAGACTGAGTTTTGAATATATGACGTGTGATGTAGATGTTAAATCTTTATAGCCAATTAACAAAATCGTAATTGCAAATCGTGCAAACGCTCAAGGGTCACACATACGACATTTTGTCATAATGTCAATGAAGAGTATTATAAATGCCAGATGCATGCCTGACATGTCGTAATGGGTTCCTTCAAAATGTTCGTGTATCACCACAATTGGTGAAAGTCTATACAATTGGGGTTTGGGATTATATATACATAAGAACCCCCGCGTCCTAGACATAAAAAATCGTGGATATCATGCTGTGATATATTTTTTTATAAATGATACATTACGTGAAAATTGAAGAACGATTTATACTATTTGCGGTCGATCGGTCAAATCAAAGACCGACGATCAATACAAATTCAATCAACGTTAATTATATCAATTACGATTGAGTCTCGGATGATTTAAAATCTAAAAGTAAATTATTTTATCACAAACGGACGTCAAACGCGTTATATAAATCTGATTTACAATAAACAGAGGACCGGTTAAAAATAGATAATTGATGAATGAAATGCTACCGCTCCATTAAGTTAATTAACTGGTTTATATCACTCTTTCGCTATTCTTAATTGAACTTTACTGAATAAAAAAATAAAAGCCATAATGTTATCTCACCAGAAATTATACATGCAAAAATATCCGTCAATCATTAATTATGAAACAAGAATAGATAGTAGATAAGGATTATATTATACAAGAATTTAAAATGTCATATACTAACTTTTAATATATAATTTAGTTCATTTATATATTTAAGTCAATACAGTTTTTCAATTTTTTGCCATGATATAATTGTACAGAACATATCTTCATTCTAGTGAGAGAGGGATTAACACTACCTGTTGTGATATTTTACCTACAGCTTTCATGAAGTCACAATTCATACAACACCACTGATATCTATTGTATATATGTAGTTTATTCTAAAGTTTGAAATCTAATTCATAATCAACTTTATATGCAAAGTTAGTCTCGCAAAATCCATATTGAATAACTGCTTATTACTTTTTCATATCATACCTTATTTACCTATTTATATAGTTATAAATAATATTTTTATAATTAGTAAATGATATACGTATGTGTGCAGACTTTTTTAATTTGACACTGTATTGATCATACAAAGTAAACAAAGTCAATCTTGGACATGTACGTTTCTGCTTTAAACTTATCATAATACCTCTATGTATAATAACACCGATCGAACGACTAAACTAAACAAGATTCTTTTCGCAAAATTCAAATGGGCATTCTATATCCGAACATAAATATTGAATAATTTCGCTAAACGCAACATGGTGTCACTTTCACTCGGGCGGCATCCTACGGTGGGTGACATTTTTTTGCCGCATTTTTTTTTAGAATCCCATAGCCAATAATTATCGAAAGTTGAGCCCGGCCGGCCGGTGATAAGTGTCTTGGCTAATTGACGGCGACGTTTTTAGCTGAGGGAAAAAATTCGTATCGCTCAAAACCGTTTCACTATCTGGATTAAAAACAAAGCCACTTTCACGTTTTGAGGTGCGAAACGAGACGCGATAGCGAAACGCTTAACGAACTCCGTTAAGATACAGATCCATCTCTTGCCGATTTGCATAACGTCGTTCATGGGAACCGTAATTGATAGTCGAAGGTTTTTTTCGCGCTAGAGCCTGCCAGAACTAAATCAGATTCCTAAAGCAACACATTTTCCAAGCAAAGCCTGTAAGAAAATTACATAAGCTTTATAGACGGGATGACATAAATCTCATCAACTTTTAATGTTATAGAATAGAAATAGAAATTAATTTTATAGCTATTTGATCGATGTATACTAAAATGTTATAAATTAAAAAAAATACCATAAAAATATATACTTCCGAATGTTAACAAAAAAAATATTTCACCATCTGCTGATGATTGTTTTGTGGTATTTTAAGTTGCTCATTTGCTGACTCATAATTTATATACATATATTTATATCTCAATGAGTCGAAAAATTACTTATTTTTCATTGATTAAATAGTCAGATGTTACGCCTAAATCCATTTAAAAAAAACATACAAATAAAGTGTTGAGATCTCGTGGAAATCAAGCTTCTACTCATCTATATCGATGACTTTTATTCATCCCTCTAAAGTACCTTGATTTATATACTTGAATAAGGCACCCCGACAAAGCCGCGCAGGACAATCCCGCGCCGACTAAGCCGCGCCGTCATAGCCGCGCAAAGTCAAAACAAAATTAATTTTATAACATGGTTTTTATTTATTAATAATTACAAATATATATAGGAAAAGGGAAGCGTCCCGCTACCGCTCGCGCCGACTTTCACTGTAGAACCAAACAACCTAACCTTTTTTTAATGATATTGTATTGATTTATTTTCATTTCGGTATATTTTGTAATTGTCCAGCATCATCCAATCTATGACTAACTGTTCAAAAAGCGAATCACTAGTGATAGAGCTGTCCACAAAACAAAATAATTAGAATTAAAAAAATCACTTTCTTTCATTTTATTCAATTTTATAATTTTGATTTGCGCGACAATGTCGGCGCGGCTTTGTCGTCGCGGCAATGTCGTCGCGGCAATGTCGGGGTTGTATTGCACGGGATTGTCTTGCGCGGCTATGTCGGGGCGGCTTAGTCGGCGCGGCATTGTCGGGTCCCCACTTGAATAATATGCTTTTTGTATGAATCATGATTTATTTTGTATTAGCAATTTTTAAAGCATTAGTTATTGAAATATCAGTGTATTATATACTATCCATTTTTAAAGCATTAGCTATTGAAATATAAGGCTCTTATGGTTTTTTTTCAAAACAATTTCTTAACTTCGTATAATATTTTATTTTTTAAAATAGCTATAAACGAACTTCATTTTTTAAATAAACATTGCTATACACTGTAATAAATTATAAATATACATTGATAAAAAATATTAAAAGAGCTTTAAATACATACATAATTCAATAAGTTTTGCATACTATGAAAAGTAGATTTGTGTTTTATAAAAAAAAATATTTTTAATACACATAATTAATTTAAAAAAAATTAAAAGTAAATTTTCTATCATCTGCTTTTGTTGTATTTTATAAAATAAGAGTTGTTCAAAATTGCAGCGAAATTCTGCTATTTTTATTGAGGTTCAATTAAATATGTAGTAATATCTAAAGAAAATAATCTTACTCATTAGCCCGAATATTTGCATCAACTGTAAAGTATAATTCGTGTTTTCTTAATATATAGGTCGCAAAATATGTTCTACTTCTTTTTAACCCTTTATTAAATTACTGAATATAAAGACATACGAAACACTGAAAGAACTTTTGGGATTAGTAGCCCAGCGATATATATTATAAGATGTTTGTAGTTAATTAGATGCTAATAAAGCTTTTACAAAATTGTACAAAAAACATAATTTACCATAAAGTGTACAAAAAATAAGTGTCAAAATCGGAATACTGATTTAAATCTGAGAGTTCAAGTGGTTTATAGTTAGTTTTTTTCCTTAAATTATAACCACTAACGTTTTATTTTTTATTCTTATTTTTTTATCAAATTGTAGCTTAAAAATGGTTATAAATCTGTAAATTTATTTATTTTATTTAAATGAACACATTAAAAAAACGGTTGACGAGTGATTGATTAGTGATGAATTATTTCTCGAGAAAAATGCTGTTTTATGATAAAATGTTTATATGAATATTTTCAAATGATTTAAAACTTTGATTGATTTGTAATTATTAGAGTTTCGTCTGAGAAATAATTCTCAAAAAATATGCGAAATGATGCTTTATAAAAAAATGTCTATACGAATATTTTTAAATGGTTTATAACGGTAGTGATTAAAATAGGCTAAATTCACAACTGCATTCAGATTTGTTATCAGTAGTGTTTCTTCTAAGAATTATTTCTCAAAAAATAATGCAAAATGATGTTTATATTTATAATTATTATTCAATATCACCCTCTTTATAACAGTCCATATTCTCAATCGTTAATGAATACGAAGTAAAGCATTTCTTTTTATAATATGATGAAATTCATTGTACATCTTTATAGTGTCCCAGGTCATTATTTAAGGTTTTGCTTTCCCTGTGAAAAAATAAAAAATAGTTTATTTTTGTAATTCTGGTTCACATCCAACGCTCGTTACTCATTCAAACTTATATAAAAACATCACAGTAAAAATCACATAAATAAATCTGATGATATTTAAAATCTTAAGTGGGGCGTGTTGCATATTATAAATTTGATCTCTGATCCTTACCAATACCATATTGCATAATCATCTCAGATTGCCTAATCATCATATTTTTAATTTATTTCTTTCAACATCCAGTCTCCAACGGTTATCCCATGGTCGATAGCCACACACAGGCACACGCCCATCGTATCGCACATCGAATCGATCGCCTTTTGCTTGAGCAAATTTCGCTCGCCTGCCAAACACCGTGAACCACCATTGTTTAGCTGGGCAAACACAGACTGTTCTGCTGTTATTATTGTCGTTGGCTCCGCTTGTTTAACTTTAGCCCAAGAACCGATTAACGAACCCGTCTGGCCGATGAACCTGCGCCTCGTTTAGGATGTTAAGTCATTGTTGACCTCAGGTTGGGACCATAGAGGGTAAACTCGTTTTATGCAGATGTTTATGCTCAATTTTTTTCTTCTTCGTCTTACCCTGTCATTCATTACTGGTCTGGAAGATTTTTTTAATATTTACCGTTCCGATGACCCACTCACTTCTGCGATTCGTACGGGCATTCATGCGTGTTATTTGGCGATTTTTAATCTTCCGTATGTGGAGCGTGGCCGTTAGAATGCATAAATTATGCTAATGTGAAAGAATTCGATCGAAATACCTCTGATTAAAAATTATTATGATTTAATATACTTGACCAAATAGTAATATTTTGATTTCTCAATGCCGTATGTAAAAACATTAACGAAAACATAACTATTACAGAGCGAATCCATCTTATGAATTTTAAGAATTATAATTAATTTGATAACAATCATAATCTTGTCCTATATTCTCAATTTGTGTTTAGACAAAAACCAAGTATAAATTTATCTAGAAAAACTTGTTTGTTTTATTTTATCTAGACATTTATTTTTTCGTTAAAGTTTAATATTAAAAACAGAAAAAATAACGTTAAATAATACATACAATAATAAACAGTTCTAAATACAGTATTCTGTGCTGTTTTTCAATTTACTTTACATATGTAAAAATCAATCTAAAGTTCAATTTATCATATTGAATTTAACTGTTTTAATCTTATAATTGCGTTTAAGTAACCGTCAATATATCTTTCGATATACTGTGATAAATTTAAATATTACATGTAAAAAGTATGTAATTTTATTTATGTACAATAAATGTATACTTATGCATCCTTATTTTGCTCCACGTCGTGTCTTTTTTGTTTTAGGCTTCATTATGGCTTTCCATTTGTGTAGCTATAAATATTTTTTAAAAAATCCTATAAAACTAATATTAATAAATCAATAATTTTATTTGCCTTTCAATGATTCTGAAATTAGTAGAATCTTTATATTTACATAATATATATGCATGTCAAATGTTTTAGACTTGATTATGTCTTTTTAATATTTTCATTTGTGTGTAAAAAAATCCTATCTAACTGATTAATAAATTAAATATTGTATTTGCTTTTCAATAATTAATTCTAAAATTAATAAAATCTTTATATGTACCTACATAATATATATGCATAACAACTTAGTTTTAAGCTTGATTATGACTTATTCTTTTCATTTGTGTATCTATAAATATTTATAAAATATTTTGTTGAACCAATATTAATTAATCAATCATTTTATTTCTTTCCTAATGATTCCTAAGTAAGTAAAATCTATATATTAATATAATATATACATAATCACTTTCTTATCGGGCTAATGAATGATTCTTTTATAATTGTATAAACATATCTAGCAGAACCTTGTATTTAAAAAATAAAAGCTTTTTAAATAGTACAAAAAAACAATATTCATAACTAAATACATAATAATATATGACCACAAATTATATACTATAAAAACTACCGTTCCGATAATGCGATTAGGGCGTACATGTTATCCTAGCATCTCTGCATCTGACCCTAAAATAATGGGTGGTCTTCTCTACATTATGTCAAATAAACCAAAGAAAGCACAAGCGTTCAATCTAATGACTAAGCTGGAGGAAAATGCAACGGAAGTCATCCTAAAAGGAAAATAATTCACGCATTCCAAAACGTCTCATATATAATTAAAATATGTGTAGAATGCACATGTAACGAAATACGTGACTTGAGACGGTCCTTTCAGCATAATGCGAATTTTGAGCTTACGTCACTATGTACTTAATATCAACTTAACGTCATTTTGGGTTTAATGCCATTTGACAACGAATCAGGATAACATTTCTGAAGAGTTCAAGAACTTTGCAGGATCAATATTGATTTTGCTAATTGCCCTTTGTGATGGGTTTGCTCTGGAGGCAAACACTCAATAACGAAGGGTTCGCTTTCAATTTATGTATATAATAAAATATTGTTTGCAGTTGTCAATGGTCGAGGAATATTAAATTCTATTCAAATCACAACGTAAGATTTGATCGACACAAAAACACACAAACAAGAAGTACGAGAGAGTGGTCGAATTACGTGGGATCATAATCCTAGTGTATAATCATCCTGAAACCACTTCCTAAGACCACCCCAGTGTTGTACGGTCACGTGGTCGCTGGTAATTGTGCTCCTTCGTTACCATCTCGGGTTTCTTTGCCCAGATACCATCGGAATTAGATCGGAGAGTTACTCTCTTTTTTGCCTACTATTATTGATCCGCGGTGCCGTGTAACGATTTTACTCCGTTACTCGAAATTACACCTAAATAATTATGCCATGATAATAAATAACGCACACGAAAGTTACGCGAAAGTCGAAATTGAGAGGTCAAAAACGTCGCTAAAAAGGTGAGCCGTTAGAAATGCGAGCGAGTCACAAACTGGATCGTTGATTGAGTAAAAATTATACGATCAATATAGTGTTGTGATTTATTGACTAGCTTTGATTAGATTTAAATTAAATAACATAATATCTGTATCATGATATATTTGATAATTGTAAATATTTTATTAATTAATAAAAAAGAGAGTTGAATCGTAATCTTGTATTGTAACACTATAGAAATGTATTGAATATATCAAGAACAGGTAAGTCATATTTTGTAGCTCGCAATAGGATTTTCTACGATAAAATTTTAAAGATAAAGTTCTTTGAGATTTGATGTAAAATTCACATCTATATTGGAAATAATTTATATTACTTTTTTGGGTTTTGAGTTTCAAAATAGACGCCGAATAAACTGATAGCAGCTCAATAAATTACAACATATATAGAGAAATGTAAATGCCGCTATCAGGCGGTGGAATCAAAATTCCGGGTTCTGGAGTGTCAAATTGAATTATTGTCGATTGTGATCTGTCGTGATGTGTTCTTGTGATGATGCTGGACGATCCGCTTATGTGTTTCTTGTTGTGACTCGGTATCTCTCGCCAAGTCTCTGGAGCGTTTTCCTCCGTCTACCTGGCTGGTTCAAGATACCTCTTTCGAATCGCAGATGTGAATGTTTGGGGGCCAATTGCATCACTTCTTGAACACACCCACGAATTGTTAACTAATTATTTATGGATGCGCCTTGAAGTGTATCACATACTCATACGAGCTGAAACTAAAACGGTAACGATCGAATAATTTTCAAAAAAGTTCTATAGTTCATAGTCTACTACTCAAATATTAACAAGAGCTTATAAGACGGTTTTTGGGCTTCGTGTAAATTGTTCGATCAGTACAGAATCCAAATGTACTCTTTTGCGGACAAAATAGCAATTACAGCTATTTCTCCAAAATCAGATCACAAAAAATGGTTCCTTTATTTCAACGTGACTAAAAAACCGGTAGTTATCTCACACAGAAAATGCAATTCTAACCCCTAAATTTAGATTGCACCCTAAAAAAGTTTTTTTTAGGGTGAAATCCAGATTTTTGATGCAAACTTTTAATTCGATTTAGTGTTAAATTGAATAAATGGAGACAAATTCTAGTAAAGGGCAAATAAATATTCTACAACAGTTGTGAAATGTTTTGTAGTCCCCATATTCACCACTCTTGTCCCTTTTCAACTACTACATGTTTCTCTCAATACATATTTTTTTAACCTTTTAAACGCCGTAAGTTATTAGTACCGCCGTGCGCTACAAGCCGGTAATTTTCTAGCAAAACAAAATCTATTGAAACTTTTTTTTCAAAAATATATCGATGGTATATTATGACGACATATAAAATAAATATACAATATGACACTTTATCATTTACCCAGAAAAACGCAATATTTTTTTCCTCCTAAGCCAGGGTTGTCACATTACAAAATAAAAAAATATTGTATAATTTATATTTATACAAAAAAATATAAGTTAATTTTATGCTTATAATTAAAAAGAAAATACTAGGGTTGTCACATTAGTTTTAGAAAAAAAATACAAAAAATATTGTAATAAATAAAATTTTAAAAAAAATTGCATAAGAAGCCAGAGTTGTCACATAGCTTATAAAAAATAAAACAATATTAAAATGTTTGAAAATATATTGTGTAATGTAAGAAAAAAGCCCGCGAGGAACAACCCTCAACAGCAATTTGAATCTTTGTATTGTCTATAATATTTACAATTTATTTCATACAATTTTTTTTAGAAATGTCACTATGTGTTAATATTTTTATGTCACACAAAATACTTGATGTTAGCTAGTAAAATGAGTACAAAGTGAAGCGCGTTATCAGGCTCATTTTGTATGGCTGGCCTCATGCGCCCAGATATATAGAGCGCGTTAATACGCTTAAGGCATTGAAAAGGTTAAGGAAAAAATATTAAAGTAACTAGGATAAATGAAATCGGCTCTTTTTTATTGTATTTCTAAAACAAAAAATAATTAGAAAAGAGGTAGTAGTGATTTATTAGAACAGTGAAAAAAGATTATATCATATAAAAAAATCGAAAGTACTGATAAATGCTATCTTAGTTTTATTGCTAAAAACGTCATTATATTTATTTAACTTTTTAAAACTGTGAAATCAATATGATAATCGATTACCGTACTTAAAAATTGATAATGTAATTAGATAAAATGTAAAATAAACTCGAACACAGAACCATTTGCCTACATGCATTTACAATTATCTTCTGTGGAAATGTTGTTCTCGTCTTCCCATATAAAACACATTTTCCATAAATACAATTGTACGTCTCTATTCATTTGAATATGTGCATCTTTCAATGCTTTCAAGGTCAAAGTTGCAACGCAATTTATTTTATTAATTCTAATTGACATAACGAACAGTTGCGTTACGTCACGTGTTTTAACATGTGCTTTATTTGCCTTATATTTTATTCCTTTCGCTGGGTCGGTGCGCAATAGTCCAGGAATGCAGGCACTTAGCCAACAATATCCCAATCTGTTAAAAATAGTACATAGCCAATTACCTTTCGCTTGTTACATAATAGTGTCATCGCTTTTTCTTGCGCTGCGTCAGCGACGTTGCGCACGCACCTCCAGCGTCATCTCGTCATGTCTCGTCCGAGAAGACAGGCGGACAACGGTTTCACCAGTATAATTGATATTTTCACAAGAGCCCCCGGCGTGCTGCTGCATTATGCAGAAAAAATGCAAACTGGACATTATTCAAATGCAATCGTGATTTGTATTGAGACGAATATTAGCGGCAATAATCGACTTTTCGACGAGAAATCGCCAGTCATTAAATTTCACTGACGATCCCAATTTATGCTCTATTGTTTGCCCATTAAGCCCAGTTCACACGATTAGATTTCCATGAACTCACTATTAATAGATAAAAAAATAAGTAACTATAAATAAAGCATCATAGTTTGAATCTAGCATCATTAGACACAATGAGTATTCAATGTCAAAGTTTTCATTCTTCTATTATTTTTTTCTGTATATCTCACAATATATCATAAAAAGCACTACGTTCATAAAAAGTAAAAATTAAAATCATCACCAGTTCACTAGTTTATTATTTCATAAGTTTAAGTGATGAAACTAAAGTCACAGTTTTTTTTCAAAATTAAAAACATATGCTTACTTGAAACCTAATTTATTTAGACCACAATACTTCGCTTCTTAATCTAAAAAGTGAAATTTTACAATTGGTAACTCTTAGATTAGTGCAATATAAATGTTACTTTTCACAATCGGCCCTTGTAGCTATTTTTACACTGTGGTTTTCTTAAGCATATTTGGAGTAGAATATTTTTTAATAAATATAAATAAAATTGTATATTTACGTAAAAGTCTTCTTTACCAAACCAATAAGTTCATCTAGGATCCAACAGAGAAAAAAATATAATTGTATAATGCACATTTTAGCCATTCCTAGCTGTATTTAATAAATGCTTCTAGTATCTCGCTCATATAATCATATAATATAATTTAAGAACGGTTTCATCGGTTTTTTACATCTATACTCAACATTTTTAACGACAAACTTACGCTAAAAATACAAAAAATATTTTAAAGGACACACTTACGCTAAAAATACGTTAATTATATTTTATTTTCTAAATATTATTAATCAAATTTAAATATTTACTAGGATAAGTCCTCTTGTCTTGAAAAGGTTGCACAGTATTGTTAGGTTAAACCATTTATATAATAATTATTAAATTAAATATGATACAATTTAAACCGTTTTTCAAACAACGCGTTTATATATTTAAGGAATTAATGAAATTGTGTTTAAAATATTTTTTTTAAATCAATATTATATAAATATGAGTAAAGTACATCATCTGTGGCACATATTTAAATTGATAATCACTTGATAATTTTGATCTATATATTAAATACAAAATTAGTATTTCCTGTGATGACTTTTTATAAACAAATAAAAATCGAGTACTATATAAATGAATATGTGCAATTGACCTAATTTTAATGAATGTCAATAAAATTGAAGTCTAGCTTATGATTTCGTATTTTTCATGCTACGGTGAAATAATAAAAATCATGCTATTTTTAATACACTTACGCGAAGAGACGTTTCATGGTCTTTATTTATTATCCAAATAATTAGTTTGCGTTATTGAAGTATTTGAGACGCTTATTTAGCCTAAATTAATATATTTATAAAACAAAGATGGACTTTTTGTTGATTATTTTGACAGCTATGTATTCCTTATAATTTATTTAAATATTATATTAATTTAGAAAAATATGGAAATAAATGCCTATTAAGTAATAAAATATCTCATTTTTCTGTTCGCTATTTATAATTCAAATGTCATTAAATATTTTCTTATATAAGATAAAAAAAAAATAAGGAAAAAAATAATTTACTTTAATTTATAATAACTTAAATATGTCCAATAATTAGATTTTCTCACATATTTTCTGCAACTAATTAATTTAACTATAAGATATTTATGATTTAAAAGCTCTTCAATGATATGCCATTTAAATGTTAACATTATGTTAATAGTTTCGAAAAAAAAAAGCTACCTATTTTTACTTATATAAATATATTTTAAAACCAATCAAGAAATATATCGTATTTTTAAATAGATTATCTTTTTTATAAGTGCTTTGATTTATAAAATTTCCCATATTTGTATTTCTAATATCATAAAATGTTAGAGGCTTTGATGCAAAATATTCCGATAGCCCATTTTTCATATCATCTGCATTTTTTTAGTCCAGGAAGTGTTGGATCGATTGAAATAAATCGTAGTTAGAAAGAGCAAGGTCTGTAGAATAATGTGGATGGAACTAGACTTTTCACCCAAGTTTCTTGATTTTATTTCGAGTCAATTTCGCCATATAAGGACGCGCATTATCGCGTTGTACAATTAATAAACTTCTGCTGAGGAGTGAAGACCTATTTTTTACTTCCCTGTGCGAATGATTCATCTGATCACCATATAAGCTTGCTGTTACTGTTTGGCCAGGTCTTAGAGTATCATAATGCACGATTACCTTTGCAATCCCACCATACAGACAAAATATTTTTTTTCACCATGAGGATTTACAAATTTATCTTTGGATAACCAATGTCTTCTATGACTATTGTTGTCGTTAAATACCACTTTTTTATCTCTGAGAAAAGATGAGTCAGCTTCACAATTCTGAAGCATTTGAATATGCAGATATGGGCAAACTTATTTTCTTCGCTAAGTTCGTGTGGAATCTATTCACATTGTCTCCAAGCCTTCCCAATCTTTTGAATGTGTCTATGCACTGTCGAACCTGACTGGCTTATAGTTTCTCGGCCAGCTGATTTTCTTCCATTTTCGCAACCAGGACATCATCATCTATATTTGCTGGTCTTCCACATCCAGGATTATTATTGATATATATTGAATCACCTACCACCTTTAGTGACCGTTGCTAAAAATATATACCATGCAATTTTTTTATAAATTGTTTACTTGGTAATTGTTGGGGCGCAATATTTTTTTATTTATCACAATAAAGAGTCCAAAAGTCAATACATATATATCAAATTAGGTATTTAGGTTTTAATGGCCGAAATGCGACTGACCGTTAAAACATATTAAAAAAACGACATTCATTTTATGATTACCAAATATTTAATTTATAAGTGGGGTGGAATATTAAATACATCTACTACAGAATTTTTCAAATTTTTGTACAGGGCCAAAATTCTAATACTATTTTTATTTGAGACATTTATGCTATAGTATTATTATACATTTAAAATATAAAGCTCTTGAAGTTAAAAGATCTTTAAAAAAAATATTTTTGTACAAATGTACTGGTTAATAGGTAAAATATTCATTATTTATAACTACTGAAAATGTCAGATAGTCATTTTTCATATATATTATCAAATAGTGTTTTTATTTTTATTTTTATTTTATTTTATTTGCTCTAGAAGATAAATCCCACTTTTCTTTAGATTATTTTGCAATAATATTATAGCGTAATTATCTAGAAGCTTAATAGTATTTTTTTCATAACGTCTTTATCAATTTTGCCAAAATGCAATCTAGTGAAATGCAACTTTAACTAACTATTGAAATAAATAATCTTAACCTTGTAATTTATTTGAATCTGGACTTTTAAACTTATAACAAAAAGTTAACAAGTTTTGGCAATGAGCAGTTTAAAAAATTTTTTTTTTGCATTTCAAATAAACTTTGACGTTAATAGAAGTTAAATTTACAGCTTAATAAGTAAGATATTTATTACATATAACTACACACTTAATTCTACTGAAAATGGCGGATGATAACTTTATCATATATACCATCAAATAGTTGTTTTATTGATTTTTATTTTTATTAATAAGAAATCGCAATTTTATTTGTAATAAGTTTTTATTGACAATAATTTATAAAAGCTATAAAATTATAATTGCATGCATGGAATGTTTTAAAGTATAACTCGAAGTTTTACGAGCGCAATATTCCTTAGACGACGAACGATTACGACGCCGATGTTTTTGAAATTAGATAGCATGTGTACATGATTGTAGAGACACTTGTCACTTCCTATATTTTACGATAAGCTATAATTCTAGCTGAAGATTAATAAATACAAATCATTATATTGATATTAGTTACTTATAGCTCATATACATAATTGTTTATTGAATATATTTTCCTCCATTAAATCACAAAATCGACCACTGTGCGCCGGTTCAAAAGTCGGTTGCCCACGGGCGGAGTGCGTTATAGGCGCTCTCGTTTACGATTCGAAAGGTACAAACGTCATGTTTTTCTCTGAGATGCATTCAATTACCGTATCACAAACGCCAACGGTAATCAACGCAGCCTAGGGCTCCCTAAAAGTGAGGGATGTGACCATAAATTGATATGATTGCGTCAAAAAAACATTAAAATTTAGGATATGTTCTAACTTTTAAATAATAATTGAATCACATTTTCAGAATCCTAAACCACTCATAAATATGTATTTATTAAATGGAAACGGTAATATTTTAAATACTGTTATGGGGTATAATAAAAAAAATTACGTCCCGGTGACGTGTGGTCACCCCGTTTAACCTGGCGTCGATAATTACTTGCGTGTACAACGTGGAACGGTGCACATTTCCTAAGTGACTGCAATTACAGGGATATATGGTCGATTTCATAATGCCGTCCGCTTGACGGCAACTGTTGGCCATCGCTCATTTTAACAACGCGTAATAAGTTATTAGACAATTTGTCAAAGCGCTTGCCTTTCACGCTAATAAATGCGCATACATTTCTCCGGCCGACGCTGCGGAAAATCTGCCGCAGTGACGATCAACCTTTTTATACCACAATCTGACATTATCTACGCCATGGATCATGTATCAACAGTCCATCAACGAATGAATACTCTTTAAATTGCTTGTATAATATTTGCAAATAGTTTTTACTGCCAGCAAATATATGTTTTTGCGATGAGAGAATCATTCATTCGTCAAGCAACTGTTACGTCTACAAATTTTGAATTATATACTATACATAGATATTGTATTAATATTTGTAAGCTCGTACTGCTTCTTCAAATGTAATGAAATTTGTTCCAGAAATTTTATATACCAACGTTTTAATGGTATGAAAATCATTTTTATTCTAATAAATCTATTGGCTCATCAGTCAACCTTTTTCCATTTGTCTCAATTAAGTCCGCGGCCGTCAGATTAACTCGCACCCGAAAGCGTACAAAACGAACTCTTAAGTGGTCGTTTATTAGCCAAGACTAATCAATCATCCATTAAAATGATATCACGCATGTATAACGCACGCATCGCGATTAGTATTCATTCGGTATTAATATGTATTACCGTGTTATTGTGATCATTGATTTTTTTAACAATTTATTTGCGCCTACCATTAGTTGGCTATCAACGATAGATTATTACTAGACATACCAATACATAATTTATATAATGCATAATAATTAGACATGCCATAAATAACTACTTTGATTTATACTTATTTTGTATTACATTGTAATATTTTTTTTAAATAATAAAATTAACAAATAGATGGTAAAATAAAGTATATATAGGCTTAATAGGATAACTTCATAATAAACTTTACATAAATTAAATACAATTGATTGTTTTAGATTAGCGAATTATTACTGTAACAAACATTTTTTTATTTTTTAAATATTGCTTTATTGTAATTGATTAATTTATTTAATATATGATATTTCTTAAATATACATATAAATATTTTTATGATTGATAAGAGCAAAGTTTTCATTACTTAAACTTTTTTAAAATCGACTTTTGAAAGTAGCTCTTTGCGTTACACATTATCCATATAAAATTAAATGTAAATTAGTTTTATTTTTTTGATATAGATTATTATTGATATAACGTTTTTTTAAAAATAGATTAAGTTTTTTGCAGGATAATAATATTTCTTAATTATATAAAATTGTAAATCATTATCTAAAGAATGATAAATATTAAATATTTTGTCATATTTTTGCCACCATAAGATTTTATTAAAAGTTAAATGTATTACTTCCACCTCTTAATTATTAATATTAAATACTTGCGCATACATAAAATTGAATTATTAAATACGTTTTAATTTAAATATATACCTTACGAAGTGAAATTAAGAAATTGATTTATCCAATCTTTGCAACTTTAAGATGTTTCGAATACATTTAATTAACACTTCTCGCAAGTTATATATGACCCACACAATAAAAAAGTAGTGTTAAAAATTTAGATTTTATAACCAAGCTTTCTAAAAATTAAAAAATTAAATAGTTATAAAATATTGTATAGAATTTCGTAAATCTAGCGTTCAAAATTTAACCTTTGAATTAACTCAATAAGATCTGTTAAAAAAGTTTCTAAACGAGTATAAACAATACACGAAAAAACCTAAATAATTATCACACTATTTCATATAAACCCTATTTAGAATTTACTATATTTTATTTAGTGAAATAATTTAAATAATCGTATATTATATTTTGTGCTTTTTTTGAATAAAAAAATGTGCCGAAACTCACAACTTGGAAATCTTTTCATACAATTTCAGAAAAGGTCCGACAAGTTTGATAAACAATAGTGATGAAAATGTCTTCAACAAAGCTCTTTTGGGTGGCAATGAGATTCCTTTGCAAAAACCCACGTTCAAATTGAATTGAATAAATGGGAATGGTATACAGAGTAACAGATTTCTGGATATGTTTTTTCGAAAATGTATTTACGGAAACCACGAATCATTACCCGACAAGTTTTTATTTTCCAATTTTCAGTTAAATATTAACATCTTAAGGTCAATGATTTTGAAGTACGCGAGACCAATATGCCAACTCATCGTCATTGCTATCAAACAATCTTATTTTAATTGAGCCACGGATAATGGGAGGATCCTGTCTTGAATATTTTTTGTCTTACGTCTCATAAAAATTCTGTGGATATGATTTTTTTTTCCAAGATTTCATAAGTGCATTTATAATTTTTATATATTGTAAGACATTGCTTCTTTAAAACGATACATAAGATAAACTATACGCAAACTTAATGACACCCATCGGATACATTAAATTCTTACAATTTTCTGCAGCTTGGCTCCAAGTAATTCTGCACATGAATGCAACCCCTTCTATTCTTTTCCAAAATATAACATATAACGTAAAGTTTATCAATTAATGCTTTTAATCTATTTTCTCCCGAAGTTTATTTGACAGCATCACCTACTGATAATTATATTATGTGATTAGCAAATCGCTAAACTGTACTGGAAGAAAATTTTCTTTTTCACACCACTTTTACACCTTAATATCACAAACCCAAAATATATATTACACTAAGTGTTTTACATGTTTATATATATTATTTTGAAAAATAAGTCTTATATTCATTTGTTTATCGATTGAGCTTGAAATATAATTTATTTTATTCTTTTTATTAACTCTTGGTGGAGATTTCATTCAAAAGTAGCACTCAATCCTCCCTCCAAAACGTCATTGCTTGTAAGCATACTCGTAAAATCGGACTATGTCTCCTTTGCCGGTTCGAGACACCAGTGAAATATGTCCCTCAGGACAAAGTTCGCGTCTGTCGGTAACCCAAGACCTGTGCAATTGTATCCGGCGAGAATCTGTCAGTCGTCCGTGTCATCTCCGGTCACGGACCGGGCGATAGGCCGCATCTCCTGTTTCTAAACTAGTGTTTAATTACTCTGGCCTTTTACTCTGGGCCTTATGCACTCTAGTCAGTGTCTGCTTGTGCACGTCCGTTGCTTCTCAACATTTTGTCAGCCAACGCGGAATTATCGTATGTCAGGTGACGAGAAAACTGATGCGTCTTCATCTATCACCGAAACGGGTTTTTATTAATTTTACGACCTGCAAACCGGACCGTATGTTTATGCGTATGTATATAGAGATTAAACGGGTTGACGTTATTAAAAAGCCTTAATACGGCGGCCGAGTGTTTCACTTTCTATTTATTATAATGTGTACATACGGTAAATCTTCGTTTTACGCGTGAAAATCTGATCTTTGTACGTTTTTTGGTATCCTATAATACGACAAAAATTCTAAAGCGAAATAAAATAGTTGTTACTTATCAAATACTGGTCATGCGGGTGAATAAGTCTTTCTAAAATACTAGAAAAATCTAATACCTCTAATAGACATGGATTCAAGTCCCATAGGGATCTTTGCGTTTTTAATCTATCGTGTCTGGGAGATCGGAATTAGTGATTATTATATAATTATAATTTTAATATATCATCAAAACACAGTTTAGATTTACCTCGATTTTTCTAAAATCACGAATGAACATCGTGATGATTAATTAAATTCAAGCTAGGTCGTACATATAGGTTCAGAAAATAATGAGCTACTTCAGCTCACATTGAAAAGTGTGACTATTATTAGTTTTAAAACGCTAACTTTTACTATTTATTTTAATTCTATACGCTCTAGATATTTAGCTAACAAAATAAGTGTCTTCTAAACAATATATTTGTATTAACCAATTAATATTTTGTCAGTAATCTATCAGTACAATCATTGCCAAGCCGTGAATAGCACTGAACAAGACAATTGTATTAATATTTCATGTGATGCACAGTTATTTAAGCGCTTCAATGAAAATACACAGTATTGAATTTATTTCTGCTATAAACTATACATATGAAATTTTTCAAATCAGTAATCAGTTATTTTATATCATATTTGATACAAAATATATATTTTTTTAGAACGTGTACTTTACTTTTATATTCTCAAGTTCATTAAATGATTAAAAGCTGCATACCTAATAAAATGTGTAGTTGAAAATAAAGCGTAAATTAATATATTTGTAGAAACCAAATTGAGTCAATTAGTATATTCATATAACCCGTTGTGCATTAATTACATCATACGAATTATATTATTTATACTCTTATTCTTAATCGATTGCAGTATTTTTTATACTGTTTAATATACTCAGATTACTATATATAACATAATTGTGTCCGAGAACTGGAAAACGTTGAGCAACAAGACAAATTGCTCATTGACCGGCGCCAAATGAGCAATCAAAGGCAATTAACGCTGGCCGATCTATATACACCAGTTTTTAATTATTTAACGTTGATTTATCGCCCGCCTATTTATAAAGACGTCCGAGACGTTAAATATAAACAAAACGACACTCGAAGGTTGCTTTCACTTTCAAACAAACCTCCAAAAACGCATTTGAAAAATTTAACCAAAGTATGATGTTTTCAGAGGGTCGTGACTCGCCAGGTGTAATTTTAACCGTTTGCATGTCCGTTTTTCACTCTCGACGTATGAAGCATGTTATAATTTGCGATCGTTTCGGCGAAATATGAATTATTGCGTTTTTTGTTAGTGCAAAACGTAACGAGAGAGAATTATGTGTTTAATACGTAAAGAAAGTTAGTACGTTACATACGAGTCGGTTAAAAATTACGCAAATTATAATATGTGTGTACGGAAAATTTAGAGCACGATTTGACCGTTAAATTTATTACCGCAGCAATAAAAACATTGTTAAATTCGCCGATACATAAAGTTGTTTAATGATTGTATGTAATTTAATATAATAAAAATCTTATCGTTGCTAATTAAAAATTATGCTTTTATATCATTACGTTGTAAATGACTTCCTACCTATCTGCCTATGACTTTATTTCAATCCAATATAATTGAAAAGCTATAAAACTATATAAACGTAATAACTTTTTATGTTAATTAAAATGTGAATAATTTTTCTTTTTATTTTCAGGTGAGACATGATACATATATATTTACAATCAATCAATGCACAATTTATGGTAAGATTCATTATTTTTATTTACTTGTGAAAAATATTTTTATATTTAAATGCATCGTCTAAATTTGCATTATAATATTTCTAAATTAAACTCGACAGCTCAAAACCAATAACAGTAATATTTTTGTGATTATAACATATAATTAAATATTTTTAATTTATGAGTTATACATGCATACACGCAATATTTACTATACATTAATTATAGTAAATATTGCGTTACTCACTAAACTTATTTTAGTTTAAAACATAAACCCAGCTTCTATTTAGATAAAATAATTGGAAATATTGCCATTTTGATTAAGAAAATATTTATATATATCAGTGGCGTGCGGTGACTTTGAAATAGGGCATGCGGTTAGAGGGGGGGGGGATAAAAACTATATTTTTAAATTTATTTTCTTTATTTTATAAACATATTATGTATTTATTTTTTGACAATTAATTTTATTTGACGCTCCTTCTTACAAAAGTCAATAATAACCGCATCATATAATATATTGTCTTTCTTTAATTTGTCTAAAAGTTTTTTTTCGATTGATATTTATGCTAGATCTGACAATCTATTCTCACTTTTTTTTAATAATATGTCTGATTTGCTTAGAAAATACAGTAATTCAACATAGTTGCCTTCATTTACGGTATTATTATTTTCAGAATGTCCTCGAAAAGAAAGTTCTTGTTTAGATAAAAAGCAATTCACGCCAATTAATTTGGAAATAATATATCTGTTCGCAGTAAATTTCTTATTATATAATTCAAAATTTGCCTTAAATTGAGCACTGAAAAAATCTATGATACGATTTTCTTTACCAAATCTTTTTAATTGTATAGTAGCGTATATGTGAGGTTAAGAGTATTCGTGGCTTTTACGAGCTTGGCTTAAATTGCTTAAATCATTATATCTAAATTTATTCCTGACATTCAACTTTTGAGAAAATAATAAACATGGCCAACAAAATAATTTTGCTAAATGAGCACATCCACAAGTCCACGTAATTTTAATGAATGAATGTTTTATTTTTAGACTGGATGTTCAAATGGGATGTGAGTTTTGATCTATTAATAATAATTTTTTTTTTCATTAAACGGAAAACCACTTTAACTTCTTTTCAGTAAAGATTCAATTAGGCAATTGCAATTATTTTCCAGATTAGCATCGCAGTTGAGACCACATTCATTGCTTTGCTGTTTGTCCATATTAGGGGTTATGACTAGGGATTCCAATCCCGGGATCCCGGGATCCCGAACAATTTTCAATACCCGATGAGTCCCGGGATTATAAAACATAATCCCGAATTTTTCGGATTGGTTGATTTATCAAGCACAATCGAATTATTATTGACAACATCGTTATATTTCGTGTACAAACTTGCGCGAGTTGCACTTGTCATCTGTGAATCTTTGAGCCTGTGAGTCTGAACGTGCTTTTTCAGCAGCAGGCTGCTTAGGAACCAAAATCAGATCAAGGCTAAATGATATAACACTTGATGCTTTGATGTTACTTCGTGAGTTTTATTCAAAATAATGTTTTCAATTAATTGTGTCTATGAATGTACATAGGTATGTGCATACATTGTCAAAAGTTCATTTTTTTCTTCTCAAATAAATATATAAGACCTTCCCTTTTTTTATTTTTATTATATTATTTTCTATTTTAAGTCCAAGACTAAAATTATACGTACTTTATACATTGTACGTTATAAAAAACAGATGTAAAAATATATTCTATTATTTATTTTAAATTATTTTTGTCGATAAAATAACATGAAAATTATCCCGGGACTGGTCCCGGGATCCCGGGATCGACTAATTGCAATACCGAAATCCCGGGATCAAAATTTTGGCCCGGGATTGGAATCCCTAGTTATGACAAATAACTATTATTTTTATGTCGTAAATAATGAAACAAATATTTCATTTGAGTACACTAAAAATAAATAATAATTAAGACAGTCAATATTAAATTGAAAAAGATTAAAAAAAATTGCCGAAGAAATAGACAGATTCAAAATGTTAACCGCATTAACGGTTGATGGCGAGCGATTGTAAATATGATGACGCTAAAGTTCTAGTGCGCATGCGCGACAAATTCCACTCGCACGCGTATTGACTACGCCCGCCCGCTCTTCAGTCGGCATATGCCGTTCTATCGAAGAGGTCGTGTGGCCGATTTTTTGAGCGTTTGCGTTTCATATTTACGTAAATTAAAAGAGTGAATAAATGATAAAAATATTTTATTTTTAGAATCGTATTACAATCCCAAGGCATGCGCTGCATCTACCGCATGTATAGACCGCACGCCACTGATATATTATTTTATAAAGCAGTTTTTAAATATATAATAACTTATATTTTTGAAATGATTTCATAATATTATATTATTATTTTAAAAATATACTTATAATTAATAATCATTCGCTTAGTTAATAACAGTGTTGTTCTATCATTATTTATTAAGAATATTGACTGCAAAAATCAAATCAAACACTGTTTTGCACTCCTAATTAATACCATTGCTCTTAATCTGGGCCCTTACGGTACATTTCGCCAATTATTAACTATTCGGTTCTTGAAATTTTTTCCAAATATTCGTTCATATTTACAATGAAATATTTTGTAATGTCTAATTTACAAAAATATCAAAAACCGACCAACTTTAAAAACACAGCTATGTATCTTTGTGTACCTGAACAACGCAGGTAGCTCATTTTTTTCGTCGATGTAGCGCCGCTGTATCTACAGTAAAATTGTTCCCTTTTGTTTTGCAAAATTTACCGTTATATATAAAAGCAATGGCCATAGCAACTATTTGACTACAATTAAAATAACCAAGAAAAAACACTTTCTAATTGCTGTAATTCGCCATAAAACGGTTCACCACAATAGTAATTTATTAAAAGCATAAACATTGAAGGAAGTCTGAAAACTAGTCTTGTATCAAAAACCGATAAAATCAGATAAGAGTTGACTGACAGACAGTTAATAGTAGTTGAACGATTACGTCAAATAAATAAATTATTTATTCAGCCATATAATCGTCGATAAATCACCGATTTAAATGTGCGTCGCTACATTACGACGCTAACCTTGCACTAGTTCGCCCCATTTTTCCATATAAGGTCGAGCCCCGCGACAATGTCGCCCCGGGCGATGCCGCGAAAATTCAATCGCGTAACTGAGCGCCACCGCGCATGTCAAACCGACGGACATAATAATGATAAGGATAATAACGTTGTCAGCGATCGAGTTTGCATAATAACCGCTGGAAACGGTAATAAAGCTATGAAGGCGCCCGTGGGCGGGTGCCCGCGCCAGTGGCGCCAAAACGGTGGGCGGCACCTGCCACCCGGACGGACACGTGTAACGCGTGTCCGATCGGGATACAGACGTTTCAGAACGAGGAGTTTAACCTGTTTCTGGCGTAAGCCTCGTTCGATCGGGATCGGCCGATTTTATCCGAATAAAATCACCCGATACGCCGGATTAAGATTGCAGATTGCTATCGGTCGGCTGTACGGTTTTCTTTGATAAATATTTATAAAGTGGACCGCTGCGAAGGCAATATACAGAATTTTAAACAATACGCTACTTGTAAAGTAACATATTTATACACCTATGGTTATTGGATTTTCTTTGATCATTAGTTTTATTCTCATATAGATCTTATCATTTAACACTAAACAATTTACGATATTTTAAGGCAATGATAAAATGCAAATCGTTTTGAATGAATGAGATTATGTGAATAAGCATATTATATGTCTTAGTTTTGAGTTGCTGAATTTGTACCAAGAGCTATAATAATTATTAAACAAAAAAAATATAAAGTTCACGTACAAAAAAATAAAAGCATAGAAGTTATACTTTACTGGATTTACCATGTTTCATAAAACGCAGCTGATTCATATTTGTTTAATTTGTAAATTAATTTTAATTTTTAACTATGTGTAAAATATTTTACCCTGTATATGACGACCATCTTCTAAAGTTACTCCTTTGGCTGTATAATTGTACAATGTTTCTTAACATACACTTTGTACTGCATATCCAAAACAAACATTCAAAGGCTGTTAAATAATAAAAAACGCTCGGCAGTAAAAGTTACTGTAATTATATACTAGTCTTTAAAGAAAAATCGTTATATGATCCTTTAGCAAGTAATCTAAGGCGTTATTCTCGCTAATAAACCTGTTTTAGATTCTTGGTATTATTTTGCAGATCAGCCAATTTACAAAACCGTTCAGGTGATATTAATCATTTTCAATTTTATTAAGAATCATCTCTATATAAATGGTTTTAAGACGTCATACACGGCGCTTTACCTTCTCATATTGATGCGTTGAATATGCCCTATGGGTTAATTAATAGTTGTGGAGGTATATTTATTTAATAACTATGGCCAAAACTAGGTGCCACTCTGGTAACACTGACGTGGCGGAGGACAGTACATTATTTTGGTGGACCGCAACGACTAGCGGTTTTTTGTCCATCGATCACTCACATTCACATACTAAAATATAACATGTAACTAAACCATATATTATTCAATAAATACTACTGCAGCAGCCCAATCTATGTGTAATTGCCACTTGTCAACATCCGTCCATCAAATAGTATTTTTTTTTTAAAATCTGAATAATAGTAGTATAGTGAGTATCAAACAAAAAAATATAATTTTAACAAATAAATATTAAAAATATAATTGAACACATTCACTAGCTGCGGTACCTCACGATAGTGAGGGACCGACAGCTAGTCTTCACTAATTGCAGTTAATAAGCAAACAAAAATATTTTTAATGCTCTCTGAACAATCCAGGGCCCTGAAAAGCCCCTTTTACTTCTTATTTTTTAATTGTTGCTGCTGAAAACTTGTCATTATAATGATTTAGAAGGCGAATTTTAAACATGAAAATGATGACGATATTCGTTATTTTTAACAATTTGAATATCAAATATAAGTAATACAGGTTCATACCAGGGGCGTATATTCAGGGTGTGCTAGGTGTGCGGCGCACACCCGCAAAACCATTTAAAATATAAATTTAGAAATTTAGAAAATTTAGGGCGTAAAGCGACATCATTTTGCATACAGTAGTATGCAAAATTATAAAATTTGAATATGCAGTGTATAGTATGCATTGGTATTTGTCATTCGCTCTGAACGTTTTCGCGCGAGCGATCGTTTTGGAACAACACATATAATGCGCCGACCTTGCGCGCGGCCGCCGACTAAAGTAAATTGTTCCGAGATTTAACGGCTGAAGTCGATCTGTCGGCTGGCAGCGCTCAGTAGTAAAATTGGTCTCGAATTTGGTGCGCGTACTTCAAAAACTCTTGCGTCCGTCGCTGCTTTTTTATTACATTATATCACAATAACAGGTCACTCATTTTTTATATTTTGCCGTAAAATAGTTTATTATCTTACTTACATATGATCAATATTTAATTTTCTATTCTAGATTATATTTTTTTATTTACCCCAATAATGATGAAGAATACTGTTGAAGATATTTTGAATAATCCATTTTCGAAAAGAAGTTATGAAATTAAATTGAAGATAATATTAAGGAAGAAGTAAATTCAGCAAATTTTGTCGCTATTATTCTTGACGAAACTTCAGATATAATGACGAACTCACAGCTCTCAACAGTTTTGCGTTTTGTTTATGAAGGTAAAGTTTACGAGCGGTTTATTGGCTTTACAGACGTTAGCTCTGATAAAACAGCCGATGGCTTATTTTGCCACGTTGTAAATATAATTAGAATTTCAAATTCAAGAAAAATTAGTTGGACAGACTTATGATGGGGCGAGTGTAATGAGTGGGCATATTAATGGTTTGCAAGCCAAAGTACTCGAAGTTTATCCACTGGCCATTTTTACACACTGCTATGCTCATATGTTGAAATTAACATTACAACAAGGTCTTTCCAATATAAAAGTGTGCAAATCATTCTTTCAAATTTTAAATGGATTGTCTGCATTCTTTTCGAAATCTTCCAAACGAATAAATGCTTTACAAGAGTTTGTAGCTAGAAGACTTCCTTCTGTTACACCTACAAGATGGAATTATACACACGGTTAAGTAACACAGTGCAAAAATACAGAAATGAATTTACGGACTTTTTTCGAGACGTCGTGAAAAATTGTGAACTATGGGACCCCGACACTGTAATAAAAGCACGAGGTTTTCTTAGCTTTGTGGAAGATTTTGAAACAAGAAAACTTCTCCACAAATTTTCAAACCTTTTTGGAAAAACTGATGTGTTATACAACTTTTTACAATCCAAATCTCTTGACATATTATATTTCTGTAAGAAAGTTACCGAAATTTTGCAACAACTCAGACATGAACAGGAAAATAATTATGAAACATTATGGGATTCTTATGTAACGGAAGAAAATTATCCAAGACTGAGTAATGATTTGCTTGTTGAAGAAAAGCACGCGTTTAGCCAACTATTTAATACAATAGTTGATAATATATGTAAGCAAATTGAAAATCGTTTTCCTTCAATGTCCAAATTGGAATATTTTCACCTTCTGGAGAAAGAAAAATATGAGCAATATAAAAAAAAAATTCCAAATGAATTATTTACCAATTTGCAACAATTCTATGGAGCATTATTTGATTATATAAGTTTAAAAAATGAGCTTGCTGTTCTTTATCATTTACCTAAATTTGCAGAGAAATCTGTTCATGAGCTTGTACAATTTATGAACACAAATAATCTTGAGTCAGGTTTTCAGGAAATAGATAAATTAGGCAAACTAATATTAACTCTTCCAAGCAGTACTGCTTCAGTAGAACGTTCATTTTCTGCTCTGAAACGAATTAATAATTGTTATCGAAGTACCCAAGGCCAAGAAAGGCTATGTGGCCTTAGCTTGATTTCAATAGAAAAAGGGATCCTTATGGATATTAAAAAAAGAGCACTTTTTATGACAGCGTGATAGAAAAATTTATGAATAAAGAAAGAAGATTAGATTTTATATATAAATAATTATAAGTTTATGTTTATTGGAAATTTGATATTTTTATATAATAATATTTTAGATTAGGTTTGATGTTTATTTATTTATTTATATATGGGAAAAAGCTGTAAGGCAGTTTAGGCATGTCAAAACCTCGGCTAATAAAAATGAAAAAATGTACTTTTTTATTTTTTATAGCACACCCAATATTAACACCCACCGTACGCCACTGGTTCATACATACAAAATTTTATAAAAACCAATGTAAAGTAACTAAAAAGTAATTTTTAATTTAAAAATATTAGAGTAGGTATGTTTCAAACTTTATTTAAACTATTCCTACTGTTAAAAATACTCATCAAAGCTTTATTGTCAGATATGGGTAGTATTGTTTGTCTCATCGTTCTGTCTTTTATAATTTATCTAAATTGATATTTTTTTATTAGCAAATTTTAAACTAAGCTTTTTAAATTCAAGTCCACAGCTGCATAATGCTAGCTCAGAAATATGAGTCATTTCTGAAATTTTGCTAATTACATAAAGTTTTATTTTTTTATTCTTTGTATTTGACTACTTGTTTGTCGTTTTTAAGACTGTTTTATTACAGGTCACAATGAGCTGTATATATTGCGGTACATCAGGGAAAAAATCTATAAGAAATATATTTTTTAAATATTCTACTTAAATCAATATGACCGAATGCTTTACGAACAATTTGATAAATATTTTTAAAAAATCAGATAAATTTATAATTTTATTATTTTTTTAGAATACGGTTCAATACAATTCAGAAGAAATGATTTGCTATTATTTTAACCTGTAAAATGTCATCGTCAATCATTTGGTCGTTTGCCTGCTAAGCTGGAAATTCATCCAAGTTTTATAGCGTTCATTATGCAAACGTACCTAGATAATTGTCGATGTTATCTGTGTAAGTACGCTTGTTTTGCATAAATTCATATTACGGCTCAGCCGCGTCACAAATTTAATTACTCTGTCAGTTTCGCGTAAATTATGAGAAAAGTACACTCGTATATCCTTCGATTAGAACGTAAACGCGGAACGAACGCGTTTGACTTATACTGTGAACGGGTCAAATGTGAACAGTCAACATTGGAGGCAATTTTTAATGGAAATGAACGATTGATGGATTGACCGTGAATTCTGAACTGACATTTTTGCATAGGAATTATATAATTAATAAAACTATAAGTCATCTTGGAGTTGAAACATATAAAATCGCCAATTAAGCGATAATTTTCCACCTTTTAAAATTTACAACACTGATGCTCGAATAAACAGTTTACCGACATTAACGCGAGAAGCCTTCAATAAACTCGGCGGCAAAACGGTAATAAACCTCATACGAGCAACATTCGCCTGGGTTTCCGTAACTCAATACCCACCTAGCACGTCCTTACTTTGTCGTTAATCTTGCAACCACGAGAACCATCTTAAACAATCAACAGCCATTGAATATATTGCATGTTAATGCAATCGTTTACCCTTCTCGTGTTTTTTGCGGGTCAGTGATCGCCGTTAATATTTATTTTTAAAAATCGGGCCAATGGGTCTTGAAATGGTGCTATTCAATAAAATCCGTCGATCCCAAACACCCATTAAGATAACAATCGGTTCAAACGTTCTGACTCTACGCCTACCGTTTATTGAAATTAATGGTAGCGGCCGGATCGTGATAATCTTCAATAAGCTAATATGCTTCCAAAATTTACTACGCTTCCGGCTTAATGTGGATCGGTTAACAGTATCAATGTGTTTAGAGAATGTATGTAAAAATATCGATCGAACGTCAGTATAATTGACCTGATTCTCGATCTTGGGTAGAGTTGTTATACGGATGCACTCTGTTAATAACTTTGATTTATTTACTGAAATCTTACATGTCCTGCTTAATATTACAGTTATTTATATGAAAAAGCATGCAATGTGGATATTTTATCTTATTGGCAAACATGTACGAGCATCTGATTTTAGTGTTTGATTTCCAAAAACATAAAAATAGTTTGGAAATTTGACTGAATTTTCTTCAACTTTCTAGTGCTTTATTCGTGTGCTTTTCGCTAATTATAATCAAATAATATTCAATAAATACATTTGATTTATTATTTAGAAGGCGAAAGATGTTTAAAACTAGTGATAAAAATATTTACATTAAAATTATTTCTTGACTATCTAAAAATTAAATTTATTATACTATTTATCTGAATTTTTAAAATTTTGTCTCTTAAAGACTAATTTAACAGATGAGAAAATTCATCGTTGTTTCAACGAGTTGTCTTCAAAGCATCTAGCAAACTATCAAAAAATGTTCTGTTGATCGGATTGTCCAGAAAAACCTGGGTTTTATCTAGAACCCTGTTTTAAACTCTTTCCTGAATATTAGTCGTGTAATTTGTAGATATGTATATATATATATATAACTTCAAAATATGTACAATATTTTAGAGTTTATTAATATCCTATAACTTTTGTTATGTATTGTTATATAGTATTATAATATACATACATTAGTCGTATTATTTGTAGTTATATAATACATTTATATAAATATTTATTATTATTTTTTATAAGATACTATATTTTTTATTTTATCTATTTTCTATAAAATTTTCCATGTGATGTATTATAAAACTACATATTGCAATTTGTATTAGTAGTGTGATTTGCTATTTTATATACCTTTTTTTATAAAATAACATATTTTGCATATTCACTATCTACAACTTTTGTCATCTGCCGTTTTATATTGTTATTTTTTATAGCCATATTTAATTTAATATATTATTATATATCTATTAGTCGTTTGCTATTCTATAAAAAAGAATATATAATTTATATTTTTTTTTATAACTTTTATTTATTCTTCTTAATTTTAATTTTTTTTTTATTCTGAGCTTAGAACATATTGTTTTTTGGGCTTACCCAAAAACCAAACTATGCAGTCTTTGTAATGTACATATATTGTATGTTATTTTTAATATTAAAATTTTAGTTAAAGTTGACCAAAAAATTGAAAAGTAATATAAAATGTGGTAAACTTATAAGCCGGCCTTTAGTGCCACTAATATCGTGATTTGACACAGCCTTAATTAGGCAATATTAATAAACAAAACTTTTGCAGCTTATTTATTTATTTAAAATTTGCAAAATTCGTCAGCCACCCCCCCCCCCACTCCTATCAATATCTCAATAATTTGTACGCAATAAACGTGTTAAATCAGGATCCATCAATTATTGGCCAAAGTATAATACAATATTTTTTTACGTTCATTAGTTCGTATATTAGACTCGAAGATTTATACTTATAATTAAAAAAAAAACTGTCAACTACTTTAATATCGTGTATCATATCTATTACATATTGCTTTATTATTACTATATATTTTAGTGAATTGGGTATTTAAGGACGGAATAGCGTAGTCCGTAACGTCTCAGACTAATAACTCTGAAGTTGCAGGTTCGAGTCCTGCGAATTTTTCGGCACGCAAATTTTTATTTATAAAAATGCGCGATTATTAAAAAATAACAACCATAAATTATATATCACATAACAATTAATAATTAATAATATAGATGTCACTGATTCCCAGACTTTCAGTCTAATGGTTAATACTTACTATTAAGTATTCATTAAATTTATTCAGTTGATACAGATTTGCCAGTTGTAACGCATAAATTTATTAGAATAGCAGTTTTTAAATCTGTCTATTTGTTACCAAAACTAAGATCTAAAGCTTTACTTTTACAGCTTTTTGTAAATCGTTAGATTATAAGAATCTTTGAAATTCACTTCGTCTGAAAGTGTATTTAAATAAACATTAATTTATTTATTTACCTTTATATAATATCTTAATTATTTTTAAGTTTTTGTCAAAGCATTTAAATCAAATTATATCTTTTGGATATATTTTATTTCTAAGAATATTTTTTTAGACATTTTTGATTTTTTTTAGAGATTTACTGAAAAATCTCAATACATACTACATCATACATTCCACGATAAAATTTTAAAACCTTAATTCACAATAATAAATTGTATGCTAATTTAAGTTTATGGCTTCCAAAATATATATCACTAGTATATATCGTATAACGATATAAACCAGTGGTATATATCGTTGTTATACTGTGCAGAAGATTGAAATTACTGATTATAATATAAATTTAATTCGATTATCACAGATTAGGTTTGCCGAGATTTTCCTAATATCTCACAGTTCGCTATCGTGATGAACAGTTAAAACAAAATTGAGCTAGGTCGTGCAAAATTCGTGTTGATAAAGTAGACATCACTGGTTTCAGTCCGGTGTGTTACAACTCACTTAGTAGTCTTAGATTACGTTTACCTTTTTGTAATATTTTAAGCTAACGCATGTCATATAATAGCATACATGTTACTATATTGATTATTATAATTTACTAGTGTTTCGCAATACATGCATGAAAATAATCAATTTTGCCTTGATAAACGAGCGATGTCTTGAAATACGAGCAGGTACTTTCTCTCCAACTGAGTCAATGATTATTTTTGCCACTTAAATTCTTGTTTGTTATGGATAATGATCCTCCTCATCCTCCATACGACTCACTGGAAGGATTCAAGTTAATTAACATAAAGTTTCTTTTTCCCAATATCACTACATTACTTCAGCCTATGGATCAACAGATCATTTCGAACTTCAAAAACAATGACTTATTTTGCCTTAATTAAATTAAGCGAATTCTGTCCACCTTTATTTTTATTAACTCTAAAATGAATACAAAACATCTGGCGAAATCCTTACTTATGTTTAATAAGACTTGATACAATATATTGATTTAGCAATAGTTAATCTATACTTTTAAATAAAATTATCAACTTACAAAAAAATGTGTAAATCCTAATGGAATTCCAATCACAAATCCACTCGTTACATTTTGGTATTGGATTACTGTTCTAATACATGAAATAAAAGAACAAAAAAAATTTTAAATCTGATTATATATTACTTTAACTAGTTTTTTTACATATAAATTAACATTCAATGAACTTTTCATATAACTGTTTTATGCGTATGATAATCAATAGGCCATTAAGCCAGCGCCATAACTTCACATCACCTAACGATTAACACAAATATTCAACGCATAATTTACAATATGATAATCCTACATAAACATTATAAATCATTTTTTCCCCATCTAAATAATACATTACTTGATGTCTGTAATTAAAGCGCATCAATTTGGGTGTTCGCCCACGTCGAATACAAAACCAAAAGGTTTGACATTGCTTTATCATTAGACACAGTTTAAACGACCATTAGCGTCAGTACTAAACGACATTAAAAACGTATTTCAATAATAGAAACTCTGAGATCCTGGGGGCGTATAATCCTGCTCATTAGGAACAAATTTCCGATATTGTAGAATTTATTGTCCCGGACCCTTCCCGTGATCCTATCTTCAATAAAATGATTGATGGTGTCGAGCGTATCTTACATCTACCTGTTCACTAAATATTCAACATGCGTTTGTGAATGATTATGCATTGAATATATCCAACTTATATATTGCAATAATTAAGTAGTATATTTGGGAATAGGATCATTTATATTATTAAATATAATTTATAATACATCTGGCTTTGCCTCGAGATCAATGTGCGACTAGTGTACAACGAATAAATGAATGCGTGTCTTACATTGGTAAAGAAGGAGGAGATGAAGACTATCCAGGAATGAGTGATGATCCGCATCTCAACTTCAGCAGCATTGTTCCATAAGAAAACACGTGCACTTGCACTCACAATAGAGGCGGTAATTTATTTTCCGGGCTTTAGTCTCAATGTCAAAGGTATACGCGTATACCTTAATGTGTAATTCATCATCTTCGTTTAAGTATTTTCTCCGATGATCACGACTTTTTATACGAAAAGTAAAGCCTTGATATAATATCAAACTTGATTGCGTCGTTACGTCACAAATCATCCGAATTGTTGTGATCGATCGTTTGTTCATTAAATTACACATGATGAATATGTTATAAATTATAAGAAAAAATGTTATAAATCACATTGTCATGAATCATATTATTTATTTATATGATTCATGGCATATTTTGAGATGTAGAAATTCAATAAAGTTGTGTAGCACTCTTATTAATTGTATATTAATATTTCATTCACCTTTTCAATAATATTAAGTATGATACTAAAGTTCAGATAAAATTATCCAATATAACCTGTCCAATAACCACAAGTTATTAACCTAAAACCACAATTTCAAAAATACATCTCACATTATACAGCTCCACTGAATGATCATCGGTTTTTATTTGGACAATAACATAAAACCGCAATTTTTTTGTCTAATAAATACATTACATATTTTCTTAATTTAATTTAATTTAATAATCTATGTAACAGAGTACATAAATATTTTTATAAATCCACATTATTCTATTTAATCCATAAACAAAAAAACAAAGCTCTAGTTAATACCGATACAAAACGCTACTGAGGCACAGACCAGGGGCACAAACCCTTAGCGACGCGCCATCTAAGGACTCTATTGTTTAAAAATAGTGCATTTTTTAAATTATAAATGCGTGCTGTTTCATAGACTTTTATATGTCTTCATTGTTAACATCTTATCCATCCCTGGAAAATGTTTAATATTGATTCAACACAATGTCTGTAAGGAAAAATATATACTTTGCGCTTATTTTTATTGACATTATAGGTTTAGAAAGCCTTGTTTTATTGTGCTACTTTGCATAATGAATGTTTATCTAATAATATTTTTAAAGTAATTTAAGTATGTTCTTTAAATTTACATAATTACCTCTTGACTTCATGATTACTTGACACTGTTTCTAAATCATATAATGCTTATCATATATTAAAATGAATGATTGATTCGACGCTACATTGTATATTTTTATTAATCACTGTAGTGTTTGAGGTCTTCCATTATATGAATTCCCATTCGTTTTTGATCCCCTCTACAATGTCATTGACTCTCTATAGCAAATATTTGCATATAAATAATAATGCATGAGCCTATGTGTTGTGTTTGTGTTCCTAGATTTCACAGACTCGCTGGCATGACAGGTAAACACCACAAGCTCGAACACGGCTTGTCAAAAGCTTGTCTTTCGAAACGCAAATATAATACTCACCACACTCTCGAAACTAATGCCTATCAATTACGTATTAGCAAACACTCTGAGAATAATAAAAAAGGCGATTCGAAATACACAATTGGAATTCTTTGAATACCTCCAAACCTCAACAACAATGGTCCAGTCTGTCTGTCCGTTGCGGTTTCCCAAATAACGGTCTTCAATTCGTGTTGAGGAATAAAAAAATATTGAGATATTGGATGATCCAATTCCATCGATAAGCATCCAGAACGCGTTACGTCTTCATGTCGGGTTGTAATCTCAACATCTAGTTAATATGTCAAGGTGAAAGGATTATGTTCTTATTTTTAACATCCATTTATTACTTGAGATCGTGATGTGTATGTACGCTCTATGCACTGGTGGAAAGTCGTGAGTTGCATTGACACATTTTACCAGAATTCGAGGCCTGTTTTATATAACGTATGAAATTTAATGTCTGACATGTGTATCAAAGCTGAAAAAAGCTATACGTATAATGAATACCGAAGTGATAGTAAATGTTCTGCAGATCCGATAGTATTGTTTATATAAATATCACAGAACTATTTCCATTTCTATTTAAATTTTATGTTATGTCGCAAAGTTCAAAAAGTGTTGGCGAATTCATAATAAAAAAATATTTTTGTTAATTTCATATGAAACAAACAGAATTTTGTTATAAATCCTTATAGTGTCTTTCAATCCGCTATAAATTATAAGGGTTTAAAAAAATAAAACATTCATCTCTCAAGTAAATTTTTGTCACACTGAGTGATGGATCTTTTGACTTATTATTATAGCGAATTGGATATTGTAACCCCTTGAGGCGAAAATGCAAATCGCTAGAATTTGATGGGATTCTGCGAATAAACATAATTTTACCGTTAAATATTTTAGTTAATATAATTGCCTCAATTGTCAACCTAACTCCAATATAAACTCTTCTAATAGATTAAAATTTCTTAACAGCATCTTAGGAACTTAAATAATTAATTCAACTGCATAACTGAAAGCTTTAAATTTATTCATTAGTTACAATTAGTTTAATGAGTAAAAAAACGTGCTGCAACTGGTATCATGTCTGGAACTCAAAAATATTTTTTTTCGATTTGGTATCAAAACGGAAAAAGTATTTTATGCTCGAAAAATATAATAATTATATATGAAAACATTGAAAATAATATTAAAAAGAAAAGAATGAAAAATATTCAAGTTTGGAAAATTTAATTTTTTTGATAAAAAATTGAATAAATATTTTCACTAAGTTGTAAAAGTTTCATATCGATTGAACACATATTTCTTACATTCCAGCGCCTTTCTCTTAGGAACGTTAGGATACGATTCGCTGAGTTCTCGCAGAAACTTGTATGTCGCTAAACATTTCCTCAAATTACTGAAGGGTGCTGTCGAAAATCCAGCTATTCTCGAGGAATTCCAGTTTTGGATTCCAGAACGTCTTCGAGAATCACGATCGCTTCCTCTTTTGCTTTCCGTTGGGCTAGAACTTCCGCACTTTCCGACTCGCCTATAGTTGTGCCCATCCGGCTCCTTAATTTGCTAGCATTACACATTGACCTGTTTAATGTTAGCTACGAGGAGCTGGTCCTGTTCGTATCATTTAATTTTGATATTTCATGATTTTTTATTTTATTTTATTATTTTTTGTGTATTATTTTAATTATATATAATAATTCATTTATTGTTTACGACCATCGTGATGCATTGGGGTAACCTGCTAAGTTACGATGGTCTTTATTTAATCTAAACAAATATATAAATAAAAAATAAATATTATTCACGAAGTTTTAAGGAGAGAAACCAGCATAAAAATCCTGGGCTCAAATTCCATATGTACCCTAATTTTTTCAATTTTTATCGTGTAGGAAATCGGAATTAGTGATTAGTATATAATCATAATTTAACACGCATTCCTATGTGGCGAAATTTACTTACGAAAGCATCAAGGAGCTTGACTGGAATGTTTTATCTCATCCACCTTATTCTACAGACATTGCTCTTTCCTACTACCATTTATTTCAACTGATACAACATTTATCTTGCATTATTTTTTTATTTTGCATCAAAACCTCCAACATCATATACTAGTGGAATTTAAAATATACCGAGAGGTGGGAGAATATTATATTTTAAGGATAAATTTATATTTTAAATCATTATTAAAAAAAAGATTAAAAAAACGACAATTTACCTAATTTTTTACCATCTTACTACTATAGTTTTTTGCAATTAATATATCTAACATTATTTAATTTGTGATACAAAATACTTCAGAAAGCCTTAAAGTAACCTCATATATTATATTTTTCCGTACATATTTAACAAATGAGATTTACACATTTCACAAGATCAGTCGGTAATCATATATTGATCTATAGTTTTAGTAAATATAAAATTACAGCGCAATGTTTTTATGAAATACGTGACATGTCTATCAAAGTGTTTCTGAAAAATAAAAATGAAATCGTGCGACTATAAAAGGAAATGGCTTAAATCACACACATACGTGTCTCGGCTAGTGCCTTGAGCTTTATAATTTAGTGTACATATTTCACTCCATAAAACTCCATCTTATTCCTTTTGATAAATTTACACATGTATGACAAGTCACGAGCTGCGGTAGCTTTTTATGCGACAAAAGCTCATTCGCAAATTGCGAAGTGCCATAAAGTTTCGTTGCATTCGTTTTTCATAAGAATCGATTTGCAAGTCGCACAAAGGGCTGCCAGCTTGGTGTTGGACACAAAGGGACTGTATGACGTGTTGCGAATGCAAAATTAGAAATGGCACGGTGCTAAATGATGCACTGCTAGTAAAATGACAGGAGCCATTTGCGACTGCAACGAAATCATCTTTGCAAAATGCACTTTCAGCGTTGGAGATCTTTGTTGGAGATTTCTTGCTGCGTGGGTGTAACTATTTAAACTGTGATGGATTCTTGTTAAAATTACCGTAACGATAAGGAAAACGTATTCAGCATGAAAGTAACCAGAAATATATGCGTCCTGTAGAGCAATCTAAAAAAACTGGTTTGTAGAATTTCAGCCGAGCGATTGGTGACTCATCCCGAATCTCAGGGAAGAAGATTTAAAGTAAAATAGAATCCTTTTATCCTTTGTTCGGCTTCTTAGCGTCTCAGAAATTTTAATTGAGTCACAAATAACTCTTGGATACCAATGGTGGAAATAATAGAATGTTTTGTGACATTTAAGAATAATATATTGTAGTAATAAATTAATATTTTACACTTCATTATTTATATTTTAAAATAAATAATATTACATATATAATGTTTACATATGACTCTCAGAAGTTTTTGTAATCCAGGGAATCAAAACTCATACTTGAATAAATCTTGTAATTTCCTGAGATTCGATATTTTTATACATGAATGCAATCTCTGAAAATTTTTATATATTTTTAATCAGATCATAGTTTTGAGTTTGCTTTTGAGATATTTACAGTAAAATATTTGGAATTTTTTCTATAGAATCTCTTAGTATGTGCTATATTAAATTTTAAAAATTCAAGTATAAAATCTGTAAAATTTGTTTTTGTAAAATCTTCATAACTTTTGGAGTAATTGTCTTAAACTCAAAATTATTTTTCAATGAACGCACAAGTTAATAAATATGAATTACTAATACTCTTCAGAAATGGTGATGATGACAAGATCAGATTTTAATTTAATATAAATATTATATGTCCTAATATAATACATCTACATTTAGAAGCATATTTTTTTCAATAGCTTCAGGTCCTTGGTTAATTAAATAGTTATAATTAATTATCAACTGATTAAGTTATGTATTTATTTCATTTTTATTCTTGCTAAAAGTTTTTTTCTTTATTTTTTCCTAATATATTTTATTTTGTTATTACTTTTGATTGAGTGACACAGTTAGTGATTAATTCAATCTCAATTTTATTTTAAAGTACTAATCATACATCTTATAATTTTACATATCGCTAATAAATTCTGTGTCAATACAGCTGGTTAACCCTTCGTAGTTGGCAATTAAACCGCCGTCAGATCGTTGCACGAGACTGCAAACAAACACCATTGTTCCGATGACATGTCACAGTTGAAATTGCTCATTTAGAGTTCAAAGAGACCGAGACCTTGCAAAATCTCAAGCCCGCGGGCGTTGACTGCGTTTTTGACTGGCGTAAGTGGCTTTTACTGTCGGAATTGATTTTTAATTTAGCACCGAGTGGCCGTAAGTCGTCGCCAAAGCGCGACTAATGGACCGACGCGATAAATTTGTGTCATCCCGTATTTCGCACTTGACTTGTATAGTGGCGATTTTCAATAATAACTGCCTTCCGAAAGCCGGACTTTTGTTGTTGAACAAGATCGTTGCGAGCGATTGCGAAAAATCAATTTGCTCGAAAATGTATTAAGTTAAACTTATGTATAATTAAAGTAAGGAATGTTCTTAAAAATCATAAATAAAAAATACATGTGGCGGTGAGATTGTTATCTGCGCGTTGCTCTTAAATGTCAGATAAACATAAATCATTCTGATGAATTCGATCTCATATTTTATTATATTGCTTATATCTTACCATTACATATGCATTTGCATAATATTATTATACGTTCATGAGCTTTTTAAATACTTGTATTATAACCATATTAAAAAATTAGTAGAATTGTTAATTAACAGTTCGAAACCGTGACTGAAATTATGAGAATGGTACTATAACTGGATTGGTCAGGGCTTTCATATACCATTAAATATAATTGAGTTCCATAAAAAATAAATACATTGACTATAAAATGCTTCAAAACCCTGTGAATAAATTAAGCATATAAATTTTATTTCTGTTATTTATTACTTTGATTAGCTTATGTAGGTAAAACATTTATAGTGATTAATTTCGAGCATCAAACAGAAGTTATTATTATATTTAAATCTTTGGCATAAAGCATCAGTTTTTTTTATGTTTACCCTTTAATTTATAAATTCATAATAAAAAGCACAAAGCCTTTTATTTCGTCGACGCGAATATTAGTGGAATATTTTTATATGGTTCTTGTAAATAATTTATTAATATTTGGTTTACTTATATATGACTTGTATACTATAGTTATGTTATCAATATGATTTTTCATACAAAAATTGGGTGTAAGAACCAAATAAGTTACTGTCAAACAGTAAGACGCGTAGTGATTTTTATTTGTTTGATATTAATTGCAGATATTAAACTATGCATACAAATAAAATTATGTTCCAAAATAGAATCTTTGGTGTACTTATTTATAGGCGCCACTCGAATTTTAAGTACTGGTGTATACGACACTATTAATTTAAGAAGCTTTGGCTAATAGTGAACGGGCTTATTTTAGCCAATTTGCCTGAAAATGGTTTACGCCCCATTTGTAGTATATAAATAGTAAAAAATCTGCGCTTGTACGAATATTCTCTTAAGTGGCTTATGGTAATAATTTACTTGTTTATTTGCTACGATTAATGATCCTTAACTTCGAGTACAAATAAGGACAATGGCCTTTATTTTAAGCGTAACAATATCATATATTTTTTATCCACAAATTTACACAAATGTTTACTGTTTGAAAGAATAGCTGCATCACTGCCTGAAGAATCACATTTTACGTCATGAAAGTCTGTGGTGATTTCTATCTCTGGATGATTTCCCTCTATTTGTTAAGTCGATTCCTAAAGCAGCTTTTATAGGATCTTTAAAGTAAACTTCCCTCTTTTATATCCAGATCCAATTATTCGCAATCGATCACTTGTGTTTGAAATAAATCTACGTAAAATAATATAAGTATTGATAAAAATTACACGATAATTCCAGCAATGTATGAAATTACGCATAAATTCTATTTTTATTGTTTTCTATTCTTACTAATTATAGATAGCTAACAATTTTTATTAAGAATTCAAATCTTATTATATTTTGCTCCAGCCCTGTATAGCTTGACTAATGCTGGAGTTCAACTGTAGATGATTTGGACACGTAATATTTAACAGTTATGCCATAACAACACCATAAAAAGCACCTCGGGTCCTTTGACACCGGAGCATTTTTCACGCAAGGATCACAGATCGAAGTCAGATGCAATTTCATGACTTCGGACGTGCTTCCTTCGGCCCAATCATCTCGGCCGCTACAAATTGAAGGATAATCGACGAACGAGCCATCACCGTAAAGAAAAGTATATAGTTATAGGAAAATAAATTTTAAATTACGTGTTATTTCACCATTACACGGGCCGTGGACCGTATAATTCAGGACATTGTTTAAATCGTGCGATAATGCGAAGAGATCGATGTCGTCGGTGAGATTTGTGACGTATTGATCTATGAAAGCTTCAACCTTGATGTATCGCGATAAATCCTTGGAACTTCACAAAACCTTCAAAATCAATGTTTAATAATTTCCTATGGAATGGAACTTACTTTCTCCATCTTTATATTTATTTTAAATTATTTATATAAAATTATCGTAGTGTTTTGTATAAGTAACATCAAGTTCCAAATAAACTAAGATGCATTTAATGCTTGGGTTTACAGATTTATTGTCTATTTATAGATATTAATTATGTATTCTAGAACTGGGGAAGCATTCGAAATTGCAGGTCTCTTATACTTTGCTGCTTTATCTTTTTACTTTATGACATTAGCTCTAGTAGCTTTTAATATTTAAATTTGTTCATCTATATGAGATTTCCATAAAAAAATATAATTTAATGTTGTCGCATTTTTTTAATCTAAATGCTTGTTGTACATAATTAAATGTTAGTTTTTTTCTTTTTACAGTAAGATTTCAATTGACTAACCATTTATATGTGTATATATAAACCCAATTTAAAATTTGGCGTCACTTCGTACCCAGTGTGACAAAGATGGAATCTAGTTCGAGTTTTATTAGATTATATTTACATATGTTACAAGTTGCGACAGACGATAAATGGCGAGATGTTTTCTCCATACAGTGGTAGAGAAACTGGCGGAAGGATGATGTCCGTGGGAAGTCTTCAGAGATCTTGTAGATGGTGTACAGTGGAAGTTGATCCCTCTCTGCTACGGTACTTGTATGGTGAAGTCTCTTTTAGGATGTGTGCGTCCATGACGGTTTCTTGAGTGTCCACCAAAGTCTATCTACCCTCTCCTCATTTGAGTCCAGGCTTGAGTATCCAGGACTGCAAAGCTTGCTGACCAATCACAATCGTGCAGCGATCATCCAGCCAATAAATGTACTCGTTTCTTAGAACAGCGAAATATGTATACGCCTTGTGCTTGAACAGCGATATGTGCTTGATGGGCATTGTCCAATGTCGTATAGTGCAACGGGAATTTTGTGATTATGGTGATTTTTTTTCCGTGACCGTTTCGCAACAAAGAAATATTTTTTCAATGACGGAGAATATTTACAGTAAGAATATGTTATTTATTTAATTTTATCTAGTCGTAACAAGCTGTGTGGTCCCAATCCTTTAAGCTATTGTCTTGCTTCCTTGTTGAAGAATAACGCGGTTTTTAAGAATAAGACCAATTTCACTCTCCTCAATAATTTCAGAAATCTGGATGACTTTTTGAAGTTTATAAAAGCTTATTATTGAGTCATCCCTTATCTCACTGCATTATTAAAATTTTGCTTTTAAACAAAAAAAAAAAACAGTGAAAAAGTTTAAACAAAAAATATACACAGACCTTCGCCAACCCATTAAAATTACTAACGTTTCAAGCTAATTTTTGAGACAAAATAAAACATTTCACACCTTATTACTTTATTGAGATTTTAATCCAAAGAACTGGCGGATCATGGAAAATGTATTCCTTCTGTGGAATTAGTTTTTTTAAGTAAAAAAAACTGGAAAAGTATCATATTTCTACATTTATTATCTTAATATTATTTAAATGAGGTTAATAAATATCTACTTTTTTGCATTTATTACTTGTGTTATAGGTAATTTTTAACAAAATTTGGTCAAGTTTTCCTGTTTTTGCAATCAATAGAAGTTTTTTGAAGACGTTATTGAGAGTCTGATTTTTTGTTGCATCTAAAACAACATGTGTTGGGGTGATTTTTAAAGAGGTCACTGAGATATATTAAAAAAAATAATAGTCTAGCAAAACAATATGTAATGAGTCATATTCACTATAAATAATTTATGAAACCCAAGGGAATCTTAATTTGTTAGGATCATAATCAATACACAGCTTTAAACTTTGCCTTCAAACAATTTCTTACGGTTTATATTTTTCAAATATTTTAGTGTTCCCTTGTTAAAAATAACAAAGGAACTTCACTCGTATCTCAAGATGAAATAAGAATGGGGATATACCACGTCTGATTTATTTGACGCGACGTGCCGGAATGACCAATGTTGTTGGTTGGTCGGTCGGTTGGTCTGTAAGTTAACGACCTTCCGCCGTGAGCATAATCTTGACATAAAGGAATTGTTTACCTCCGACATTTGCCAGGAACCTGGCAGAACGGAAGTGCATCGTGATGTAATACGTGCTTACATGACGCCTAGAGAAAATGCCGATTCCGACAACTTAAATCTCAGATAAGACCTGCCCTATCTTGTTTTAGATGCGAGTCCTAAAATAATGTACATCATGCATGTATATCCCGTTTTCAACTCGTTAACGTTAACTAACTTGCACATACTAAATTAAAATATGGCATGTACAAAATGTAAAAAAAATTTAAAATGTATTTTTTCGTTACATTTAATCCTGAGTTTAGAATTATAAAATTAAATTAAATTTGTTTCAAGATAAAAAAAACATACATTTAAACAATGATGTGGGGCAGTCAGATGTTATCTTTGTTGTCTAGTTAATAGTAAATAATTAGGAAAACTCAGCTATAAATTCTTGGGTGCCTTTTAAATGGGACACTTGAAAAAGTGTTGTATTAATAATGTCAATAAAATATTTTACTTTAATAATATTTTAAGCAAACAAAATACCTCATGAGTTATTCACGAAGTCAATATTTGTATGTTACAAATATGTATCTACATGCATATGTAAATCACTGCAAAAATAAATACGATGCACAATTGTACAATCATTGTAGTATATTCGTTTGCACTTAACCTCTTGTGTCATTGCTAAGTTTAGAACAACATTATCATTTATAATTTAAATCTATATTTTATAAAGTATTTTTTATTATTATAATATGTCGATATCCAGCTGTGTTACATTATAGCTTACATAGATATTCAATATAAATTACAATGATTGATGACCCAACATGCTTCAGCACTTACACTTTTATAGAGCGGTCAATCACGGAATCGAATCTCTTGACCGCAGTGTATATTTTTTCTGGTCAAAGGACTCCTTAAAAAAGGATAGTACCTTTTAAATGACACCTAATTTATATCGACAGGTATTCTTGTTACGCTGTGTCCCACCGATTTTTTTACACCATGACACAGCGCTAACAAACTTTTTTTTATTTATTTTTTATATCAGTAAGGCAATATAACAATATTTAAAATATTTTTCAGAACAAAACTATATGGATGTGTATACATATATAATTCAAAGCTTTAAGTTGTAAGCAAATTATATCCGTTTGTCATCTCCGAATATTTCTCACGCTTCTTGTGAGTGAAGTTTTAGCATTTTTTGATTAATTATAAGAGTCCAATTAAGGTATTAATAGTTTTATGTACACAAAATATATTGTTAAACAATTGTTATATACAATTAGAGGTCTAAATATAAAATCTTACATAAGGTACATAAAAAGTTAGCTTAGAATTTCTGGTCCAAAGCTTAAGATACGATATTTTTTCAACTCACACGTGTCTCATTCCGGGAATTGTCTAGCGACGTTAATAAATCGTGACTCGGTTCTACTATATCAGACGATAGATGTACCTATCGCGTTTCGTCGACGATATCACCAATCATCTCTCAACTCTAGATTATGGCATATTCGTTCAATGGGATTGTTGCTAAGTTGCCTTGTCAATTTTGTTAATAAACACATCAACAACCTGGCAATGTTACCTGGCAAGATTTTCACTTACGCGCCGAGCCTCGGATGAAAAGAGTGATGATATAGCTTTCCCTTCTCCCGGCGGGTCGCGTTCTTCGAAAGTCCCGCGACGTTTGCGGTTTAAAAAAATAATTGCAAAAATCTGACACGTCTGATTTTATATTGACATTAAATTTGAAACACGTTGCATATCAACTAAATTACTTCAAAGTATCAGTTATGTGGCAAATATTTTAACAACATCAACAATAATCTAAATAACATGAAAAAACTTGGTATACAAATTATTTTTAAACTTCTAATGATGTTTAATAAATCCGATAAGTAGTATTAAATTATTTCCAGACATAAAAAATCACGCATAGTTATTCTATAAGACCCTGATCAAAACACAATGGTATAAATTATTATTTTTAGTTACTATGCACTACTATTTCGGAAGTAAAATACCATAATTATATAATTTTTACACAAATGTAAAATTGTCCAATTTACAAGTGTAAAAATATCGTCAATGTATCTATTGTATATTCTGATCTTTCGCCTAACTTTCAAATAATCAGAATACTTCTATTCACACACGTCACCGTTCATAATCCGATCATGTCATTGTCATCCGATCTGTGAATGAGACACTTGCGTCGTATTTACTACACGCGGGACTGGAACCGGTACAAATGATATTGTGACGCGTTTGCCCACCGCACTAAGCCACTAAGTCACCGGGTAATTGATGCACTCGACGTTGTTGTGTGGCAACGTGGCATTATTTATGCATTCGGACATTTTTAACCGACCGACCGGACCCCGAGTAGCAGAGATAAACCGGCATAATTCTGCCATTAATCCTTCTGCTCTGAAAACTGGCAAATAGGATACGAGAGAGGCTGCACGAAGGAGATATAAATAAATATTAGACCATTTGCATGCTACAAAATATGGGTTAAAATTGAATATTTTATGCAAACCAATCGACTACTTTTCAAAAAAAATATTTGGTTTAATATATATTTCATTAAGGGTTCCAACCACCTGCACAATTAATTCACAAGTCATTCTTACAACCATTTCAAACAAATGACAAAAATCGTCTCGAAAGTATAGTACGACAATCAAAGAGCGATCTTTGGACTAAGCAATTGCGTTGATAATTGATAATATTTAGAAGCGTTAAACACCAACAAAGAACATCTTTCTCTTCTTCGATGGTGATATATTGTATACATACATGTCAGTTTTTTTTCAATGAAAATATATTTTCACTAATATAAATGTATTAAATCGACAATATCATTAAAACTATATTTATTGACAGAGCCGATGATCCGGTACACGTACTTTAAAGAAAATTTGGCCTAACCAGTGTTATCTCGCCCTACTATGTTCTAAAAATATAATTCAACTGAGTGAAAATGTATGCTACTTTAAACTATCTTAAGTTAAAAGTAAAGTAGTAAATTTTCGTTAGTAGAAATATATATATATTTACCATTCAGATATGATTTCACCGAAACGTGGTTAATGTATAAAATTTAAAATGAGCCATCAAATACAAAAGTTATTATAAAGTCCTTCTGAATTCCGCTTCTTAGTCTCTTCTTTACCTTATTATTGTTCTCAATAGTGATAGCCACATACTAGTGAATCGCTTTTCTATCGCATACTGCATTATGCACGCTAATTTGTTGCGAAAATCGGAATCAGGTAAATGGTTCATTCTTGAATGCGATCCAGGCTTTACGCACGCATGTGCAAGTAAGTATATTCTCACGTGTAAGATCATCAATCAATGTTTTTCGAGATAATCTTATCTTTTGATCCAGGTCAATTAGCGCGAAGCGACCGCCACAATTAATCGAGCGTAAAACGAGGGTAATATCCAGCAATTATCTTTTAACTCGAATTCTATATCTAAAGGTTAGCCCATACATAATATACGTATTATTATTAATGAGAGTAATACACTTTTTTGTTTTTTAGTTAGTTCAATTTTCTACCCTGTATTATGTAAGTAATCAAAATTCGTATCACATAGTAATATTCAATATCTGACACAGTATCACCTCTTTAACCAAGTTTATGATTGCTAATAAACTGCCTCAGTTATCCATTTAAAAACATACCATCTACACACGTTTGTCGAAGACAATTATTTTATTATAAACTACCGTAACTGCGGTATCATTTTACTCACATATATCAGCTAATTGATATAATAATGTCATTGATAGATGGCTCTAAATCACGTGCAGATTTTATTAGATAAGATCGGATGGTTCAGGTATATGCAATCTTTTCCATGCTGAAGCAAACGCAACTTTTTCCCGTCTCCTGATTTCTCCTTCAACGGTATTTATTTTCAAGTCCAGCTGGAGTCTTCACCATGTACTAAAATTACTATATGGATTTGGTGCTTATTTTACGTGAAAATTCCCGAAACTAAATATCATATTCGGGAAAGTCAATACAATTTTCCAAAGCGTAATTTACGTGTTTATGATATTTTCGACGCGTTTGCTCCATCGCAACTTTGCGTTCAAAGTCATGCCGAGGAATTTCACATTTGATAATCTCATTTAATTTAATATCCCATATCTTGGTCCTTTTTCGATAGATTCAAATTCTTATATAATATATATCCAAATCATCTGCAAACGTACAATAGATATCGTATAGCTACTGTTTTGTGAGTGATGTTGCTTAGATGGTGACCAGATATTGCACAAACGAAAATTCCACACAGCGAAAAATCTGAACATAGATGATTGTTTGTCAAATATATTTTACTTTTAATTCCAACTGATTCATATTATTCTTTATTTATAAGTGAAAAGTGTGTTAAATTAGGAAATGTATGTGTATCATATCAATGTAAATTACTAATGTAATTGTAAAATATTTTTAAATTAAAATCATTTAAAATATGTTCTTAAATATACATATGTATATGTGTATATTGATAATCTATGATTTTTATTCTTTGAAATTTTCGCTCTGTGCAATTTTCGTTTTCGCAAAAATCACCGAATTGTTGGTACTGATTTACCCCGTTGTAATGCATTGGGCTTGCGCCTGATAATTAACTACGTTATAATATGAGATTGAAAAATAATTATGTAAAATTAATAACTTTTTGAATAATATTTTTTTATGAAATAATTCTATATGTAGTTAAATATTTTTCTTAAAAACCAAACTGGTGAAAGAAAATTAGCCTTCCAAATAGCTTGAAAATAACTGAAAGAACCAATATTTCCTGATTATGAACCGAGATTTTGTGTTGGTTTTTTAAGTTTTAATACCATACTCACTTTAGCTCTTCTTTCATAACTTAAAAATAAACTTTGCTCATGTAAGTGCCAGGCGTATAAATATTTAATACAAGCCAAAGTGTGTAGCTTATAATTTAAATTGTACAATAATTTGAGTCACATTCGCGTAAAATCATGTCAATGTATACGCAAATTATTTTTAACTGTGTTCACATCCAAAGAATCCAATCATCTCGAGCTAGACTAGGGTTAACGTGAAGAGGGAAGCGGTAGTTTTCTCGATCTTCTTCAACTATACTTGCTATGACAGAATAAGCTTGTTTTTTACTGGACTTCTAGATTGTGTTGGAGTTTAATCAGGTTGAACTTGTGTCTTTTGGACAGGTTTGAAAACAATTCGTAATGCGGTAATTTTGAATTCCGCGTAATGTCTTTTGTCCTGTGCTAATAACACTTAAAGAATGTCTCAAATGGCTATTGTGATGCCTTTTTGAGATGGTAATCCCTTGAAATTTATGGCGGGATCGCGCCGGTTACCATAAAAAAACCGTGTTTTACCGTCAAAAAAGTTTTGTTTCTCACGCTTATTTTATTAGGAGATTTTTAAACTGCTTTGTTTTAAATTTGACAATCCAGACTAATGTTTTTTGTGTTATCACTGTAAGTTACATGATAATTTTTAATGACAGTGCTATTGCATTTTGTTCAATGATAAGCATATATCAAAAACCATTACTGATATCAACTTAGTAGATACTTTTTATTTTTAATGCGCAGTATGAATTGTTATTAGCGATTTTTTATCCTCAAGCAATATTTTTTGCGCTTTACACCAAACTTCGTTATTTTTAGAGCGATTTTTTATTATACAACCTAAGCTCAAATATATAAAACTTATCATTTCAGCCTTTATTAAGCACTCAAATGAATGAAGCACAATGTTGTTAATACGCCTGTTTTTAACATATATTGCTACCCAGAAAAACTAAAATAGTCTATTTATTTAAAATATATATTCATAAATACGATCCCAAAATATACATCCAAAATTGGACTTTTTATTTAAACGCCAAATTTTTACTGAAGTATATAAAAGTTTCGTTAAAGTGAATACAAAATCAAGAGATCAGTTAACCAAACCGCTTTAAATCTTTGATACAAATATTTGTATACAAAATTTACGAGCTATTAAACATTGCAGTATATTTTTTAAGAAAGAATCATAATACGTTATGTCACAAAAAATACTTTAGCAAAAGAGTTTGATGATAAATATAATAATTTTAAATGTGCTGATTTAATATTACGATGGCTAATGGTAACTGTAAATTTTATATAATTGCGAATTTATAACATTACAGTAGATATATAATCCGCGAGTAATTGATGTATAAAATATTGCATTTCCGACACATCCTTCTCTATCTGCAGCTAGGCGATATTCCAACGCTCTTTATCATCTTTTCACTCCACATACAAGCGTAGAAAGTTCCGCCGTAATATACAACTGTCATAATGTCATGACAGCCGCGTATTGGTGTTGTTTATTAATTTTCGTTGATTTTTCACGCACTCACCGTTCGCTTGCCACGGGCGAACAGCGCAACATGCACCGGACATCTTGTAGATACGTTGCCATTAAAGCCTATGCGCGTTGGCTACCAATAGATCAATGTTGCGCTGGCTGCTCCGATACGCGAACAGGTAGCCTCAGGGAGGCTCTTTTAGAACGGGGACCGGCTTTGTTTGACACACAGAGCCGGCTCTGGTTGCATAAAAGCCCATGGCGACAAATCCTTGCGATGAAATATAGCATTGGCAGTAGCGAAACTTCGGGCTTGCTTACAAAAAAATCAACCATCTTTGAACAATGTAAAATTATTCATGAAAACATTCAGTAGCATAACTAGTATGGTTAAATATTTAACAGTCTTTTGTGATTCATAAGATTCCGGGGAGAAAATATGTCACTATCGGGAAAATATATCACTATGTATTTACAGTGAATATAATGATACTAAAAATAAAATCAGGATATGTTTTGTTTAGTACGCCATTTGCGTAGGTGAATAGGGTCGTTTGCCCCCATTAAATTTGACTAGAAAATATCAAGTTTTATGCGATCGAAATATTAAAAAAAAAAAAAATAACTCACTAGCGAACTTTCACATCTTCCCTGCAAAAGCTAAAATGACGTCCCTAATTAAAATACTTAGCATTCTTCAAAAAAAAATCTAAAAAAAACAGCCTCGAATCTATCATAACAATATTTTTTAATAATGTCATTTCAGTGAAATCATACCGGAATTCATTTTCACCGGTAGATATATATTTTTAGAACTGTAAATAGAATTTATCGGGCATGGACAAATCAATTTCAACTTTTTCATACGTAGTAATATATACATTTTCATATAATACATATCATTATTTATTTCCATGCGATGTATAAATGTTATACTATACTTTATTTGCGTTAAGAAAGTCAGTTCAAGAGTTATCCAATTTAATATTATTCCTAATTGAGAAAGAGATGGCAAGTTTGGGTTTACGCCTCTACTATTAGCTTTAAATACATACGTTCGATATTCATCTTTACTCTTGTTTATATTTTAAACAAATTTATAGAAATTAAAACTAAAACTTCGATAAATATATTGAACGTATATCCGTATCGCGTGCTTTAAAGCTAATAGTAAGGGCGTAAACCCAAACTTGCCATCTCTCTCTCTCAATTATGAATAATTACGCATTAGATAGCTCTCGAACTGACTATGTTAACGCAAACAGATTCCGCCTCTATATATCACATGCTCAACTGAACTTTTTTATGATTTAATGGCACAATTTGGCTAAAAGCTTTTCGATCGTTTTTAGACCTTTCGATTAAATCCTTCTGTTAATGGGTCCAATTATGAATTTTTTATTCAGACTTCGATTTTATATATTCTACAACATTTTTAGCAATAAATATTCTTGCTATTTTTATCATACTCATATTTCAATTTTTTCACGAGTATTTATATTATACATAATTTTGGCTTTTAAAGTACTGTGTATGAACTAAATATGATTTTGCGTGATGTCACTGCAACGCATTCTAAGATAATTTGTTTCACAGTTTTATGCTGATCGAATAATAAATTTAAAACAACTTGAGTTTCTTGGTGAATCTTTATGCCTGCACTACACTCTCTGGAAGTGGTCCGAACCGAAGCTACAACTGAACTCGGCCGAAACCTTCCGACTTCGAGTAAGCGACTACACTGCCGCAAATTTCATATGCCGTCCGGACGGCGGCTTCTGTCACGTACAGCTGACATATTTGCGCGCGATCACAAAAATGTGTCAAATAATCGCAAGTTTTAAATTGTCATTTTATTAAAATTACGCTACTGATAATTATAAAAGTTTGTGTGGGCATTCACCAATGCAATATCAGTGAAAACTTTTCGGTCGTAAATATTCAATTTACGCAAAATCTTTGTCGGCTTTTGCAAAATGCCATAAGGCATAAAAATGATGCTTCAGAATACGAACACCACATCTGTGACTATCCTAAAATTTGTCGCTATCGACTCTAAATAAGAATTTGTTATGGTGTGACTTTTATATAAACTGATCTAGGAAAATACATAAGGATATTCGAAACGGTTTTTTTTAACAAAATCAAGTACCACCAATTATTTTTTAATTATTTAATTTTATATGAAAAAAAATATAATAACGATATCTGTTAGAAGAATATACTATCAAAAATATAAATAATCCCTTTTGGTGCTCTAAAATATTCGAAGATGTCAGTTTGCGAAACACCATATCATTATCTCTCTCACTCTCGTCACTTAACGCGCGAGATAGCGAAAGGGGAAGTATCCCACCGCTCGCGCTCGAAAGAGCAGCTCCAACTTCGGTACCTTTGACTTCGGTCCTTTTGCCTACAATGTTCGGAGGCGCTCAAAGCTGGCCAAGTCAACTGAATTACCCCCACTTTACCTCCCGTTCTCGGTAACCTCGAACAACTTCCGAGAGATTTTAGAGCGGGCAGAACCAAACTCGACCGAAGTAACCCACTATATTCTCCGTCCTTGGCCAACCTTGGCCAACTTCCAGAGAGTGTAGTGCAGGCATTATCTTTATTCTAAAGCAAATTCATTATTAAATCACATTTTATACAATTTTTTTAAATAATTTATTTCAAATATATTGCAATATTTTCAGAAAATATTTTTTTATTTGGGATTTTTTTATTATTTGTAAATTTTTATGCAGCACTATTTTAATATCATGAAGGATTAAAATTATTTACTTTCGAATCTTGTTGCTGCAAAGATGTTAAAAAGCTCTAGATCAAAAAAGCTTGAGTAGCTATTTTTGATCAAAAACGTCAACTAAAGTAGATATTCTTTTTGTTGATTTAGAGAAATCGCGACCCTTTGTGGTGAAGAATATAACAAAAAATAACATAATCAATTGTTACTCTAATATTTTAATGTTCTTCTTTATCTGGCATTTTATGAAATCCTTTCCTTTTAATTAAAGTAATCTATAGTAATTCAGTATTTTACAGTATATTTAGACCGCAGATAAAAATGCTAAATTTTTTAAAAATTCGTCTACATACATAAAAAACAGATAAGTGTCCAAAACTTGGATTTAGTTTCATATAAATATTTTTATGCGAAAACTTACAGCGATTTCAAAGATCTCATGATCAAAATTCGGTAGCTCGGTAGGACAGGTCCGGTCCATTACCGATCTTCGACCAACCGCAATACAGAGACGGTCATCTCGAGCCGTCGGCATCAACATCAGCATGCAAATTAGCGTCATTGGGTCACAGAGTCATCGGTCTGCGGTACATTGGCCTTGACCGCTTTGCCCCGAGTTGCGTGGCGTTGCGTAATGCCGTTACGCGGAGCCTCTTCCGCGATCCAAAAAATCACCAAAAACACACCAAATTCACTGACCACTTTCCAACCAGATCCGGTGGCAAGGATGCGAAATAAAGCTTGGTAAAACCCACTTTCGCCGCGACAACGCAAGGACGAACAGCAAAAATCTGACTTACACAAGTGGATCGAATCATCTCGTGATGAATCGATACAATATTATTTTTCTCAAATTGTCGGCCAGCACATCTGACCTAATTTATCAAGATTGACGGAAACGAAAATCAAGTAAAAATACCAATTTGTAGCATGCTGAAGTCGAAATGGTCCGTTATGTAATAACGATGCAGCTTTGCACGCGACCAAGGTTAACGCGAAAATTGGATCGGTAAGCTTTTTGATTAAAGATTATCGATTGAGACTATAGAAGTTGAATATAAATAATCTTTTATTTGTATTCTAAAATGTTTATCTTTTCATTTATTAATACAAAAAATAAATCCAAATCTTTGATCTGTATATATTTTATCAAAAAATCGGAGAAAAGCTATTTGATTTTTCTTGGATTTTTCAAATATATGACATATTTTTAAAAGTTGCGTTGCTACACTGTGTTCCACAGCTATAATGTACCATATAGAAATATTAATTAAATAGTAAAATAGTAATTAATAACTTTATTAATGCAGTTTCATAATTTTTCATTTGATCAAATAGAAATCAATCATTAGATTATATATATTTTGTCTGAATAATATGGTTACTATGTATTGTCTCCTTTTGAGTGACAGTAGATACACTTCTACTATATATATATACATATGAAAATATTAGACTGAATAATATTTTTTGCTATATATACACCTTGATCTATTTGTAAAATTACGAAATGACTTATTGTTTTAATAAGTTTGATTAAAAGCGTTTGCTTTACAAAAATATTTAATCATTTTTTATTATATTATAGTTTAACGAATAATTATGAAAACTTATAATACTATTTTTATTATACATATTATATTTTTTTGAAGTAAATAATGTAAATTTTTATTTTCTTAAATCGCTAAAATTATATGTTTATCATATTATTGTTATGTATAGTATCACTTTATAAGACAAAATACTGAGTATGTATATCTTTTTAACGTTAAAGAAATATATTTTCTCCTTTTCTACTAATTTTAATTTTTCTTTATCGTTTATTACATACTTAATTGCTGATAATATATTAATTATTAGATTGAAGTTTAATTTAAATCTAGCATTAATTTCCTGTTTTACATAATTAATTTATTTACATGATAAATATTGAATAGTACTTTATTCAATGAAAGCATTAATTTATATTTATGATCATACGTGATTACTAAATTAAAGCAACGCGTATCTTTCCATGCCATATATCACTACATAATGATCAAAGTAACAAGAGTACTAATTAACCGTATGGTTATTTTTAACAATACATTTACCGCATCGTGCACAGTTAAAAACGTCACACTGCAATCGCGATATAAACGACACGTCGAATAACTTTAATCTCATAACCTTGCTCAAGATATAACTTAATAGTGTCGTAAGTCAAGTCGACGGTAGCAGATATTCCATTCTTCGGCTGGCAGCTAGATATAATATTACTAACCTCGCCGGAAAATTTATTTTAACTCGCCGCGTTACAAATTGTCTCCGGCAGTTAACCGGAGCCATAAATCCGTCGCAACGAAATGAGTTTCCTCGCCGTGTGACGCATTTTTATCACATCATAACAGCAGATAGCATCGCACAAGTGGCTGGAGATTCCTATCCGAAGGTAATTGGACGAGTGACGAACAAATTACGCCATGGGAAACGGAGGCGTTGCTACAAATCAATTTCAACGCCGTGCTTCGTATAAATCGCGTAATTAATGCCCGCGTTGTTCCGTTTTTCAATTGGACGTCTGCGTTTTAAATCTGACGTTGATTGGTGCTAAACTTGATAATAATATACGGCGTGTTAGTTCAAAGTACGATACGATTCGAAAGATATGAACGAACGGATAAGCGAGACGCCTTTTTAGGTTTCTTGCACGCCAGTTCGTTCATATCTATCAATTTGTATGGACTTTTACTCGAGCAGCAATTGGAGAACAAATGGAATATATTTTGCAACGATCATAACACACAGTAAATGACCTGCAAATTTACCATATATGCAAACAATGTGGTTTTCATGAAAGGTTGAAAGTTCGCAAGCGTTCTAACCTATTGCGTATCGTCGATATGAATTCACCTTTCACCGAATTCTTTCAAATACAGAATAATATATAAAATATTATATGTTTCACGGTCGTGCTTATTTATTAAATAATGTATATATCTCAAACTTAAATATAAAGTACATATAAGTCCAAGTCCAAACAGAAGCTATGAAAAATTCAATAAAGACGAAAAAAAAGTTTAATTACATAGAAAATCATACTATAAATTTTACTAATACTACTTTTGATTTTTAATATAAATAATACATAGTTAAATTATATAATTTGGTCATAACTTAGAATTAGAATCACAAAAGCCAAAAATAAATTAATAATTAACCAAAACATTCTTAAAATTCATTTCCTGCTCTTTGAAAATGCATAAAAAGGTGACAAATTATGCATAAAGAACTAGAGACCAGTCGCAAATTTGTCAGCTCTTGCTTATTTCATTTAAATAGTTAACCATAGACATGTCTTCAATTACTTTCAGTGAGTTTTGTTAGACCAACATGGGTTTCGTCTCGCCTTTTCCACTGTTAATAACAAAATATCTTTCACAAAAATAGTGACAAAATTTCTCGATGCGGGAATTCAATTTCATGTCATATATATAAATAGATTTTGAGAAGGTTTTCGACATGGTGTGTCATAGCTTATTGGAAAAAAAATTGAAGGACCTCGGATTTTTAATCATTGTGACCTGTTAGGATACGATGGTCCTAAATTGAAATAAATAAATAAATTATTAGAATAAATTTGTTTATGAATATTTTGAGTTACACTGTAACTCAAAATATTCATATACAAATTTATTCTAATAACTGTTACAGTATACATTTAATATATAAATTATATATTAAGGAACCTGTATACTTTTGTCAGAAAAGAAAAATTGCTAATAATTATGCCACATGTTTTTTTCTTAAAATCCAACACCATAAAAATATTTTACTTTCAGCAATTTCAATTTTATTGTCACTAAAAGTTTAATTTAAAAATACTTAATAATTTTGTTCATTAGCTTGTGAGAAAAGAAAGATAAAAAACTGTAATGTAATAGATATCTTATTGTTGACTTGAATTTTCACTTGTCATAAATATGTAACACTAAAATTATAAATCATTTAGTATTAAGCTATACTAAATAAATGAATACAGCATCTTAATTTATGTCATAAATATAATATTATAATTTGAATCTTATAGCATAAAAGGGTTTCTATATATCGAGGAATATCTTATATAAACTCACACCTCTGTACAATATTTTATTTTTATACCTATCGCTATTTATAGTTTAACAATACATTTATGTACATCTATATTTCTTATTAAATATTATTCTCATTATTCTTATATTATTTTTGATTTATTAGGCATATACAATATTATTGTATAATAAATAAAATGAGGCAATATAATAATATATGCATATAGTTAACATAATTTGCATTCTAAACAATCTATATTTCAACCAATTACAGTTAATACAATAAAATATATTTAATTAAGTTTAAAGATGTTGTCCTTAAACCTCCTTTCTATTGTACCTAATATGGTATTTAAGTTATTGATCACTTTTTTGCGCTATCTTTAATTGTCTGATAACATATAAATTTTACATTTTATTATATATTATAAGCAATAATGGCCCTAACATAGACCCCTATGATACACCATAATATAAAACTTCTCTCTTTAAATATGCATTTTTTCTCAAAATAATTACAAAACCATCTCCATCTGTTTCTTTCAAAAGCTCTTTTCATATAAGAATACGGTCTTAATGCTCTTGCGCACATCTTTAAACTATTTATTTAAATTTATCTTTACTTGCAGTTTCTGTATAATGATTCTCTCTGAAGCTATTTATTTATCAATATAATAAAATATAATCTTATGATTTATTAAACGTTTCTAGCTTTGCTATTTTTTGATGTAGATACAAGAAAAAAATATTTTAATGGTCAAATTATTGCTCGTCAATCTCAATTGATTGCATCCGATAAGGCGCTATCAATTTATTTATTTTATCGTCATTGGTATTTTATTTTAATGATATTCAACATTAAAATTCAACGTCTGTTTCCGGTCGTTTGAATGATTTATTTATATAGTTTTAATCAGTTTACAACGCGACGGAACGAAAGTGAAAACGAACCCAGAACGAGCGTCAGATGACTCTCCGAGAGCAAAAACCCTTCTCCGAGCAGGTGAGAAAGACACACACATGCAAACACACTCTCCGTTAATTAATTATTCACGATTTACTTGCTGTCGTCGATCAGCCCGGACTCATAAATGGATAGGAACAATGGCGTAACAAATGGGCGACCCTTTCGGCGCACACGTCGGGTTCAACAATGGTTCACTGTTACAAATGGTCGCTTTTTAACCTCGAGATAAGGGGGGCGATTGTGAACCGATATAATAAACGCTTTATTTTCCGCTGTTGCATAATAAATACACACATATATATAGTATAAGGCCACAATTGGCCGTAAATCTCGTGCCTAAGATGGAGGAGAAAGCACCTATCCTTGCGCAATGCGAGCGAGTTATGAGCTTGATGCGAGTTCAATCAATTACCGTTCATTGTGCGCGCGATAATTAAAAGTGGCCCTAACGAGCCTGTCGTCCTGTGTTTTGTGTGGCCCTTTGTGATGTGAAATGAGCTATCAGCTGAGGGCCAATTGTGAAGCGATGACGATACAAGAAAGCGCTTGGATATTGATTGCGCGTTGGGTAATTGAAATCGCTGTCCAAGAAATGGATCTTGATCTTGAAATGCATTTCGGTAATGGGAATGATCGATTGCGATTGATTAGCTCGATAATTTAATGCTTTTGTATGATTTTATATCAATTGAAATGCGATCAATGCGTTATCATGTTCCAAAGATGTTACTGTGTGGCACAGAAATCATTTGCGTGATTACCTTACCTTAAACTAATTATTATTGTTTTAATTTATTTAGTTCATAACTAATTGTATAATACAATGAAAAAATCATATATATTAGTTAAGAAAACATATAAATATTATGAAAAAACCCCGTTGTAACGCATTGGGCTTACGCCTGTCAGATTACAGCGGATGATTTATTAAAAAATAAATAAAAAATACCAAAATAAGAAACATTATAAAGATATTTTTCTGTGTATTTTTCTAGGAATATAATTATTATATACATTTAATTATATTCTTATTTAGTTTAAGTGCATTCTTATTTAACCATCTATCAATAATACTTAATTCTTTATTTTAGTTATTGACCACGTCCTCAACCTTATCATTGATACAATAAATTTAAGTATCAATTGCAAATATATGTTTTTTACATTTTTCTATATTACTTATTATAAATAACAATATAATAATTTATTCCATTAAAATAAATTAAAAGATCAGCATCTTATCAGCAAAACACTTTTTTAATATTTAGTAAATTAGCCTTATTTCGCACCTTATGGTACACCAAAATATTCGACAGCTTCACTTTTTATGGTTTACTGTTTACCTTTAATGTTTGACTCGATACTTGATTCCATAATTATTCAATTAATTAACATTTATCTATTATTTAAAATGTTTCTTTCAGGTAAAAAAAATCATAACGTCAGCCATATCGATTTAACTGAATAAATTAAATTAAAACATTAAGAACATTAGTAATTATTCTTAATTGTATGTAGCACGTTTATTTGTATAATATTATGTCATTAGTATGTTTCTTTGATCTATAGGATCGATATTGTTTTTTTTACAAAATAACTTACAACTCATTTTAACTATTTTATATACAATATATATTTATTCAAGCTCATTAAAAAAATATTATTTCTACTGAACTAAAAACTACTACTCTTAGTCTACTTTCCCTTGAAAACCCAGTACATTAAAAAAACATTGTAAAGCGCTAAGTAAATATTGTTTGTATATAATATTTCAAGAAATGTCTTATCTAGAATTCCAAGCATTTATAAAATCAACAAGCCGATTCACTGATACGAAAATTCCGCATTAAATTCCGACGCCGTGCTTTGCGTCTCTATACCAAATTGGACAAACAAACATGAGATTAGATGCAAATTCCCGTGAATTCCTTATCAGTCGAGTCGCGAATAACTCCTTCAATGCGATTTATCGCCATGTTTTGTCATCACGCAACACATTCCTCTCGCACATCGTCCGATACATTATTTATAATATGTGCACTCGGCGCATAGTATGTAAGCAATATTTGTTCGCATGCATTTAAATAACGCCCTGGCGTTTCAAAGGAACTGATCCAATTCCGAGAGATACCGTGAGAGTGTGTATTGTCAGCGGTGGTGATTCTTCGAAACGAGGCGCCAGTCTCCTGATAAAGGCTCACGGTGGTGATGCAAGAAGCTGAATGCGGATTCCGCTGCTCAGATTCAGCGACCGGATCCCGTGGCCTCTCTGTAAATTGGCCACGTTCAAAACGGCCAATTTGTTTTCACTGCCGCCACGAATGGTCGTCTCGACTATATGCAGAATCCAAGCTTCACGAGTATGGTCTTCAATTTACGTCTGTGTGGCAAAACTCATCTTTTAGGTTTTGATCTTGATCATTCAGTCAAAGGATTATGTGTTCTTACCTCGCATTTCGCTACGCAGTAAAACGCCTACATGTCTTGTAACTTAACTTATAAGCAATCATAATCCTTTCTTAGAAATTCCATTCTGAAGTCAATATCGGCTAACTTGATCTTAACTCTAAAATGACAAATTTGAAGCTTCAAGCAATTGTGTTAATGCTTATATAAATAAAATATTAAGCTGCAAGGCAATTAAACTATATTTAAATTAAAACAAATCTGACAATAAAACAGTTATGACGACGATGTATGCTTGGCTTTTTTTATGATATTCTTGATTTTTAAAATAAAAAATCTAGAATATCATAAAATCCAAATCAAGCTCTAATGACATAAAAGTAGATATTTACTTGATAATAATTAAGTTTTGTTACTTTAGAAAATTTTCAGTTTTTTGAGTTGCTGAATTTGGAATATCTGGAAATGCTGTTGATATTTTTTTTATATTGGTCAAATTTTTTTATTTAAAAATAATATTTTTAATTAATTATTTTTTAAACTAATTTTTATATGAAAAACATGATTTATTGATTAATCTACTTTGACGTTTGTACTACTAATAATTACAAAATATGTACATGATATATTAATTTTGGCATCAAATTTACTAAAGAAAAAATATCAATAATATTAATTATAAATTAGATCATCTGTATTCTACGTTATTTTGTAACTCAATTCAAAGTTTAATTTTGCAATGGAATATTCTTTTCAATTTATTTTTCTATAAATTTAGCAGTTCTATAAATATATTCACTTATTTTTTTTTTACATAAAATGGTACTTAATTCATAGGCTAATTAATTTCATATATTAAATACTACATACAATTGACGCTTTAGCAACTTTTAGGAAAAACAATATGATTTCTCATTTAAAAAATAATTATTTAGGTCAATATTTTTTATCATATAATTTATCCAAATGTTTTGTATAATTTTATGGCAAAAAACTAAATACAATTTTGTAATTGAAAACTTTGTGTATCTTATACCTGCACTACACTCTCTGAAAGTTGTCTGAACCGAAGCTACAACTGAAGTCGGCCGAGATCTACGACTTCATCTAAGCAACTACACTGTCGCAAATTTCATATGCCCGCGCGCTTCGCGGCATGAATGACGTCCGGGCGGTCACTTCTGTCACGTACAGCCGGCATATGTGTGCGCGATCGAAAAATGTGCCAAATAATCGCAATTTTTTAACTGTCATATTATTAAAATTACGCTACTGATAATTATATAAGTTTGTGTGGGCACTCACCTATACAAATCTTTGTCAGCTTTTGCAACATGCCATAAGGCATAAAAATGATACTTCAGAATACAAACACCACATGTGTGACTATCCTAGAATTTGTCTCCATCGATAATAAATAAGATTTTTTTATGGTGTGACATTTATATAAGCCGATCTAGGAAAATACATAAGGAAATTCGAAACTATCTTTTTTAACAAAATCAAGTACCACTAATTATTTTTTAATTATTTAATTTTATATGAAAAAAATATAATAACGATATACATTAGAAGAATATACTATCAAAAATAGAATTAATCCTTTTTGGTGTCCTAAAATATTCAAAGATGTCAGTATCTCTCATTATCATTATCTCTCTCACTCTCGTCACTTAACACGCGAGAGAGCGAAAGGGGAATTATCTCACTGCTCGCGCTCGAAAGAGCAGCTCCGACTTCGGTCCCTTTGACTCGGAATATAATGCCGACAATGTTCGGAAGCGCTCGAAGCTGGTCAAGTCGATTGAATTACCTCCACTTTACCTTCCGTTCTCGGTAACCTCGGACAACTTCAGAGAGATTTTAGAGCTGGTAGAACCGAACTCGACCGAAGTGACCCACTATATTCTCCGTCCTTGGCCAACTTCCAGAGAGTGTAGTGCAGGCATTACTTGATAATAGACATTTTTAGTGATACTATTACAAAAATAATATTTAAAAATAAAATAATATAGATACTTTAATTGCCAAACTTATTAATTACCTACTTAAATTTATAATTAATAAAGTAGTTGTTTTTAAAAAACTATAATATTTATGACTTTTGTATATATAAATTGATTAATAGATCTTGAATATGTTATTCTATACGTTAATTATCATTAATTGAATCGGAGAAGTTAAAAACAGCATTTCATACTAAACTCTAGGGATGTTATTAAAATAAGATTTAATTGAAAGTAATAAATATTTAACTGACAAAAACGTGTGAAACGTTTATGAAACTATACTAGTTGCGAATAAAATAAACTGTTTTAGAATAAAATAATTATATTAGAGTTTGTTTTAATAACTATATAAATATGCAGGTAAAACTTTTTATTTTAATTGTGTATTATGTATTATCAAATTTGTTTTGTAAAACTTTTAAATTCAATTTTCGACTAATTAGTACTATTTCAATATGATCTCCAAAGATTAACTTAATGATGCTATACTACTTTTTATTTATATTAATGTCACGTTTTACATTTAAAAAAAATACATATAAATTTACGGTAAACAGTTATATTTTCTATATTTTTAGATAAAATATATGTTTCATGTGGAATCAGTATAGAACATTTAATATATACTTTTTTACGTATTATTTGTTGTTGTTTTTAATTAGTACGATACTATAGTAAACATTTTTTAAAAAACGAATAACGTCAAGCATTATTATACGAGTAAGCAAGTGTAAATTATTATTAAAGTCTAAACAATTTATGTTGCAATTCGATTTGATTTCGATCACGATCGGCTCGGCTCGTGGTGAAAAATGAAGTATGTAGCAAACAGAGTTGCGTTAATTTGCCATATAAACCCCTTTCTACGTGCCACGATTATGGTTTATGGTTATGGTTTTGATTACTAATTAATTTCATCGCCGGAACGTTATTAGCGCAAAAACAAACTCGCCTAAAGGTTCACCTGCAATTTCGCCGACGACACGCCACCACACATTCCACTAATGAATCGATAAATTTAATAAAATTAAATCTGTAACGACAGTGCACACGCGCCCACGATTCCCGAAAGCTCATGGATTTTTTCAATTACGGTCACCATAAATTAGCGACTATGCTAATTTATGGTATCACGAATCAAACGTACATGGCGCGAGCGCATTGTGTACGTATCTAATAACACGTATTGTCCGCTGCGATAATAAACAGTAATACCCTATTAAATCGCCTCATAGAAGACCGGTATGTAATATATGTAAACGATCAATTTTCGTATTAACCACACAATATGTACGGTATCTTGTTTGAGCGTGTTTTAAGTGTAATAAATATATGATGTATTATGAATTTTGAGCGTTGTATTACGGTTATGCATCTTAGAACAGTACCAGCTTTATTAAGGACGTTAAATATAAATACATATCATAGGACTTCTATGTTTGTTTTATACCACATATTACCAAACTAGTGAATGATTTATGAAAAAAAATATTGCAGCTTATTCCGATCAATAATAAATGTTTGCAAAACGGTTAAATCATATATTTATTTTTATTTTAATTAAACGGTATGTCACTGCATGTTTATTATAAATTAACCACACTACACAATTATATTTTAGTCACGTTTCTCAATTATCTTGCTTGTATTTTTAACGAAACCACAAATGGGGAAATAAATCATTTTCAATTCCCTATATTTATAATTTATTATGCCTTACAACAGTAAGTATTTTTATTACTTATCTAAGATGCGATCATTAGTGTTAAACTATAATTGAATTATTTATTAAATCCAATCACATCAGCTCTATATCTGTGAAAATATTAGGCATTCCAGAAATGTTACTTAAACAAGAATTATTGGTAGATGAACTACGTTTTTAATTTCTCAGTGAATATTTTTTAGTTTTATTACTGCTAGTGTTTGGTCCATATTTAAGACTCTAGTTAGCAAAAAACGAGCAAAATGAGAACGCATACTAAAAGAGCTTAAAGTGTCAGGCTGAGTCGTTTTCTGTTTGATTTTAGACTGATTATTTATTATTTTGCGTTTCTATTGTAGCAATATATGCATAATTTATTTTGAAGGGTTGCGAAGTCAGTCTCGCTGCTCCTCTAAAATGTATTTATGATCTGATTCTCAAAACATCATCATTTCCTGATCTATGGAAATGCACAAAAGTCACCCCTATTCATAAAAAGGGTGACAAAGTATATATAAAGAATTATAGACCAGTAGCAGTGTTGTCAGCTCCTGCTAAATTATTTGAAATAATTATTCATAAATATCTCTACAATCACTTTCAGCAAGTTTTATTAGACCAACAGCACGGGTTTCGTCCTGCCCGTTCCGCTGTTACTAATCTTCTGTCGTTCACCAAAACGGTGACTACTTCTCTCGATGCCGGAGTTCAAGTAGACGTCGTGTATACAGATTTTGAGAAAGCCTTTGACAAAGTTTGTCATACGTTATTATTAAAAAAATTGTCGAACCTCGGTTGCTCAGATAATTTAACTCGGTTATTTTCGAGTTATTTAAGCAATCGTAGACAGTTTGTAAACTATGGTGGCCGATTGTCAAAAGAATATTTTACCCCCTTCGGGGGTTCCTCAAGGATCCAATCTGGGACCTCTGCTTTTTGTGTTATTTATTAATGACATAAATACAGCAATTAAAAATTCAAGTTTTCTTCTGTACGCAGATGATTTAAAATTATATAAATGCATTCGATCTGTTGCGGACTCCTTCTCTCTACAAAGTGATTTAGACTCTCTGTGGAGATGGGCTTCCGTTAACCGTCTGCCCTTTAGTGTCGGAAAGTGCCATAATGTGTCATTTTCTCGATCCCGTT